>NC_134330.1:2565000-3165000 GCF_964195595.1 Calonectris borealis | reverse complement strand
CCCCTACTACTTTTTTTGAGGGGGGGAAAAAAAATTCTCTGGTCACTTTACAGATTACTAATCTTGATGTTTCACCACCTAGAAAATCCATTAATATGTACCAAAAACCATCAATTCATTTTGTGTGTGTATAAAGATTTGTTTATCTTATCACCAAGAACAAAGTAAGCATGCCTCTACAAAACTCCACAAAAACAAAATTTATGCAGATGTTCTTTCCTTTTTGGTTTTCCTTTAATTTGCAAATCTTGTAATCTAAGACTGAAGTTGACTGAACCAACATCTAAACCAGCATTGTAGTATCAGCCAAAAAACACAATCTGTTTCCCATTTATGTGTCAAGACTGTATCCTTCTTGGGGGCTGCGAAAACTATTGTTTTGAAAAGATTATATAGTGAAACCATACTAGACATTTCACTCATTTTACTAGATGGAAAATTTGACTTTTAAAATACAAAAATGTGTATACCAAAAGCTAGTCAGAAACTCAGATACAAGGCAAAAGTTTAGAAAACACAAAACTTCATCTTCCCTGGTAAAATACTCATTGTGGGGAATACAAGGATTGAGATTAGTGGCAAATCTCTCTACAGAATTTTTACATAAAGCAGGTGCCAGAAATTAATTTCAAAATGCAAAGTTTAAAATCTTAGATACACTAAAATAAATTTTTTTTAAAGCAGGTTCTCAACCATGACTGTCACAAAGAATTTAAGATTTAAAATTAAGAAATACTAAACTGAATGTTAAGACCTTAATACTGATATTCAAAGGAATGTAAGTTTTATCAGCATATATTATATCAATGACTACTATTAGGTTACATTACAAAAGAGATGCAACCCACACACCAAGTTACCCAGAAGTTGATTTCTAAGTTAATACGTTGTTAAATCTGTGGGAGACATACTAAAAATTAACAAGATATTTTTAGACCTGTCAAAAATCTGTAATTCAGTAAAACATTAGGGGATCTCTGGGATAAACTATTGTATTTCTAAGTTACCAAAGAGATCTTTCACTGTGTAAATGACAATGAAAAAAATTTCAGGAATGAAACATAAATCTAAACATTGATTTTAGGCAAACATTAATTTGCATAAAGTACTTTTATACCCATCTTTTTTTCATAATGAAGGAAAGAAGTCCTAGCATATTATTCATTAATTTCTTTCCATTAAAGTACATGGTACATTACAGGGATAGCAAAAAATATTGAAGTTATTTAATATAAGTGATATTTTTGAAGTTATTAATTCATGACTACTTGAAAATTCTTTGGATTCCAGATTGACAAATGTTCTACATTAAAAAGAAAACCTTTTTATCATATTTCCCTCATTATAGTGTATTTACTTTACAGCTAAAGGAAAAGAGAAGAATTTCCTGATGGTAACCACTAATGCAGACTAGTGGTCAGAACCAGGAAATCCCAGCTCCTAACTTGAACGTGTCAATATCTCATTGATATAGTCCTAAAAGATAAAATACTATTAAATGACAGTGCAGTGGATCTAGATAAAAACTATATTCTATCAAATTTTTATTACTTTAATGGTTTAGCATCTTTAACACTTAAAAAACTTCCTCATGTAATTTTCATACGTGCTGAATTCAAATTTCTCAAAGATTTTTATGCATTTGAAGATAGGTACATGAGTCCATAAAATCACAAAACTTATCAACACATTTTTAAGTTGTTTTAAGTATGATCATTCATCTACCATGCAGAACTGTGTACGCACAGTATTAATAGCTCTTTAACACATACGTTTTCTTATGGTCAAGAATATCATGTGATAATTTACACTAACTCCTAAACTGTAATGAAGAGTTAATAACCTACTAAGGTTTTATCATGTCAGGTGTAAAATGCATTTATTCTTCACCTTCCATCCAAAAAATGAATAACTTCAAAACTTTCTACAAGAGCTACCGAAAATGGATTCTATATAAACGATTGCCAGGGAAAAGAATTTAAATTAGAGTATTGCCTCCAGATACAGCAAGGTCCAAAAATATTCTTCAACAAGTGCCAGCCACCAAATCTTCCAAAGTGTTAACCATGTCCCTTATTTATTAATAACAGATAACAACAGAAACTTATTTGGAAATCTCAAAATTACCGGGGATGTTCCAGGAATAGAGTAACAATAGCTGCAAATTTGAGCAGAGCAACCAGACGTCAGAAATTTTGAAGAATTGATAGGGAAAATCCAAATGATGATCAAGGCTGAAGAAGTCAAACTTCTTCCCCAGGATCATTCTCGTTGGTAAATGGTTCTGACAGATTTTAGACAATAACCAGGGTAAAATTTGAATGGGAGAAAGCCAGAGGACTGTTGGAAGTAGCAGAAGCACTTCAGGAGGTCCCATGTTTCTCCTCTAAAAAAATAACAACCTGGTGTCCTAGTGCCCCGGGGATAAGGGCAGGGGGGCTGTGCTGGTGGACTTGTTTTCTTTTGAGACTACGTCTTGCAAAGATAAGGACATTGGCTCTATTGTCATAACCATGTCCAATCTCATTCAGTTTATATTAAAGAAAGACAATGTATTTTAATGTATCAGCGTAACAGATTGTGTGTTGGAAGACTTAGATTTCACTTCTGGATCTGCTTTGGACTAGTCGCCTTTGAGAAAATCATTCAGTCTTTTAGACACTTGATTTACCTTTCTGTTCAGTGGGAAATATTTTAGTGTCAGTGCGACATCATTTCACTGATTATTTCACCTGCCATTTCAGTAGACAGAATAGGCCTCCTATTCCCTGCACATTTTCAGTAGTGTGCTGACAGCTGCAGTATTTCATGCCATAGCCAGCATAATCTCCAAAGTAGGCGAGGAGATGACTGTAGTGAAAATATCAAGTGCTTTAGAATAAATGCTCTAGAACAAATGTAGTATTTTCTTCAGATATATGACTAAACAAGGTGTTTTATCTGTCCACAACCATTAAGATATACAGGAAACGATGTTAAGCACAAAACCTCAAGTTAAGAGCAGAACTAAAATTGTGATTAAAGTTCAGAGGCCATTCGTAACACAGCTGTTTTAGTGCTCTACACAAATTCTTCTTTATGCATAACAATCATTATAGAAATGTAATCAAATGATCTATGAATGTAACAGAAGAAAAAAGAAGTGACAGTGTGACACCTGAGCCAATTTAAAAGGAGTGTGACTCCAGTTGAGGGCAAACTATCAAAGAACTCTTAACCTGAAAGCTACCGACAAAATAGGTAATTTGTAAGGACTCTTTCAAAAATAACCTGCAATGAACAGTAAATGTAGAAAAGTATTTCAGAATTTTCTGCTGAAGGTTTACCACCATGAGCAATCTGGTTCTTTACTAAATGGGTAAACGAGAGCCTGTAGCACAGTCTCCTTTTTTTAATGATGTGCTAGACTTCTGGTAACAGTGAAAAGCCTGATTTAAAATCTTCTATTTGCAGATATTTAACAATGATAAGTAGTAACACAAACCTATCCATTCATTTTGAAAACATACGAGCTTTTTTGTAGAAAAGCAGAAACTACCAATAATCTTTGAATTATTTTCCGTTAACTGAGGAATACAATAACACAGTGAAAATAACGATCGTTACAGTTCGTTCATTTCTCAGATATCTCAGCTTCTAAAGCAAGGCTATGAAGTAAAGTTTTTTCCATCCAACATATCCTTTACGTATATAAATACACTGTTTGGATTAAGACAGAAACTCCTACAAGAGCAGTATCTGCATCTCCGGTTACATGCACTCTTATTTAGAAAAAGTTATTCATGAGATTACATACACTTACAGGGCGGGGAAAAAAGAAGAAAAGTCACTATAAAGAGTTTTGCAAGTTGTAAACATATCAATAGAAAGACATTTCACTTCTTTGCCCTACATGGTTTTTGTTTTAAACATTTAAGGCAGGTAACATTAATATTCCAGTTTAACACAGTAATAATACATACAGAGAAATTTACAGAGACTTCATAGTCTTCCTCCACACCCAGAGTGATTAAATTCTTAACTGAAAAATGTGCAGCACAGAATTAGTCTTACTACTGCAAGAAGATTTACTTCAACTGTTTAGCCTTTGAATTGCTGTGTAGAGGATTACCCTTGAAAAGCAAATATTTCCCTGTAGGTATAGATATAAATCCTTTGCATCGTCTGAATCAACATATCAAACAGACATAAAATACCTTAAGGCCCTCTTTTATAAGAGGATTGATACAACAATACTGTCCAGAGAGCACAAGACAAGACTTTTAACTTATTTTTTTAACTCAGAGAAGTAGATTTAACATGTATTTTGCTAATAAAGTGAGTGGCTGTAACAATGAAATTGCTTGGTGCTTGTAATTCATTTGGTATGTGACTGCTGCTTGAAAGCATCTTTTAATTACTTTTTAAGACGTACAGATTGCTTTAGACACTTCTCAATAATAATTCTGACCACGATCAATATCAGAAAAGGCTAATCATAAAATTGTGATTACACCGAGAACAAAATAAACTTAAAACACTATCAAGAGTCTCTATTTTTTTACTCCTTTTAAAAAGCTTAAGTCATAGGCAAATGTGTGCTGACACACTGAAAAAAATGTAAAAGCACACGTCACAGTGTTATCCCATGAGCAAAGAGGGAATAGAGCTTTAAAGATGTAATCTACTGGGTTTTTTTAGATGACATTACAATTTATATATAAGACTTTATTCACGAAAAATATTCTTACCCAGAAGATCCAATGCTTTTGCAGACACCAAGAAGAGGCCGCTTCTCAGAAAAATTATCGCATTTCTGAGCGCCTACAGAGGGAAAAGAAAAAAAGAAAAAGCAAATCACTATGTACCGTTTGTGTTACCTTTCAAAGTACAGCTGTGCATGTTGTGGGGGCCCAATATATTGGAAGGATATTGAATATATAAAACAAAAGTCACAGCCCGTACAATATTAGTGATAGAAATACAAATAACAGGCAGAGTCATGAATACTGGAAGAACTGTTCTTGAAAGAGATGGCAATGAGTAACAAAACAAGTAGCAAAATCGGGCCAGGATTTTGGAGGTTTTTTCGGTTCATTTCAGTTGGAGTTAAGGATTCTGTAACTGCAACAAGTAACACTTGCTCACTTTTCATTGTTTTATAAAAGTAGTCTGTAATAAGGCTGTCACCAACTCCGCGTGGGTTTCACACATTGGTTTCCAATTTATTCTACTGAGGTAGAAGCAGAGTACAAGGGTGTTAACCATAAGAGTGCAACGTAAGAGCAGCCACTCCAGCACGTGACAAGCTGGGCTGCTAGTGTTTGCCCAAAGCACAGCCATGATTACAGCCCATGCCCTGTGCCTAAGAAAATACAAGATTAAATTCAAAACAGTCTTCAGTAAGTTCTGCCACCAAGCGATTTAAGCCTTTAAGAAAGCAACCTCCAGCAACTTCCAGCGAGACTCAGGCTATGCCTGCTGTTCACTCAAAGTGAAAACACAACTCTAAAACCAAATCCAATCTACTTTTAAGATCAGCTTCACCAGGTAACACCCCAGCAGCAGAGTTTGGCATGGGCTCATCCTCTGCTCTAATTCAGCTGCTGAGACAGCTCTGCCTGCCCGGGGATCCATGCATGCTGCCACCGCTGGCACCAGAGCTAGGCAATTAAAACCAGCCTTTCGTCTTCCCAAATTGCAGTCACACCTTCACTCCAGAACCATCAAATTGTTAAATATGCCACACTTCTTAAAATGGTATTTTAAAAGTTTTAAAAACTTCACCTTATTGCTATGTAAATAGAAATAAAACTAAAACTGAGTCGAAAATCTCTCTTCTACTTGTGAACAATGTTTTACTAAATTCCAGGGTATGTTTCTACACAACTTAAATAATAGAATAACAACCAACAATGCTACTAAATTTCCTCCATTTTCTTTCAACCTTTGCCTTTTTAATTATCTATCTATAGGTATATATGTAGTGAATAATGGAATTTTTTTTCTCCATTATACAGCAAACTCTTTGATCTATAAAGAATATTAGTGATATAGTCTGTTCAAAATTTAATTCACAAATACTGGTGTAGCTACACTAAATCAATTATTCAGAAAGGCACAACAATTAACAATATACATTTTCACATAACAGTCTCTGTTAATTATTAATAACTTAGGTACATGCAATTAATTTATAACAAAAACTGTTCAGTACTCTCATCTGTACAAGGATAAGTCTTCCCTCCTACACATTTGGGTATTTATAAAGTCAAACGGGTCACATCAATAATTTCACCATCAACAATAGCTTTACAAGTAACCTAAAACAGCCAAATGTATTTTCCTTTTATTCCTATTATTTCAAGGGCTTTTATGAGTCATACCTGTACTGTATGTACTGACCTGTAAATTGATAAATGAAACATATAGTCTTCTTAAGAATCTGGCAAGCAATTTGTTTTCTTCAGTACAAGTAACAGATGAACTCCATTTGTTTCTGTTCACTTAGCTAGTCTCTCAGCATTAAGGGTGAAATGCTGACTACCAGGAGTTCTGACATTGATTTAAGTGGAGCCAGGATTTTACCTTAAGTATTTAACTATACTTTTGGTTTTTTCCCAACTAGGATATATTAGAGATATGAATTCATATGTTTCTTTATGGTCTGGTTCTAAGTTTAATGACACGAAAGGGGGAGCAAAGGGAAGAAAGGTGGTGGGAGGACAGGGAAACAACTGCACAAAAGGAATACCAGTTTTTAATACCCACGATACAGATTTGCAAAATTTGTACAATAGGTGCTTAAACTTCTGTTTTCAGTCTGTAATTACTGAGGCCCTCATTTAAAAAAAAAAAATCCATTTTCTACTTCAAATATATACTTTCAGAATGTAAATATTAATACTGTAGAAAAGGATCATTATTTTGAGGACTCTGCAGGGCATTAAATCAGGTTAATAGCAGTCCCATTCATGAGATTGCAAAAAACGACATGTGTTGTTTTCTGCAATGCTTAATGGAGTCAGCAACCCCTTCTAGTTCTGCAGTGGGATTTAATCTTCCAAGTTATGGTGGATTAATTTTTATTTGTAAAATTGTGTTTATTTGCATGTGCAATATACTGACGTTGTACACACCTGCTCCACACACAGTGTTTAACAAAATGCAGCAGGATGATTGAAATGAAAAACAACTAGCTAAATCCCTCAGATACAAAAAGTATTGAAATCCTGTTGCAAAGTCTTTTTCTTAAACTCCTTTTATTCTAAATCCTTTTAATTCTGTCATATAACACTACAGCATTTATAAAAAGCTGAAAATCCTGACAAATCACACAATTAAAGTAATGAAAACTGTCCTTCCTGCCAACAAGGCACCACCTTATCTACAACTCCATTTAGCTAAATGATATATGTTTTTTAAAAAAACAAATCTAACTTCAGTTAGTATTCTTAAAGCTGAAAAAAATATCTGTGGCTAAATGAAATTTCATACAAATCAACATTCAGAACTCTACGAAGTCAAAAGGTTATCCACACATAAACTCAAAGCAGCTTATGTACTGTACTTCTGATGAAACTGTGAATAGATATCTCTTGGGCCTACTAAGGCCTCTCAATAATGCCAATAATAATAGTAAAAACAACAACAGCAGCAGCAGCACACCTTTTCGAAGCATAAAAATGAAACTCCAGTGATTTTCACAGGAACTCAAAAGATACTCAAAACCATGCAAAGTAGCCTCGTTTCCCTTGAGTAAGAAATACAGTGTATAAATGTCAAATTCTGACCTATTTAGCAATAGCACATATGCACAATGCAGTATATTTGTCTGGTATGTAATTCCACTGATCAAGTTCCATCACAGCCATTTAACAATGCAGTGCATCTCCTGTTCAACTAAACCCCTCTTATTTCTATCTGTTACTTGAAAGTTGTGTTGCGTTTGTGGTCCTGCCCCACGTCAGTGTAGTAGCCTGCCAATATCTGGAAATGCATTAGGCCACATGGCTGGCATTCACTACCTACTTTTTTTCAGAGGTTTTCATACTCTGTTTTGCTTCTTCCTTTCGGGGGCGTGGGGGGGGAATCTTTCTGAACATTTCTTAATCACTACTATTTTGTGTCTGCTTTCTTATTGAACGCAAATGCCAAAAAGCATACCTGCCACTTGAAACAGAAGTGAAGAGGTTCGAGTGACTCATAAAAATAGTGTATGAATTCCTTCCTCACCTTCAGGGTAGCAGCTATAAACACTCCATTTCCTGCACGGATAACCTCTAACTGCATTACCCAATATCATGCCTGATCAATGGCACTGCGACTGCTGTCCTCATCCCAGACCTTCAGGTGCTCCTTTGGGATTAATGTTCTAGACCATGAGCATCATATTATTCTATCTCCCTTAACTCCCAGCATCACCCAGACATTTCAAGTTTCAAATTTCTCTCTCCAATACCTGCGTCATCATACCTGTTTCTTACATCCCCCAAAAGTCATCATCCTAGAACCTTCAACTCCAGTTGATTTCCATATCTACTGCTTCCTCAGCCCATTCCACCCTCCCATTCCTCAGATGACAAGACAGCAATGTTACAAGAAGCAACGGTGGCTGAAGAACATTATCTTGGCAGTTCTGTCAAAGAGACAGAGTTATGCATATTTATAGAAAGTTGTTTTTCTTCTGCACCACAGTGTTATTCTCTGATAACTACGTAGCTTCTACATGAAAAAAAAAAAAAAAGAGAAGATGACCTTGAAACATTTGCTAAAGATCAATGGTGCTAGAGTCACACATTAACTGAAGACAGATAGAAATATTTTGACTGAATCTTGTTCGAAAAACTTGAGACATATCAGTCTAATATGGTGAAAGTTTAGGGTCTAATAGTCTAAAGCATTGACATGATGTGGCCAGAATTGAAGTGGTGGGATACAGGTCAGTCCACACAGCTTCAAAGAAATTAGTACTTTAAAATGTCATGCTCCAAAATTCTTCCCTATAATATCTATAAAAGGCTTACTTGCTATGATTGAGAATTCTGTTCTGTAATTTCTATAATCCACACACATTAACGTTCATTATACCATAACAACCCACATAACAGTTACAAAACACCAAAACTTAAATGCACACCTGCACAACCCACTTACGCCAATCCAAATCTAGCTACCAACTGCTACTGCTTGTTCAGCTTGTAGGGCTAGTTCCTCTGCTATACGTACTATGCAATTATTTTGGCCTTCAGGGACTTAAAACCACTAAGCCACCCAAGTGGTTGAATATATACAAAACTCACATCTGCCTTCCTTTAGAAAGCAACCCAAACATTATAGTTCTTTTAAGTATACCTGCACATAAAGCTGAGTCAGCTTTTGAGGTTCAAATTTTATTTTACCAAAATCAAAGATATAAGCAGTAGAGTACAGAGATAAATCTGCTGCAAAATTTAAACTGTTAACAGTTTTAGATTTTCAAATGCAAAACTACTGTGTGCCAATTTATTTTAGCTTTTTATGTTAATTCTAGTTTTCAATCCTTCATCCATAAGGTTCCCTTGGTTCATAGTTATTTTAAACATAGTACCTCTGATTTCTTTCTCTTATTTCCTTTCTTATTTGCCTTTTTTTCCCTCATCAGTCAATTTGACTAAGCAGTCAAATTCACTGAGAGATGTAGGACTATTATATCATCTTTTCTGCAAGCAGCATAATCTAGAAAATGGCAATAAATTAATTCAGTTCACTGGAGGAATTTATTTTCATAATGCTGAGACATGGAAATAGGGTTTACAGACAACAATTGATCTAAACTTCAACACACAAGCCTGTCATCACATACCCTTTAACCATGAATTACCACACACAATGCTATTCCTGCAGCTTTTCCTAGTTTCTTGATTGACTTATAAACTATGCAAGTGTACCTTAATAAAAGGGATAGCACAAGGCAAAAAGCAGGTATTTGGCCAGGGTTTTGTAAAATGACCTGGGATAAGTAATGAAAAAATGGGAGACAGTAGCACTACCTCGCTTCAGAAAGCGGCAACATTCTGATTTTGTAGGAAGAAGAATAGCAAAGCTATCTGAAGTAAATGTATTATTTCCTTATCACTGATTTCAGAAGTATATATGCAATAGGCCTCAAAATGAAGTCAAAACACAACAAAATTTTTAAAAATACTAGAAGAGTTCTGAACCTTTATTATTAGTGACCTATTCATAGGTCAAAGAACATACAACTACTACAGGGAACCTAAATAAGTAATATTTTTAATGTTTCCCTAAGTGTCATGGAAATGCTAATCAAAAGAGAAAAAAGACAAGACAAATGTAGAAATAACCAAGACAGCATACTTAATAAAACTCAGTATCATTTCAATTCTACAAGTATGTATACATGCAGTCAGTTACCTCAGAAAAATGAGAAAGGCATCATCTAGAAGAAGTGGTGAAAAATTAGAAAACATATTGAACAAAGAATGTGAATAATTAGGTTGGTGTGGCTAAATAGAGCCATTAGGTATTGTGTGAGAGAAAGCGCAATACAAAGTAATTTGAGCAGCAGTGAGGACACAAATCACAAATTTGAATCATATAAAATGGAGAAGGAGGGAGTTAATACACCCTGATTTTTGCCTGGTTCTCTCACGATCACTAACTACAATGATGTCACCATCCATAGTTTCCTCTTCACAGAAAATGGTAGCTAAATTTAACTATCAGAGTTCCAGCTTCATTTTGTTTTGTATCTACCACTTAATATTTTCTCCCTCCTAATAATTACAAACTCACACAAATTTGTCTTCAAACACATCTTTTTTCCTTTGCATGCTTGTTTTATCTTAAGAGACAGAGAAATCCAGCAAACCAGGCACCTGTATACATATAAATAAGTACTAAGCTCAATCACAGCAAATAGATTTGAAAGTGAAGAACTAGGCGAGTTAAAAAGCCGTGCCAACCAGATGGCTCAGCAGATAATGCAGCATGTGGCATGCAAAGTGCCAGGACTTAGTGTTCTTATTGCTAAGACTGACAGCGTCCAGACAGAGATGTTCTCATATTCTGAATATTAGCTATGCAATTTATCTCCTCTCTTAAGCCCGAAATTTGGTCACAGTGTAAACCTTCAGTCTCCAAAAAGGCCATTTATATTGCAAGCTGTAGAAAATAATCAAAGGCAACAGTAGCTATTCTCTGTTTGCAGAGAAGAGTCAATGTCTACGTTTTTCAGTGTTATTTACAGAAATATCTCAATTCTTTCTGGACATATTATCCAGGCTGCAGACCAACCATGCCACGGACACAGAGACATCAAAGTGCTGCAGTGCTGGGCCAGGTCAGGTCTTGCTTGGTTTGTTACCTCAGACAAAACCCTGCATGAACATTGCAGTATAGCTGCCAGGTCAGAACAGTTCCAGGAGCCATTTAACTGCTCTAGCATGGCACAGAGCCTGAACTAATAAACCTCACCGGACCCGAGTTGGCAGCGTGCAAGGCCAGCTCCAGATACTGCACCATGTTCCTGCTACTAGGACCACTCATAACCTGCTAAATCAGATTTGAGGAGGTCTCCTTTGCAATAAGCCTGCATGAAATAAGCCTGCATGAAATAACTCTTTTGAAACAATGCTTTATTATGTTATGAAGCACATGATGCAGCAGAGGATCCAACATCAAAGGATTATAGTATTTTAACAAAATAGTTGACAAACTATTAAGTTCTGCTACTGTAAAGTCACCAAGTTAAAACCATGAGCTTTCCTTTCACACCTGGGAATGAGCTTCTTATCACAAACTAAGATCTGTTTCTCTGTTTCCAGGAACATGCCAAATCCATCCACCAAGAGAGTCCTATTTTCAATAATTCCCTTTTTACAGCTTACAGTAAAACAGTGTTTGAGCCTACTGATGGTAATCAGCTTCTCCTTTACAAATTCCTTTTATTTTGTTCAGAATCATTAAAGCTCATGTTTAGTTATCCAAGGCCTCTTATTACAGCTTTACTTTTATCTGAGTCCAGATACTGGTCAATAATACATTCATGTACTCTTAATCAAAGATTTACTTAAACCAAGCCATGTAAAAAGAGACCAAAACACGTTTTTAAAAGGTTTGACTTAATTTAATATGAGCTAATTTGAATAGTTTTCTAATGTAACAACTATCATTGTCAGATGCTAAATATATGCAATTTAGAGACAGAAAGAGAGTAAGTGCTTGAAGGAGTTCATAAGCAGTGTAACTTACTAGATTGAAAAATCAGAAAGCACTATTTTACAGAAAAAACAGCACTTAGAGGTTCTTCAATTAATTTACTTCATTTTCACCTCCACTTCTCTTTCTACTCTTTTTTCCTTTGAGAGAGGAAGGGGCATAGACATCCAATACTTAATGACACACATAACAGGAAAAAAAACATAGCTCATCAGGAATTATGCAGTGTTCCCATAAACAGAATAAAAGGCACAAAATGCTTGTGAAGTATTTTGCTTTAAATTACTTTATCCTATAATAGTTACAGAACCAAATATACTCAAACTTTGTACACTCCTCTGCTCAGGAAATCACTGAGACAATATAAGATATGTCCATTAAACCTTTAACTTTCTTCATTTACTTTCTTTGAAACACTCAAAATTATTATAATTTACTATTTTTGTAATTAAAATTTAAATAATTAAATTTTAGGCTATATTTTTTGAGTTCACTAATTAATTCATAATATACTAGTAAAATCTGTAATCCAGGAGAATCCCAAAAAACCTTGGTCATACTAGAAGTACGTTCTTTTCATCTGAGAAGTAAAACAAGGCAACCAATTTAAACTAGAAATACTACTCAGCAGCTGTACAGAATACCTTGCCCAGTTGAAGTTACAGGGAGAGGAGATAAGCAAAATGTTGCCGAAACCAAAAATGAGGCAGGACATCAACAGATCTTAGGCCTTTAAGAAGTCTACAATTAGATGCTGTGTTTAGATTGAACAGTGTCATTTTTTAAAGGGATTTCCTTGTTTATGCATAGTTGCTTAAATTTTACAGCAAGCTCTTCCAGGGGGTTAACTCAGAATTTCTGAAACAATCCTGTTAAACTAAGCAGCTTGTCTTAGAACTTGATAAAACAGTATTTAAGCAGTAAAAGAGAGGAGGTGCCTATCGGTACTCAAGGGATCATGATAAAAGTTCAACCACTAAAAAGGTCAAACTGTTTGAATAAAGTTTACATAAAATAAGCAAAAGGGGAACAAATTAGAAGCCAGTACCACCCCCCCAAAAAAAAAATTCCATTTTCTTGTTACTTTTATTGGAGTGGAAAAGCAGTCTATTTTAAAAACATCATAAAAAGCTGCAACTGCTAAACTTAATGCTTGCAATAGTAGACTATTTAGATCATTTCACATCTTAGAAAATACTTGATATTTTATTCATAAATAAAATATTTAAATAATTGGAAAATGATATTTTCTCTTTGTACAAACTATATTACTTAGATCAACTACTTCTTGCATTATCTTTCTTATATTGTTTCAGTTTCAGCTTCTGAATGGGTAACAAAAAAAAAGACAAACTATCCTCCTAAAGAGTTTAAGAGTTTAGAAGGGCATCACGTCATGAATAGACTTTACAATGCACTATAACAGGAGTTTTTAACAAACGTTAATCATTTCTAGATCTACTGCTATCAGCCACTGCCTTGCTATAAAAAAGTAATTTCAATATTATTTTATAGCAATAAAATATTGATAATAAATATTTTCAAATACAATCGTTACCATCTCTGGACTGATCTCTGAGCACAGATATACCTAGATATCCTCTGAACTACAAAGGAAGCAGCAGCAGCGTCAAAGCTAAAATCTGAAGTTGAAACTGGAGAAAGCACTGGATTACAGTCAGAGGAAAAAGGAAGTAATACTTGTAGAAAGCTATTATAAAGGTGACAGTTTAAAATGAATGGAAAAATCTACATATCAGGTTGTAGCAATGATTTGGACAAAGATCTGTAAAAAAAGTTATGCTTCATTATGAACTATATATATATATATATACACACACTTACTGATTTGTGGAGCCGGTAAAATCCGTGCAGCTCGAACCGGACCATGGCGGACAGAAAAGAGTTCCTGAGCTTCACCACTGATCTGCAAAACACATGGATTATGAACATACAATGTAAAAAATATATACACTTATAAAAATATATATATTTGTAGGTAAGAAAGTAGGTAGAAAGACATTGTACGAAAGGTTGGTAAGACATTGCCTTTCTTACCAACCATCCGCAATTTCTCTAAATGAGAATATCTTACAGTCTTGAATTACACACATTGTAGCAACACAGACGGCCTGCCTCTAGAAACGCGTGCCTTAGACTGCGTGAATGAGATACTAGCACTACTACTACTACTAAAAGAAACAAGACTTGGAAGTTGAATGCTGACTAAAATTAACGAAAGTTCAAGAAATTTGAAACACAAGCGTTTATTCTACACAGCGCGTGTTGCAAAGAAAAATGCTAACTAACCGGTGATCAAGACTGGCAAACATTGGTGGTAAAAGATCAGAGAATTTGATATATCGGTTCATTCCATATTCTCCAGGTGTGAAAATTATGTTTAAAAATACGGAGTCAAACTAATTAAGTTTGTCACTAATGGCAAATCTTGAAAAGATTAAATCAGAAGCAGTTAAGAAGAATTTCCAGACTTCCTGTAAATGGTCAGTCAGAACGCATTTTCATAACTGCCTGGTAATGGATCCGATATGGAACGTCAAACTTCAGGAAAATGGCAAACATTATGAAGCTCATTTCCAAACAACCAACAACTTAAAACAGATGTAATGAGACTAAGAACATAGCCAAGATGTTGGCATAAAGTTTTGCCAAACAAGCAGTTTACGGTATCAGAAGTTAATACAATTTGGAACAAGGTTCTTATGAATCAATAAACTATAAATCCAAGTTAGCTTTTTGAAATGTCATTTTATAGTTGTTCCCATTTCTTTCTGCACTTCAGATCACACGTTCAAAAAGTTAAAATACTACTACTGTTTGACCAACAAATCATAAGCATAGTACTTCAGACTCTTTGCTTACTTCCAATCTGAACCCCGAGCCTCATTATTTATTATCCCTGTTTTAGATAATGTGGGCAGAATGAAACTTACCCCATTGAAGCATAAGTCTTTCATAAGATTACTTTGAAAACACTATTTACTACAGAGGTAGCCCATCATTCTGTAAACAGTAAGTAAACATAGAATGTAGTGAACCTCTGCTTTGCCGTATTACATCTGGAATAACATTCAAGCTACACAAATTTGGGGAAATAACATTCTTAGCCATTTTAGATTTGCAGACAGCTAGCAGTGCCACATTGGTATGAATCAACATTACTGTCAACCATGCGATCAGAATTATTCCTGATGGACACAACAGTTTTAAAAATGTAATCAATATGAGAATTAATCCCGTAGTCTACCCCGCTCTTATTTTATTAGGCAGATGTTCCAATCGTAACAGATTCTCCTCTTCCAGCTAGCAGCATCATCTGAACAACATACAACATCGTAGTACTCCAGCTTTTGCAAAACAAGTTTAATTCTCCCTCTGGGACAGCTAGAGGCCTCTGCTCTGAAGAGCTTGCTGACCAGATTCTACACAAGACAAAAGAATGATGATCAGAAATCAACTCAGCAAAGGTTTGCTGATCATGAGTTTGGAGGACAGTGTGGAGGAAAAAAAAAAAAGCACATAGATAACATCTGCATCCAGAAAAGACAGCTTGGAAAATACTGCGCAGCTAAGCAAAAAATGAGAAAAATTAAAGAAAGAGAGAAAGAGAGAGAGTAATAAAGAGATGAAAAGATATTAAAGACAGCAGCACGTTTTCTATCCATCGGAACACACCAGCTCTATGAAAAGGAGGAAATGGAGAAGAAGAAAAATATAAGGTTTTGGAACTATTATTATTGGCAATTAAAGATTTTTTCCCCCAAATCATGAAAATGCTGTTTCACATATGTATGCACATCAATGGCTATGAATGAAAACAAGAGGGAAAAGCACTAGCATAACAAAAGTATGGAAGAAGTGATTCACATAAAATAATCCAACCCAATTCAGTCACCTCCTTCTACTTTTTAACTATGCCAGCACATCAGCTTTTACTCCAATCTACTTCAAATAAAGTTATAGTCCCACAAGTAAGATACACTAAGAAGGCCAAGCCTTCTTAACTCAGTTTCTACTCTTAAATATACTGAACTCCAGAGAGCATGTTTATTTAGCCTGTGATGCCAAGACCTGGTAGAGCTTAAAGTTGAGATTTTCAAAGAAAAGCCTAAAATGTACAAATACAAATGAAGCTTATTTGTACTTCAGCACCTAACACGAAAATCCCAGCCCAGCTCTTTTCATGCATATAATGTTTTTACTTTTTAATAATTAATATTCATTATTTGAAAGATAACTATTTTATCATTTTATACTGGGGGGAAATTACAGAGAGAAATGTTAAATGGACTAACCAAAGACACAGAATCAGACAGCGACAAGGACGAGATTATAGGTAGTTTGCTCCTGACTGTTTTGCGACTGCTGTAATGTGTAATACTGTAGTGTAACATGTCCTTTCCTCTCAGTCTGTGCAGGATTTTTTTTCCCCCCCAGGAACGGGGAAACTGTGTAGAACTAAGGAAAAAAAAGCAAGTAAGTGTTCAGATAACTTCAGCCATCTGTATAGCTTATGTACTTAGCAGGTTGTATGTTGCTGACTCCTTGGAGCCAAAAAGGAGCAAATTTTAAGATACACCTCTCCTGCACATTTTGTAATGAAAATACAAGATCCCATCCAACTACTGGCATCTCATTTGTACAGAAAAAGTCAAATTCAGTAAAAAGCACAAAAAAGTTTACAAAAAATATGGACATGACACTTATCACATGGATCAGATTAAAACACCAATACTTAATCAATCATAGCTCCATAAAATAACAGTTTTCTTAAGGGATTTTTTTTGAATTTTCTGTCCTTAACTGTTCTATAGAAACAGGAAATCATAGCAGGCATTGGACTTTGTTGTATGCCCTGAATTAGTAAGAGCTTGGTTGTTCCTCTGGTTTGTTTGGCATTGAAAAATGCATTAAGGCTTTAGAGTCCAAGATTTTCTGCGACTTATAATTAACTTTTTTTAAACACTACCACCAGCAGAAGCTTCTGCTATTTGCAGTCTAATAAAATCCTGAATTAACTGTGGTTGATCCTAATGCCCTTCATTTATCTATACAAAACATAAAAGTTTATTACCATTGTTGAGGCCACATGTATCAATTTTGACTGAAAGCACCATCTTCAGCGTAGAGAGATTATATAGTCTGATCTTCCTGCCAGTTCAGGCCTTATCTCACTCCTGAGGCAGCCAACATAGACAGCCAACCTTTTCTGTGAATGGGACACTTATTCCACTAGGAACTAAAGTGGGACAAGGAACTACATTTAACATAAGCCCAGCCCCATCGCTAAATGGCCAACAACTTTGTCACTGCCAGTTTGGGTGAGATGTGGGCTGGCACGTTTAAGTAAAAGGCTCCACATCCCATTACCGGTCCCTTGAGCTACACAGTCTCGTAAGCATAGACAAAATATAAATAGATTTCATGAACTGAAAACAGAGCTTTAAATTCTTCAAAAAGCACCTGTGAAGAAACCGGGCTGTGGCTGCCATTTTGGATTTGATCCAGCTAAGTAGCGAGTCCCTGTGGCAGCTTTCAAAGCTCTTAAAAGTTTTTCTTTCCCATTCCAAAAGCCAAGAATATTTCCAAACAGGTTTCAAGAATTGAATATTAAGCTATAAAAGCAGCTTCAGGTACTCGTTTTATGAAAGAGTGAATCCAAAATGACGGCTCCAAGCCGGTCTGATAGAACATGTCAGCCTTCCCAGCGCCTGGTATCAAACCACAAGCCCCAGACCTACATGGAAGGCTGCAAGCAAAGAACACGCCGATTCAAAACCCGGCCCCCAAGGAAGTCCTCGTCGCTCTCTTCCAACGACGACAGACCGAAAGAGGAAGAAGAACCCTCTCCTCCACTTAGACGTCTTGCGCTACTCCTTAAAATATGACAGACCAGAAATCTGGAGCACTGGTTAATTTTTGATGACAGAGCTTTATTGTTTGGAGCATACCAGTTTGCACCCATAAAAAATCAGAACAAAGGAAGTTTTGTTCACACTAAGGATAACTAATAGTTTCCAACCATAGAAAATGGTTTTCACATGGTGAAAAAAAAATGTCAAACATACACCAAATTGAAACAAAATTCGAAACTCAGTGTTTAAACTACTGTGCAACTATATAAAAGCAAACTGCTTGTATATTAAAAAACTGTCACAGAGCACAGGGAAGATACCAGGGTTTGGTTTTTTTTTTTTTTTTACTATTCTGATATGTTTTAATTGTGATCTAGATTATCATGATATGATGTTAAAATATGACAATAAGCAACTGACAGATATCACCAAAAATACTGTTTGATATAGTCACGTTGGGTTAAAGACTACTACCAGTCATCTTGCTACTGAAAGAGTAAGGAAGGACTGGAAGTAAAAGGACAATTTTTATCATTTTAGTTTAGAAATTCAAACAGTCCACTTTTTCATTCAAAACAAATTTCTGCAATTATCTAGAGATTATAAGAATTTAGATGCTCAAAGAATATTAGAGACGTTTACTCTGGTGACTGAATTAAGTATGAAATTGCACCTAGCATTTAAAATTATGACAACGCTAATTGAATTTAAAAAACAATGAAAGCTTAGAAATGGTTTTGGTTACAGTTTCCTCAATGTTCTCGCTTTATTTATCATACATTTTGAGGAGTTTTAGCATGATCAGGCTGCAGGCTCCCTATAAAATTCTAATTTAGGGGACAATTCTGCATTGTTTCTAATCATTTTATTTCTACAAAAAGACAAGAATGACGCAGACAATATTGGAAGGAGGCAGAATTTGGGTAAAAACATCCTTCATGAGTCTTCATTTTAGCTTTGACCCTATCTAAGGAGAGCCACATAGAACACTCTTTGGACTTTTCTGATACCTCTCACCACATCCTTTTCAAAGGTTGTTGCACATGCTTTTTTCCCTACTGATGTAGGGTATAATATGAGTTTAAAAAAAAAATTCCAGCCATTCCAGTCACTTAATGGGTGTAAAACCAGAAAGTTTCTTAGATACTGCTAGCATCTGCAGCGTAAAAAACCAAAGCCTCAAAATTATTTGCATAGATGTTTTGTAAAGTCCTTAGACGTTTTTCAGGGTTACTAGGTCAGGTCATTACTACATTTTTCCAAGTGGCTAATGCAAGCCTTAACAGTGGTACCTCTATCAGGAGGAGGTCTGGACAGAGGAAGGGTCGCAGCTTACTATGCGATAAGCAACTAGTCCTTTTCCCAGCTCTAGAACGGGAGGAATTACAAAGGGACTAAGAAGACCACATTGAAAGCCCAGCAGTCAGGGCTTTTGATGAACAGTTGAGAAAACAAAACGGAACTGGCATGTCTGACTTACCATATACATCCATCTGTACATCCACATACACACACCATCTGCTGTACAACTGCAGTTTTAACAACTTAAAAGTCATAGTATTATTGACAGCAGCATTTAAAGAAATTTAAGGTCTGGCAGTAGAAAAATGGCAGTGCACGATGCCATCCTTGTCCAACGAGTCCTCTGCATTCCAGAGGTCTCTACACGGAAGTCACCTACCATGTGGGCTGACGCATCCCGTCAGTCTGTGGCAGTGTCATTATACCACAGCCTTTAAGTATTTTTCACTAAATATACAGCTGCGCTTGTTATTAAAAGGTCCCTTTGGTAGTTCCTACTTTATTCAACTCAAGCTTGATCATTCTTTTTTAATTGTAACATGAACCATTAAATTAAGATGATTTTTCTGCTTCTGAAGCTTCCAGCATACAATGAAAAAAAAATTATCTGTCACAAAACCAGCCAACATGCATTTCCCTGAACAGGAACATCTAGAACAGATACTTGGAAACCACATTAGGCAGAAACCAGTTCCAATTGTATTTGAAACATGAAACTGGGAGCAAGGGAAAACCAAATTCCAAATAAAACACAAAACTACGCTGCACAATTATCAAATACGAACTTCTAGTCATACTTTTGTATATTCCCAGATTTCTCCCCACTTAGCAAGGCATATTTTAAGAACACTTTTAACCTTCCCACCCCCATTTCAAAACAAAGATCAAAGGAAAATCGTTTGGACGGACACCTTCCGCTTCTTATGCAATACAGATTTAGACACTACACTTCAAAACCCCAGCCGTTACTTCAGCACCCAGCAGTCCAAACATTATTTCAGTCCTTTGAAGCAGCCCTAATGGTATCTTCCATTTGCAAGTAACACTTCTGTAGTCAAAGATCTTACTCCAAGGAGATGTTAATGTGAAACCACTCAGACTGCAAAGAGACACACACTCCTGGAGGCAGACTGCGAAGGTGTTTAGAAGTCAATGTAACACCATTACGGAGAGTGTCAGCTTAGAAGCTGTCATAAACACTTCATAATCACTCAGACACAAACCGGACTGCCTGCAACACATTACTTTATTAAGTGCTGAATAGAGGTTCAATTGTACGAATAAAAAGCACAATGCTACAGATAATAGCCTTACTGAGTAGATTTTCACATAAATGTCAAATTGTTGCTTTTTCAGATTGAAAGGTTTTTAAACTATAGAGTTTTTTTCTTAACTGGAATAATGTTGCTTAATTACAAGCTAAATACTCAGCAAGATCAAGAAGAAAGGCTTGTATAATACCATAGGACAAAAAAAGTGGTGCCAAATAAACTCTAACTAGTAAGTCAGTCACATAACTGCCAGATTTTATTTTACTCAGACTACGTAAGCAAAAAATTGAGATGGAGAAACAACAACGTGGAAAAAACCAGGTTATGTTACCTCCAAATTTGTTGGATATACAAATCCTGCTCCGAAAAGATATTTAAAATTTATGGTAAAGACTATCAAGCCAAGCAATTCTCCAAGACCATCTTACTAACAAAGGAACCATTCCAACATTGAAATTATGCTAACACATATAAATTGCACAGGTCAAAGCACCTCTCTGGATGTGATCTCAGAATTTCACAGAATATACAAATGAAGGGCTGACAAAGTGATGCAGTATCTCTACAGTTGACATTCTTAAGATGGATAGTAAAAATATTTCCACATTTGGCATTTTTTCCCATTTCACTGGACTTAACCCCCACCCATTAAAAAAAACCTCTGCAAAAAATGACCACCAAGAGAAACTGTCCTGCGATTTCATTTTTCTTATTTTTCCTAAAATATTAAATACTATCAAAATCTAGGACTTGTGAAAAAGTGAAATACACTGGGGGGAAAAAAGACAGCCTGGCTGTATCGTCCTACCGAAAAAGAAGGTAACATCAGGTATTCCGTGGCCTAACTTGTGGCTAATTCAGACACAAGAAGGGGAAGAAAAGAAAGAAAAAAAGAAAAAACCCACCCACAAACCCAAAGAAAACCCCTCTTTTCCCCTAGGAAACACGGATAAGCTACCTTGTACTACCTGCCTGACAGTAGATACAGTAAGCACACTTAGTCCACATAAGCCTGGATAAACAAAGTAGTTTAACTAGTAATCTCCATCAAATTACTTCATGCTTACTGCAGTGTACCATGGGGTAAGAGTTTAAACGCAGACAGTTAATGCAGAACAGGTTACACCGAGGTAATGTGTTCACGTACCAAAGAACTGAGACTCTTCTTTCATTCTTGCTTTCCTTATACACGTAAGATGCCATCTCACAACAAATTTCTCAAGGGCATTGATACAGATAGCTCTGACAGAGACACTCTCTCATTCAAACACACAAAGTCACTTAAGAGGGATGCACAGAACTCTCCCCTAACCACAAAGCAAGGGCATGTTACATACACACACACCGAGGGAAAAAACACCCAACCTCTGCTGGACACAAAGCTCTTCTTATCATAGAGTGGCCAGGACAAGCCCCATGTCAACACAACGTACTTCCATACACTTTTCAGAAAACACGTGTTCATTTGGATAAGAACATTTCAGCAGGATAAAGTAAGCTGTTTTATAAAAATTCTTTAGCTTAAGTCTGTGTGACTACTCACAGTATCTAACTAATTGATCAACTTGTGCTGTAACTCCTGGTACTGCTGCAGTTGTATTTCCTCTCTTAGCTCAGTAACTTAGTGACACCTAATGTTTGTTTTCTGTAATACACGTCCATGAACAAAGCAAAGCCTTGCTGAACCATTTTAATGATCTGATACGTACACTAATATAAAACTGATCAGTCTTCAAAATAGCATACAAAACTAATTATATACTGTAAACCCATTTTTAGTATTCAAAGTCATTCCAGTGTAAGGCTGATTTTAAAAAAAAAAAAGAGTGGACAAGCTAGGTTTGCTATGTTGTACATATTTCTGTGCTAAAAAGATAAAATACAAAAACAATCCAAAGATATGTTTTGCTCCATTAAAAATAAAGCTATGAAAGTTAGAAATAGACGTAGCTTCTCAGGACATACAAGCAGATGAAATTTCCTATATTTTGGTTAAAATGTTCCTAAACTTTGCTTAAAGTTCCTAAATTTTTGTAAAAAGTTACTAAATACTGAAATTTATTAAGTATACTAGGTCATACTTCATTTCTATTAAGCCCTCCTTCAAATGCAAAAGCTCAGCAGTTTTCTCCTTCCCCAACTCCAGCTAAAAATA
Organism: Calonectris borealis; assembly: GCF_964195595.1. NCBI lineage: Eukaryota > Metazoa > Chordata > Aves > Procellariiformes > Procellariidae > Calonectris > Calonectris borealis. The sequence goes on along the minus strand of NC_134330.1, from coordinate 3,142,195 downwards.
TGCAATCAAGAGGGGAAAAGCCAGCTCTCCCACACTCCCATGAAACTCAATTTAACTTAACTTCTAGTGTACAAATTAACATTATTTTCTATTATACTGTCTAAGCTACTGGTATATAAAACCACGTCCTACATAGCTAACCATAAAGTAATAAAAAAATAGACATATTTCTAAAAAACCAATGTATTTTATAAAGGAAAAGAACTCCATCCTCTCTACATTATTTTGAAGGACAAGGTGTTATGAGCAATTTTTTTTTTTTTTTAATTTAAGAATTTTATGACCTACTGTATTAAACTTTATTCTATAGCTTCAAGAAATTTGGGGGAAATTCCCCAAATTAAGACCATGTGCTCATAAACCACTCTGAAACACAAACTGCAGGGTGTGTATATGACAGCATGAAATCAAACCCATATGCACACATAGACTTTAATAAAATTAAAATTGCAAATCATGTACATGACAAACATGTGATTGTAAAATACTATTAATACTGTCATACTTGCATTCCTGGGACAAACAAATTCTTTTCATATTTTTCCACCCTTATTTCTTTCTCTAGATTAAAAAGATTTCTGTCCTTTCTGGGATACAAACTATTCCATAATGTCAAACACTACTCCCAATTTGACTCTGAAAATTTACTTAACAGAAATAATTTGTAAAGCGCCCTCAAATCTGAAGGTACATGAATTCAAGTGTTTGATCTATGCTTAATATTAATCTTAAGATAAGCATATTACATACAAACCATATGACATTGATGGTAAATGTTGGCTCTTTCCACTTTAATAGGAAAAATCAAAAGTAAAATATTGAAGTAATAACACAACATTACAAACAAAAAAGCCTCTGGCACGGAAGTGAACTCTGTACTTACAGGTACGCTCCAGACTTGCATTCCATCACTGTATCCGATCATTAGCAGTAACGGTGGTTCATTCCCAGTGCTATGTATTTCATGAAACTCCATATTCCTTGATGTATCTAAATTGGGTTTAAATATCAAAGCCATTATTAACAGGTTAGGATCAACTATGGCTGGTGTCAGTTATACTAGATGGTGTTTTCTCAATGCATGTTTCCATTGTCATAAGTAAAAGCAAGCAAAGTGGTTTAAATTTTTATGCTGGAACAATCCTGAAATATATTCTTCTAGGAAAACAGAAGAGATTTGTTAAAGTTTCACAGAGAGGTTAGAAAGCATTAAAATTTAAAATGATGGAGAAAAATTTTCTGGATTACGATGTGGGTTGTACCCACAAAAACTTCTGTAATTATTTCTCCAATAATTAATAAAACACGGCAAACTTTTCAAACAGAGAAAAATTTGCAAAGGACCAACAAAATAAACATTAACAAATACAGAAATTACAAATGCACAGACTGATCAAAACTATTTCTAGATACTATGTAATTAATCTTCACATCAACCTCACCAAAAGAAGAAAATCCCCAGGAAGAAAAGTGATACAGGACATAATAATCAAAATATTAAGCTTTTCTTGAGTAAAGTCCTCTAAAACTACATTTTCAACCATGATGAATGAACTGCAAGCATACAAGCATCAAAGAGAGAGAGGAAATATTTAGGATGGTGAAAGAGGATGTATTCAGGCCCAATCAGATTAGGCTGCATAAAAGTAAATTTAAACATAATATGAAGGATTCTGAGGAATATTCTAAAGAGGTTTTGCTACCCTGTAGAAAAGAACCCAAAGAAGGAATGCCTGAGACTTTTTTAAAAATAAACATACAATGAAAACAAACCCACAAGCAAACAAACCTTATGTAGCCTAAAGCTGGACATAATGCTGTGTACAGGTTGGTAGGTCTTTTCTAGTTCTAATAACCATGAATTTATGAACTGCCAGCCTCTGTGCCATTTCAACAGCTGGAAAACATATAATCTTCCCTATTAACCTCTTGGAAAGGCTGAAAATTCCCCATCACAGCTCTGGCTATGGTTGCTATTACTTTATCCGAGACTAGAACGAGCCTTTACTGTAGAGCTCTAGACAGGAAAATAAGATGGCAGACAAGAAACAGCAGTTTGCTGAAAGACTTAAATCCAGTGTTCTCTAGAAGGCAAGTCCCTTAGTTCCCTTAGCTGTGACAGGCACACATGCCACACACCACAAGCAACTCCAAGATGTTCAATTAATTCTAGAAGTAACTACCTGATAGCAGCATTCAACCATCTCTCATTCAGTCCCTAACTTTATTGAAAAAAACAGGTAACTAGGATAGACAGGTAAACCAGCTCAGATCTTAAGTGGGGATCTACTTGATACTCTTCGAAAAAGCTTGTAAAAAATCACAATTTTTTCTTAAAAAGGTTGGAGATCTATTGCCTGCACTAAGTCAGTAGTCTTTACCAACGATTTATTAAGATACACTGGAAGTGATAAACAAGAATACTTTGTGCCTTTGCTCTATTATTTCCCTGAAAGACATCATGGAATCCCCTGCTCATTTTCCCCAACAGCTCTTCCTTTCCAGGTTGCTATGAGTTCTATCACACCACTGAAAATGTAACTGGGACCTGGACTGGATTCACAGTTAAATAATCTGGCTTTGAAATCAAACAGTAGATTAAATAAATTCAGTTCTATGCTTTGTTTTCAACTACCTTAAGGAAAGGTAATGGATTTTTGGGGAGGGGGGAGGCACGTGGATCTGCCTCTCTTCCTAAGCCAGAATTAATTTGCCTTCAGATGAAGTTGCAAGGCCTATTTGTTCTATTTGGCAGGTATTGAACAAAAGTACAGTTATTCACTGAGAATTTAGTCTATCTAGAACAGGGAAATGAAATACTTTATTTTGAGTCAACAACGCTTACTGATAAAGCTGACTGAAATTATTGTACATGGACATCACAAAAATAAGTGAGGGAAAATGAAGCCATACCATTTAAATCTGCATTTTCAAATCTGACCCACATGATCTTCTCTTTTTCTTCTGCTGGCGGGGTACCACTATAGGCCTGGATAAAAAGCAAAAGAGTTGAAATAATAAAGGTTAACACCTTTTTTCCCCATACACCATGGGAGACAATGTAAGTTAAAAAAGAAAACCAGAGATACGTGTATCTAACTGTCACCAGTATTCCTGTGAGGTTTTGTTTCAAAAATAAATGGTACCACATATGATCAACATATACCATACTAAATATAACTCAAGAAGCATAACATCAGTTACTAAGGTAGAAATGACAAGACATATACAACAAGTCTTCTGGAGCAGGTTAGAAATGCCACGTGATGTGTAGCAATTTAGTCAAGCTAAAACACAGTGGCTTCTACAATCTTTAACTTCAGCAGTTGTACACTACTTATAAAAGCAACGTTAGAGGTTCTCACGTGAGGCATTTTTACTTTTAAAATTCTTTTTAATTCACTTAAAAGCTTTGTAAGCAAGATTGAGGAAAGAAAGAAACCTTTACTACACAGTTTATGTTACTGACATGTTTTTGTTCTATTTGTGACATCTTTAATATAGCCATTTAAAAGAGAATGAACTATAATTCCAGTAGAACAGATCCATGTTTCTGTTCTGTGTTCTACAGATTCCCATAAAAAGATGAGATACAAAAAGAAACTGTGAAGGAGACGTGCAGTGTTTCCAAATTGCAAGTTTTACAGTTCTCAGGAGAAACTGTGGTAGTAAGAACGTGAGCTACAGTAGAAATACCATAATTTCCAAATGAATTATAACAAAATACTGTGCAGTACTTTGGATTAAATATGAAAAGAGCTTGTATAATCACTTTATACATGCCAGAAAAGCAATAACATGAACTAAAAATACAAATTTAAAAAATAAGTGTGGGTATTACTTTTCAAAACAAATCACATTCCATGCTTCCAAGGCAAACTGATTTGTAAAATAAAACACAGACTGTATCCTTTAACTACAGAGGGGAAAAAACGGGGGCGTGCACGGAATGCAGCAATCTTTTCAATGAAAGTTTGACTATTTTTAATTTTGACCATGAGTCCAAAATGCATTTCACAAATTAATATTAGTGACGGGAATTTTTTTTATATTATTATTGAGGAAATTCATGACTAACTAACCAAGACATTCCTTCAATCAAGAACCAAGACAGTTTCCTGAGGCTACAGACAACTAGCTGCAATGCTTCTCCACTACTGACTGCAGCTTTCCCAAAGAGTAACAAAACACAATTTGTTTCCCTCTGCTACTGAGAGGCCCATGAGCAATACAGAAGCGACCATTCCGGTTTCATGCTGCTGCTACCTGTGAAAACTATAACCAAGAGCAGACATAAGCATCATAGTTGCTCTCCAGAGAGGAATATCCCAGAAATGGGGGGCGGGGGGGGAACCCAAACACAAAAACACAGAGTGAGGACTCCTGTTTTGCAAAACTCAGCACACTGAAGAACAACAGGTTAGGCAGAGCTCCACAGTCCCGCAGCAGCCAGGACGCTCTGAGGCTATTAAGGAAATAAGATAAAAAAGAGGCAGTAAAGGAGGCAAATTCTTTCTCCTTTTCAGCCAATGACAAAAGTTAAGGTGACAAAGTTCATCTACCAAGTTGTTCTAACACCAATCCAGCCAGGGTTCATACATAGGTTTCCAACTACAACCCAGAAAAAACGTATTTGTAAGAGGCAGAGCCAGTATTATGCCCAGTCTCTCCCCTCCCCAACTATTCCATTGCCAAAATTATCATAGGAAAAGGCTGCAATCTTCTTCCTGCTATGTATATTGTAATTCTTCAACTTCTGCATAGCTAAGTTTTTCATTTAAATTATTACCTATCAGAGGAAATCTGTAGGCCCATTTTTCAGATGGTATGCAGTCTACGCTTTCAAAACCCTGGTCTCAAGATTCACATTCAAAAAAACAAAAATTTTTTTAGTTTTTCAATGGTATTTTGGTCTACCCGACACACACTTCAACTGCTTGTACACCGAAAAAATAGTTTTCAAGATCCACACATACCTGTGGCACAACATCTTGCAGAAACGTAACAACGCTTTCCATATATGACTGTTCCCTTGAAAACAGAAAGAGAATTTTTAAGTACCACTGAAGTTCAGAAATGGTTATGAATATATTAAATAAAACATATCACCAGAGGAAAAGCATGCACGATCTTTAGTACAAAGGAAAACACTAATTATGCAATGCAGTTACTTAACATACTGCCAAAAACTCTGATAATATAAATAGCAGCCTAAAAGTCTGTAAAAAGGTAAGTGATACCTGTTTATGAAATAACCGCATGGGGGGAAAGTATAAATTATAACAGTCAAATAAACCATGTTCTCCACATCAGAGTGGGTGACTAAAATAGAACAGGCATTCGGAAGTTATTTTTAAGTATTTTTCTACTTGATTTGGCTATTACAACATGAAGGTGAGGACTTAAGCCAAGGGCTGGAGCTCTCCTTGAGGTGCAAGTAAACTTTAAGACCTCCTATGCATTATGTACGATGATGAAGTAAGAGGTAGCACTTGGGGGCAGCAGGTGGAACAAAACCCTGACTAAGAATAGTAAGGAGGTATTTTCAGGCAAGATTTTATAGCTTGGGAAGCTTATTCCTTCTTGGAAGTTCATTAGCAGCAATGATTTAGAATAGCATATAGCGCAAGATACATTTGTTCTGATAGATTTAAACTAATGCTTTTATTAGCTTATCCCTGCGTGAGCAGCGAGTCTCTTGTGTAACTGCTGAGCAACGTACAATGTGGGTTGACTATATTAGACAGACGGTGTTGAAACTACGCAAAAAGTTTGTGCTTTCTGTAATGAGTAATACCGAAACATGCTGGCAACAAGAACTATCTTCATAAAGTCTGAAACAATTTTTTTTTAAATAAACTCTTTAGGTAACAGCTTTGGCAGCCCCTAAATTAATTTTTATATTGGTAGCAATTTTTCCTGTGCTAACTCAAGATTTCTAATAGCAACAAAGAAAAATCGTAAACTAGATCATAAACTAGGTTTAGATCTAGACTCTTGATGCCCAAAGGCACATATGCTTTCTTCGTGCTTTCTGAAACTGTGCTGTGTAAGATTCTTTTAACAGAAATTGGAGTGTTTAGTATTTAAGAATTAAGTACTCTGCCCTATACACAGCAATACAGAAGATACTTCAAGTCAAATGCTGCAACACCTGGATCAGGTTAACTGGCTGACTCCTCTCTAAAAACAAAGATAAATCTAAACCATAAAGCTTTAAATTTTAGGAAGCTTATTCTGACTCATGACAAAGCTAGATTTTGTTCAGCAATCCAAGGATTACTGCATCAAAGTTCGTCTTACTGCTTTAAGCTGAGGCCTTATAAATGAGCTGTGGTTTCTAGTGCTGATTCTTCTTTGATTTATGTAGGTCACCAAAACTGTCTTTGTATACCTTCAGAGCCCTTTATTACCTAGTAATAATACTTGTCTACAGGTATAGTATTAAATACAGTGTTTGAAGTTCTCATGTGAATGCCTACCAGCAAGAGTCATACTGTCTTCATTTTTCAGCTCATGAAATGAGTCCTTTTTTTTCCCCTCTCCCCCCAAGTACACCTTGAAACAAAGTTGATGTTTGGGAAATGTTTTATTCCGTGTATGCACTCTAAATTCCTCCTGAAGTTGAAAAACTTCCAAGACTTTAGAGTGCTTAAAAACAACCAAAACAACAACAAAACACACCAAAAAAAAAAATCTTCTGTTGGTAAGAATCTAGGAGTTCAACATAAGCAGCAGAATGCGGCTGCAGGCTGCTCAACATACACAAACTCTCATCAAAAAGACTGAAATTTTTGAGGTGAAAAGATTTACCTCAAGAACAAGCCACCATATTTAATAAAACAAAAAAACAGATACTCTTATTCTTAGTGTTTTTCTATTACTATATTTTTAAAGCGTACTTTGAAGAAATGCATTTGTGGAGAAATTCTGCAACATAAAAAAACGCTTATTCTATCACATGGCTGTAAGACAAACCTCTAATACAAATTTTTGTGCTACAATGACAGGTTTCTTGTGCTCCCTAGTAAAAATAAAATGAATGTTGATGTTGAAATACACAGCTATCTCCAGCGGCAAACTAATAGCTGCTGAAACCTATAGTACAAGTGAACATTTCAATACAGTGCCATTTTGCAGCAACAATTCAGCAGTATAAACATTCCCAGAAAAAAGAAAAACTGCTACAAAAATCCTTTAACAAAGACGAGACCATAAATCTTCTAGACTGTCTTACTAAGCTCTTTTGTCATGAAGGTATTTTCATGTGAACACAATGAAAATAAGGATGCCCAAGCAAAAAAATGGTCTCTTATGTGCTCTGACTGGAGAGAGGTAGCTTCTTCCTTTGTTCTTGGTTTTGTTCTCTTAAGCAAAAAAAATTAGAATCCACAGTTCTACTTACCGAAGGACTTTAATGACAGGCTTATATGTTTTAATATATCCACTCCTGTGACAAGGTATTATTAAAAAGAACAGCAAGAAAGGAACATGCTACACACGTTCCTTCTAGCCTAAGGAAGAAGTTTGCAATAATTGATCTACAGCTAGTGTAGTGTTTGTACAGAAAACAAAATTTGTGTAAACAAACAACAAAACATGGCAAGATAAAGTAATCATCTTTAAAATGTACATTTTGAGGGTTTTGGTGTATTAAGCTAAAAGTATCCCATTTAGGGAGCCAGTTTGACCTGCACAGTCCTAGGAGACAGGAATGCAACATCCGTTTACTTTATCTTATTGGAAAATACTCACTGCCACAAAACCATACTGTCAACAAAAGCCCTCACAGCTAGCTTTGAAAGAAAATTCAGGCTAGGTTCTTCTTCTACAAGAAGATAAAAAACTATTTCAAATAAGGGCTATTCTTCTAGAACGTGCTTACGTGACCGCTTGTGGGCGAACAACCACTCCTCCAGTACATCGACTAGGGCGGCGTGGAGATTCTGTCGCCATTGTTTCTTTGCAGACACCTGTAAGAAACACATTTCTTTTCAATAATAATTTGTATCAGGATTACACTAGTTCTTGACATATTCTTCAGGATGATAAAAACCTCTTGAAGAAGGAAACTTGACTTATACAAACCTGTAAAGCACTATGACCCTATACAGCACTCTTAAAAAAAAAAAATTCTTTTTTCAGTATCTCAATCACTACAACTCCTGCAATGTATGTGAAAGCAAAAAAGAACACAAACCTACACGATAAAGTAGAAAAATTTCTTCAAACCGTACATTGAAGACAGAGGTACAGGTACACAGTTATTATCAGCATTATTTAAGACTATTATTTACTAATGAGCTGTTGTCTTAGAAAATAATTATATAAAAATCGTGTACAATCACAAATGCAGTGTATTGTACTCTTGAAAATCCATAATGGGTTCCATTGAAGCCAACACAAAAAGCGTGATGGAACACATTATATTTTTTCTATGTCAGCTTTTTGTGCCTTCAAGTTTTTCTTCACACTTCTGTTCTTCCATGTGAAAATGCAGCATAACATTCCTAAAGGCAAAAAACACTTGAGGAGCATCACAGATCCCGGCCACCTCTTCAGCCTGCCATTCACCCGCTCCACCGTCCCCCCCGCCCCAAACCAAGGACCAGTACATAAACTGAGAGAAAAAGCCAAATCCCCAACATGGTATCGGTCATCAGCACCACTTCATGTTTGGGCAGTCTTCGTAAGGGCCACCTCATTAAGGGAGGCACGGATAAACGCTTAGCCCCACAGCAATCAATAACAAAACATCACTCAGCAATACAACTGGAGTTTGACAACCAAGCAACCTTAAAAGGAAAAATGGCACGTGAAGGCAATAATCTCCTCACGTTACGCCCTAACCCAGCAGGACGCGAGTGCTGTCACCTGCACCGCAACTCCGAGCACCTGAGAAGTTGCGACACCGGGGCTTTGCCGTGCGGGAGCACCGGCCCCAGGAAGGAGGCTGCCGGGAAGCCCTGGGCGCCCTCAACCACCCGCTATTGGGCAACTCCAGAACAAAACGCTCCAACCTGACCGGCCTCTCCCCCGGCTGCCGCCCGCTGAATCAGGCCGCGGCCATCCGGGGAGGCGCCGAGACCCGCCGGACGCCCCTCTCCAAACGCCCCGCGCCCTCCCGGGCCGACCGCCGGTGACCCCCCCCTCAGGCTCCCGCCCGCCGGCCGGCACCTGCCCTGACCCGCCGGCCCCCGCCCTCCCCCAGCGCCCCGGCCCCACACCTCCACACCCGCCCTCAGAGCCGGCCGCAGCGCTCCCCCAGAGCCCGGGCCCGCCCCAGCCCGAGCCCAGCGCTCCCGGGCCCGGCCCCGCCGGCGGCCGCCCCGTCCCCCTCACCTGCCGCCTCTCGCCTCCGCCCGGCTCCTCACTGACAGTGTTTGGGACCCCCACGGGGAATGACACCCAGCGCACCGCGCGCTGCTAGCCAATCAGATGGCTCCGAAGGCGGGCCGCTCCCCGCTGCCGGCCAACCACCAACCCCGCTTCCCAGCACTGGGCGGGGCGCGGGGGACACGGAGGACGGCTGCGCCCCAAGCTCGGTTGAGACGGCGAAAGGCGGCCGGCGCTGCCCCCACCCGCAGCTTTGTTTACATCGAGATCTCGCGAGAGCCGCCGCGCCAGTCCCGCGCACGTGGGCGGAGGCGGAGCTGCGGGCCGATGCGTCACGCGCCGAGCAGCCAATTGGCGGGGAAGGCCCCGCCCCTGCGAAGCGTTAGCGAAGTGTTTACCTTCCGCGCGGCCGTGCGCGGTGACGCAGCGGCGGGGGCGGTGCCGGGCGCTGAGCGGGGCGAGGCGGGCGGCGGGTCCGTCAGGGCGGGCTGTTTGCCCTCGGGCTGAGGCCGGGGGAGGTGAGCGGGGCGGGGGGGGCGGCCTGGGCCCGGCTCCGCTCCGTGCCCGCGCGGGGCGGCGGTGGAAGCGCGCAGCGAGCAACATGGCAGGGAGAGCGGGCGGGGTGAGGGGCCTGGGGGTCGAGGCCGCCCCTCAGGCGGCAGCGCGGGGGCTTCAGGAGGCGCCTACGGCCGCGGCCCCTGAGAGGGAGCAGCAGGCGTCCCCCAGAGCGTGTTTGTTTTGGCCGCTGCCCCGAGCAGAGGGATGTCTGCGGGTGTCCGGCGCTGCGGATTCCCGAGGGTGACGCACTCGGCGGGCGCTGGGGAACCGCCTTCGCAGCCGGTCGGGTGTCCGTCGGGGAGCCTGGGCCTCCGGCTCGTGGGTTCCAGGGAGCGGGCACCTCAAAGTGGGGATTGGGTGACCTGTTGTGGGAATCTACCCCGACTTCTGTAACCAAAAGCCATAATCGAAGTATCAAAAAAATTAACACGATGACTGAAAAGCGTAACGCAGCACGCTTCTTCACAGAGTACCTATTACCAGAGAAGAGTAACCATTTGTTCCCCTCATCCTGAAATTCCAATTCCAAGCGTGGCCTCCCAACTCTAAGTTGCCCTCCAGGAGAATTGTCCTCTGGAAGAAAAGTAGTGCTACAGGGTTTTTTTTTTCTTCAGGCAAGTGCAACAGGGTGATGCAAGTCACGTATGGTTTCAGCTTCTTGATGCAGAACTGTGCTTTTGCACATATTGGAGCTTTATTTCACAAGAAGAAAAAGTTGGTGTAACTCAGACTTGATTTTATGAAAAGGAGAGTGTGTCCACATTAGCTGTAAATTCTGCACTTCCCTGTCTTGGCTTTGATAATTTCAGAGAAGACAAATGATACGTAGGTGGGCAAAGCGTACACAAGAGTAAACTGCTGCCAGTTTGTATCAGTAAGTCAGTTTACATCTACTGCAGAGAAGCTTTGAATGTTTAACACTCACCATCACCCAGCAGCTTTCCCAGGAAAAACTGTAGGTTTTGTCTAGTTTATTAAAAATGAATAAAGCCAATGTCTGCCCCTCCAGCTGGAGCAGGCCAAGTCTAGAACTGTTGGAAGGGAATGTGGGAGAACGAGGCACACATTTAGGAGTGCAGCAGAATCGGATGAAAATTTAAAATTGGTTCTACATGGAGCAAAAAACCTGGGAAAATTGCTATAGTCTTTTTTCTTTTGCATATTTACATTATAAGCAGCAATACAGGTACTCATCTAACTAACATGCTATACTCGCATCTTTATTGTGACCAGTCCTCTTTAAAAGGTTGAATAGCATGAGGTTAAATTGAAAATAGACCTTTACTTACTTTGTTGCCAAGACTTGCTAGGAAAGTACATACAGCTGCTGCTAGCCTCTATATACTTCCCCCCCATATATGGTGTATAATTTCAACATCAGTTATAGCAGAACTTTATTGTTAACTGTAAGTTATATTCCATATACAGAGAAATAAATTCTTTAAGGATCCAATTTGGCAGACCATTACTTTCATCTTCTAAGATGGTGCTGCATTCGCAGGATGGATGAAAGAGAATTATACATTTTCAGAAAATGCACGATTCCCTCTAGGATTTCCGTAACCATGGTAACATATATAGATAGCAGGCCCGATTTCAACCCATGTTTTATTGTCCCAGCAGTAAAGAATTAGATTCTATAAATACCACCCTAGCTACTGGAATAAAATACTGGCCTTTTACTTCCTCATTAAAAAAAATGCAGGTTATATATATTTCTACCGTTTAACAAACATTCAGTATAAAGTGCCAAGACCAGTTCCATAATAAAACTAGGTGGGATGTCTTGCTTCATAAGCTACGTAGCCACAGTGAAGAAGGGGAGAGGATTAGATTTTAATGAATGCAAAATAAATATGGATGTGCTCAACAGAACTTAAGCTTGAAATTAAAAAAAAAAGGCACCCCCATCAAATTTTCACATGTTTTATTTAGGTGAACATACACATGGTCCACATATTCAATGAAAATAGTCATAAAATAATTTAAGAACTTACGTTGAAAGGTATTAGCAGCACCATCAGTATTGGAATAGCAGGAAATTCATGCCTCCGTGGGGCATATATTTATGCCTGGATAAAAATGTCATTTATAACAGGGGATGGGAATGGCTTTATAGGATGCTTTTGGGAGTTGGAGTTTTAACACACACACTTTTTTGCTAAATACTTTGACGATTAATGGTACAAAAAATACAACTAAATAAGATACTGCATAGTATTTTAATTAACATAAAGAAATCGACATTGAGCTGTGTAAAGCAAGACTCAATATCTCTGCTTCCACATACATTTCATTTCTGAGTAGAGAAATCTAAAATTTAAAAACAAAATATAGACCTAGTGTATTCTCTAAAAGACACACTTTAGGTGGAACATATAGTACTACGAAAATACATATCTTCCATTCTGTTTAATAATTTACTTTAGTTAAAAAGTTGTGAAATTCTCATCACAAGAAGCGTATACAAATTCATGACTTTAGTAAATTAACAAAAAGGATTATTTTTTTTTTTAAAACAAGGTTTAGCCCCGCTGTAACAATTATACAAGGAAGAAAAGAGACTACATTTATATGAAGGAATACAAATTTACACACATTTTACAGTGACTTATACCCTACACATCTACAAAATTCACAGTTATAATACAAGCAAGTACAAGGCTGGGATAAAGCTGTTTGATACCAAAAAAAGTTTCTACTTTAAAAAAAGATAAACAGGAAGAGTTTCAGACTTCTGCACCAACTTTAAAATTCTAATCAGACCAAAATACACTTCCTTACGCAAACGCCCTTCAGCAAACGCAGACTGCTTTCCTGGGCGGGTGGAAGAGCGAATTGCTGAGCTTCTTCTGGCCCCGCAGGCTGCGTCGCATGGTCAGCTTGTTTGAGTTTTTGCGCTGTGGAGTTGTGGACATGCCTTCTGGTTGGACACCAATGTTTCGACTCAGGCCACGTCTCGGCTTCTTCATAGCTGGGCCAGAGTTGGATTCTTCCAATGTCCTTTTAAAGTTTGCTGTGGGTGTCCTCTCTGCATCTTGGGCTTTTGTTTGGCCATTAGGAGACACCTTGAAGCCTTTTTGGTCCGTGCCTGCATTTGCGGAGTTGGAAGGGGAGAGACTGACCGACAAACCATTACTGTAGGATTCGTGTATCCTCAAAGCCAACGCTTTGCTGCACTTCTCCTCCTGTGGGCCTGAATCCTTCAGGGTTGCTCCTGATGAAGGTAAATTGCTTTTGGCAATCTCGTTTGGCAGCTCTAAATACTTTTCTGAGATCATGTTGCTATGCATGAGGGGAGGAATAGGCTCAGAAGCATTCAGCCGTGGCCACGGATCATCTTCTAAAAGCTGAGGGAAAAGAAAAAAAATATTTAGACATAAATATAATTATTTCACCCGCATTATCCTTTCAGGGTGGAGACAGTGTGTGACAGAGCTTCTCTAAACCTTATCAGAGACAGAAAAATCCTACTCCAAAAGAGAGGCAGAAACAAATTCAGACTGCGGACCTGGACTTGGTACTTTGTGTGCACCAACTTCATAAAAGCATTTATTTCAATCATCCAATCTGCAAGTGTCTCATAAGGGCAGACGTAATCTTTTCATTCAGAGGGCTGTTCAGACTTCCTCAGCCTGTGTACCTTCCTTTTCGCTGCTATAAAATGCTGAGGAATCTGCATGCATCTGCTGTTAATTTAGGAAGCCATGTAGAAAGCAGTGCCTGCAATCTCTGTCCTGTGATTTTCATCAGTAGCCTTTTCCAGCACGCAGACATGACTTCCCTCCTTCAGACATTGTGATATATGCACCTATACTGCCTTCTGAAGATTTTATACATCAGATGGCAAAACGCTATTAGGGCAAACAACAGAAAAAGTCTTCTGACCTTTGTTACATTTAGAATTCTGAGTTACTGCATAACCAGACTATCAGGGAGATGACAAACTCTTCCTTCGTAGGTGTCCTGATTGCATACAGAAAGGTGGAGCATTGGACAAAGCTATTCTAAAAACAGTCAGTTTGCCATGCGAAGTAGCACATTTTATTGCCTAGTTTTATGCTCTACAACTTGTAAAGAAAGCAACTCCTTTCCTCACAGCACGTCTATCCACTCTCTACGAAGCACAGTCATTCTGCACGTTGAAGAGAAACTGCTTAATATGATGTCCTAAGAACCAGGGACTTTCTGAACTCTATCCTACCTTCAGCTACTCATCTCTTCTCCAGCCTTTGATAAGTGTTTTTGCCTCATTCTCAGTTTTACCGACAGGAAAACGGGGACAATACTTGCTTTCACTATCCACAGGGGGATTATGAAAATTAGTATTTATGTAGCACCCTGAAGATATGAATTATGACCTTATTAAAGATTTAATTGTGAAGAAATCCCTAGTTATTCAGTGAGTCCTTCAAAAGTAAATTTCAAGGCCATGTTACTCCACATACCACCAATGTAAGGCAAATGACAATGTTTTAAGAAAATAACGTGCTGAAAACTCAAATGCACACACAGCTGAATAAGAGTAAGTCAATGTAACATCTCAGATGAATAAATAGATGCTTTTGAAGTCACAACCCAGAAAAACTTCAGTTCACCTTCAAGAAGAGATCCATGACTGATCAGCACTTTTGAAAAATCTAATACTAAGGTTTAATAAAATGCACTCCGAAACAGAAAATATTCAGAATTGTTTCTAGCATCTGGATTTGGTTTTCCACTCCCTTCTACTCCCCTGTTGCTCCCCACGTGTAGATAAAACCATTTAGGTAATAGTCTTTTACTACATACAGCAACCCAAGAGGGAAGACCTCTATGGATGGTATTTTAGAGGTTAATCTTCAACTCGGTTCTTGCAGAACCCGTAAGAAAAAGCTAGATGACACACACAGAGCAGCTCTGGTGACGTTATTTAATCTGCTCAATTTAATTTTTGAAATTGTCTCTCTAGCCACAACTTAGGTTTTATGTTTTTATTGTGCAAGATGCTTAATGCTGTGGCTCTGATTGCCAACATCTTTTGCTTGGTACGAGTAACTGAGATTGGATAAGGCTTTGGGAAGCCAAATGAAGTCAGAGGATGGACTGCTCAAGAGTGATGTAACAAAACAAGCAAAGTAAAACATGAATCACCAACTTCATTTCTCAACAATCTAATAAATCAAATTTATCACTGGCCTCAGGAATAACATGAATTAATTTGGTAGTATTAATTGCTGCCAGAAGGATATGCAATTAAGAAATACTTCTGTTTAATTGAGAAACTTTGATTTGGTCTCCATCTATTTCCAAAATAATTGTTTTGGAAGGTAGCAGCTGCTAAGAGTCAAGGCTACCCATGCTTCTTTCTGTCCTCTGAAGGTAACAGGCAAATATCCCTTCCACTGCCACCTCTTCTTTTCGCTGACCTATCCTCTCTGGGCTATAATCACACCTCTCGTTTCTTTACAGAAACTGTGATGATCCCGTTTCAGTAAAATTCAACAGTAATTTCATTAATTACTGACCTAAATTAGATCATATATTTACCTGCAGCTTTACGTATCAAGGTATTTATGTATCATTTTGCAAATGGATCTTGTCATCTATTGCCATGCTTTCTTTTGTGTAATCAACACAATGGGGCTTTTCCCTCCCATGAGGTTGACAGTATCACTAGGATCACAAAGGATCATGAAATAAGGGCATTTCCTGAATCTCTCACAAGCTGTCACCATCAGAAAAAAAATTCCAAAATGCACATTCTGAAATAGTTCTCTGGCTGTACTTCATAAGAAAACTGGCACCTTGTAATAAGATTACCTTATTACAAGGTAGTAATGAGGCAAGGCATAAGAAACCATGTATTTGACCATTTTGGGGGAGAGTCCCAAATGCCTCAATTATGTTTAATGTAATTTTAATTTTAAAGAAAACGTTGAGCCAACAGCGCTCCTGCATGCACTGAATTTTACCCAGAAGGCTCCCACGAAGTCAGATGGCTACATAAATGAAAAGCCTACAGTCCAGCCATTACAAAACCGAAGTTTATGGAAATATGTTTTTCCTCCCATTGTGGCTCTTATCTAACTGATAAAGCTCTTTGTACTATGAAAAAGATAATATTACTCAGGATGGTGTAGTTACCAAATATACTTACAGATAACTACACAAAGTTGTTGTTTTGCAAAAAAACATACATGGAGACACAACTGCTACAACATTTCATTTATTATAATCTGCCTGGAGACATTTGTTTTTTTCCCCGAAGTATTTCAAAGTTATTCTGACAGTACAGTGGTCTTTTTCTGTCTCTTCTTTTCAACTTCCTTCTCACACTTCTTCTCTTCTGATATTTACAGGTACGCTGTGAGGACAGTTGGATGCTTGTTATTAAAGCAGAAACCTGTATTACGTTAGTACTTTTAATAAAAACAAGTACTGAGAAAATAGGTTCTATGTTTTTAAATTGGTGACACTGGTTCTATTTTAATCCAAGAGGAGAAAAACTTTTGCATAAAATAGAACTAATTTATACATATATTATCAATGCTGACCTGTAGCCAGGCAAAATTTTCTTTTGGGTTTTGCACATTAAGCAAAAAGAAAAAAAGAGGCCTCAACTCCATGGCAAACACCAAAATTGTTAGTTGTCTAAAGTTTTCATCTCTTCACAATTTGCGACCACCTGCTGCAATTTATCTAGAGTCACACATCACAGTTCACCGAATCTACTTAGATGGGGCAGGGGAATCTTGAAGAAAAAAAAAACCAAAATTTTCACTAAGTCCTTCTCCAGAAATGCTACTTCCTGGATATTTTGCAGTCAACATAGCTCAACGTTTATTCAAGAGTACTGATAACAGATCACACACAAAACATATGGTACAACTTAGAAGTTTAGGAGTATTTAGAACTCAAATAATTTTTCTTCACTCAAGATTTTGCTAGATTTTAAGCTCTTTTCATGTATTTTGCCACGCTGGGTAGAAGGGAAGGAGACAGAAAGGTTGAGCTTGCCATTTATTAGCAGCTTGTTTCTACCAAGGGAATGTTAAGGACTCCCTTTCTAATTTTTGCTTTCTTTTTACTTTGCCCAAAGGACAGTTATCCAAAGATACTGCAAAACATCAAAGGACAGTTACTTAAATCAGGAGCAGCTGGTAATTAATGAAACAAACATCCACTCATAACTACACTCTAGTTCTTAGAGCAAAAAAAAAAGCAGCTTCTGAACAGCTCTGCTTTATGTTAATGGTTAAAACTTCTAACCTGAAGAAAGACCTTGTATTATAATGTCTTTTCCTCTAACGAAGAGCATTAAATCAGCCAGAGGAAGATAATAAAATCTCCCAATCCAAAAAGAACACATTCTTTACAGCAATGTCTGTTTGAATACATTAACCCACGGGTTACCTTAAACAAAAAACCACCACCAAAAAAACCCCCACAACCAAACAAAAACAACACAAACCACACCAAGACGAAGAACATCCTCAAGCAGTCTGTAATTCATCAGCTGTGCAAGCTATACAAGTACATGGCAAGGTAGGAAAAGAAACTGTAGCCCAACCTTATTCTCTAAGGGGATGCGTTGGGTGGTTTGGTTTTTTTTTAAACCTCTGATTCCCACAGTCCGATTCCTCTCTTTCAATAGCCTACTTCTGATTTTGTGGGGGATCTTGGAAAACTTACTTTTAAGAAACAATGCATTTAAAGTTGTGTGAACTATATGCATGCAGTTACAGTAATCATTTCTTCTACATTAAGGAGGGAACACAGATCAACAACTACTAATAAATGATCAGGATTTTAAGAGTTACGAAAACATTGTATCCCTAAATTCAGCAATTCTGAGAAGTTCATACTTTAATACTCTGCCTTTGGCGTTCCAAAATCTTTTAAGAAACATTGTTAGAAGTTCATCTATTTCTCCAAAGCTTTGTACATGGAAGTATTGAGGATACGGCTGTCAAGTTACTGTCCTACAACTGAAAAATATTATCCAGCCATACGTACTGCCTAGTTCACTGCAGTTAAAAAAATAAAACAAGCAAGCAAGCAACATTAAATAGTAGTTTCTAACAGTATTTCTTCGATCACTGGCAACAGTCTGACTACACCATTGCCCCAATCCTACACATCACAGTAAGCTGCGTAAAAAGAAATTACTACTAGGGGAAGAAAAGGGAGATTGATACATTTTTAGTGGGCTCTGCACTCAAAAGTGGACCATTTAAAACACTGAAAAAACCCGTTACCTTGACAGGTGGGGTACAGCAGCGGGAGGGTATCATGACATTCATATCAGGGCTGCTATAGCAGGGACTCTCTGCCAGGTTGAGATACAATTCTTCTTCATTTTCCAGGTTGCTTTTGCTATCCTGCAACGGTGAGATGCAGATTACGATGGCACTAGTGTTATCTGCACGAAGCATGCGTTGCCTCCACCGGCCTAGTGCTCTGTTCACCAGCATTTTGGCACAAGACTGTCGGTGCTCTCCCTTTATGTTAGAAGAGAGGGACAGAGAGAAAGCAATCAGGTCCATTTTACTTTATAAATGGAAGATGGAGAGTTTATGTGGCACAGCCTGAAATATATATTCCTATATATCATGTGCTAAAGTAGCTTCATTCAGAAACACAAGAAGAAATATTACTTGAAATGTATCTTTCTTCTTAGTGAAATATAACTTTAAAATCAGGTTATGGTAGAATCCACATATATATGGGTGCTTTAAACCAGAAAACTGATGCAACGACCTGCACAAATAGCCTGGTCGTAACACATCCTATGGTCTTTCCAAAAGTCTTTCAAGGGGTTTAAAGACTATTTACTATCTGATGCTCAGATGCGCCACTATATAAGTTCTCAACTGTGTTGTAAAATAAACCAGAGAAGAATTTATTTCAGACTTCATACAAATAATGTAAAAACCAATAAACAATTGTCTGCATTGTAACATGCGTCTTAATGTGAAATAGATTTCATTTTCAGACAATATTTTGTGTAACTTCCTTAGAGAAGGAACATATCTTCTTTATTACTCACAGATGCCATCCTTACTCACAGATGCCATCCTGGTAGCCAAATTTCCCAGAAATGACAACCAAATAATTTAAACAATGTTACCATGCATGGTATTTGACAGTACATGCAAGCACAGTATCAGCCACGTTGTAACAACTTACATGTTGTGGCAAAACTATGAATATGCCTAAACAACAATGCCATTGCTAGTACTTCTCATACATGCCAGACTAAGCAGTTTTTAGAGGAAAAAAGTATTAAATTTCCACCATGACTTATAGCCGCTGCTCTCACCATGAAGTATTTTTTCTCCTCGTGATCCTGGCACATGGAGATAGCATCTTGAGGTGGGATCATGTTCCACAGTCCATCACTGCCAAGGATAATGTATTTGTGCTTCTGGGGATCAATTGTGTGCACACTAGTGTCAGGTTCAGGAGACACAACAAATTCACCACTGTAGAAGTCGTAGCTCCAAAGATCACCTAGCGAAGAAGAAAATGGTTTTGAATTGTTACATTACACATGAAAATATGAATCTTGGAAACTACAGAAAAATGTTCCCATGAAAACAATTACCACCAGTCTCAAGTCACCAACAGTAATACAGAGTAATTTCAGCACAATTACTGTTCTGCTGCTGCCACTTTCCCATCATGTTTATTAATATGTAGCAATTTAAATAAAAACACAGTCAAACCAACCTATGTTTATAGGAGGTCTTCTACTCTCTTAAAACTAACGTTTTCAGAAAAAGGGGAAATGTAACAGATTACTACCTAGAAAACAGTGAAACCTCAATATCCAAACTAAAACCTATCTGAATAACTGAAGTTCTCCTTAAACAGAAGTAAAGCCTTACTTTGTTGAACCCACACCAAACTTGGAAACATCTGCCTTTCCAGTTATTGGTAGTTTCAATACTGGACACAAAATCCTTACCTCTTGTACAGGGAATTGCAGCACAGTTTATAGAACTAGGTTGGGGTTTGGGGGCGGGGGGGAGGATCATATAATACCCTTTTTCTCCCCAACATCATATACAGCATTAGACTCCAATCTGCATCACGATGGTATGCTGCCCTGCACACCCTAAAAAGCCCTGCTCATAGAAGAAAAAAAGAAAAAAAAAAAACACCACCAAACAAAAAACCACACCAGCCCAAACTAAAAAACCCCACCTTTTCACACTCAAGGTGCTGAACTGGCCCCCCCCCCCTTTTTTTAAAAAAAAAAAAAAACAGAGATACTCCACGGCCATCTGAGCAATACAGAAACACACGGTTATGTCTTGCTGTGTATGTATTTGTGCATGCAGGTGCCACAGAGAAGGAACAAAGGAAGAGGGCAAAGGAGGAGAGACTGAAGCCTTTCCCCTATTAAATTCTTCTTCCCATTCCTCCTCCTTGCTCAGCATTAGCATCACTTTCAAAGCCACGCAGTGCTGTGCTAGAGTGTCTTTCCAGCTGAACACCACGTGCCAAATTTTGGAGTTGGAAAGAAGCCACAGGAACATAAGTAGTGCCTGGGTTCCAGCAGGAAAGCAGAAAATGAGAGCTAAAGCCTCTCCCTTGGAAGGCCTCATGCAGTGAACCTTTCTATTTTTAAATCTTTCTTGCTATGCGAATGAGTTTGGGGTCACCTCACTGGTAACGATGGCCTGAACTGAATCTGAATAACACATTTGAATCAAAACATCTACTGGTTCGAGTGCTTCCTCCAAACCATCCTCAAGTAAAAACCATTCCAACAGAAAAACGCATTTCCATATAAATTTAGTTCAATTTCATTTATCAGGTATACTTGAAAAAAATTAAAGCTTTTTCTAAGGTTGGGCCTTTAAATCAAGAATGGTATTATGTTGCACCTTCTCTTCCTTTTTTTTTTTTTTAATGTTCATACATAGCTTCCTATAGTGATAAGCAACATAAAGTAATTATTATTTGCAAGCACTAGCTAGATTTTTCTGTGCAGAACACATGGCTTTAATAGTAGAAATTGATTAAAATGTCAAAGTTGAAAAGCATACAGAAGCTTAAGAACTCCAGTTTAAGAGTAAGGTTTTGTCAGGTTTTTTTCTTTGCTTTTTGCTGGTTTCAGAAAGCATGCCTGTAGCCTTCTTCCGTATCCATCACCACCCTTTTAAAGATAATAAATAAGCTTTTTGTCTTCCTACTTCCTTCCATTAGCTTTGCCTTAAGCTATCAACCAGTTGAAAAGACTCTTCCAGAATCAGGAAAGGGAATACTTCAACGCAATTACTCCACTTCACCACAGCAAGCATGGATGGTCATCCTCATTAAAGCACCAATTCACCTTCATTGCAGCTGCAGCAGACAAACACATGCTTCTAGTAAGTGCTAATTAAAAGCCAAGCCTGCATGTATAGAGGTGCACTCTCCCTCCGCAGACTCACAACAAAGCAAGCCAGCTGGCAACAAGATCAAAATAAATACTCTAACAGAAGAGCTGAGCTCTAGCACAGCAATTATTGTATATGAATTGCCACGAAAGTCTTCATGCACTGAGAGTTCTTCACATCATGGCTGTCATGGACAGAGCAGGTAAAATAAACAAGAGCTTGGGATCTTATAACAACCAGATCTTGGAATCAGTGGCAGCAGCAATTTCCAATGCGCATAATATTTTTATGCTTTTATTTGCTAGTTTGTTCATACTTATTTAGGAGAAGTGACAAATGTTATTAGCTGAATCTTTTTTTATTGAAAATACTGTACTGCATGATAAAAATAACCTGATGCTATTTAATTTTGGTTCACCTACGTACGTGTCATCATGCCCATCTGCTGCTCTTCCTGAGAAAACAGCTGAGTAATAATCATACTGATTTCAGAGAATCTTCCTCCAAGAGGAAGGCAGCTCCTCATGGGGATAATCGGGAATATCACATTGGTTACAAAGGGGACTCCAAGGATTATAAACTTGCTGAAGGGCACACAGAGATTCCGTGAACACACACGATGAATCCACACCTCACAAATCACAGGCCAAACCCCTGTCCAGGAGCCCAACCTTCCTAGTTGCTGTTGAAAGCCTTCCAACCTCAATGTCCCTCCTCCACAATGAGTTGCCCTTCTGAAGGCCATGGTGGAACTATACACTGAGGTGTGGGCTTGACACAGGAATGCCATGATTTGCGTTAGAACGGCTGCCAGACTACCTGATGATAGTAGTCTACCTATTTGGCCAAATCCAGGTGCAAATCTGCAACTAAGCAGATCTCTACATTACCATCATCATTCTTAACGGGGGAGGAGGCAGAAAGAGAGAAAATTAGGTACCACAAGAAGAAAGTGATTTTTCCTGAAAGCAAATGGTGAAGAGGAGCTAGACTTGTTCAGGGACTCAGAGCTTCAAAGACTAAGTTTATTAAGCATGCGTTTTTTGGCAAAATGCATTATTTCAAATAACCTCCTGTAGCACCACCTCTGTCAAAGCAGCATTCCAAGTTTGCTGTAAACATACAGTGAGAACTGAACCTCCATGAGTTTTAAATTCAACTGTACTCATCATCTATTCAAGCTCAAAAATCTCTAGGAAATACACAATAACTTATTTACAAAGTTGTACGATGGAACAGCACTAAAGCACAATCAGGTATAAACTGACCAACTCCAGACAAGTCTGGAGCTACTGAAAGCTAAATGGAGCTCTAGATGTCACAAACTGAAAAAAAAAATAAAGCTTTTGTTCTTTGACGCAGGAAAAATTCCACAAAGTATATTTGAAGCCCGAGTTCTATAGAAAAATCCAGATTCTTCCTTTCTCAGCTTAGAAGGAAACAACCAGTACTTGCAATAGCCCTACAGAAAAGGGAAAATTGCCTTCAGTGTTAATCTTTCATCAGTCCACTCCCATAAACACACAAACTCAGACTAATCAAGCAGGCAAATGATGCTTGGTAGAACAGTACTGCATAAAGAGTATATCACTTAATAATTCTCACAGATCCTTCAACTCCAAGCCAGTGAAGACCAAGCCATGTCACTAGAGTGAGGCATTTTTTTTTTTTTTTCTAAAGGGCAGAGCACCACAGATTAAGTCAATGCTTTTTAGAGCTGCTGCATAGATAGAATACTAATGTCAGCTGTATATCTTTCTCTGGCCAGCAGGAGGGCACAGCATTCACAGCGGCTGAGGAACATATGACAAACATAGGAAGAGCCACTTTACATGGCACTCTCTGTTACAATTCTGGGAAGGAAAAAGGGAGAGGAAAGTAAGCCAGAAAGCAGAGAACACTTTTCCCTAGGCTTTTGAAAGTGCTCTGAAATCTTTAATTCTGTCACAAAGCAAGCAGACAGACAAGTGACCCTTTAGCAGACTGGGAAGCCAAGATAGCAAGATGATGTGATATGCCAAAGGCTAGTATTACAGAACTGGAATGCCAAGTTCTCAGACTTCACTTTGTGAGCCATACTATTTTTGTTCCGAATTGAAAACCAAACATTTCCAAAACTTAGCAATCTTCTTCTCCAAAAGAGAATTCCTACAGACCAGGAATATTTCTTTTGGTGTGAGGCTTGCATATTTCTTTTCCAAAGCAAAAAAATGGTATTAATGTAGTTCCTTCCATATTTTCCAGAAAAATCATACCTGTTCCTTAGTCATGACTCGAACCAGAATAATATACAGAGATCTCACAAAAATTACATTGCCTCTTACAAAATGAACAATAGATGTTTGAAATCATATACTAAAGGAGCAGGAAACTAATTTAGCTACCTATAAAAATACCAAAACATGTAGTCTATCCTATCTGCTTACTATTACCTTTTAAAATACAATGAAGAAAAACCTACTTGTAACTCAGCTGCTGCCAGGAAAGTAATTGAAGTTACAAACAAAAACACCCATCATATAAACAGACTGGATTGGATTAAGCCCCAAGCCTTCTTATAACAAAAGTATGTCCAGAAGTCACATAAATCAAGTTTTTCATTTATGTTTCTGGAGCATGCTGTTTTGAATACAAAAATATCTTTTGGTTTTAATAGAGGAAAGAAAAGTTTACTTTTATAAGTCAGTCCAAAACAAAAAGCCAGTTTGATTAATCCCAGATCTTTTTAAATCAAAGGTTTATCTAAAAGGTCTGTTAGTACAAAGAGAAGACTTGCAGAACTTCCTTTTTTCACTGTCAATGAGGCAGCGCTGCTAGGAAGTGAGACAAATCTCAGCAAGGATACAGACAGTAACCACTTAAAACCATTCAGGCTGAGCTGGAATGGAAAATGTTTTCATCAAAACTCATAGTTTTATAGCCTATAGCCACAAGAGGGCATCTTTACAGCAGTCTAAAGATGAATGCAATGCAATGTCCCGTTCATACAACCCAGGAATGATTAAAGACTATTCACTCACGGATGGGGACAAAACTGAAGGTAGCAGCGAGCAGAAAAGTTACACAGATAGCACTTGAGGCTTTAAAACTTTCACTACTCCTTTAGGAGTACTTTTTTTAGGAGCTTCTTTTACATACTATTTCAGTCAAACCTTTGAAAGCATGCCACCTTCAACACTATGTAGAAAAGGAAAGCACAGGCAAGAGAACAGTATATCAACAGCAAATTAAACAAATAATTGCATTTAAAATGAATGGTGAATTAAAAGCTGCTCATAAGGCAGTCTTCACCACGACTGCTCATCTCCGCTTGTATGTTAGCAAAATCACAGGCAAGAGAGAAAAAAAAGGTGTGTCTAGGGCTACACAAGAGCACACTGCACAAGAAAAGCCTGCAAGAACTAGTATGCAAAAGTAGAGGTGAAGAGCTAAAACAGCATGCAGAAAGCTACTCATAGTTTCTGGCCTTGAAGTAAATCCTTCAAATGAACACTAAGGTGGAATGTCAAGCTTCAAAAGAAAATCCTAGACAGCATTTGCTTAGCTGAAGACAAGGGGTAAAACAGAAGAAGGCACTGACCAAAACTGGATAAAGTTCTACCTTTAAAAGAAAAGTTTTATTATTGCTTTTCTATACATTGCCAAAGAAAAGAGAGCTGAAGAGGCATGCACAGAGACCTCCACTCTGCCAAAGAGGGGGGGAGCCCCAAACTTTC
Organism: Calonectris borealis; assembly: GCF_964195595.1. Taxonomy (NCBI): domain Eukaryota; kingdom Metazoa; phylum Chordata; class Aves; order Procellariiformes; family Procellariidae; genus Calonectris; species Calonectris borealis. The sequence continues at coordinate 3,117,213 of NC_134330.1, read as the reverse complement.
TCATTTGAGCTACATGGATCCACACATGCCTTCACATGATCTGTATAACACAGAGATCCGCAAAGTAAAGTACATACTCTGCATTTTGTACAGGCATACATACATATTTTGTCTTGGGGGTGAAGAAAATTATACAAGCTAGAGCAAGACAGCCCTACGACAAGACTAGAATCCCAAATGCACCTCAAGTTTGTCTGCTTTTATATAGATAAAATAAAAAAAGCAATTATGAATAAAACCTGGAAAACGCTGTGCAGTACTTAAATATAACTTACTAGCTTATGCAATTCAATGTGACTGATCTTCATGGTGGGGCCTACAAAGGAGCAGGAAAGAAGAACTAAGAAGCAGACACTGTAGCAACTGCGCCCATTCTGTTTGGTAACTTTTTTTTTTAAATAGTTAAATGCTTGTAAAAACACTAAACCCTTATTCAGGAATCTACTTAGATCATTTGAGGTCTGCCATACCCGCTTCTCTAGGGTTTTATGGTATGCATGTTCAGAGAGCTTCACAAAACAATTCTGGCATCCAGTAAATTGCTCTAGAAAACAGCTTCCATATCACTGTCAGAGCCATCATTCTTGTAGCAGATATACATTGAGCATTCACTGTTCTGGTACATAACTCTTTTTAGGGGTCAGCAGGAAATTCATGTTCTTATGAAAAGTCAAACCTGTATGGTGGAGGCCACTCCACGTAAAATATGGGGGTATTATATTTCTACACAAAAACCAGGGAGAAGATACTTCATGTTGCCACATGAATGAGTGGTTTAACTAGGTTCTCGGTTCATGTTTCATCATTCATTAATTAAAAAAAAAACACCACACACCAAACAGCTACAATACTGCAAGGCAATCCCTTACCACATAACCCTTTTGACAGCTGCAGATCTTGGCTCTATATTAGTTACCAAGAAAAGGGGAGGAGGAGGAGGAGGAGGAGGGAAAAAAGTTCATAAAAGATTTACTAGGTTTAGACCTGAACTAGTTTACCAACAAGAGAGATGCTGTATGATTTAAAAACCAATCAAGACCCATTTCTGCCATCACACCATGCATTACCAGTCAACTTGATCAGGCTGGAGGACAGCTGGGGATATAAACTTAAACAGCAACTTAAGAAAACTACAATGAGTTTAAGTTATACTTTCAGTCAACCTACAAAGCTCAGTGATTAATCATACCATTTGTCTACTTGTTTCTACATTCTGTTCTTGTTTCAAATTATACCATAAGATATTCAGAGCTCAGACTGTAGCTTCTCTGTACTTCCCCTACTTTGTATACCATCTTTGAAAGTTACACACATGGCCAGATTTTACTTCAAAATTGGTTTCCAAAGATCAAAACTCTTCATTCCATTTTTCCACAATGGGTTCAACACATGGGAGCAAAACACACATCATCTTGTACACTTATAGCCTTGTGCTTATCATCCCAGAAACAGTTCTAAGTGGATATATTTAGATAGATGGCACAGCTGAAACGTAACCTTTCTGCTAGCGTGTATCTGGCTGCTATTATGTTGTACATACACAGAGCAGGTTACTTCCCCTCTCAGCAATCTTTCCCCAAGACATGCACATGAAGCATGCTCACGGGAGTCTACAATGCCTTCCTGAGTGCCACATGAAGTTACTGTCTCCACAGGGAGACAGTAACTAATACATGATGCAATGACACACACAGCTCTTCGAAACACACAAGCGAGTTACATGATGGCTTGTTGCCCCCAAGCATTTGCTCTACTGTATCCAGCAATTTGCACACTCACAGCCTCGCAAGGGGATTGAAGTAATTTGAGTTACCTCACACCTGTTTTAGGGACAGGCATATAAAATGGGCATTTACCATGAAACTATGAGTGCCAGGAAACTTAATCAAATGATTACACTCTAAGGAAACAAAATGCTCTTCTGATCAGAATGGGCAGCAAGTCCTGAGGTGAACAATTCTGAGATTGCATGGGATTCATAAGCATCTATTACAAGGCAAATTGGTATAAAGATGTTTTCATTGCCCAGAAAAGGTCAGCAGAAGTAGCTATGCTTAAAATGCAGAATACTCTGTTACAGTTCAAAATATTTCATTAGAAGACTTAAAACCTGTATACAGTAAAAGCAGCATACAGATACTTTACAAAGACAGTATGAATCTTAAATATTTCTGACTTGTTATGGGGTTATAAATAAATTAAACATTACTTAAATGCAGTCACTACTGTCGTGAGAAGCAGTGGTAGTAAAACATGCATACCACAAATGCTTATTTTATGGCAGAAAGACACTGTAGACAATCAGAACAGTAAAGGGAATGTCCAGAAGGATTTCTATTGCACCAATATCCTTTCTGCTGTCCAAATATTTGACCAATGCAATACTTTTTCACAGTGTTTCTAAAATCTCTGCTGTACTCCTTACAATGAGTGCTAGGACTGAAGGACTGGATGAGGGATGAGACTACATCAACATATTTTAAAGTGTTGTAAGAGAAAGACAAACTTTAAAAAAAAACCACCACCTATGTTCTAAATTTTCAGGTTTTTAATTAGATAATCTTCCCACTTTGAAGATAGTAAATTCACAACTCTAGGTTTCTCTCCACAGTGCAGAGCAGAGTGTCAAGAGACTCTCACTCTCCTACTAAAAATTATTGTCCAATTATTGTCCAGTCTGGGATCTGTATGGCATTTCTATCAAGAATAACAACCGAGTTTGGACTTAGCGAAAAGAATCACTGCGCTAGATCTTAGTGGGATTGACCAGAGTACTGGTAACCAGCGTATGTCAACACTGACAGTTATTATCCGCTTGGAGAGGCTCCAACAAGGCAGTACTGTGCCAACCAGGGTATCAATGTGGGAGCCAGCCAAGAGGTCGAGCAGGCCTCAATAGCATGAATGCAAATGGCTTTAGTCGTGGTAGGTCTTTTGTAAGCAGCGTAAGGGGCATGCTGGCCTCAGAAAGACGTTAAATCCTGTTTCCAAACCGTGAGTGTCTGTGCACCATCTGGGTCCTACCGAGCGAAGCAGCCGTGTTCCTTTTTCCAGAAGGTTTGTCATACCTCCTCAGAAGGGGATGTGAAGAGGCTACCGAGGCTCCTTGAGCAGGCAAACACCAAAACACTGTCACATTGTAAACCTCTTCCTCCATGATTTGAAGATACCAAAGCCCTCTTTTAAAATTTGCCAACTTTTGAAACCAAGAATTGTTAAAAGATAGGTGTTCTCATTTCTTGGACCTGAAACTCTCCAGTAATCCTCTTCATCCATGTAACTGGAAAGAATGCAATAGGGGGCTAACAGATGCATCATTCCTTGAATTCCCATCTGCACACAAGACCCAGCCAAAGCCTTTTGTTCAACTTGCTGAGAAGAATCGGATCAAAAGTCATCGAGCTATTTAGACAAACGATAAACTTGCAATCATAGGCATGAAAGATGAATCAAAATTAACATACACTTTTTGTAATCTAGGAGGAACATGTACCCTTCTGCAGAACAGGGGAAAAGAGGGATATGTTGCTCAGCAGATGAAGATCTCTGTTGCTAGTCATCTATTAACTCTGACGGATTTCTCAAACTCTCGAGTCAGTTTTACTAACCATAAAATAAGCATCTACCTTGCCTAAAATATGACACATAATAAAGACTTGTAAGATACAGAGAAAAATGTCCATAAAACTGAAATTTTATTTTTATTAAAAGATCACCATTCAGCCACCTATGACTCCTTCCTTGATATATAGCTATCTTTTACAATGTTAGTTATCACTGCAAAATTCTTCTTAACACTGGACCAATCCATGTGAAACTGATATCACTGCCTTTAAAATAAGACACAGTAAAGCTATGCAATTATCAAGACGACCATGGTCCCAGGAACAGACTGTCCCCATGACACACTGCCAGCTGATCTAGGAACACTGACAACACTATCACGTAACTGTCAAGCTTGCCAAGAAGAAATTAAGTCACAGGACAGTTTTCACGGGTAAAAATATGATACCACATTTCCATAAAATCGAACCTATACTAGGTATATCTGGATAGAGAATTCTTCACTGGGGCAAAGGGAAGAACGAAGGAAACAAAATGAACTGCAGAAGATTGGAATTCTGCGATGAAATTTAAGGAAGAAACCTGACGAGAAAACACTAACACTCACGGGCAAGAGGGATCCACAGATTAAGTTATGAAGTACTTCCCAAAAACTATTCATAACAAGATTGCTACGTACTGTAATATGCCTTTTTGTCCTCTAAATAAAGTGTTCCTCAAATATAGTTTCCCATTACTAATACTCTTGCAAAGGCAAGTTATAGATAAAACGCAGACTTGACTTTCATTCCTTTGTTCATTCTATGCTAAGTCTTGAAAGAAAACAGATTCACCACAAAAGGAAGACCAAAGTAATTCATACGCTGTGCAGCAAAACTTACTCTTACCACCACCTAATCAAAAATTACAGTCCTACTGTTTCAGTAAGAAAAAGACAAATGTGCTCTCCATCTTGGAGACACATACTGCTTTGTACATTTTCAATTGCAGCAGAAATGAAATATCATCCTTGTAAGACGGACATTTAGAATCCTGCATGTTGTAGGGCAAGTTCTTCCCTCGCCATTGACACCTTCTACAGTTTTATTTGAAAAATGAGATCCATATTGTATTAAAAATACTTTTAAAAGGCCCAGACTTTCAGAAGGCCTTGTAATCAAGGCAAACGAGTAAATCCCTCTAAACTGTATGTTTTGGCAAAACAGAGTAAAATTCAGTTCTGGTGGCCTGTACACAGTGGTGTCTCACTTTCCAAACACGAGCGTGACTTACCAAGTGCTCTAGCAACTGCCAGGAACGGAATCTGGTCAATGACGGTGCTGCGGCGCACAGGGCCATTGTGAGTCAGACGGGGTCTCTTCCAAACGACACGATTCACGCCAGACTTGTTGATCACACTAAAACCATCAGAAAGAGGCAGGGGTTAAAAAAGAATGGAAATGAAAGCATGAAAGTTAGTTTCAATGACACAAAACCAGTTAAATATGCAAATACGGAGTCAATAATCACAGCACCCTCTGGGAAGTCCACAGCACAATTAAGTATTTCAAAACACACGGTATCACTTAGATAGGTTCATTCCATATTAAGCCAAAGGGAAAAGTGAGAGATGAAGGGCAGAAGAAAACAAAAAGCAGGGGAATGAAGACCTGGAAGAAATTCTGGCTGGCTGCAACAACCAGATGTAAGAGTATCTTTTAATCTGTTGGAGAAAAAGGAAAACTGAATTTGCTTTCCTCAGATGAGGACCATCAACATCAACTCACTCGGGTAGAAATATAATGTAGTTCTTCCTTCAGTTTTCTCCATCTGCCAAAGTTTGGCAGTAAAGAGCAGCACAGTACAGTGGAAAAAACAGAAGAGAAAGGAACAGCTTTCTGCAGGGATTTCCTTAATGATGCACCAACATGAGGCAGAAATAAAAGAGGAATTGTTCATAGTTGCTATCTGCTGAGAGCAGGAGATAGGAAGAAACAGCTCTGCATTTGAATGTTAACACCTGCTCCAATGCACTGAACACTGGTTTTAGTTCTCACAGATGGCATTAGAAGGGTCAAAGGAGGAGCTACAAATCAAGTAAATGGGGCAGCTGTTATGGGGCAGGGGATGCAGGGCAAGAAGAGAGAGTATGAGCCATCAAGCAAGAAAAGGTAATGGAGCAAAGAACTAGCAAAGCTTGGCCCCAACCAAGTTAAGAACTAGATACTTAAAAGCTAACTTTTATCCAAGGAACAGCCATTGGTAATTAGAAACTGAGAAGCTCTGGAACAGCCTCAAGATTCCTCATACTGAAGCTATTCAAGATGCACTTCCTGAGACTTCAAAGGCCTTAACAACAAGGGCATGTTTAGCTCCATCCTTTTGCATGCACAGTGCGGCACAGTCACAAACACCACATCCTAAAATTGATCTCATCCATTTGTACAACTAATGACCACACAAAGCTAACTTCAGTCATTATCTGAAAGAAGATCTCATCCCACACTCAGAGACTGTTACTAGGAAAATACCATTTTTAATGAAAGATTCAATAATGCTCTCCCGCTAACTTTTCCCAATGTGCTCTCATGAAAGAAGACATTAATAAGCATAGTTGCACAGTTCCACCTCACTCCTATCATTTGCCTCACAATAGCCTGCAACAGCCAGCCTGGGAAAAGGAAGGAGCATCAGTAAAAATAAAGAATTTTTTTTTTTTAAAAAAAAAAAAAAGATTTTTTTAACCATTCCTGATAATACAAAGTTCCAGGGAATGCTTCTCTGAAGCTTCAGAGGCTTTCAATCTCCAGGATACACAACTTGGAAACCCATACATTTACAAATACTAATCTAGCAAAACTGCAAGTTACCCTTTCTGAAAAGCTACCATCCCTAATACAGCTAACTGATCAACTTCCACCTGCTAGAGATACAAATATCTGAAGGTTAATGAGCTGACAGGGTTCTCATACGGATGATGTCAACAGGAAAACCTTCAGTGATCTCTGTCTCTGAACTGCTAAGAGAAGGAAACTGTGCCCATCCATCTGGTGCGGTACTGTAGAACGAACGAACAGAGAGCTCCTGTGAAGCTACGCCAAATGTGAGCCCTGAGGTTTGTCTCAAAACATTAGTGCCATCTGATAAACCTGCCTGCTTTCCTCCTCAGTCACAGGGAACACACATCAACCACAACTTGGAGATGCTCTAACATCTGCCAGCTCCTGACAGTGAAGAAATTACTAATGTAAAGATACGTGTTAAAATGCAGTATTGTCACATTTTAAGCATATACTTAAACACAGCAAATACAGTATCTTGTTTCAAATCTAAGTTTTTTTAATGTTCCTTAAACAGAAGCTTTGAAGAGCCTACTCAAAGCTGCCATTGTCACCTCAGGAACAATGCAGAATGCATGAGAAATTAGAGAGTACTTTGTGTCAAAACTGCTGTGTTTCCACCATTTGAGAAAACAGATATTCCAGAGCTTGTAACATTATCTATATGGAAAGGCAACTTTTTTCCAGAATCAGATGCCTCGGATTTTAATGAAAAATAGGTCAAATATCAGTATCTCCACTTTAAAGTTTTCAGTGAACATTTAGAATTGTAACCACACCTCAGCTGCATGGGAATCCACCAGGAAATTGAAATTTTGTTTACACCATGAACCACTAGCAAAAAGCACAATAGTGTAACAATGGATCACTATAACTTATTCCCCAACAATGTAGAAAAAAAAACAGAGGATAGATAGGGAAGGAATATAAACAGACTATGAGAATCACCAGCTTGCTTGCCTCCCCCCAAAACAAGCAAGCTGAAGCCTACTTCAGTCAGAAAGACACAAATAGCACCCAGAGATCAAACCTGAAGTAAAAAGCACAGAGACAGTTACCTGCCCCCAAGGCCTTCAATTCTCTCCCTTTCTTTGGGAAGTTCCGGCTTGTGGTCCTGTGTCACCTCCACAGCTCTCACAAAGTCATCTTTGGGGTCATCCTGGACTCCCAGCACCACTCCTGAATCGCCAACATGAGCAACATACATCTTTGACCCACGGATAATTACCACGCTGGCAGTAGTTCCCGACGTGCTTGGGAGACCTGTCATGGTTTTCGGCCACTCTGCTGCAATGAGAAAAAAAGCAAATAAAAATACCTTTGGTTTTAATTCTGTGGAACTGGTAATGTTTTGAAGATCAAGATTAAGGGTGCGTCACAGAGGCTTGAGTAACATTACAATATAGACTGTACTTAACTATAGTATGGCTAGGCAAACCAGTGCCCTCAGCTCCCCTGCCACTTTCATATCACTCCCCTAGCTACAGTTTAAATTGACACATTATATATAAAGCCTGTATCAAAGTACTGAGATAGGATGCAAAAAACTGTCTCCTCCGGTTTAATATTCCAAGCATTACTAGAAGAATATGGGGGAAGATGTGCTCCTTGAGTGTTGAACAGGAACGACCAAGCGTTTTGTTACAATCTACTGTTCGCTTTCCTGTCTGAAGAGGTAAAAATGTCATAAGTGGGGTCATTTTGTCTGGACATTTGACTGGCAACCAGGTTGTCTGGACACTCCTGACCCCCTCAGAAGGAAAGAAAACACTATTTTACTTTTGTATCCTGAACAACATTTTAAGTTGAATAACATCTCAACTGTTTTATTCACATTTCCTTTTGGAGGATTGAATAATGCAGACTATTTAAGTATGCTATCCATAACTTGACATCAAATCTTCTGCAGAAGATATTCCTTGAATTCAGAACAATAAAATACCCATACTAGAGTGAACTACATATGGTTAGGGAAATCTTCTTTCTCAACTGCTTTGCCCTCAAAACACTTAGGTTAATTTCCTATTACACTACTCTCCCCATTTATGTCCAATCCAAATTTCTCTTTCATGCCTTTTCTTTTCTATTTTTGTCTATACACCCAAGTTCATCTTCCAAAACTCCACAAAATGATCGAGACAACATCCCAATTAAGAAAGATAAGCCATACCAGTCCTCATCCCTACTTCAGTAACCTCAAAAAACAGAATTCAAGTTCCCAGTTCTCAGTTGATTTCAACTGTCAACGGCAACCTCATGTTTCTTCTTCACTGCACCCACTCATGTCTTCAGACAAGCTCAGAAGGGAGACTCATCTCCTTGTCACATTCTATCTTCTACACTTCACAAGTCACACTCACACAGTACAGTATAAAAATTCCACTGTGATACACATTCTGTTTGCAGGAAATACCCAAGCCAGACTGCCAAAGTACTGTATTATTTATTTTCTTATGGCACAACAAACACACAAGGAAAAAAAAAAAAAAAAAACACAACACAATTAGGCCTTCCCCTCTGTGAAAACAGATATTTTAAACTTCAAAAGTTTTAAGCAAAAGATTAGGAACTTAGTAAGTTGTAGTGCCACTGAACGATGTTTAGATGCCTGAGGCAAGAAAGAGAAGACATGGAAGACGTGCTGAAGGAGAAGCAGAATTATATAGACAGTCTGATGATAAAAGCTGCATTTCCTCAGTGTTAGCTACCAGCATAATTTAAACATTTAAGTTATGAATTTTAAGTTAAGTTTACCAGCATAATTTAAACATTTAAGTTCTAACACAGAGTTCTAGCTTTGTGTTCTAAATACTAAAATACACTTTCTCCCTAGGAGTAGCTTTATTTCAAGGACACAAACATTCAATCAGCTTATTGGAAGTACTTTATCTAGCAATTTTAACTGTGGATATTAAATCTAACACATTCCAAATGGAAAGCAAATGAGGGAGGAAGCCAAGTGGTAATGAGGACTTCACCATGCACTTAACAGAAAACAAGCTGCAACTAATGAGTTTCTGTCAGTGTAACAACCCCTCAATAGCAGTAAAATATATTAGAGAGTCAAATCAGTCTATGGGAATGAAGAGCACAGAGTGAAATCACCCACTTATGATAAAAAGAATGATAGAGCAGCCTCAGATTTTAGGCTCCAACAGAACAGAAATCAGATCTGCCTACCATCAACAGATTTTAGTTTATGCCTTGCTCCTGTTTAAAGTATTATATATAGCATAGCATATTCCTTTCTTTAGAGATTGTGTCTCATCAGAAATTAACAAAAGTGTCAGAACTCCTGAGTTTTCTTCTGAGCTCATGTATAAAAATCAAAGTCACCCAACTCCTCCACATCTCAGGAGCATGTTTTTATCAATCTTGTAACTTAAGCAATAGGACATCTTTCTAAACCAATTTTTCCCTCTACTTGAAAAACACTATCCTTCACTCACTTAGTTTTGTAACTTTGAGTTTGTAAACTCAACTGGTTTTGCAGCTGGCACATCAGCAGGCAAACTGAATTTGTCACCTGCTGCCTAGGACAGGAAGTATAAAGTGTTTTGCTTCACGAAATTTGACTTGGTTGCATCTTTTCTTTCCCTTTATTCATTTGAAAAAATAAAAAGCATTTTAGTGCAAACTGTATGGAACCCTAAAAAAAAACATATGCAGGACACTATCATCAAGAAAGCTTTCTTCCTTGCTGAATTCTCTTCCTACATACTACCACGACCCAGCAAAACTCGCCAAATGCTATTTTTAAAGCCTATTCTTGTTACCTTGTTCTTTTTATTGTATTTAGATGCAAGATACAAGAAAAAATATTATTTTGACTTAAATAAAAAAGGCCTATATTTCTTTTGTAAGATACCACAATAGTCCAAATGATTAGGTATGACCAAAAGGCATTTTCTCCTCTAACAAATTAACTGAGAATATATACTAATTAACAGGTAAGAGTAATAGCGCATTAAACTCTTCCTTTTGTAGAAACATCAGCTCCAGTTGCCATTCCTATTTAAATACACACATAACACTTCTTTCCCTACCTGGCCACACCAGCTCCAATAGAAACACAAGCAAGTTGACAGATTAAAAGAAATCCTGAAATTACAACAAAGCTCTCAAAACAAAATTCACAGTTCAAAGATATACCCGAAATGTCCACGGGTGACATACCACTTCTACAACTTTAGCAACAGAGCAATACCTCTAGGTAGTCCTCTGGGAAAACAAAGTGAGTCAAAGTTTCCTTGTGGGTCTGTATCCCTAATTCCGTACTTATTGTCATGAATTATTAAGCTATGTACTAGGAACATCGATACATCCTGGGACAGGCAACTCCACTACAGGTAGGGGGCTTTAGATCTGAAAATTACCTCTTTTATGAAAGAGTGCAGTGCACACACTGAACCAGATGATGCGTATGGAGAGGAAGAGGTAATCCCACATCTGTGTCTAGCAGGGTACTAACAACATTGCCCGTTACAGACTCACACAATACCTGCCCACAAAATACCACATTTTCCAGTTTAACAAATGCACTTCCCACTCTTCCAAGAAAAAAAAGAAAAAAAAAGTATGCACGTTAAGTGTTCAAGTTACCTGAAGCTACCAAATTTATAATCTAGTTTGTTCCTTACAACAGTAGACAGTTGCAAGAGACAAATCCATGCAGCATTCCAGGACTGTAAGTTGTTTATACACGACTTGCAATTACTTCTTACTTTTTTCACTCTTCTGGATGGAGGGATTGGAGAGAGGAGTAGGAATTGGTTTAAAACAAACAACCCACCCCAAACAGTGTATCTGTTACATGAAAATACGGATCCTACACCTGGATACCACATCTGTAATAGAAAAAAAATTACTCTGCCGCAGTCTAAAAAGCAAATTCACTTATGATGGTTGGCATGCGATCTGAAGCACACAGACTGCTCCAAAATGCATTTGTGGAAGTTATGCTCCTGTTTATTTTTGAGAATGATTCAGAATTATTCTGGGAATCAAAAATTGCTAAAGAATATATTTCATCTTTATTTCACTGTTTTTATATATATTAACCCAAACTACAATACCTCATTTCAAATTAGTTTGATTCTAAAATTCTTATTAAACTTTCAAAAAATAAATGCTATACAAACTTTTAATACAGCAATAGACCATAAAAATTTTACATTATCCTGAAAATCTGCATTGCCTCAAGTGGTCCAGGTTCTTTTCAGATAAGAATACATACATACATACATAAACTCTTAAACATTTATAAGAATAATTCTGAAATTATGACTTTACAGTGAAAATTACAAAAAACTTGTTATTACACAAGAGATTAAAATATTATTTAGCTTTCATTGCTTCAATTAAATTTAATGGGAAGAGTTATAACTAAAGCAGAAGTATGCGACTCTTTCTAAATTGTAACTAGTAATGCTGAAAAATGTTTTTAATAGCATCAAGCTAAATACAACATTTAAAAACAAGCTCTTGGCTATAGAAATAATGAATTACCAAAGAAACATAAACCTATGCAATCCTCAGTAAAGTCACATCAAAACTTGAGACCTCCTGATTATGCTTCTTGTAAACACCTTTCCTACTACTGCCAGTTGTAGAAACAGGCTTCAAATAAGAACTTTTACTCCGGAAATTACTCTTTAGCATAGATCATTTTATTATCACATAATTAACCCCAAAATTATCAGCAATGACAAAGGGGTATTTTTCTGCTTTAATTTTTCTGGTACTCTCATCATCAATATGTTTCCTGTCTATCACAGGAGATGGCCACTGGGATGACCCCACGGCTTCCAAGAACTAACAGAGCAGCTGAGTATGAGCTTCTCTTCCAATGGCCACCAACTGGAAGCAATAAAGACTCCGTCCTTTACACCAAAAATCCAAACCATTCTCCTGCCCCCATTTTTAGATACCAAAATACCCAGTCTCCCTTTCATGTCCATAGTGTCACCAATACACACTTAAAGATCTGCTCTACATATGACGTGGAAAACTATTTACTATAAGTAAAATTTGCACTGGGATTCTGTAACATAGTATGAGAAGTTATAAACTAGATATAGTAATGCTTTTGTCCCATAAAACTCTAGCTGTTATGCACATGCAGCAGAAATCTGTCAGACCAAACACCCTACATAGAAGTTTACTATATAGCCTAGCTAAAACTGTCATCAAATGCTCATAGCTAGAGCTATGTTATTTCTCACAACAATTTAAATTGGCTCCACAACCCAAGTACTATTTGCTAAACGCTCATTACTAAAATAGTATTTCCTGCATTTTGTCACTTCACTCCACCTCTCTCCATTTTGTAATCACACATAGATACAGTGACAAATAACAGATCAGGGATACTACAACTAGAAAACTAAACCCCTTATCTTTCTCTCCCATACCATCTTCCCCTATTCACGCATCTTTCTCCTTATCATACAACTCTGCAGCCCAGGAGGTCATGCACCACTCATCAAGGTTGTGGTCAAGTTCTGGTGCTTCTAAAATTCACACCCTTTCCTTTCTGCCCAATATCAGTGTGCCCTCAACCCTGCTATTCCTTCCCCTGTATCTTTTCAAGTAGCTGACATTTGCACAACTTCTCTATTTTGCTATCCAAGAAAAAGGAAAAATTAAATTAAATTCTCTTGACACTATAATCCCCCCCATGAATCACTTTGTTGAAATCCCACAGTGCTCTAAGTGCAATTCTTGGTTTTTTACGTTTGCCTCCCAAGACCAGCTTCAGTATCGCTGTCTATGTTTTTGATCCAATTTTACCATGTTCCCCTCCTGCCTGCCTGTCTTCATATGCTGTTCACTGGTCTTATATTTTCTCTTGCTGGGGCTTTTGAATACATAAATGCATACACAATACACACACACACTACACATTATATATAAACAACAACCATACTCTAAGCCATAACCTTCACCTTACCAAGAAACTCAATTCTGCAGTCTCACTACGTCTCTGGGAGAAGGAAGAGTACAAGAATGATTAGTTACCTGCCTTGTCACTCTCCTCTCCTCTTACCTGTTTAGGACCCCAACTTCTACCCTACTGCAGTTAAACAAACAATCTATATAATCTTCAGGATACTGAGTGTGTTTTCTACTTTGTCAGGTACAGCGCATAATCCCCAACGCTCAAACAATAAAATGAGCGAATGATTACCCTTTTATGAAACAGCCACATTTTGAATCCTCCCATCAGGATTTGACAGAATCGAGGCACAGGTAGGGAAAAAAACATTGTCCCAGCCCATTTAACTTTGTTAAAATTACTTTTTTTTTTTTTCTTTTCATGATACTCTGGACAAGGGAAATCTAAGGGGGAGTTCTGTGCAATTCCCCAAGGCAACAAGATGAAGACCTCCCAATAAATCGAATTTGGAGATCTGACTTGCAACACCCTGAAAACAAACTGAGGCTCTATCATCACACCATCTTCAGCTACATAGCACAACCGTCCTACAATGTGTCCTCACCCTCTGATTCTATCTTTTCTCCCACAGTTCGCTCTCCAGTTTTTCTTGTTTTACCGAATTACTTGATTCAACATCTCAAGACACATCCCCCTTTTTCCTCTCCTCCCTATTCCCCGCACACAGATGGCAGCGATGCTACCAGCAGCGCGGGTGCCCTGCTCCTAAGCAGCAGAGATGGAGGGAGGCTTTCAAACACGCAACTCACAATAGTGCGGGGGGCCGGGCGGGGGCAGAAAAAGGCGGCTAAAAGCGGGACGTCCCACGCCTAGGGAATACCGGCATAGGGGAAAGGGGAGCGACCGGCGCCTCGGGGCGATGTCGGGGGTAGGTAGGTGGGCAGGGGGATGTGCTGTCCCCTTCGTTCTCACTGCAGGGTCCTGCGGAAAGCAGAAGAGGAACCCAAGGGGGAGGCACGGCCAGGCGCGGCGGCCGGGCGGAAAGGCCGCGGGCCGGCAGCGTTACCTGCTCCCCCGGCGGGGACGGAGGCGGGAAAGGACGGGGGCGACCCGGCGGAGCGGGGCCGGCTGGAAAGCGCCGATCGCCTGTAACTTACGCAGCTTTTTCCACATGGCCCGGTGGCAAGCGATGAAGCCCTTGCGCAGGGCCGCGCACACCTCGGCCGGCTCCGCCGAGCCGAAGCCCTTCTGCTTCTTGATGAAACCCCACAGGTTCTCCCGGGCGAACTGGGCCGCCTCCCGGCCGCCGTGCCCGTCGCACACGGCGAAGAAGGCCACGGAGCGGCGCGGGCGCCGGCCGGAGCCGGGGCCGAGCGGCAGCGCTCCCTCCTCCGCCGCCCGCGGGCTCCCTCCCCTCCGCCGGCCGCTCTCGGCGAGGGGCTCGGCGGCGCGCGGGCCTCCGGGCGCCGCTCCGCCTTTGTGCGGGGGGCCGCGCTCCGCCTCGGCCGGCGGCTCGGGCTCCACCACGATCTGGGTCACGTCCTCCATGTATTTCCTGCCGCCCTGGTCGGAGTACACGCTCACCCCCAGCGAGTACGGCCCCTCCATGGGGGGCGGGGGGGGAAAGGCTCGGCGCGGCGGCGGCCGCCGCTCCCCGCCCGCGATGGCTCCCCGCCTGCCGCCGCGGACTATTGTTGACGTCCCCGCGGCGCCGCTCGGGCACGTCCGCGGCGCCCGCCTCCCACAATCGCCGCTGGAACGGCGGCCGCTCCGCGTTCCGCGCCGCAGCGCCCCCTGCCGCGCCCCCGCCCGCCGCCTCGCCAGGCCCCCCGCCGCGGCGGAAGGGGCGGCTGGGCGCGTCCGCGGCCACCACGGCGCCCCCTGCCGACGGCCGGCGGGCACGCAGGCGGCTCCAGCCGGAGAAGCCGAACCGGGCCGGGGGGGTGCGTGTTCCTACTACAGGCGGCCCTACTACAGGCTACGTACACCCTTCACTACCTGTAAGGAGGGCGCCAGCTACTAATTCGAAGCACAGGACTCCGCGCATCGCTCCAAGAACCCCAGCATGTTACTCCAGGCCCCCCAGTCTTTCCCTGCTCCTGGCCTGAAAGCCCCGCTTTGACGTTAAGGATTCCCACCTGTGATTTCCCTGGAATTACACATCCTGCAGGACATACTGATGCAGTGTTTACACTTATGACCATAAGACTTCTAAGACGTTCCCTGCATACAGGAGGGTTTTGTACATTTCATTTTTATAGCTGAAATTCTAGACATTGCTTTATTTGCTATCTACTACCACTTTCAACTCCCAGAGCCCCTTCCCGCTACAAGCTTGAAACAGCTAAAACCATTACTGAATTTTGCAAAAATACTTCCACTGTCAGTAAAATGGAGATAATTATTTGGCTTAAGTACTGCAAGTACTTTGGATTTCCTTCCATTAACCACATTAAAGTCAACAGTATTTAAAAATAAGAAATATATCAACAAAGCTTTGAATTTCTAGAGCGCCTAGGGATTTGAAAACCTGTTACAAACATTAATGAATTAATCCACGCTAATCCAATAAGATAACTATCCCTTCCTATTTTACAGGTGTTTATACCATCAGATCAATCTTCAGATCATCAGCCAAATATAGAATTGAGAAATCCTGCTTTAAAAATCTCTCCATTAAGTTTCATAACAGAGTATTTTGTACAAGTACATTCGCCACATATACAATGAAATGTATACTTTAAAGGTGCATAAAGGAGACAAAGGCTAATTTGAGCTTTCTACAATCCAAAACACCATAACACATCCCTATTTCCCTTTTAATTAACATAAAAGCACAGAGCATGGCATGTCAATTGCCAGGCCTGCAGAAGATCCACTGCCATCCACATCACAGCACACATAAAAGAGGGTGAATAGATTTTTTTCAATTACTTTTTAATACAAAGTAGCCAGAAAACAAGGCAAACTGACTTGAAACTATTCACAAAAAAATGACAAAATAGTATTGTCAGATCTATGTCATCATAGGAACAACTAAGGTCTATTACTTCCAAAAAGTACAATATTCCTATTTCATAGCCGAATAAATGTAGCCAGAGATGTTGCTATGTAAGGATTAGTACCATTCAATATAGGTAATGCTCTCCTAAACAATTTAGAGTGGAAAATCATATGCTACTCCAGGAACAGAACCAAACAGATCGACTCCTACCCCTATGCTTTAGGTAAACGTATTCTAGGTAGTCTGGTATTTATAAAGCAGTTAAGGAAACAAAGGGGAAGAAAATAATTAGTTAAAATGGAAGAAACTCCTCTCCAAACTCCAAGGTATTTGTCTCTTTTTTTTACGTCCAAGTATTGCTTTTGCCTTTTCAAGTGGAATAAAGTGCCTCATTTCTGTCAATACTAACTTTTACAATCAAGACAATAGCACCATATATAAATCATACCTACACTCACAAATTTAATCAGATCACAATATGTTAAAGATGTTTTTGCATGCAACAACTACATTCCCAAGACCGCCGTTGGAAAACAAGTGTGCTTCAAGATTCACAGGGCATACAACCAGCACATCCTCCAGCAACTAAAACCATATTTCCTAATTTTCTCCTGAAGTCCGTTAGCTCACAAGAAACTTCAATTCAGCTAAACCAGACACTTGCAGAAATAGGAACATGCATACAAAAGTTGAAGATGCACAGAAAAAAACTTCTAATAAAGATGAAGTTTGATGGAAAGTACCAGTTTCCACACTCCAGGACCTAAGTAATAGGCAATAACTGAAAGGCAATTTAGCATTTTTTCATGCACTTCTCACTCATATATAAAAATGGGGAGTGCTTTTGTTGGTTTTATATTTAAAGGAACAAAATGTTAAGCAGAAACTGCCCATGGTCCCCCCAGCTATTTCAGAGACAGAAGATAGGTTAAGTGGCTTATCAAAATTAAACGCTTTTTTTATATAAGAAGAGTTACAATCATTTAATGTAAAACGTTTCTAAACCAAATACAATCAGATATTTACTTGACCTTGACAACAGCTTATTCTCATTTTGGCTAACAGTTATTGAAATAAATCCAATTCAGAGTGGCTGTAAAGGCATTATTGTTGGTTGGTCTGGTTTAACTAATTTGAATCATTTCTCAAAATTAAAGGCCACAATTTCTTTTGTGGATGAAAAGTTTTTAGTTTTTCTTTTAACTGTAGTTTAAAAAATTCTCAAATGGCTTAAGCTAAATTTAATTAGTTACATTTTGAAAAAAGAATGACCCCATCTTTAGCCAAGATTAAGCAGCTGTAGTTTAAACCCAGATGAATCTGCTAGGTTAGCTGACATCAGAAAAGTGACATGACTTCCATGAATTACTTTCTAATGCTTGCTAACGCATCAAGTAGTCTGTTAGATATAACCATCAGCAATCTCACTAGGGTATCTTTGAGCATTACCTACCCACAGGCTCAAAGACTGAGAAGCAAAAGGAAGAAAAAGACACATACGAAGGGGAACAAGATGCACAAGGTCACCCGCCTGGAGCTCAAATACTGCAGAACAGAGGGTACTCTGTAGCACAGACAGAAGAACCAAGAGAAGGTGTTGTGCACCAATGCACTACATTGCTCCTCAAGTGACACCTCCTGTGAATCTGAAATTAAACATTTTATAGGTCTACACTCAACCAAGTCAATAAATATAAGTCTGCCTTCTCAGCAGGAGTGGCAGGGAAGAAGGCTCACACAGCTACTAACATTTTTCACAGCACTACTCCTTTCCCTCAGCTGCATCAGACAATAAAAAGAACTGACACAGGTACATTCAACTTCGTCTTAATTCCACATCACAAGCCAGTGCTGGGTGGCCAGCATCCTGCCCTCTCATGCTTTAAAGAAAGTTACACAAAGTTATATTTTTTAAAAGCCACAATTAATTTTGTCTGACAGATAAAAATACAAAATTATCAATAGCTCAGATACATAAAAAGCTCATAACCTGGGCACAAACTTATTAATCAGAGAACAGCAGAGAGCAGCACTGCCCATCTGGCTTTGGCAAACCTACATTCTTAAAGCACCTCAGCTGACTTTGGTGACTAATCTTCATGTCTTACTGCTTACAGCCACACAATAATCCTTCTTCCTCCAGCCCCTAAGCAAGCTTCAACCAGCCAAGGTGATAGTGACCAAAGGTTATCATACCTCTTATATCTCTTGCATAGCCTATGTGAAATGTGTCAGTCATCTCAGCAATAGTGTCAGATAAAGCATGAGAAACTCATGTAAAAGAAGAAAATCAAACTGAACAGTATGCACATTTTTAAAGGTTTTTCCCTAGCCAATGAAGGAGTGCAGGACCTGACCATGCAAGGAGTTAACACCCTCTGGGTCTGATGGAGTATAATCTCAGTTTCTTCATATTCCCTGAGGTATGATCATAATGGTTTTGCTGTAATATTTCATCCAGAATGTGACTACTGAACTGATGTATATGAAGAATACAAAAATGAAAATTTATTTATCTGGGTTGCAGTAAACATGAAAGAAAAAAAAATACCAGCATTAAAAAAAGATCTGACAAGTTCATGTGAATGCTCTGCATTTAGCTCTTGTTTCAGAGCAACAGTCTGTTATGTTGGCTCCTCTAGAGTTTAATGATTTCCTGTTAAGAATTTAAAATTAGAAGCCTCCAACAACTTCCCCATAAACTATTTTCAAGGTTCCTTTAATATCCACATCAAGGAGATATAGTAGGTTCATATGTTATCCATGTCAGTTCACTTCCTTCCCACTTCAAAATAAGCACATTGCAGGAAAATTCAGCAGGTTTTTTATTGTTTTCTTAGAACCTTTTTTTCCACTAAGTATGTCCAGCTATAGTAATTAAAAAAATAAAACTGTTCACATATACAAGCTCATATTTAAACCATGACAAAATAAGAACCGCTGGTCTAATCTGAAAAGCCTGAACTATGCCAGATTATGATTCAAATCCAAATTTTCTAGTGATGAGTTAGCTTGAATCTTCAACTACATTCATACTGAACTTCATCTATGTTAACACACCAATTTCACAAGCACATTTTTGCTCTTTGACAAGTACCTTACCTTTAATGAAAACATGCAAACAATAGTCTTGCACTGGCCGCATATGAAAAAGGTTCGATCTTTTTCATCCAGGCTTTCTAGAACTATATTCCTGCAAAACAGACGCAGAATTTATTTAGTACTTTTCACTTATACATCTCAAACTATATAACACTGTTTATTCTTTTGACTCAGAAATTATATAATAATTGCAGTAGCTATACTATTACACCACATTTACAAAATTATTTGAGATAGGCATATAAAAGGCAGAGCATCTGCAGGCATCCCATCTCAGTTCCTCACTGGGTCAAAGAAAGGACTCACAAACACTAATCACCACCTTTCTGACAAAAATCAGCATCTATACCTATCCACCAAAAATGTGAACACTTTCTAATTACAGTTAAAAATGAGTCAGGTGAAATGCAGTTGACTTAACCTGACCTAAGAACATACCAATGAAAAAAATGCAGCAGTAAAAGAGGCAATCCTGCTGCTTCTTGCATAAACTCTAACAAATGTACAGCTCCTAATTTGACTGAAATATAAATCTGCACCCACAACTGAAAAAAAACAACAAAAAAAAACCCTTTTCAGTTTGCAGCTCAGCCACAGAGTAAAAAATTGTGAGACAAAGACAACACTGCTACTTTCTGCAGTAATTTGCAGACCAAATTGACTTGTTAGTCATGAAACCATAGTTTCACACACAGGTTTGGAAAAGCTTGTGTGAACAATCTCCTCTAGCAGAGGTGAACTTCAGCAATTCACTGTTGTCCAGAAATAGTAACTTGGGACAAGTTGGGATTTTTTTTTAAGGGTTTTGAGGAGTTTTTTTGTGGTGCAGAACAACATAGGCTCCAGCCACATTCTATTGAAATTACACAACCATCTTTCTTTGCAGATGTAAAATCTCTTCTATATGAACTTCTTCAACAGAGGGAATTTTGACAACCAAGAAGCTGTTTGATCTCTAGGGGCATTTTTTTATAATAGAAGACTATGATTAGATTTTCTTTATACATTTACCCATTATTAGGCTTGTCTGCATCCCCATCCACTACAATGATACACAGATGTACAGAGCCATTGCACTCCATACGCTTTACATGTGAGTTGTTCAGATACCCAGATGCATCTTCAAAAGCTAAGATTACAGAAGACAGACTGACTGAATGCTTTTGCCTAAACAACATACATTACCATTTTGCTTTCAGACACAGGCAGTATTTGTAAATGTCCTTTAAATGTTTCCCTGTATAAAAAAGACAAAAGAAAAGAGAAAGATACCAACAAAGATAAGAATATCCATCAGAACCTCTGCCAACAAGTACTGGAGTCAGAAAGATTTTCTAACATCTGCAACTATTAATGAGTAATTGCATTAAAATAATTTACGGATGTGAAAAGCACATCATTGAATGGAGCCATTTTACTAATGAGTTCTCAATACAGCTTAAGGAAAAAAAAATCCATTCAACAAACTGGATACCTCTTAAGTTTAAAGACTATTCGGAGAACTAACCAATTATTTAATAAAACAACTTTTGTAAGTCTGTTTTGCTACTATGTTACTTTGAGTGGTTACCTATTATCTCAACGTTAAACACATACACTGAATTGAGGACTCCGCCAACTCTCTAATAATGCCTTTAAGAACAAAACATGTATTTACAATAGAAGATCACCAAGTTGTTCAATACGTAAATATATCAAGCCATACAGTATTAATAAATAACAAATGCTACTATGTCTAAATTTTATTTCCACCTAGAGATTAAATCACTTTTGCCATAAAGATTATTCCTCAGGCTCTGCCAAAATGAATTACAGACTGAATACATAATATACTCCAGAGAGGGTTTATACCATGTCCTTCTTTCATAGATATGTTTATTTCTTCTCCTTGAATATACACTATATTTTGTCTACAAAAAATTACAGGACAGTAAAAGGTGTAGCCTAGCTAATTTTTCAAGACATAGTACCATATCAAGAAGATAAAGTCCATTGCCACAGTGCTGTCTTGAAAAGTATATTTACCTTAGGCATTATTTTCAGAAATCTTACTAGATACTTTATTTTAAAGCAAAATAAAGAACATTATAAATTCAATAATTACCATTCTTTTATGTATTATCAATACTTTTTCCTTC
Organism: Calonectris borealis; assembly: GCF_964195595.1. Lineage (NCBI taxonomy): Eukaryota > Metazoa > Chordata > Aves > Procellariiformes > Procellariidae > Calonectris > Calonectris borealis. The sequence goes on along the minus strand of NC_134330.1, from coordinate 3,095,688 downwards.
ATGCACTGGAAAGCTGCCTTATCTGCCCCCTCCTAACAGGCCTCCAACTTTAACCTTTCCAAACTAGCTCTCCAGAAAGTAACTGAGGTAAATAGCCTCTGCCTCTTGGGGGGCTAATTGCCAATAGAAAACAGCTGTCTCTCCTCAACTGAAAAAAATCCACACCTTCTCAGAAAATAAAAGAAAAACCTGAAGCCACCAATAGGCAAAAGCAAAAGGAAAAAGAGGACAAAGCAATCTTCCATGGTCTGTTTATATCACATTCCTTTCTTCCCACCCCATAACATTTCCTTCTGCAAGTAAAGGACAAAGAGTAATGTCCTCTCACAAAACGGAGGGAGGGAGGAATAGCAACAATTTAGGATTATTAAAAACAGTCCCCAAAGTGAAATGGCTGTGCCTCCTATAATTTTTAAAATAGAAAAGAACAAACAGTAAGTCACAGTAGCAGTCCTACATTAGCTAAGAGAATCAGAATAAGACTTGACAGAAGGAGAAATATTGCCTCCTATAGTTAGTGCATCTAAGCTTTGGGTTTTTTCTACCACGCATACGATAAAAAGTTTGAAAAACACAGAATATTTAACTCAGAATAAAAGTTTTGTTCAAGACCATGCTAGAGCAGTCAAACTTGAGTGATATTAACTTAATGCAGTATCAAAATCTACACCAAGCAGTAATCTCAGAGTCCTTGCCTGTATTGCACCGGGTGGCTAAATCACTGGCTACACACAGTGCGAGTCTGTTTTAGACCAAATGATCTTAATTGCCTCTGCCTAAAAATCTACCATCTGTGTCCGAGAACTATCCAATATGTTCCTAGTAGTGTGTGCAAGCCCCACATGGAAAGCAAATTAGGAAGAAAAACATGCCTCAAACAGCTTGATAAAGATAATGAGATATTGACAAAATATAGTGCCATTTCCACAAGGGGTCACAGGGTTAATTTACGGAGGGAAAATGGTGTTTTTACCAGATGGCAGCCAAGGAGGAACACCAGACAAGGCAGGTGCACTTCAGGTACGTTAGCAAACCCCCTCAAACGCTGGGCTCCCAAGTAACGCTCACCTTGAGCTGCCAACACACCTGAAAGCCATAGAAGGCCCAATATTAGCAGCATGTTACCACAGGTGAAGCTGTAAATACTAACATTTCCAGTAATGGACAGGCCCTGGAGCTCAGTGTGTGAGGGGGGGCAGTGAAGGCCCCCCTTGAGGCCAGCTGCTGGGGGTGCTCAGCCTGCTCCTCCCGTACAAAAAAAGCTCCCAGAGCCACAAAACCCCAAGGCCAGGCAGCCCCAAGGCTCATGTCGGCCGTGGGGAAGGTACTGTGCCCCGGCCATGGCGGTCACCTGAAGGCCGGGCCACGGTCCCGCCACAAGTCACAGCCGTACCCTACCACACCTCCTCCCTTCTCACCCTCTGTCACTGCCGGCAGGGATTCCCCTCGCCCCCGCACCCTCCTCCCCCGCATTTCCTCTCACCCCCTCGATATATCGCCATAGCCCCACAGATCTTCACTGCCCCGGGCTTTTCCCTCCACCCCACGTTCGTCCTTTCACGCCTCCACGCAGGCGGATGACTCCCTCTCCATTTTCCCCCCAATCATCCCCACACCCTCCACGCTCCAGCTGCTGCCGCCTCTCCCTCGCCGGGCAGGGCGGCGGGAGCCCCGGGGCGTGAGGCGCGGAAGGTGGAGCGGGATAGGCAAGCTGACGGGGGGGAGGTGGGTGGAGGGAAGGCGGCTCCGCACACCCAAGATGGCGGCGGTGGAGCTAGAGTGGGTGCCCGAGACGCTCTATAACACGGCGATCTCGGCCGTGGTGGATAGTTACGGGCGGGCCCGGCGCCGGGACATCCGCTCGCTGCCCGAGAATATCCAGTTCGACGTGTACTACAAGGTACGGGGAGGCGGCGGGGGGCCGAGCGAGGCCGGGCCCGGCTGGGCCTGGGGGAGATGGAAGGAGAAGCGGGCCGGGGGAGGCGGAGGGAGGGAAGGTCCGCTCCCGCCCTGCCCCAGGCCTCTCCCCGGGGGGCTCGGAGGTGAGGGGGCGCAGGGCCTCGCCCACCCCGCCGGCGCCGCTTGGCCGCCGGTGCGGAGTAGGGCCCGAAGGACGGGCTGGGGGAGTGAGGGCCTGTGTGGGGCCGCGGCTGGAGGAGAGGAGGCACCGCGGGGAGGCTCGGGTAGGGCCGGGGGCCTGCGGCTTCCCCCCCTCCACTCGTGGGCGCCTGGCCTACATGAAAGGCGCGGGGGCCGCGGGGAGGGCGGCTGGGGGAGCCCCATTGCGGAGAAGGGGCCTGTTCTTGGGGGCCGTGGGGTGAGGGCCCGGGGGCGGGGGAAGATGCCTCCTCGCCTTCGGAGCCGCAGAACGGGTAGGGGCAGGATGAGACCAAGCTGTCGGTGTTGGAATATATTTTTTCCTTTTCCTCTTTTTTTTTTTTTTTTTAATGTTTTGGAGAAGGTGATGTTAGTGGTAGAAGGAGCAGAGTTTGCCATGCTCTTGTATCTTCTTTAATGATCTGGTAGGAACCAGGTGAAAAGAATTGAGACTCCTTTAATGATATAGTTTATTAGCCTTAAATCATTCTTTCATGAAAGAGGTGTTTCTCATTCAGCTGCCTCTAGAATATCCAGAGTTAGCAGTAAAAGGTACATAGAGATGGTCCATTAATTTGTATTGTCCACTAAATAGGCATTTCATCCACGTACAGGAATGACTGGAAATGAGCATTCATCAGGGGAGAAACAATGTGTTTTTTAAAAAAAAAAAAGCCACAACTAAAAAAAACCCCAAACCACCTAACATGGGTGATAACTCTTCTTTCCTCTGCCAGTAAATTCCAAATCTAGGATGTGCTAAATGAAGTAATTCTTTAGATGAATCTTTATGAATCAGGAGTAGTGGCCCATCATGTATATATAGAGTAATAGTATTTATAAGGAAGGGTGATCTTCACTAGAGACAGGGAAATTGTTTCTACAGCATTGAAACAGTTACATACATTTTCTGTATACTGACTATTACTTGTCTGCCATATGTGTTGAGAAATATGGAAACCCTTTTTCTACCACATATGAGCATGCTCACAGATAGTGATGTGGTTGACATATGGCAATCGTGAGATAAAGACTGATGATATGGAACTAGCAATGTGGAAGGATATTTTGGGGTTTGTTTACAACTCTTAGTAGGTATGGCCATTGACAAATAAACTTTCTTGGCATTGCCTGTCCTGATGTTCATTCAGATGGAAGGGTGGTACTCTGTGGCTTTTAAAAGCATAAAAACAAAACCTCCTTCTAATGATATAAATATCCAAGTATGTATTATTCCCAGATTGTTAACAAACTCATCTGTAGGTGAGCTTAATAGATCATTGACTTATCCTTTTATTAGCACTCTTCAGTGGTTGCATTGAATCAGATTCATATGGAGTTTTTCCATAATGAAAAAAGAACCAGCAGTATATCTGACTTCTAAAGAGACTTTCTAATCTGTTTGTTCTGCTTGTGTACATTGTCGTCTTGTTGGGCAGATGATAATGAACATGCTAAGTACCTGTTCTCAAAATAATGTTTCTGTTGTACTTGTTACTAGCCAGTGTAACTTTTGTTAATGACAGTAATTTGCATTGCTTTTCCTATTATTTCTGTGTTTTACAACAGGACAATATTTGATAATCTGAAATGTGTAAGGTGCACCTAAATTCCTCTTACAAATACACATCTATGAGATGTCCACATACAGAATAAATAAAACTAGGCTACACACTGCACTGAGTTTTTTCCCATTGCTGCCAATGGTAGGCTAGTTTTCCATGTCTTCACTACGTGGGGTTTTTTTTCCTCTCTTTTCTGTGTAGGAGAACCTATCCTCTTTAATAGTCCCATTCAAATTAGCTTATACATAAGTGTAACTAAACCTTGGATAGGATGCTCAAAGGAAATCCGCACCCCTTACTACATGGTGTTCTATATGCAGAGATGTCTGCCTGCAGTGAGTGTCTCGAAGCCTAGCCCAGATTATAAGTCTTTTGGAACAGTGTTTGCATTTTTCTATGCACCTATACAACACTTAGTAACTGGTTCTTGATTTCTATATTTGGATGGCTACAGCAATAAAAATGACATAGCTGAATCAGGTTAGAATGAGGACAGCATCACACCTTTGGACAGTTCTCTCGTGTATGGTGCTTGTTTTACTGTTTTGGTTCTGGATACAGTTATTTTCAAAATCACATGGATATTAAATACCATTTCAGGTTGATGAGCTGTGTTCAGTACATCCTGACCATCAAGTTCTTTAAAGCAGAAGTAGTATTTCCAGAGTCACTAACAGTCTTTAAAGTAAGACAGACTAGAAGATTTCTAAATCTTTGTTCTGACAACATGGTGGTGGTTGTTGCTGCTGTGTTGAGGGGGTGTCAGGTAGTTGTTAGTATCATATGGAATAGTACTTATTCTTTAAATACAGCTGAGGAAGAGTGATGTGTAATTGAGGACTTGCATGAATATAGTTGCATTTAGACCTTGAAAAAGGTAGAGAATCATTTTCTTTCTGTGATTATTAAAAGGAATAAAAATATTTCCAGTCTTTTGCATATAACTTGTAAGTAACGGTTTGTTATCCAGGTATTAATCATGGCTCGTGATGTTGGAGAAACTGCCACTGATTTTGCAAAAAATAAAAGGTAGTATCAGTCAGATTTTATTTTGATACACAGATGTTAATTGATACACAGATATTAAATACAAAACTTTTTTATCATATTTATTGGTATGAACACTTTATGATTTGCCAATCTTGCACAGTTTGCCAACCTGTTCATGTTGATTAAGAAGACATAGGTAGGATACAGTACTATTACAACAGTGGAGACAGTCAATGTGCTATTACTTAAAAGGGAGGAAAATACTAGCAGTGTGTCTTGGTCTTTGTTTTTTCCCCAGGGTACCCTCTAATCCAGTGTTTGGCTCTATTGTCATAATATATTGCCATTATTTCACATTCCTTTACAAATCCTATTACTTTTAATTCTACATATTCCAGAATTGTTAACTTCTAAACATGCCTTATAAACCTGTGCATTTGCAGTTAACAGTGGGGAATCAAACCTGGGATAGTTGCAGAATGTTCCTTGTTGCAGACTCGGTAAGAAATGGATTCTGCTGCAAGGTGACAGAAGGTGGCAGGTTCCTAATACTAAGCATATTTATCCTTCTGTAGCCTTCTTAAACAATGACTAAAGCTTAAAAAAAGGCAATATCAAATAATCATGATTGTAGTAAAACAACAAACCTGTACTGGTCCAGCAGGGTGTTACTGGATTTTTTCAAGCAGCATTTGACTTTTCCTTGCAACCATTAGAAAAATAAGAGGCAGGGCAGAATACTGGAAATCTTCAGTCTACTTTGTGCTAAAAGATATTTAAATGTCTTATTAATCACAGCTGTATTTTGAAGAGCTTAATAACTAGTATTGTTACAAGTAACATCTGCATCTGGGGGAAAAAAAAATATGTGCAAACATACCATATTTTGCTTCCTTTGTGTCTTTGCCAGGTTTATGTATATCCTGGTTGTGTTGTTTCCTAGTAAAACTAGTTAGGTTCTCTTTTTTGGTTTTTTGGGGGGAAGACAGAGAGGGTCTCTGGTTTTTAGAAGCCAAAGAAAGAAATGTGCTGGATCTCAGTTAAAATCGGATGTGCCTGGCAGGTAGTCAGGACTTGGAAATACCAAAATTCTGTATTAAAAAGTAGGTGACAACTGGAATAAACTGTAAGTCCTCAAAACACAAAATGAGGAAAATCAAATTATTATATTTTGTAGTTTGTTGGGGAGAGGATCGTGTTTTGAGGGAGGGAGTTCATGCAAAGAATCTACTTTCTGTTGACAGAAATAAGATATTGAACCACCTAGTCTGATGACTGTTCAGTTAGTGTCTTATTTAGAATTCAGTTCTTTCCCCTGTGTCTCAGCTTTATATTTATTATGTGTAATTATCTCACTTCTTTGGTTCTTATGGTGCTTTTGAAGAGATACTGCTTCATTAGTTTTATTTTTTTCTCTATCATAGGTATTTGTTGCAGTTATGCACTAGCAGGCTGATCTTGGACTTATTCGCTAACAAGGAGTTTCATCCAATATTTATTTCCCTTTTGGAATGCCTTTTCTCGATTGTGTGTTTTTCTTTTTTTACATTGATTTTTCTTGAAAATCATTTGGGTCCAATGTTCTTTGAATGTTTTCTGATGAGATCATTAACCACAGGAACAATTGGAGATGACATTAATTTGTTTTAGTTAGTGCAGACCTGTAACCTTTAGTAATTGCACTATGCTAACTTGTTTTGCATTAAAATTTTTAGGCAAAATCCAGAAGGCTATAATCATGCTTTCTCTTTGAAGTGGCAGATAAAACTTCTGAAGTGCTTCTACCTTGACGTGAATCAAAATACCAGATACTGTGTTTAGATCCTGATAGCTCCAACTTCTATGATAAGTGTAGCTGCAATATCATGTATCCTCACTGTATTCTGCTAATCCAAAAAAGAACAAGCATGGCTAATAAAAGCTCTTGTATTGCATCTAAGTATTCTTTGAACTAAACAAAATGAATAAACAGGAATTTGCTGACTGTTCACAACAAGCAGTAGAATATCCATTCTCTGCATTGCAGTAGAGATTGTTTTTACTGATGAAGAATGATTATAAGCATAATTTCTATAAGATGAGAATAAAACTAGCTTGTCCCACGGCTTCAGTCTCCCGGGTGTTTGACGAGAGTGAAGAGGATAAACTACCCATGAGATGAAGTATAGCTGTGCTGCTTTTGTTTTGAGGTTTTCTGACTAGAGGAGTACAAACAAGGTCATAAGCAAGCAATGTATGAGGAAGGCAAAAAAATCCCAGAGTGAACGGGTCATATTTTGTAGGACTTTTGCTGTGACCGATCAGTGTGACTTCACAAAGACTTAATTACATTCATGCTGCTGTATTTTTGGGGGTCAGAAATTAAATGTATATGTGGGAAACAATCATGATTTCTGCATGTGTGCACACACACGTACAACCATTCTGATCATCTGGTTAGACTTCCAGAGTAGCATGTGCAGTAGGACTTCACTGAATACTGCTTGAGTTAAATTGTATCCTTGTGTCACCCCCTTTTAAATTAAAGCCTCACAGTGAAGGAGAATCATCACTTCATGAGCTTTTTTCCAATTATTATTACTCTTTATTTTAACATGTACCTTATTTCTATAGTCTAAATTTAGACTAGAACTGAACCATCTTTCCTTCTTATGTCTACTGGTTTGAAACTTCTTGCCTTTGCTTACCATTCTTCTAACTTGCATTACTCAGTTTGCTTTTTCTTTTTTTTTGAACCTCTAACTATGGGGCATGTTTTCTAATCCTGATATGCTGTAGCTTCCCTATTTTTTTTCAGTATCCTTATTGAGTCTTAGACACTAGAACTCATCATAATTCAGGTAACAAGGTCACATTATGAACAGAGGTCTTCAGCTCCTGCTGAAACAATAATTCCCGTTTCCACTTCATTTCCTTTGTACTGATTTAACTTCAAAGCAAATTGGGTTTCCCCACTTACTGCTGTGGGGAATCATACGTGTGTGTGACTGTAAGGCTCAGACTTTGTATCCCTTGTGCGGGACTCTGTGTAGATGTGAAACAAAAAACTTTGCTGATATGGTACAGAAAGGGGAGTGAGTGGGAAGATGTGGACAAGTGCGCTGGTGTGAAAGCAGTAGGCTCCAAAAGTTGTTTCTGAAGTTAGGCTTATTCAATAAGTTTGGGGTTTTTTTCTTGATTATTTATTTGATTGAGGTTCATAAAGATCAGCCTCATAATTGGCAGTATGTTTTCAAAGAACAGCTGTAAAGGTTGCTTTTTTTATGCCCTAAACAATATTGAATAGAAATAGCGCTTGTCCAGGGGCTTTGTAGATGGTTTTGAAATTGATTTAAAAGAATCAAATGTACCTACTTTTCTAACTAAGGCTGTTCCCCCCCCTGCCCCATCTATAAGTCATTTGTCAACAGATTGATTTAGTGCACTGTTGACTCTCAAGAAACTTTTTCCTTCCTTGTGAAGTAGGGAAGGAAGATTGTGGTTCAGCCAACCTTTTTTTCCCAAATACTGATGTTTGTTGATTAAATATATAGTTCTTCCCAAATTTGGCATGATATGCCACATTACATTATTAGATATTACTAAACGTGCTGGGGAGCTCCTTAGAATTCCTTGTATCTTTAATTCTTACTGAAATATCCATATTCATTTTTCAGTCCTCTTCCAAACTGGAGCAATGGGAGCATATTTTTCAAATTGCGTATGCTACAGTTCCTCTTCTAGAGGGTCCTTTTACAACTGGTTAGAATTAATCTGCAGCTGCTTTAAAATGTCTTTTTTTTTTTTTACATTTTTTATTATTTTTTCAATAGGTTTAGAAAAATCTTTTCTCTTGTGCTTGCATGTAGTGAAACAGCCCAGAGTGTTGGTGATAAAAGTACCATATAGCTTTTTCTCTTGTGTTACGGCTTTGCTTTTGCTAGCAGTTTGACATATCTTTTGTTTGCTAGGAAGCAGTTAGAGCTCAGCTTAATCTATCCAGAGAGAGAAATCCAACAAGAACTTTAATAGAATTTCATGTGCATGATGATATAATAGTAGATAAGTTACATGTTAATGTTATTAATATGTTTAATTGGGGACATCACTGTATGCAGCTTTTGAACATTTAGGTAGATGTTTTATGAGTTAAATATTAAGCCTTAGATCCTGAAGGAGGATCATGGTGATGGTCTCACAGCTATGCAGAACAGTTTGATTGTGCATGTGTGTAATAATATGCCTTTATATTAAATTTATACCTTGGTTCCTGTTCAGTGCCAGAATTAATATGTCAATGTGAGCTGATGAAGTTGGAAGTCATATTGTATGTAGGCTTTTATTCATTTTTCTATAGTTAAAGAAAAATAAATCTCTGTTAAGCTCCGAATAGGTTAAGTTTGTGTCTAAAAGACGTTTGTTTCTTAAGAAAAGAATAGTTCTTCAGAAGTCCAAACCTCTGCCATTCTTGTCAGGGCATGTTTTTCTTGAATCACTATTTTGTTTTGTTTTTCATGTTATGTAGCAAGGCTTGTGGTCAGGAATTTTGTCTCTCTGGAGCTTTAACAAGGGAACCATTTCTTCAGTGCTTGCAACTGCTTCTCAATGGACGAATGAGCGTTACTGAATCTTCTGGAATTGCTTCACAGTTTGACGTATACTCACTCACTATTTCCATGTCAAATTTTGTTTGAAAATATTGCTGTAACAGCTACAACAGTTTCAAGAGACTTCAAGCTGAGTTAGTTTCTTAAAAATGTTTGCCAGTATGTCGAGGGATGGAGTGAACAGTATGGTAAATGTCCCAAGGATACTGTGGTTCTGGTTATACCAGTGAAAAATAGGTTGAGTGTTTTCTGCATGCCAGAACGGTGCAAGTGTTTACTTTTGAATTGGGATGAGACATGTGCAGATAGCAGGCTTGGATCTTTGGGCCATAAGCCAAATTTTATATGTGCCTGAAATAATTGATGTATCAAAATCGAGGGTGTGGTTTGGGACCTCCCCCCCAACCAGGCCATTTATTCATCAGGAGTTTAAGAATCACATGTGATAAGAGGAAATGATAATGTACTTGGTTGAAAGCCTAAATGTTGAACTTGTGGTAGTACTTTTGATTGTTTTAAGTCCTGGTAAAATAGCTTGGGTTTATGTCTTGGTTTTGTCCAGAAATTCTCTTACCAATTATTGGTAAGATGTCCACCTTCAGTTTTGGGCCTGGAATACTAAGAAAGATTTAATCCCCTTTTTTGATTGCGGAAAATATGTTTCAGGTTTTATAGAACAGTTACCATTAGGCAGCTGTGTTGAAGAAAATGAGAACACTTAACCATGACTGTAGTTTTTAAATACACCAGACTGGATGTTCTTTCACTGCCAGAGAGAATAGAGCTTCTCTGATCTCTTTGAAGTACAGGGGCATGGCACTGTTTTATCTGAGGAGTAACTTTGCATGCAAACTTGCACTACTTTTTAAGAGTTCCTTTTTTTTTTCTCAGCAAAATAGATGACTAAAAGGAAAACATTCATTTCTGGCAATTGACATTATTAGGTCAAAGTATTTTTGAAGGTTTTTATAGGTGCTGTTGTTAAAATAACAAACTTGCTGTGCTGTAGAATTGGTGTCATGTGCTTTTATAAGAAGTTGACTAAAACTAAATTTCTGGCTGGAGGAGATGTTCTCACATGCTGTGTTTTGAATACTAATTCATCTGCTTCCAGTGTTTGTGGAGAAAAAGGTGAACCAGGCACAAGATGCTTTTCAATAAAAGTTTTTTAAGAAATTATTAAAACTGAGAGGAATATTAAAATTTTCATTAAACCTATGTTTGTAATTGAGCATCTCTAAATGTGTTCTCTTGGCCTTACTTTTGCTTACATAAGGGTAGCTGCACTTCTCATGTCAAAGTTCCTCATAGCTGTAAAACCTGCTCAGATAGCACGGAGGGCCTTGCTGTGGGTATGAAGATGCCCATCTTGGACAGTGTATGTTTGAATACCTTAACATGCGGACTAAGAATTAGGGTTTTCTGAATAACTGTTAAGAGTGCAACATACCAGTGCTTTACCTGCGTGCTCATGATGGTGTGAAACTCGAGTGTATAATCTGGTTTGTGTCTACTGGTAAACCGCAGTTTTCTGATCCCTGCATTGCGTAGCACAATACCAAAAAAGAACAGAAATGGATCTTGAATGGCCGGTGTTGAAAGATGCAGCTTCTAGAGAGAAGTGCCTGTGAGACACGAGCTACTGGCCTCTCCTTTTCCCCATGGAGTTACTGCCTCACAGGAAGATTTTTTTTTTAATTACAAAAAGGGTGGGTGTGTGTCTTCTCTAGAACACCTAAAATAACAACCAGTTGTACTGCAACAGTCCTGTGTGATCCAGTACTGTGCCTCTAGCAGAGGCTGGTGATGGTATATGTGACTATGGCAAGTGTATAGTGGTGCTTCCTTAGAATACATACCCTGCTTTCAGTTGTTTGTGGTTCAGGGGATTCAAGATATCAGGAACTGATAGCCCGCAATGGATTTTTCTGCCATGTATTTGTACACTCATTTTTGTACCTATGTAAATTCTTAGTATTTATAGCATAATGTGGCAGATAGTTCTGCAGCTTAACTATGCGTTGCATAAAGAACCATCCCCATGGCTTGTTTTTTATGAACAAGTCAACTGATACATTTGCTTATCTGCAGATACAAATTAGTTTGGGCATAAAACTAGCCATTGCTTTTAATAAATGCATGAACAGATTCACTTGAGGTTTCCCATTTACTTATGCAGGAATTACATGTGTAAGCTCAGGTATTAATGGGGTCAGGGCTCATGCTTGTCTTTAGCTCTGGGTATTGGTGAGTCACCCATTGCAGAACTTGTGGGTTTGGGGGTTATTTTTATATATATATAATATCAAATGTATTTACACTGGTGTATGCTAGATTCTGTGTCATTTAAAAAATATCTTCAAAACATTTGGTATCAAAGAAGCTATTAATTGTATTCTTTGCTAACTTTAGGAGTTTTTTGGTTCTGTCTTTGCTTTCTAGCTTAGGTGTTGCAGTGTTTTATGAGGCAGGTGGAAGTAGACACTTGAAAATACATTTGTAGATAAAAATAGCTTGAAACCGCCTATGGAGTTCTCATAGTTTGTGTGCTCAGTTTTTAAACACTAAAGTTGTGCTCCTGTGTGGAGATAGTGGAACTACTACTTCTTAGTTTGCTGTATTTCAATACTTTGAAGTCTAGATTTCCTCATAAGTCATCTTTACTACTAAGCTAAATTTCCCAGAAGAACTTAGTCTTAAATTTTAAAATTTATTTGTATTTTTCTTTCAGCTTTACCAACAGGGCCGCTTATGCCAGTTGGGTAGTGAATTTTGTGAACTAGAAGTTTTTGCAAAGGTGCTACGAGCTTTAGATAAAAGGTAAGTATCTTAATATATCGATAATTCTCACTTCAGCTCTTACCTTTTGATTTAAGTTTTGAATTGGGAAAATGTCTCTAACTTTCTTGGTCTTACTAGCCCATGTAATAACCATAAGAATATCTCGTTAGATTTACAGATGAACTTTTAAGTTACGACGTGTCTTTCTCTCTGTCTCAAAAAATAAAGCGATCAGAACTTCTGTGTAAATGTACCAAGTCATCTGTTGGTTCCTAAAGTGCTTTCTTTATTATTGCTGTGCAGTCAGTTGTCTAGCCCCGTTGTCAGTGATTTAACCCCAGTAGGCCGCTAAGCACCTCGGTCACTCACCCACCCAGTGGGATGGGGGAGAGAATTGGTAGGGTAAAAGTGTGAAAACTTGTGGGTTGACATAAAGACAATTTAATAATTAAAAAAAAAAACAAAAACAAAACACAAAAAAACCAAACAAACAAAACCAGGAAGAAGAGAACACAAAGAGAGAGGGGGAGAAAAAACCCACAAACAAGAAAAACAAGTGATGCAAAACCACCCGATTGCTTACCACCAACTGATCAATGCCCAATCCCTGAGCAGTGGCAGTCAAAATACCTGTTTCTTGCTGTTGTAGCAAATCCTAAGTGAAGGGTTATCAAGCAGATAGGATCACCACAGTTTAAAGAGTTTTCCTGTCATTAAATATTCCAATTTGTGGTGTTATGCTCAGAACTTGACTTTTTTAGATCAGATTCTTTGTAACCAGAATAAGCTTTGAGTCTTTAGACATACCTCCCTCCCACTGTTTGCATGTGTGTGATGTTAATGGGTTCATCACTGCTCATTTTTCTGCAATTTCTATGGGAGTTGTGGGGTAAGGGTGGATTTGAGGCTTCCTCCCCCTGTAAGTTTTAGTTGAAAATGTTGTTTTCCAGTTTTAATATTGTGTTTTGCTTACACTGGAGGGTGTCCTTGGAAAGAACTTCGTGTACAGTCACTTTATTTGTTGGATAATCCAACAACTGTAATCCATTAGCCTTAAGATTGACAATTATGCTTGTATTCATCTGGTTTTGGTTTGAGAGAGGGTTGGAGTTATTTCTCTGAATCACTACTCATTTGAATTCATGGCACTCAAGAACCAACTGACTGCAGTGTTTTCAAAACTTCATGTGTAATCAAATTTTGTTTTCTTTTGTTTCAGACATCTGCTTCATCACTGTTTTCAGGCTTTGATGGACCATGGAGTAAAAGTTGCTTCTGTACTGGCCTATTCTTTCAGTAGACGGTGCTCCTACATAGCAGAATCGGATTCTGCTGTAAAAGAAAAAGCAATTCAGATTGGTTTTGTTTTAGGTAACTGGTGATGATAGGCTGTTTAAAGTATGATACTTTCTTTCATGCAAGTTTCAGTTTGGCTAATGCGAATTTTGTTTCATGTTAATGTCTGATTTTAAAGAAAGTGTGTGGTCTTGGGATGTAATTTTTAGAAAACTAGGCGTCTTAAGAAAAAATGTATTGGATTTTAATATCTAAGATACATAGGCTTATCTTTGCTATTTCAAATGTTTTAGATTTAAAATTTGTTTGCAGATGTGATGCTAAATGTTAAGACTGCATAATTTTAGTATTGGTAAGGATTTCTTGACAGAAAAGTGTAGGCAAACTATGTAATACCAAAAAGTCATCTTCAGCTGAAGAATTCTTCTGCTCTTATATTTCATCCTTTTCCGTCCAGGACTGGAGGGTTTAACCTTGACAGGATTCCTGTACATAATATGTAGTTCTATGAAATTTTGTCAGAACTGTTTTGTGAAACAGAAAAAGGCTTCCTTTGCTCTCACTTTTTCTCTTTTTTTTTCTCAAGTTGTTTAGCAATGACTTTCTATATTTTGGCACAGGGAATACTGAAATAATGTATTCCTGTCTTTATTTTTATTTGTAAAGAAATATGAGATAAGTAATCTTGTGAGACTTGAGCAAACCTTTTTTCTCTTAAAAGGATGTTTTGCTGTTAACATTTCTGTTTGTTCTAGTTTGTTTTTTTTTTTTTTTCAGGGGGGTTCCTATCAGATGCAGGCTGGTACAGTGATGCTGAGAAGGTATTTCTTTCCTGCCTTCAGTTATGCACCCTTCATGATGAAATCCTTCATTGGTTTCGTGCCGTAGAATGTTGTGTAAGGTGAGCTGACCTTTAATTCCTGTATGTCTTACTGTGAAATACACATTAATATGTTACCAACTGCCTTGGGGCCATCAAGCTTCGGATGCTCTCTTTAGTATTCTGCTGCACCAAAATACTTCCCTGGCTGGAGCTGAGGATCAGAAGGTGCTTGTTTTACACTAATCCCTGGGTTTTCAACTTGTAAACCAGCAGCACAGTTCAATGGTAAAAAACACCATTTTGCCTTTTTGCGTAATATATCTTAGGTAACGGGTGCTGGACAGTAAGAGTGATCCAGCACCTTGTTTTTTTCATGGGTTTTTGTATGTGAAAGAATGTTATGTGTTGGTGTTTGCTGAAGTTATATTTACTACAAGAAGAATTTGCCAAATCCAAACACAAAAGATATTAATACACTTGGGCAGAAATAAAAGGAAAACATACCTTTCCTGATTCCAGATCCAATGAGTTCTCTTGCTCCATGCTGAGCTATGTGATTAGGTAAATACCTAGATGTCCAATTCTTGTGGACACCTTCAGCCACAGTTTAAACATTTGGAGAAGAATGCTTTTAGGAGGCATTTGGGTTTTGTACCTGCCTTGTTTCTCAAGGCCTGTGGTGGGGTCCATTGAGATTTAAATTCCATTCACAGAAGCTTCAAAGATTATGACTTTTAGTTCTTAGTTGCTCTGCTCTTGCATCTGTGTATCTAGATGTGTGCTGTACTGATGCTGTCTGCCGCAAGTAGCCAGGTTGTTTTCATTGGTAACACCGTGACTGGCCTCTTTTGTGTGCTATGGGTATATACACCTGTGTGCTAGTGAACAGAGTTAAAATAGGATTTTTTTTTTAAGCTGCTGTAATGAATAACAAAGTATGTATCGTATTTATCTGAATATAGGGCAAAACTGATTTTGGAAAGCTGCTCCAAAAAAACCCTGCATCTTGTTTATGGTTGGACAAATATGAAGAGTAAATAGGCTTTGCCAGTAGCTGCTTATTTTGTGTGCCAGCCAGAGGGCTGTGGCAACGGTTGCTGCTCTGCCTTGTTCTGCCCTGCCAGCTACCAGTGGCTTTCATTCCAGAAATAAGATGATGCCAGGAGAAGACTGGCACACAGACATCTTCCTAGAGCTGGGGAATGATAGATATAGTACTACTGTTAGTACTTGGTTCTCTGCCTTCTAATTAATCTAAAAAAAGTTCCTAGTTGTATCGGGCTGTTTGGCAAGCTAGAGAAGTTGCCTTAAAAATAAACTCCCTCCGCATCTCCAAATAGAAGAAAAGAAGGTAAAGAAAGGGGAAAAAAGGTAACTCTTTCTCTGTTGGACAGCAGGGTATAGCCCACACAGTTGTGCAAAGAAGATTTTCATTTTGTGCTAGAAAAAAACATCCTGTGTTAGGATGAACTCTTCTGAACTGGAGATGTTAATTCTGTTTGGGTAGAGCCAGCTGCTGTTCTGTAATGAAAGCTGGTGGCCTGCATATAACATTAAGTCCCTCTGGGCAACAGTGTGAATGAGGAGACACTGCTTTATGTTCAGGTATCTCCCAATCAATCAAATAACAGCATCATTTGGTTAGAAATATATCAAATAGAAAGAATTTTAAACACTTTCAGAAGTGCTAAGTATGTAAAATCTGAAAACCCTTTTGTGGTAGAGAGCAGTAATTATACTTAGCTTCAAAGTCATGAGGCAGTAAGATAAACTTTTTGTTGTTACCATCTAATCCCTACTGTAGAATATTTTGTTCATACAGCTGTGCTTGCACTGAAGTTAGATGGAGTTTTAAGAGAACAAAATTTAAGTCCAGCTTTTGAAAATATGACACTAAAAAAAAAAAGGCTCCTCTTACTCTAAAAGCTAGGAAGTCTGATCTTGGGGATTTTAATATATTGCATTATTAATAGAATACAGTTTAAAAAAAAAGTAAAGTTTTGTGTTGTTTAGACACAACTTGGTGTTTCTTTGTACTAGCAGTAATAAATTATATGGAGAAACTTGAGAAAATTTGAAGATTTGAGATTTCTACAAGCTTGTATACTACTTTCCTGCACGTGTTGTGCTCCTTTTGGTTTGCTTTCTCCCATTATTATATGTTAAACAATAAGGCACAAACACATATTACAAATGCATGGTTCTCCCACTTCATTGTTTTACATTTTGCTGATTCTTGGGTTTTTTCCTGATGTTTTCAGATTTCCTAAGCTGCTGTGTAACATTGTGTTTACAACGCTTGTATTTTATTTGGGCGGGGGGGCAAGTTATTCCCCAAAAGCTATTATTGCAGACATCAAAGAAGATTCATAGCTATTAGCATACATGTCCTAAGGCATTTATTATTCTTCTTGGCTTTATCTTCTAAAATTCCTTTGGATTAATAAAGGATTTTTTGTTACTCAAAACTGGATCACATAAACTCTGCTTATCCTAGAGGATTGGGTTAGGTTTAGCTTGTTTTTTTGGTTGATTGCTTTGTTTTCGGACAGTATCACTGAAGCATCCAGATACTGGATATTATCTTTCCTAGGTGCCTATCTAAATTGCAGTACTGTCCCTATTGGTTTATGCCATTACATGGGATTTGGGCTTCGTATTTTTGACGTTGCATAGCAGCTCTCAATTGAATGGTGTAGGCAAAATAGTTTCCCTCTTTAAGGAAACTGTAATTGCTTAGTTTTTCTCTCGATTTCTTTAAAATTCCTGTCTCTTGTTGCTTGAATGTTAGATTTCTGCCTGTGACCAAGAACACAATGCACTTCTACATCATGTTTAGTTCTCAGACCTTATTTAAGGAAAAATGTGGCTGTTGCTTTTTTCTTTCTGTTCTTGAGCCATGTTGCTGTGTTTCTCATTGGAAAGCTGGTGTTTGTTTATGTAGCTCGTTTCAGGGGGTTTTTTGAAGGTTTTTTCTTTTGATCTTCTCTTTGTGTGGCTAATACACATCTGCTGTGTGCTTGCCTGCCAATCCCTTCTTGTGAAAATGTGAACTTTATTTCCTTTCTTGTTAGTGTTTGAGTTTCATGATACATTTCAATAGGAAAGTATAGGAGGAGGCTATGTTAGAGGCAGGCTGAATTTATATAGTGCAAACTTAGATGTATTACTCTGCTATTGCAGGAGGCACGGCTACAATAACTTACACATTTCTACTCAGGCTTAGAGAAGAGAAACGTTTGATCGAAAACCTCACTGTTCCTTCCTCCCCCCTTAACAGTTTATTGGAAGATCTATCATAATGTATCATAAAAGGTGTAAAGTGCTGTACCTCTACATTAGCTCACATTTTCAGAGTTTTAGCATCTCTGCATACAGCGTTATGTTCTGCTTCACTTTGTATATTTCTCTTCCTATGTTATGTTGTCCTCCTGCTTTGCAAAGGCTTGCCTGATGTTTTTCAATCTCTATTACTCATTGTCTAATAACAGATTTCCAGGAGGGACAATGGAGGTTAATTTACCAAAATTTCATGTGTGCTAAATGGCAGGCATTTGCAACAGAGAAGGAACAGCTGTCTTTTCTTAGCCTGCAACGGGTAGGAATACAATTCTGCCCTTTAGGCTTGGAATATGATAACACACACATTTCTAATGTTTCTCTTTAAAGTAAATAAACATCATCTTACACTTACAAAAAAACTTCTTTACTTTTGTTTTAAATAGATGCCAGAAGCTAAAATTGGTACTTCTCTAGAGAAACAAGAGTATGTTTCAGTAGTGCTGTATTTTATTGCCTGCATTTGGCTGTTGTTTCATGAAGCTTCTGTTAATCCTTCAGATGGAAAGGCAGCGGGCTGGGAGATGGGGCAAGGCGGGGGAGAGCTTTTTTAGACTTGTTGTGAACTGGGTCAACACAGTAGTCTTTCCTGGTGGTGCTAAGTTGGCGCAGGGTATCATGTCGAATGGATGTGATTGGATCTCTTGTGAAGGCACCCCCCTTTTCCACCCCTCCAAGCCCCCAAAACAAAAAATGCCCACTTGTGAAGCACTGTGCTATTTAAGGTTTGAGGGAAAAGTGCAGAGATGCATGAAAACTAGCTGTGTCTGTACTTTATTCAGTGTCTGTTTCAATTTACCATACTTTGGAAAGGAGGTAGAAGGGATTTAATTCTGTATATTACAGGGTTTTGGAAATGGAATTTTATCAGTGTTGAGAAGAATGGGTTTTACGAAAAAGAAAATAGACACCACACCAAAGTGGTTCAAGCATTGGATGTGTAAAACTGCATCAATGTGTAAAATCTTTTGACATCTCCAACAGTAAAAATTCTTGCCATGCAAGAGACAAGCATGGTGTACTGAAACAGTATTCTGTAAATAGTTCTTCTGTATTACTGAATTCAGACAGTGCAGTCTTGTTGGGATGACAGCCTGGTTCTGTTGTAAGTATAATACCAAATTGTGGATCCATGGTACTGCTGTATATTGAAATGGTTTATTCAGACACTGTTTAGAAGATCTCTTTGCGTCTTCCTAAGGTTGCTGCATGTTCGAAATGGTAACTGTAAATATCACTTGGGAGAAGAAACATTCAAACTCGCTCAGTCTTACATGGACAAACTTGCAAAACATGGTCAGCAAGCAAACAAAGCAGCACTCTATGGGGAGCTGTGTGCACTGCTCTTTGCCAAGAGCCACTATGATGAGGTGAGTGGGATTTTGGTTTTGTTTTTCTTCAGAAAACTGGTTATGAAAACTGCTAGGACGTTCCATGACTGGCTGATTATTCATGTTATCTTTCTAGCTAGAGTTCCTGATCTCTTTTGGTACCTGTGTGACAGTATCAGAGGAACAGTTGATTTATCAACTTTCCTTTCTTTGTACTGTTCGGAGTTAGTCTACAAGCTCTTAATAGTACTGTGACCAACACTAAGAAATGATGTGTGGTAGATAACCAACACATACTACCAATCTGTAAATGAAATATTATAAAAAGCTTATTTTAATAGGTAAAAATGAATAGCAGAACATAGATAACAATTCTTTGCACCTATTTTATAGAAACCTGTGACTTAAGTGTAACCGCTGTATAAACTGCAGTTTTCCTTTAGCTCCTAAGTACACTGACCAGGAGGCTGTCCTACTCAGTAGGAACTGTGACGATTACTTAAAGGTTATAAAATACCCTTTTTTGTCTGTAAAAGATAATACAGTCATAATGCATAACTTAGGCTAGTATAAAATACTTACTTACACATTCAGCATTAACCTTAAGAGGGCTTTTTAAGTCTATCTTTTAAGACTTAGCTGAACAAGTTTTGTTACACATAAGCAATTAAACAGAATTTTAAAAATTTTGTAATGTAAATGACCAGTTTGTTTTTCAGAGCCAAGTAATATTTTTCTTAATGTTGCAACGTAGTGAAGTTCCAGCTTCATTATATTGGTACCTTTGTTCAACAGGCTTATAAATGGTGTATAGAAGCTATGAAGGAGATCACAGTTGGCCTGCCTGTAAAAGTAGTAGTGGATGTTTTACGACAAGCTTCAAAGGTGAATTTAAAATCTTCCACATTTCTTTTGTAACTAAATTACTACCAAGAATGGGTGAGGATAGGTAGTACCTCCAGAATACTTGGCCAACCAAGTCCATTTCATGAGCCTCACGGCTTATTTGTGTTTTTTATTGGTCCACCTCAGTCTCAGACCTGTGGGGGTTTTGGTTTTTTCCTTCTTCCTGAAACGGAATTACAGCTGAATGAACATCATGACAAAGTTAACCTGAGAGCGTTCCTTGAAAAGGTGATCTGTTCCCCTGTTTCATCTAGACTAGATACAGTACTAGCCCTTTAGGCAGTTGTGGCAGAATAAAATACAAGTTTATTAATGTTACCTGTGAACCTTTTCTTAAATAACTGAAAAGTCCTTTAGTAACCATGATGATATTATGAAATTAAAAATAGTAGTTACCAATTGGGCCAGTATCTGGAGGAGGTGAGTTCTAAGTATACGCCTTTTCACGTGCTTCATTTCAACCTGTTTAGGCTTGTGTTGTAAAACGTGAATTTAAGAAGGCTGAACAGCTGATAAAACATGCAGTATACCTTGCCCGGTAAGTAGCATTCCAAAAAAAACCCCTTTTAAAATTATGCTTAACTTGCCTCAATTTGTAATGTAAGTATGTTTCTACAGGGAGCATTTTGGAGCCAAGCACCCCAAATATTCTGATACGCTACTAGACTATGGATTTTACTTGCTCAACGTAGACAATATATGCCAATCTGTTGCAATCTATCAGGTATGCAGCAGGGCTAAATGTCTGTCTTCACTTTCTCTTGGTATTCGTAATCTTTCAAATGTTTCTGTTGAAACTCACATACAGTTAATTTGTAGAGATAGATAATAGTTGATTTAATTATTGCAGTGCTTATTCTTTTAAAAAACAAAACAAAAACCACCCCCAACGATGGATTTTTGCTTCCCCCCTGCCTGACTCTTAAGTGACTTTCATATATTTACTGCCTCAAGTATGTATAGGCCTGCAGAATTTCAGAGCCAGTAGATTTACTTTTTTTCCTTTTTTAACAGTGAGAGATTCATTAGGGTTTTTTTTCTGTATTAACCGATGAAATGGTATTCTTGTAACTCTTTCAGACAGCTCTTGATATCCGGCAGTCGGTATTTGGAGGTAAAAACATACATGTAGCTACAGCTCATGAAGACTTGGCTTACTCTTCATATGTTCACCAGTACAGCTCTGGAAAATTTGACAATGCGCTGTAAGTACAATTGTTTGAGGTACTGGCAGCAAATTTAGTACAGTAAATGGAGACAAATGTTCTTAAATGATACAGATTTTCCCATTAGAATTTAAATGCATCTGTTTATTGCATTAATGTTTCTAATATTTTATCAGTCAGCTGCTAACTTACATATATGTATTTTGAATTTTTTATTTAAACTCTTTCAGATTCCATGCTGAACGTGCTATTGGCATTATAACTCACATTCTCCCAGAAGACCATCTTCTCTTGGCATCTTCAAAGAGAGTTAAAGGTAGTACCCCTAATTGCATTACTGGGACCGTTTGAAATCAGTCATTCAGATATGTTTATCCTGTTCCCTAGCAGAGGCAATGTAACTTGAGTTTTTTTTTCAAATGGAGGTCGCTCCAGAATATTCCTCAGAACACTCCTCAGTGTTCTCTGTCAACACACTTGTAAAGTACAAAAAAAATTATTTTTATTATTATTTTTTTATTATTTAAAACTTAGCCGGAAGACTTTTTTTTTGGGGGGGGGGAGGGCGGGAAAGTAAAAATACAGACTATAAAAAATACATGTTGGGAGCTTGATGTCTGGTCATACCTGTTTGAAAACAGTTTGTAATAAACACAAAGCCTGATCAGATGTCTCCCGAGATACCTTGGGTAGATGGCTTTCTGCTGCCTACAGCTAACACCTGTTTGTGTTTGGAACACAGTAATGTTGTGTGTTTCTCTCCTGTACTCAGCGCTTATCCTGGAGGAGATTGCAATAGACTGTCACAACAAGGAAACTGAGCAGAGGTTACTTCAAGAAGCTCACGACTTACATCTGTCCTCACTCCAGTTAGCTAAAAAAGCCTTCGGGGAGTTTAATGTACAAACAGCAAAACACTATGGTAACCTTGGAAGACTGTATCAGTCCATGAGAAAGTTTAAGGTAAGATCATATTGATATAAAGGTCTTGACTTAAAATCTGCAAGTCATCTATAAATCTGTCACAACAAATGATGATTTTCGATGTCCACAATTCATAACTTCGGTTGGTAGTTTTATGGTTGGAAAACTTGTACTTTATAATTCATCTCTCCAAAGCTTTGTGCAAAAATAATTCATTAAGATGCACAATGCCTTCAGAGACAGGGTGACAGCAATTTTGATGACAAAAAGTGATACTATTTGCTGATCCACTTAACTAAGAATTTGGAGAACTTGACTTGGTTTTGGCTTTCTTACTTTTTGCCTTTTATAAAATACTACGGACTGTTCAGCCACTACGTAGTTATGTTTCTTTAAACCTTCCTTTTTTTTTCCTCTTTTTATGGCATGGTGAGTGGTGTCTGACTAACCTGTGTGAATTTGATCCTTATAGGAAGCAGAAGAAATGCACATCAAGGCAATTCAGATTAAGGAGCAGCTTCTGGGTCAAGAAGATTATGAAGTTGCCCTGTCAGTGGGTCATCTAGCTTCTCTCTATAACTATGATATGAATCAATATGAAAATGCCGAAAAGCTTTATTTGAGATCCATAGCAATTGGTAGGTGATTCTTACAATGTGTGGCTCTTACAAAACTTACATAGCAGTTTTAATACTACAGGAAACACTATTGAAAAGCATATTAAAGTTTTTAGTAAATAACTTTAATGAAATACAGCATATTTATTTTGTATGTGTTTTCAATCTAAATATAATGCTTTTCCATGAATGTTCTCCCGGGGACTGAATTCTGAAGTTGTATTCTTTTCAGTGCTCCATCAGAATTCACTCTTGAAAGCATCTGGAAACTGACTAATTAAAAGCTTGGGTGTTAGTTTTCAGACTACATTTTGGAGTTGTGGCTAAACTTAAGTGCAGAATGTAGTTAAATTTTGAAAGAAATGGAAAACCATTGTGCCTGTCAGCCTAACTATGCTCTCATTAATATTTTGCTTGCCCATTGTCATTTGCAGTGAACTTAATTCCAAATGAAATGCATCTCTGGACCATGCTGTAGCTCAATTTTGAGACAGACAATCTTACTTCATACAGTTACGTACAGTGCGTTACAGAAAATTACGATTTTAAAGTAGAAAACTGAAAAACAACTTCACTGTTTAGATTGAATTTGGAGTGAAATTGGGAGACAAAATGACTGCTTTCTTTATATGACCGGTAGATTTTTATGCATGTGAAGCTATAGTACAATTAAGGATCTGATTGTAGAGTCCCTGAGGACAAGTTAAATACCCTTAAAGGAAAAGGTAGACAGAATTCAAACCATCACCCAGGAAGCTTGCCTGTTGCTTGTGTTCTTGATTTACCGTAACAGAAATTGATGATTTGCCGTAACAAAAAGGTTCATGTTGTTGGTAAAAATGACATGAGAAATAAGATGCAACATGTAGGTGGATTACCTTTTTAATTTTGTTTTCTTTTGGATTTCTTTAGGAAAGAAGCTTTTTGGTGAAGGATACAGTGGACTTGAATATGATTACAGAGGTCTCATTAAACTGTACAATTCCATTGGCAATTATGAGAAAGTTTTTGAATACCACAATATTTTGGCCAATTGGAACCGGTTGCGGGACCGGCAGTTCTCAGTTACAGATGCTCTGGAGGACGTAAGCACCAGCCCTCAATCCACTGAAGAAGTGGTCCAGTCTTTTCTGATGTCTCAGAACGTTGATGGACAGAGTAGCTAAGAACTTGGTCAATTAACCAGTTAAGGTTTTTTCCCCCAGGTTACAGGGGGAAAAGTCATACTGTGAAATCTAAACCATGTAGTTCTCTGGGGGCTGGAATTTGCGTTGAAACACTGGTCCAGTCTACTGAAGAGTGCCCATACGGATGAATGTGTGTTAAATTCTTATCAGCATGTGTATGGCATGTTTAGTTCGGCTCACATTTTTAACTTGGTATTCCTGAAAACCCCTTCTTTCTCTCTTCTTTCAAAAGAAGCTACTTTGCAGAAAGTCTGCAAGAAAACATTAAATAAAACTGTTTGAGTTCAAAAGAGTTGCATTCTTATTACGAATAGAAGGTTTCATCAAGAGCTTTCTTCAGATATATAGAAAGAAAAAATGCTGTACTGTAAGAAGTTATATGAGAAAGGTCTTTCTACTGTGTGCATTGTAGTGAAGTTAATCGTAAATATCAAGAAAAGGGAGGATGCCCTAGCCTTGGTTGCTGCCTTACGAAGAAAAGTGGCAAAGAACCACTTTGGAGAGCAACATACTCTTTGTGAACCACGACAGGTTGTTAAGCAAGTAACCACCGTATGTTGTTTCTAATATCCTGAACTGGACCAGTGTTCATCTATAAGTGATAGAAGATCCAGTAGACCAGCAATCTTAGTTTTCTTTGGTACCAACCAGAGAGTGCTAATCTTCAGAACAGGACCAGGAAAATCAAAAGTGGACCAGCCTGCTAGAAACAGTTTTTG
Organism: Calonectris borealis; assembly: GCF_964195595.1. Lineage (NCBI taxonomy): Eukaryota > Metazoa > Chordata > Aves > Procellariiformes > Procellariidae > Calonectris > Calonectris borealis. The sequence continues at coordinate 3,071,361 of NC_134330.1, read as the reverse complement.
GACCAGTGGCTTTAATTTAATATTTCTGCCCCTGCATTCACTTCTACACTAGAATTATTTCATTTAGATGTATGATCAGTGCAAAATTATATTCATGTAATAGATACAAAACTAGGAAGTGAACGTTCTTTAGCGGTTGCGATGGCATGTCTTTACCTAGTAAGCTTATACAAGTATTAATGTCAATGCCACAAGCAAAAACTAGAAATGCTTAACTATTTGCTGCAGCCATCTCTTTTTCCTTTTTGAATGGGCTTACTCTAATAATTGAGGCGTAACTTGTTTATACCAGTTAATAGTTTTGTATTACAATCCAGTTCAATTTTATGTTTCTGGAGAACACAACTTCTTGTACAGTTTGCAGGGGTCAGCGGAAAATGCCAAAAAGCACAACAGGTCTTTTTTGTGATGCTTCATTTCTACATTAAACAATAGTACAATCAGAAACCGATTCCTTTACATTAATTTAAAAAGCAGAAGTCAGCTGTAAAGATCCTTTAATAATGCCTATCTCACTAGCTTGTCTTAATTTTTCTTCTGTTGGGGGCTGCTTGGTTGTGTGGTTTCTTGGTTTGCGTGGGTTTTTTTTTGATGTTGAGGTAATACTCATTGGAAAGTCTGTGTAACATAGCAATTAGAAACAACTCGCTGCTGTTACCTCAGTTCTTACAGCGGCACAAGCAGTGCTCCTGTAGTTAGGATTCGGTCAGTTTGGGGTTTTCTCCCTTCCCCCCTATTTTCAGGGGTTTGTAACTTGGCCGTGGAAGGTCAGTCCAGGCTGAGGCTCAGCCAGCACGGTTCCTGCGGGGCCTGGACTGGATGTTTTCTCTGGGGTCTGGTTTTTAATTTGCTTATGAAGTTTGGGACAGGAAGAGCTGCTTGTTGGTCTTCAAGAAAGGGTGCAGAGGAGAAATAGAAATTTCAGACACGACTTTGAGCTTAACGGCTCTTTTAAGACCTGAAATTTTACAGGCCAATAGTTCATATACTGGTGCCTTCAAGTATATTTTTGGGGGAAAGGCTGAATAATACCAACTTTAAAATGCAGTTATGTAATTAGCGAATGCGGATTTAGTGATTGCGTACTTGGAATGTCTTCACTGATGTGAAAAGACGTATTTGCATAAAAAAAAACCCTGTGGTATTAAGACTTAGACTGCAGTATATCCTCCATGGCTGTTCAATGAAAATCCAACTTAATTATGCATGGATTTAAAATCTAATTTATTTATAGCAATTTTTGTTTATGACTGCTTTAGGTACTACAAAAAAATTCAGCCATCTACAAGGCAGAACATTTTTGTTCCTGAGTGCCCATACAGCAGGGCACTGATGAATTATAAAGTTCTTATGAGTTCTTTTCTTAAGTCCTATTAAAACTACTTAAAATTAAATGAAGTATGTAATACTAGTGTCAGAACTTAGGCAGGGAAGGTGTGCTTAAAATTGTCCTGAAGAAGCTGTGTAATTTCCATACTGCAGAAGTGTTTAGAAAGCTTCAAACTGGGCACATGGATTTAAACTTACATTATCTGGAGATCATTTATTTGCTCAGGGTTTCCAGTCTTGAGTCTCCATTTCCAGCTTTGGACTAAGGAGTCTCAAAGATCTCAAGGGTTTTTGTTTGGGCTGAGGAGCGTTATTTGACTGATACCAGTGAAGGTGGTCTACATGAACCACTGCTGTTATTTCAGCTCTGGTTTGTGTATGTGTTTCATGGTTTGCCTTCCCGTTAGGGCAACCAGGAGAGCTTCCAACGTGGGGCAGGTCAGGGAGGCGTGACGCTTCTATCTGATACCCAAATGCATTAGATCAATTTGTTCAATCAGTAGCTTTATGCTCAGCTCTTGCTGGGTGGATGTGCTTTTCGTTCCTTCCTGAAGCTACTTCACCAGCATGTTACGTACTTTGGTGCATCAGCTTGTCTGGAAGGAATTAAAGTCCTAAAAGTCACCCAGAATTCTCTTCGATAACAGACGTTGGCCAAGAAATGTGACTTGGCCAAGAGCAGTTGCAGTGATCCTTGTGGGACTACTAGCATGCTTCTCCTGTGACGGAGTTAAATCCTGACTTGACTCTTGGGTTGAACTTCTCATTGTAGCATCTCTGCAACTCCAGCCATGCCAGGGCACGTAAATTCTGGAGAAAGGTAGCTGTGGCTGATCGCTAAAATTGTTAAAGCACGGGAGGTTTGCAGAACAACTTCGCGGCTGCCTACAAAATGCTCTGTCGCCCGCTCTGCATGCCGTAGCTTGGAACCCTCACCTAATGCTGTCCTTGCTGCAGATGTAATAGTTATTCTCCGTGTAATAACACAAAACTGACCTTTCTGGTTTTTGGTTCTGTATCTCCTAAATCGAGTTCTCAGAAGATGTCTCTGTTGGCATCTGGAGACTATTTGAAACGTGGTGTAAGTCGTTAATTACTGCTACTGTCGGCTGTTACAGTTTGTTTGATATTTTTGAGAAAGCGGGAGTCCAGTTGGATGGCTTCCAACGGGAAGGCAAATGACTTGTCCCCCCATGCCAGAGTGGTTGGCTTAGATCTTGCAGCCTTACTTGCATATTTCATGACTTCTGCACCAGGCAGAGCCAACGGAGCAGAGGGTGGAACCCCTACGTTCTCCGTACTGTGCCGTTTTCCAGTGCAGAACTGGCCAGCAGGGACCCTGCGCCTCCCTCTCCCCCTCAGAGGCAGAACTGGGGGATCCCCCTCCTCTCGTACCCCCAGAGCAGGTTTTCCATACGCGTCGGAATGTACCGGGGACGGGGGCTGTACGCTGGGAGAGCTCCTGCCCCCGTGACTCAAGTAGCCAACTCTGAAGCACCAGATAAGGTTAATTAATCGTTGGCGTTTTGCAGAGGCACGGTGTGCCTACCGCTAGCTTAGCTGAGCGGGTGCTGCTTGGTGCTGGCCCTAGAAAGGGGAGACCTGTGGGTGGAAATGCGGTGAAGTGCATCTTCTGAGCTTTTCTTGAAGGTAAGTAATTTAATCACACCAGAGTAATGGGGTGCAAGTGGTGAGGACAGCGTCACCTTCAGGAAAATTATTTTAACTATTGTTTAAATTAAACCCTTAATATTTTATTTCCAGCATAACGTGGTTTGAATCCGTAATTTGTATGTCCTGTTCTGTGCGAATGCTGCGGTTTGTAAAGAGAGGGAGGAAGGTGGTGCCAGGGTTCCTCCGCTGTTCTTGGGGCCGGGGCTGTTCTGGATGACTTGTTACGGAGGAGGAGAAGTACACACAGATTTTAAGAGCTGACAAAAGGGGAAGGGCACAGTTGCAGAAAGATATGTGAAAATAAATATATCTCTCGGCTACTTGAAGTAAAACAACTAGCGACTATTTGGCCCCAAACAGTTGTTTGGTCACGTTTGTAGCGTGTTTAATTACAACCAGTAAGTGTCTGCCTCGGTGTCCTGGTCTTCACGTGCACTCTTTGCTCTGTATCGATACCTATTGTTTAAGGCTTTTTTCTTTTTGCACACAGTTTTTGTTAAATAATTTTGAAGGGTTTTTGTTGTTGAATTCTAACTTATTAGGACAACGATGTTCTTTTGTAACTTTAAAAATGAAGTTTTTCTTTAAATGTGCTGCAGTCTGGAATTTGCTAAAGGTGCCATTGTGCTGCTTCTCATGGTACAAAAAAATGCACACTTAACTTCATTTCCTTTTTATAGTCCTACATGCTGGTAGAGTACAAAAAGGAAAATGCAGCGTGCCTAAAACATGATTGAAGCTATTGACAAAAACTTTGATTTATACGGATCGGATTTGACTTCGCAGGCTAGCAGCAAATAGTGTAGGGGAGATGCTGCTTTAAACGGAGATCCTTCCCTCTGCTGCCTGTGCAGAAACCTTATTTTATTTGAAGGTCATTGTTTCCCTTTTTTCCTTACGTTTTATAATAACAAAATTACTGGCCGAATGTTAGTTGCAAATCTGACTCTTCGTTGTGGGTGTTTCCGTGTTTGACACGACCGGCCTGTTGCACGTTGTGTTTCTTGGCCTTGCGAGGATTTCTGTGAGAAGCGGGGAAGAAATTTCCTTTACCCAGAAATAAACTAAACTACATAGGAAAAATTGGCGGCACTGGTAATGCTTTTGTCCCTAAATCTCAGGAATGTTTTAGGCAGTGAAACAGGTTTCCCTTTGGTGAGATAAAGGTGCGTGCTCTAGGGTCTTGTTTAACAATATTTCATTGCAATCCTAGGTATCTATAGCATGAGTGGCCTTAGTGGGTTTGTTGAAGTGCACATTTTTTTTTTCAAAAGTAAATTTTAAGATGAAAAAGATATATGCTATATAAATATATAGAGATATTTAGAAACTTGGTTTGTGGTGCACAAGTTCAGTGTTGGATCGCTAAATAATTGTCGCAGGTACCATATGTGTAACTTTTTTCTTTTATGTATATTCCTTTATGGGAAGCGATGTTGCCATGGTAACTACAACTTTACAATTTCTTTACTACTTTATGATGTGAATGAACTCTACATTTTATTGAATATTACCAGGTTCAGTACTATTTTTATACTTTATTGAACTACAGGGGATTTTAATTTAATAGCATTTTAAAAAAGATGTTGCTTGAACTGTATAACTGTATAAATCGAACTACTTATATAAAAACCACCTCTAAACCAGAATCTCTGCCTGTAGTGCCACATTCATTTATATGAGAGTATCTTGGTCATTACTAGACTTTGAAGACCACCCTACTTGTCGTGTCAAGACTAACGTTTTGTATCCTCTTCTCACAGACTGCAGTGCCCGACATTATTTGTAACCATCAAACCATACTATGTTTGTAACCAGCATTGTGATATTCTGTAATTGTATTGCTAAAATGAAATATTGACCTAATAAATATAGTGTTCCCGCATTTTGAAGTATCTGCATTGAATTCAGTTAAAACTTTGCTTTCGACGAATACCTGGCCTCTTGCTCCGCCTCACCCCCGCCTTATCGTAACGTGTATAAAAGCGGTGTTTAGCTGTCTCTACTTCTCAACAGTAAGTTACAGCAAGGCTAGAAGTTGAGTTGATCTGAGCGCAGCTTCTGGGGCGCTGAAGCTGGCCTGCAGCGGGTCTGTGTTCGTTTCCCCGGAGCTATTTTGCCACCATTAACCTTTATTCCGGTGAGCCCAGCCCTGGCGTCCAGGCTGGCTCCCTGGGGATGGAGGAGAATCGCGCACCTCCTTGGAGTGAGTTAGCCCCCCTTGCTGTCAACTTCACTACGCCCTGCAGCGTGGCCCCCCAGGATGTTGCTGTTGGTTTAATTAACCAACCGTAGGGAGAGCAGGTCCTGCGTCAGTCTGCGAGCGCGTCCAGTTTACCCAGTTAACTTCAAAACCAGAATAAATACTGGTGGATAACTTCTGATACCATTACTGCCATTATTGCTGGAAGAAGCTGTACAAGGCTGACTGATTTTCCTTGAGCAAGATTATTTCGTTTCCATAAATCTCTGATGATACAGCTTTTGGGGGAGCTTTCATTGTAGCTGGCCCCTTCGTTTTGTTTGGTACCCTGTACTGTATATGGAGTTGTAAATGGGGTTGCCTTTTCACCTAGGATCTTCTGATACTCCAGCAGTTGAATTAAAAAGCAGAAGCACTTAATGAAACTGGGCTGTAGGTTTTCATGGCTTTAGTTTTTTCTATTCTGTTTATTTAAATGAGAATCTTTAGACAATGCACTTCGAAATAGATGAAGTGGTATTTATAGTTCAGTAATTCAGACTATACTATGTCAGCGTGGCAATGTCTGTGTCTGGAAATACCTTTAGCTGTTGGCAGCTGACTGTGTTGAGATTTTAAAACAAAAACAAAACCAGCCCTGCACACACCCGGGAGGAAGCATGTCCTACCCTTTCCGAGGGAGGAGGCTGTGCCCAGCAGCGTTGTGAACCCACCACCAGTTTTAAGCTGAAATGCCTTGAGTTGGGAAGAGGAGGTAGTTCTGGCTGCTCCCATGGACCAGACCCACTCTCCAGGCGTGTACTCTCCAACACGAGAGCGCTTACGTGGGGAGAGGTGCCATAGTTCTTTGGTTCTGTTTTTTCCCCTTTTCAACTCGTCTTGTTGATAATTCGATCGACCATTTATGCAGATTTATCTGGAAACTTCCCTAAAAGCTCACTGCCGATGAAGACCTGTGCGGCTCCCTCCAATCTCCAGCCCGTAAAAGCTCCTGGAAGGGGGCTGTATCCCACTGTATCCCCGCTGCCCAGCGAGGCCCCGGGGGAAGGGGCAGGCGGGTTGCTGTTCCCTGCGTTCAGGAGTAGGTGGGTACGGTCTAGTTTCTTCTGGTCTGTGGAGCAGATCTGTAATGAGACTTCGGAGTGGTTCTTGTGTCTTGTAGTGGTGTCCAGAGGCAGGGAAACCCTTTTTCTCCCAAGCCTCCATATTTCACTGGAAGGGGGCAGTCGAGAGCATTTCCAGGAGAAAGCAAATGGCACAACAAAGTTGTTTCTGGTTCTTAATAGCGCTTCTGAAGGCTTCTACCTTTGATACCCTACATGTGCCAGTTGCTCCATGTTCCTTGGGGACTTGCTGTAGTCCTTAATACTCAGATGCTCTCGTGGGTACAAAGTGAGGATGTTAAGAGCGGCCTTTACGGGCAAATCGCTGCAGACGGTGGTTGTGAGCTGCAGCGGTGATTGTCTGAGCCTGTCGGGTACCTGTGAAGTGTGAACCACGGGAGGGTGGCGGCCCTCGTTAGCTGTCAGACATGGATCCTTCCTTGCTTGTTGGTCTTTTTTTCTCCTAAAGTAGCCATGGGAACACAAAATCTCTTGTGCAAGTGAGCAGTCACAGCACAAAAGCATCTCGTGTGGCTGCCTATGCACAGGGAAGGTTGGAAATCAGCATTTCTAGGAACTGTTATTTTTAAACCATCAGGTTTCTGAGTCATTTAAGTTTGTCTTCAGTTTGCCTGTAAATGACCTCTAAACCTCCAGTTTGCACGGGCTCAGGCAGAGGTCTCTCCTCATTTCCCAGGTCTGTGATTTCAGTTTTCAAAGGAAAAATGCCCTCGAACACTGCTCCAGCTGTTAGGAGGCCAAGTGCAACGGAAAGGTGCTGCACTCTGAGGAACCCGGGTAAGGTCTCTGTGCCAGGTTCCCCTCCTGTAAAACAAGGATGACTCCAGAGGTGGTGAGGCTGAAGTCATCAGGGCTGTGGCGGTGCCTGTTGCGGTTGTGTAGCCCGATATGTCATAGCCACGCAAATGTAAATGGGTGAAAGATGCAAGTCCCCGGGCGTCTGCGTGTGTTCCTGCAGCTTTCTCAATTCTTTCCCTTTTCCCTAGGGAAACGTTGATGTTTTGGGAGTGCTGAAGCCAAACTACCAAGCACAAACCAACAGCAGGGGACTGAGTAAAAAGTCTATTCACTTCGTTTGGTGTGAAGGAAGAACTAACAACAAAACCCCAAGCTGTTCCTGCCCAGGTAAAGGTAACCTGGTGTTGAAAAGAGAGGTGTGAGGCTGTATTGCTGATTTTTGGGGAGGTAACAAATCAAGCTGGGTAAAAGCTGCCTCCCAGTAATGACTTTCTTCCCCTGGTCAGCCTGTGTGGAGTCCGAAACCCTGACATCAGCAAGGACCGCGCTCTTCCTCACGCTGACGAAATGTGACCACAATTCCCCTAGAACGGGCTTGAGGCGAGCTGCTGGGGGGAGGCTGGTTTGTTTGCGGGTGGTCTGGGTTTTTTTAAGAATTGAGAGAAATGCTCCCTTGGACTTTCTGAGGCACGGGGAGCTCTTTCTGGCTGGCAGAAAGTCTAGTGCATCCCTGGCAGGGACAGCTCCTGTCCGGGGGATGTCTGCCCCAGGGTGACCGGCTGCCACGAGGCATCACTGCTGCAGGGCCCCGGACAGCACAAGTCCTGCTTATTCCTGACATCTTTTGTTTCCCACTGAACAAAGTTTCTGCTTTCTATGGCACAAAATGTGTGCTTCGCTATCCTGAACTTAACTGTCAGTAGTGGCCTCTGCTTGCATCTCTTCAGGTTTGTGGTTTCGGGGGTAAATGGGTTTTTGTGTCTTTTTTTTTCCTTTGGTTCTAGACTACGCATTGACACTTGATAAAATGCATGAAAATCTGACTTTCCTTGAGAGCCAAAGCCAAGGTTTTGCAACACTTCCATGAATTCCCTGATGCTCCATTTAAATTGAAAAGAGCAAACAGCCTAAGTTAGGAAATGTGCTTTGAGCGCTACAAGCCGTGCAGTTGTGCAAGTCTGCTGTGGTAGCACCACTGCCCGCCAGCTTCCAAAATTAAACAGCAGGAAAAAGCAATCCCTGTAACGTTGTGTGAGTGGCATTGATGCATCCTGTAGTTTATACCGAAGGATTTCTCATTATACATTTAGAGCAGGGACCTCCGAAGGTGAAATCTTTTCTCTTTGCCCACGTCATTCAGGAAACTGTGAGGTTATTTCTGGCAGAGCTCAGTTTTCCTTGAGAGCTTTCCTGTCACTTCTAAGCCACCTCAAGTCCTACTGGAAAAATTGTAGAATAATCCAAGTCTTGAGCAGGCTTTAATCTTGCTCAGTTCTGTCTTAAACTAGTGTGACATTTTGAGGGCGTGCAGTATTTTTCTGATGCAGCTGCATGCGCTACTACATTTGGTTTATAGAGTCTGTGCTACGGAGGAAGATTGAAACCTTTAGCTGAAAGAAATATTCTGTTATTCTGAGAAAATTCCTCGTGTTCTGCTGCTGAACCAGGCCTGCACCAGACAAGTGTCTGCTCTTACACGCAGTGAAACCCAATGCAAGAAGCTGAATCTGTTGCCCGGCGAAGGCAATGCACAACACCCTCCTTCGCAACCTCTCACGAACGATTTTCTGTGTACGATTGGCAGCGGTGCCTCCGCGGGCAGCACAGCCAGGGACTTTAGTCTGTTGCCAAGGTCTGTGGATGTGATCCAAGATGCCATTTAAAAAGGAAATCTCTTGTCTTGATGCTAAAAATGGCCTGTGTTATCTGCCCTTCCAAAGGGATCTAGGAGGGATTTTTCTTGCTTGAGTTCAGGTCTGAAGACAATAACTAAGCCCCCTGCCCAACCATCTGATTTTCAGCATGTAGGAAGGAAGGATCTCTGGGCTTTTACTGGTCAGACAAAGATTTCCATGCCAAGCTTCTGATGTTTCTGATGTTTTCTTAAAACCTGGATTCTACCGTAAATCAAATCTAGCCAACCCTAAAGCCCAACCAGTTTTGTTACTATTTTCTCACTATTTCTGTCCTGAAGCGTTAGCTCTCAGGTGAGCCTCTTCCTGCAGCAGCAGTCGAACAGGGCTACAGCCATCTCGGTCTGGATCAATGGACGGCAGCTGCTGCATCTGCCAAGAACGCTGGCTTGTGTACGGGCTCATAGCCATTATTTGCTTAAAAGAGTTAGAAATGGCAAGTGTATGTGTAAAAGCTATGAAATTTTTTTTTTTACCAGAATACATTCTGTGCACTGGTCTCTTCCCTTCCTCTCTTGGTTTCTCCTCCCCGGTCGGTACGGCTGCTGACCACGTGGAGGGATTGCATGTGTGTGTGTATGTTTGAGTAGAAATGAATGGGGAACAGACCCTGCTCTCGTTAGAAAAAGGTTTCTGCCGTAGCAAGGAAAGAGCAGCTGCCTGTTTCCTTACAGACGCTGCTCTTCCATTATTGGGGTTTATACAAAAAGAATGATGTAGTAAAGGTAGGTCTGATACTTACACATCCTCGATCAAGTCTCGATGCTGGCACATAGGTGTTAGGAAACTCCAGGATAATAATAAATAAGATCACATTGTTTAAAATAGCATAATTTTCATTTTGCTCAGGTCGAAGCTTGTTGCTATGACGCTGCAAGTATTTCAGTATTTGGTGATTTTTGGGAAACCATGAAGACTGTCTTTATTCCCTGCTTTTTGTTCAGGTGATGATACTGTATTAATTGATTTCTGTCTTTCTGTTGACCTCTGAAGTTGTCTCTGAGAACCTTAAAAACAAAAAACCCACAAAGTTAAAAGGGAGGCATAACTCCTCTGAGAAGCTGTATCTTCTACAGGAGCTACTACTGGTATGCCCAAGCTGTCCTCTGGGGGCTTTACTGGGTGGATTCTGCATAGGGTTCAATTCCACAAATACACTGTCGCCAGAGATCTGTAGGAACACCAGGCTGCTCGTGATGGCTCGTCACCCAGGCCCTCAAGCAACCAGCAATCCCAAACCTTTGCTATGTTCACTACGTTTCAGTTGCACTAATTTTTAGTATTTCATGCACTTTGTGTCTCTGGTGCGTTTATCTACGTAAGAATTGGTTGGGTGATATTTTCCCCATTCTTACAGGGGAGCAGACAAGCGGAGGAGGATTGCCTGCAGCCGCTCAGCCAGCAGGTTAGTGTGGGACTCCTACTCAGCCTCCCAGATCATGCTGTCTAGCTAGCTCTTGTTTTTTGACTTTTAGTTTATCAATTTGGATTTTTAAGTGCTCCTTCAGAGCTGTTACATACCAGATTGGACTTTTTTAGAGGTAAATAGAGAGCCTGGGGAGAAAAGAGTTGAAAAGCAAGATGGTTATGAGTGCATGAGAACTCCCACAGGACATGTGATTGCATTTTACCAGCTTGAAAATAGGCTTATGTGGGACAAATCCTCCTTCCGCAGGCAGACTGTGGCACCTGTTTGTGGCAAAGCCAATCTCGTCAGCAATTGCTTCTAATGTCCCTTTTTCATTCCTCCTTCGGGGTTTGCGTCTGCCGGAGTCTGGCTGGAGTAAACAGGCTGCCAGTGACTCTGGTTAGCAAACACGCCTGCTACAGGTTGGTCTGCATTTTTGCTCCAGAAGACAAGCGTGTGTGGCTTTGCTAGGCTGGGCCCAAAGGCAAACCACAAGTATGTTTTGAGCATCCAGATTGCTATGTAAAGACACACTAATTAATGCCAACTGATGTGGGCCAACAAAGGGGGATGTCTTCTCCTTCCTTACTACTGCCTTATGCGATATAGCTTCTCTTCCTGCTGTTTTTCCTACTCCCGTGTCTCTTCAGAGACAGCAGTTCAACCTGCCCAACTCCTCTAGCTCCACCACTGATCACGTCTTCACTTGCTGATCCTTTTGCAAAAATGCCAAGTGTAGACGGCTCTACTTGAGCAAGGAAATGCTTTTCCTGCTTGGTGCCAATGTGACGCTGGCTATGCCAGTACCTCTCATCTGTCATTCTTGCTGCTGGGCAGTGATTTCGCGGGTGTGTTGGTGGTGACCATCTCTGACCCAGGTGTTCCTGCAGAACCTCTGCAGAGACCCCAAGTGATGTAAAGCTGCTTCAGTTTCTTTTCTTCGAGTCCTGGAACTGAATCTGGATTTTCTGAAGGACAGCATGATTGCTTTAAAAACAAAAAAAAAAGAACAAAAAACACTTTTAAAGATATTTATATGAGCAAACACCACACATTGACTCATGCTTGGGCAATAACTCTTGCTTAACCATGGTCCTGTTGGGTGGTAGCAACAATGAGCTGAGAAATGACTGTGCTGTCTGCACAAATCCTCGCCCTGCGAAGTGTTTGTTCCTTGCAGTTGAGATCTGAGGCTCCATCCCACCCAGCAGCGAGTCCTGCTGGACTCTGCAAAGCTGTTTTTTCTGTGCTGTCTCTGTTCCCCTGCGTTGATGCCCAGCCCAGCGCAGCTATTTGTGCAGCCTGGCTCACCCAGCCCAGTCTCCCCAAGCACCTAAAATTTGTGTTTTAAAGCAAGAACCCTTCTCAGCACACTAGCGAGAGGACTCTCACTTTTCAGGCACTTTGAGGAGATGGTCAGTAGCTGACGGTGCGTTTGAACCAAGGCTTAAGCGTGTGCAATGGGACGTGGGTGCTGCTCAGCCCCGCTGCCACGGGCGGGGGGGTGCTGTGGACGGGTGTGCGCTGCCACTGGATGTCACTGTCGCTTTATGGCACTCAGCACTGGGAGGACAGCTGGGGGTGGCGGTGGGTCCCTGCGCTGAACATCCCTGAGGGTGGTGGGATGGTACCACGGAGCTGGATGGAGAGCGGCCGCCTGCGCTGCGCAGCCTTCCGGGCAATCCCGGGGAAAAATAACTTTTGTGTTGCCAGTGGTCATGCTGTTTGACTTGTGGTTTTTTTTTTTAAAAAAAAAAAAACAGAAAACAAACAAACAAACCCCAAAACAACTTCCAGAGTCTCAGATAGCCCAGAAGACTTATTTCTTTACTCTTTCAGACTGAAACGAGGGGCTGATTTCTACGCGTACGGGAGCCAGCAGATTGCAAAGGAAAATGATGCTCTGTTCTAGCTCTAAGCTGAGAAGTGGGTCTGGTCTGGTATTTTCAGTAAGTCTAAAAACAGTTTTGGGACTAGTGTTTAAATTCAAATGTGGTTGTGTTTTTTTAATAATCATTTTTAAAAAGCCTAGAAGACCAAATATGAGGGAAGGGGACATAGATCCCTAATTTTAAGACAACTGGTGAACAAGGCTAGCGGACAGCTGCTCGCTAGCCTCTCTCCTTTGACAAAACTCCCAAAATTATCAAATTACCACGCTCACAACCTCAATTGCTTACTAATTACATATTGATTCTGTATTTTTATGCTCACTCATCTAAATAATGAGGCGTTTCCAAATAATCTATTTCTGTTGCACAGAGCGCGCCGGTCCCCCCCAGATCCACAGCCTGTTGTTTATGCTCTAGCAGGGAGCCGACTGCTGTTCCCTTCCCACAAAGGGCAAAGATGCTTATTTTTCTCCCACTTGTCTTGCATAACAAAAGGCATTTGTCAACCGTTACATAACGGCAGAATTTGTCGCTGCTTTTGCCGGCCTTTTTGGAGGCAGCCTGGTCCCCAACGCTGCGCAGCCGTAGCCGGCAGGCTCTTGCTGGCTGCAGGTTGATGCACGCTCCTCGGCACGCGCCGGTGCATCCCGATAGCGCACGACGCAGCGTGACTAATGCTTGTCACCCACCATTCGGTTTTTTCCTTTTTTTTTTTTTTTCCCTCCTCCTTGGAAAGGAAGATGTGGAATTGTGTGTTTTGGTTGTGTTTTTTATTTTGGGGAACAAGAGGATGGGAAGGCGTTTGGGGAGGTTATTTGCTTTTTAGTGCTTGTTCCGAGGTGGCTATGGGGAGCTACCCTCAGCCTGCCCCTACCCCTACCCTGCGGGAGCAGCGGGGCTTGTCCTTAGCCGAGGTCGTGTCCTGGGCTTGGCTGGGCCTCTGAGAAGGGCCGTGATGGAAATGGAGCTCGATTCACCCTCCGCAGCACTCACGAGTTTAAGGGAGAAAGAACGCCTGTCGCCGCCTGCCTCCCGGAGCTGCCAGTTGCTTTTTTTAATATCTCCCAATTAATCTCCGGCGTCTCATGCTATCAACAGGGACTTGTGTTTGGGTTTTTTTTTTTTACAAGAGGTTTGATTTCCTCGTTTTTGGAATACCTTTTTAGAGCCTTAAAAATAAATAAATGGTTTTGCTTCCCCGTAAACTAAAAGCAAAAACTGCATGGCCAGTTTCCCCCTTTCTCTCTGACTGCAGGAGACAGCTGTTTACCTGCGGCCTCGAACTTATTTATGGCCTTATCACTGCCAGCTATCAGATGACCACAGCTCCCTTTTTAACGTGAAGCAAGCAGTGCTCTAGTAACCCATGAGGTCTTGCCGGCTGCCGTTTTCTAATTTACTCAAAACAATTTCCTAGTTGACTCCTTTTTTTTTTTTTTTTTTTTAATTGTAGATCTGTTTTTAATTTCTTTTTAATAAACTTCTTAAAGTATGTGTTTCTTGTGGACCTCTGAACTTCCTGGTGTACTCAGCCTTTGCTCAGGAGATATGTTTATGGTTGGCTATGAATGTGCTTAAATGGGTTAACCCTTTGCAGTCGGTGTTCTTGGGAAACTGTTCATTACAGTTTCCATGTGTAGCTGGTGCTCAGGCACAGAAATTAGCTTTGGCAAGCACAGGCTTTACCTGAACTAGTTGCTTCTTGCAAAGTTTAACTTTTATATTATCAGACAAAACTACGGATCAGATTTGGTCTGTAAAGCATGACTGGAAACATGAGATCAGTGAAGAGCTCTGAAAACTGTAAACTGCAGTGCTGGGGACACCGGCTCCGCTTCCCAGAGCTAGCCAGGGAAAGCTACTGGCTGTTGCGATAGCTCAGTGCCTGTGTTATGGTAGGAACTGGCAATATCTGCAGGATTTGTGGCCTTTGGATAAACAGGCTTCTCGGTAGGAGGATTCTCCTTTGACATGGATCAACCCATGTAAGCTGCATGGTATAGTTATCCCCTTAAAGTTAGCACAGCAGGAACACCTTGTGGGGTATTAAATTTCCTGTTCGCTTACCAGAAGCTTATCCATTTGATTGTTCTTGATGTACTTATACAGCTTCTGCAGCTGCTTTGCATCCATCTCTGAGAAGAGGGAGACAAACTGCCAGAAATTCCTTGGGAAAAGACACATGGATTGTGCATGTGAGTACAACCTTCATCCTCCTCCTCCTCATTCTGCTCCCTAGTTCTGGTGTGGCAAGTGTAACCACTGACATACCCTTTGCATGGCTTTTTTCCTCTCTCTCCCCTCTCCCCCTTTGTTTTTTTTCTCCCCAAAGCTTATAAACTTTTAAACAATTTTCTTCCCTAAGCATAGGAAGGGTTATCTATCAACTCTCATTGCCACGTAAGAGCCCCTTTACTTGTAAAGGGATGTTGCTGATGGACAGCTTCGCTCTGGGCAGGAGTAAGTGCCACACGGCCTCTGCTAAAATTACCTGTAAAATTTGTGAGCATTCAGCAGTTGAAGCAAACTATAGAAGTCTCCTGTTGACACCCAATCTCATTTCCAGAGCCCGGAAATGTAGGGTCAAAGCATGTGTCTAAATGCCCGCTGGGAGCAGCAGGGGCAGGAGCCCGTCTCGCTGGGAGCATTGCCGGTGCAGTACCGCCGGTGCCGCGTAAGAGACCCTTACTTCTGCCAGTGCTTGACTTCCGAGGCTCTGCAGTACCGCTGGAGAAACAGATCGATGCGGTCCCCGATTATGGTCAAACTTTCCTTCGTGTACTTCAGTTTTTTCTCTGTGGGGAGGTGCTGGGGCAAATGCAGTTTCCTAAGTGGCTTCTTAAAGGGTCTCAAAAACTCCTTGCACTGTAAAGAAAGAGTGTTGGCATAGGTGTTCAGCACTTTAAACCCAGGCCTCAGGCATTCCTTTTCACTAAATAAACTGATTAAATAGCTGGCTGGGAAAGCTCTAAAGGAGTGTTGTGTTTTGGTGAGCGTCTCTGTGTGGACAGGGGGAGCTGACGTGGGTCTTCAGCAGGACCTCTGTTAGGTGCTCCCATCGCTCTGCAGGAGTCGCTCCTGTCCCAAGGTTGGTGACACCCAGGGCGAAGGTGACGTGAAAAGGGAATTGAGGGTTTTCCAAGACTGGGAATTCCTTTTTAACACTGTAGGGCGAAAGAGAGAAATTTCAGGCTACAAAAGAGCTGTTGTTCTGCAGGGAGGGGGAAAGGGAACTGCTTTACTGCTTTTCTCACGCTGCTTCTTCCTGTGGCCAAACCTGGGATGTGTTGCAAATGTTTGCACGTGATGCAGGAGCAAACGCTGCGTCTGGATGCCTTCCCTTTTGTCCGTCTCTTTTTTTTTTTTTTTTTGTCTGTTATGTGAACTGGACTGTGACTGGGGCTGTGTGTGGTTATGCCATGATGCACCAGGAACGGGAGGGTTGTATCCCACAGTGGGGCAGGATAGTATGAGATGGAGCTTTGTGGCTGCGGTGTAAGTGATGCAGAGGAACCAAACCACCATAGCCGGGGAGCACGTGGCATCATGTGAAATAATGTAGCAGTACTTGTTTGAAAAACTTAACAGTGTATGTGAAATGTAATTATTTGGTGGTTGTTGTTTTGGGTTTTTTTGTGATTTTTTTAAAAAAAAAAAACTAAAAAAGTGGTTTTTTTAAAGTGTGATGTTCAGATGACTGGAAACGAATGATGAGGTAGAAACTTTCAGACATGGAGGAAAGCTACAGAATGAGGTGTCTTGTCCTGCCTTTTTGCTCCCTCTGCCAAACTCCTGGGTTTTATTTGCTCCCTCTCTCTCAAGAACCTGAGATGCCACTGACTTTTTCTATTCCTAAATTCTATTCAGTATCTCACAATTTTAAAGGTGTCCTGATCAAGGCCGTCTGCGCAGCAGATGAGCGGAGTCTTTTGTGGCGGAGCACTCGCACTGCCCGTTACAAAGGCTGCCTCCACCGCTGTGCCAGCCAGATCCTTCTCTGTGGTCTAGAAATTGCCAAAGCCATAGGTTAGTCTCCCAGTTCATGCAAATCTTGCATCCTCTCTTCAGAGGTGCTTAATGAAGCTAATTCAATTATAATTAAAAGTCCATAAGAATTAGGTGTCTACTTGAAGTCCCTTTTGGAAAGCCTACCTCTAATAAATTACAAGGTAAACAATGGCCACTCGTTCCTAATGGCATTAATCAAATACGGGCTGGCAGTCACGTGTTAAGTGGAAATATGTGGTTACAATGGGCTCATTGTAACGCCACGCTGCTCCATCCGCAGCTTTTATTGATGGCAAAGGTACCATGGCTGACCTACTGCAAAGCCAGATTGGAAACAATCTAAAATCCCCAGCCACTTGCATCTCTCTGGTCCGGGGAAGGAGATATTTTCTCTTGCAAAGGGCAATGGCTGTTTCCCCTATGTCAACATTTGTTTAGGTAACTCCCCCACTTATCTTTTGGAAAGCAACACTTATATAGCTGACTTAAACACAAGCTTATGTTGCCTTTTAAAACACGCTGAAGTGTGTAGGAAGAGAAGTCCTTTCCTCTGACATGCTCTGCTCCCTTGGAAGATTACTTCTCTGCAAATTTGATCCCAAGCCACATTTCAGAGGTGAAGTTGAAGCTGGACTCTGCTTTGCTCTCACTACGTGCCGATCTCCTTGCCTGTGCTCACCTGGCTGTCCATACTGTTCCTGCTGCCATCCCTTGCCCTGGCTTTGTCCACTTCATCCTTAAAGCCCGTCTCCTCCATGGCACACAGACCCCCTCTCCCTTCCCCGGGGCCTCACTCGCACCAGGTAGGAAAGGAAAACTGCCACGGAGCTGTGTTTGGACCAAAAGGTGCTGGGGTGACCAAGGTGACCAGGGTGCCCGGACACCGGTTCCGAGTTCCACCAGCCATGGGACTGCTGGGGTCCTCCAGCTCCGCAACACTGTGGCCCTCTGGGGCAAAGTCCCCTCTCCCCATCAGTTTTGCCATTGATTTGTGGTCCCAAAGAAATAGGCAGAAAAGTCTGAATTTTCTCCTTGCTGGTAATGGTCAGGATGTTCAATGCTGTCAACGGCTCCTGTGGGCAATGGGAGGGAAAGGCCTCTTGCTTTGCTTTGTTTGCACCTGGAGCTTGGTGGAGTCTCTGGGGCTCTTGGTTGGTGCTGGGTTTGCACCTGCAGCGAGTCCAGCACCTGTAACTGTGCATCAGTCTGGATTATTTTGGCCTCTGAAGGTGGTGCAAAGTGCAGCTCTTTCCAAGTCAGATGCGTGGCTCTGTGTGCTGCATTGGCTGTCTGTGAGTGTGGGTGCAGCTCCCGGTGTGAGCAATCACAATTTTCCTCCACAGCTTGTGCACCAGTAAGTTCAAGACAGGCCTTTCTCCAGCTCTCCCACCGCAGCTGCTGAACCATTCAGCACCGGCCCCGAGGCAGGGGCCAGGCAGCTTGGCTGACATGGGGCTGGGGATGATCCCCCTAACCGAGGCAGTCCCATTTGATGGGGAACAGAGATGCAACAAGGAAAAGGGACCTTGGGCTGCACCCTAGGTGTTTTTCAGGGAGCTGGTTTGAGTTGAGACCTCAATTTTCATCACAGTGTAATGGAAATTCAGGGTTACCTCCTTCACAGATGGCAGTGAAAGCCAACAGCAGCGAGATCTCACTCTCCTGAGTAACATCTCTTTTAAAGCTCTTCTTTTTAGAAAGAATAAATTGCACTTGCCAGGAAGAAGTCTGGAAAGGCTTGGAGTTAAAGGGACTTTGTTTTGGAAATTTACTTCAAGGCAAAATGCTTTCACAAAGAAAAATGTGTCGGGCTCCTGTCATGCCCTGACCAGTCAGACAAGTGCAATTGTTTTGTCCCTTGGACAATTAGTGTAATTGCTGCAGCTGTGATTCAGCTGTGCTCCTGTGCCAGGTCGCTTCTGGCACTGGGAGTCGTCTCGAAGGCTGTACAAAGGCCCCCTCTCTCTGAGGTCCCCCCCAGAATGGCTGTGCAGAGGGACCAGCACTGCTCTTGGCAGAAGTTTGGATGCTTTTGGTCAAGCGTTTCTCTGTGCATCCGGCGATGCTGAGCACCCGCAGAGCCAAATGCCTGGTGCAGGTAGTAACCTTGCGAAAGTACCTATTGATGGGTCTTGAAACAGAGACGGGTTCTTATTTTCAAGCTGTCTTAGGGAAGTTTGGCTTTTACCTGTGATTGAATTCAATAATGACAAAAATCCATTAAGACAAGCCCTCCCCTTAAGATGTTTGCGGCATTTTCCCTCCTGTGTCTGCTTTCTGCCTCCCCCACGTCTGAGATTTTGCTGTCAGCTCTCTGACACAGGAGCCTTGCACAGGCTGGTGCTGAGCAGACGCAAAGACAATTACCTCCTAACACTTTGCAGTTAGGTTTGCTTTGACCATCTGAGGTATGTTACAAATTGTTTAGCCTATACTAGGATTTTACAGTGTATTCTATATTACTTAACATGAGATAAGCTATGCAGAGTGAAGCAGTGGTGATAGCACGGATAGCTAGCTATGCTAGCTTCAGCCTGGTTTTTGCAAGGACTGTTATGTTGGAGGTGGTTTGATCGAAGGGGATGTTGAAAATGCAGCTGGTTTCTCAATGCCCATTACCAGCTGCCCTCTTGCTGTATTTGCTGCCTGCAATTGTGACATCCATCCCCAGTGCGGCAGGCAGCTCCTCTCCTTGTCACCTCCAGAGGTTTAAACTAAGAATTTGCCAGCTTATGCTCTCACCTCTCAAGTCAGGGTATCGAAGGGTAGTGTGCTCCTGGCTAACAGGAGCACAAGAGAAATGAAGCTGGTTCAGCACAAGCTTTCACACATGTTGGCAGCTAGATTAAAAGCCGTTTAGGAGCTCTGGGGACATACCCCGGTTGTTAGCATAGGCATAACGCATATTTGCATGGCCGTATCTGTGTCCTTGTGAGATTACAGCTTCCGTGGAGCATGTGACTACAGCATGGAGTGGCTCTCTTGGCTTATCATGTTTCAGAGGATGGAGAAGGCCTTGAGTTCCCCTTGAAAATCCCAGTCTTTGTTCTTCTACCTTTCAGTGTACGCTGCAGAGCTCAGCCAAAGCCATAAATATACAAGCAGGAGGTATAGATGGACTTCCCTGGCCTGTCTTCATCTGAGGATCTCACTGTATTTTGTTGTTGTCCGTTAACCTGGTTTGCAGTGGAGCAGTGATCTTAGTGATCTTAGTAGCCTTCTCTGACATTACTCGGTACAGTAGCAGAGCAGGAGACTAGACAGCTGAGGTTGCAAAATACCTTTTTTTCACTGTTGAACCATATATAATGTTCAAAGCTGTGCTCTGACCAGTGAAGCTATAAACTGTCTCTTGAATTTTTTTTGGTAGCACTTAGTCAGATTTCAGTTCATTTTGTTCATCATAGAAGGTCTCGTGGACAAGTCCAATCCTGCGAGATCAGGCATGAGACATGCCTTTGAGTCCTCAGAAGTCTGTGGCTGTATCCCTTCCCCCTGCCCCTCTGGAAGATGACATTACTTTTTACTTTGAAGCCTGTCATGTCGGAAGATGGCATAACCCAGACCACATCTATGTAAATCTATTGGATTACATTGCCTACTTAAGGGCAAGAGTCCTTTGAAACAATGTTCTAATTGGATGGGGAAAAGTCAGGAGTACAAACAGATTATGCATCTCATATTTCTCCCCGTGAAGGAAAGGGAGCCTAAGTGGCAGTCAAACACACTGTATTGTAACTGTGCACCTTAGGGAAAACTTTTCTATTTCCCCTGACAGCTCTTTTGTGAATATTAATTTCTACTATTTGAGTGTCTTAGTCTTCCAGGAGCCATGGAAGTGCAAACATTAACCAACTTCTCTAGTCCAGCAGCACTGCCAGTGCAAGAGTAAGCATGTAGCCAAAAAGGAAACAGTTGTGAAGATGCTCTGTTTATGCTGCTGTTTGTTATTTGCTGCTTTAGACAGATTTAGCATGAATATCATGTGTGATGTGATGAGTCAGGTTGCATATAATATATGCAGGCATCTGATGCAATATTTATTTACTGGTAGGTCACAGGGAAGGAGAGCTGATAAACGCAGGTAAATATACAGGTATTTTACATTATAGTTAAGCCAACTGCAAGTACACGTGGTTTAGTTAAACATAAAAACCAATCATCATTGCCAGATGTATTGCAATGTAATACTAAATAGTAATTGTAATGAGGAATGTTTTTCAGTAACTTGTTCCTACCAGGAGGGTGGTGAACGCTTCATTTGATAGAGTGATTAATGGTACTCGGCGCAACTGCTCATACTGTAGGGGCGGAGGCTTTGCTAATTGGATCTGGAAATTCCTTTCCTGGTGCTTAAGGATGATGAAAACTTTCACAGCCAACTGGAGACCCATCTTCTCCCTGCAGTGGATGCCAACAAATACAGCTCAAGTTAATAAATCTTGTATCAGGGGAAGAGATCCGAAAAAGAATTTGGACCTAGTTATGTGGCATTATTAGAGGCATCTTAATATACCATAGCAGTTCGTTTTTGCTAAGTGTTGGGAGTTGCTCATTTAATCACTTGTTTGAACTAATGTGGTAAAGAACACAAACACAATTTGTGACCAGTGGTGTGTAGAAGCCACAAATACCTCTGCATCAATTTTATCCACTTAATCTCGTCTTGCAAAATCTGATCAGATGTGGTCCACATATTCCCATACTGGAAGACACAGCTAGCCAAACCTTCCATGGTGCCCAAAGCTACCAGTGACTAACCTCACGTGCTGGACACCTCCTTGTCGATAGATGTATCTTCAGGTGTTTCTACATTATTTTACACTTCAACAGTTTTGTAGATGTTTGTCTTTAGCTTTTCAGCCAGCTGTTAGTGAGCTTATTAATGATGTTTGCTAATGTCATATAACTATTTTTTAAGCTGCTTGAAGTACTCAGGAACTGGAAGAGCATTATCAGCTTCCTCCATACTTCGCAGCTTGCAGCCTGTGAGAAACAGGATAGTTAAAGGCTTTCCTTCTTACTGTGCTTCAGAAGTTTTCAGGTTTTTATTTCACGTAAACTGAAATAGGCATTGTTAATGAGATGTTAATAAGCCCATCCCTTTGCTGCTTATAAAATCAAATCTATAACAAGTTGGGTATATCTTAATACTGAAAATAATTTAACTTCTTCTGATAATCTTTTGGATCATGTAATACAAACTGCGGTAGGTGATATCTGCCTTGTCCACTTCCCCCGCCCTAACAAATTTACCCACCATCTTAGTAACTATCAGAAGAAGCCTTGAAAATTATGAGACTGGTATGCCTGTGCCAAAAGGTCAGCTCTGCCTGGGGAATGTGGCAGGGGTTTGCGTGAGATGAGCAAGATGTGCAGAGAGGCACTGAATGTGTAAGCCAAATAGGAGCCACAATGTAGAGGTAGGGAGCAAAAAAAAGAAATGAGGGAGAGATGGGAGAGCTAAGCACTGCCTGGGAGGGAAGAGAGGGCTTGAAATCAACAGCAAGGGAGAAAGGGGGGCATAACCAGGTGGGAAGCCCAGTTGTGCTGAGAGCCAGGGAAAGAGCTCTCCTAGTCTCAAAATGGAAGAAAACAAGCTGAAACAGAGAGGGAGAGGGAGACAACCTAGTAGAGAAATACCCATCAAGACAAGGATGCCTTCAGGGAGGCTGTACAGAACTTGGTGATGCTTTTTCCAGTTGGCTATAAAGAAAACTAACTCCTAGGAAAAACCTTTCTGCTGGTTCAGAAAGCAAAGTGCCAGCCCCCTTGCACACAGCTCTGTGCCAGGGAGATGAAGTGAGGAGCTTGCAGATCTTCTGTGTGTGCCCTGTGCCCTACGTTCACAGCTCTGCCCTGGGCATGCTGGGAGCCCTCCTCAGCAAACAGCTGCTCTCCCATGAGATTTTTCCTCTCTTTGCAATGGAGAGGAATAAAACAATAAAATAAACCATAAAATAATAAAAACTGGAGAAGAATAAAAAGGGATTTTCCTCTCTTTGCAACAGAGAAATAAAATGTCAGGCCACCAGAAGGGGTTGTCCTGTCCTGCTTTTTGTTCCCAGTCTTGAGGCTTTTCTCTGAACAACTCGAGGGGGAAAAACTTTTTTGTTGTATCTGTGCATACGAAGAGGATGGAAAACAACAACTGGTCGGAGCAATTGGGGCTCAGAGCCAGGACACTGCCTGCATCAGGTCTCTGGCCTCTCTGTGTCATGGCACCCCCAATTTCAAAGCCTCCCTTTATGGCAGAGGCTCTCAAATCTGTGTCTTCTTTCCCTGCTCCTATAGAAGATTTTGATGTCTGGCTCCAGTGATCTTGTTCTTTGCACAGGAGTGTCAGACTGGCTACGATTCCTAGTACAATCAGTGCTGCTGGGCTGGCTGCCCGCTGGCACGTAGCCTGATGAGGCTTCTGGGCGAGTGGTGTGTGCTAGGGTTGCAACGGGTAATGAAGTTCAGTCTCCTGGTAGTGTTCAC
Source organism: Calonectris borealis (assembly GCF_964195595.1). Taxonomy (NCBI): domain Eukaryota; kingdom Metazoa; phylum Chordata; class Aves; order Procellariiformes; family Procellariidae; genus Calonectris; species Calonectris borealis. The sequence continues at coordinate 3,048,589 of NC_134330.1, read as the reverse complement.
CTCTCATCCCTCTGTCACTGATGCCCTCTTCGTGCACATCCCACCTTGCGTTTCCTGTCTTTCTCCTGCTCCCGTACCTGTGCCTCGCATCACGCTGCCCTGTGCCTGACCCTGTATGCAAGAAGGGTGGCCAGTGCTTGGAGTATTTTTAAATTTCCACTTAACACTCACTTCAGTTCATGGATTTTCCAGAGGAAGTCAGGTATTCGGGGTATTTTTTTTTATTTTGGTTTTATTAAAAAAAAAAAAAAAGGCAAGAAAATTCCCCTCCAGCCTACAGAATGTAGCTATCAAGAGAAGTGGCTTCATTTCTCTTTCTTAAAGCATTGAACACCCTGTTATGCTTAAAATAATAACAACAAAAAAGGCCAGCCTTCTTTACATGATGGGTTTCAGTCTCTTGAATTGATAGTGCAGTGGGGTAACTGTAGTGAAACATAGGCTCTGCTGAGATAGGCAGAAGAAAAAGCAGTGCATGCCATTTAATTTCAGCAATGTTCTGATTCCCTCCTACCAGCCTGAAAATGCTAAACATGATCCTTTGTCTGGCATATGGGGATTTGGAGAATTGTTGCTAATTACTGCAGTTGTGCTATCTAGCTTAACTGGCTTAAATAATATATTAAGTGCTTTTATGGTCTTCCACAACATGCTGGAATGCAAAGAGGTGCATTTTATGCTGTTTATACTTTATGGCAGGCATAACTTGTATAACATTAATCAGCAGAAAAAAATTGGTCTTGATGATTTATTGCTTGTATAATTCGCAGCCAGGACTCTAGATAAGATCCGGTTGTGCTAGGTGCTATGCAGATGCAGGGCATGCATCTCTATCTTAAGAAGGTGGGGTCTAATGGCAGGGAAGGAGGCCATGGGTGGCTACATGGTGGGGCAGGACAACTTGGGATGCCAGGCAAGGATCTAAGGACACTGCTGGTCAAAGCACTGCTGAGTTAATGTAGGTCTGATGGCAAAAGCAAGAAGTGTGGGAACTGAAGAGGATCACAGGAAGTTATGAACTAACTTATTTAGGTAACATTCCCATCATTTCAATTAAAATTTAATTAGGAATGGGTTGCTAAACATCATATCTAGAAGTGGGAGTATTCTAGGGTCTAGATTAGTGCTTAGCCAGAAGAAGAAGAATGGCATTATGTCTGCTCAAGAATCTTTTTTTATCCCCTTTCTTTTTTTTTAGCAATAATTCTGTGAGTCATCTGATTCCACCCAAATTCCAGTGTCTCTTGCCTCAAAATCTAAATTTTTTTATTATCTGCTATTGTATGTAAAGTTTAAACAAAATGTGAGAAGAGCATGCTGTGTATGTCTTGTTGCTGGATCTAGTGTGATGAATAATTTGGAGTGGCTGAGCAATGCTGGCCAGAGACTCAAAGAACCTGGTAAGACACACATTGGGGGCTGGGGGCGGTGAGGGACGTAAACCACAAAGGAAATTAGTGATAATGATGAAAAATTAACACATTCTGACCTATAATTTGGTTTAGCTTGACATAGCTCTTTGTAAAATCGCAAGGACTGTTAAATATGCTAGTAATTAGCAGTATTTCACCTATTTGAAATTAAAGCATTGTGCAGGCTCTGCAGATTAGAAAAAAAATAGTTTTTTTGTCTGGTTTTGCTTGCTAGTAGCTTGAAAATAGGGAGGTGAGAGACTTGTGTCAAATCTTGAAGTATAATTTTGCAATTAAAAGACTGAGGAGAAAGTGTGATCTGAAGACCTTCAGTTTCCTAGCTGTGACATAAAATTAACAGCTATCTTCATTCTTATTCTGTTTTAATATTCCTGCAGAGGAGCAAGCAAAAAGAACTCCCTAGGCTGGCTTCAGTGAAATGGAGGAACTGTTACTAAGACAGTAACAGGGTATGGGCTGGGAGAGGAGTGGTATTAGCTAGCTAATGCTTGCACAACACTTTGGATGTTAAAAGTGGTATATATCTAATGCTAAAAATTGAGAGATGCTCTTTGGGAGACAGGAAACACTGTTTAAAGGCATTTTCTGATTGGCAATTGGAAAATTTCAAGGTCATAGATGCACCGTCTTGCAGGGATGCACAGCTAGTATGTCATCTCTAAAACCAGCAGAATCTCAACTAGAAGGCTGTTCGTTAACTGTGTGGGTGAAAATGGAAGGAAAAATTGAAACTACCTGGAAGTGGAAGAAACAGCTGGGAAGTGATAAGAGAAAGAGAAATGAGAGGAGAAACTCTTGCCCATCATTATGGTGTCCAAGGTTTATAACAACTCCAAATTGCTCCCTTCCTTGAATGTACCAATTTTCTTTTTCAAGCTGCAACAATTTGGCAACCTCCAGCTATTCTGAACTTGTCTTCGATTGCTAAGAATCTGCTCAAGAGTCTACTCAATATTCCAGGCCTAATTTTTATTACAGTAGCCGAAAGGAGCTGCTAGGCCAAAAGCTCTTCTAGGAGTAGCTGGGCTTCTAACCAAAGGGAGAGTGAGTGCCAAGGCTTTTATGGATCATTTAACAGTATGTTTTGTATAATAAAAACACATGCAAATACTTAATATAATACACAAAATTTTGGCTAACTCCTAATGCTTTACCTTGCTGCATAGGTACAATCAATCCACAAAAATGGCAAGGCATAATGTTGAAGGAGCTATTTGTCCAGCAGCGATATGTCATGTTTGGTTTTGAGAGTCTACTGTAACACATCAACAGCCACTGCGTGTTCAGCTGAAACGACAGCTAAACAATCTGGTCATCTGCATCCTGTTGTGGCTTATTGCTGTATTTAGGGGAATGAGGTGTAATGTAGTGGTTTGAGCAGATGGCAAGCCGTCGGACATTTTTTGTTGCTTTGTTGGCTTAATCAGCAGTTCTTCATTGACTCTGGACAGATTACAGGCATGATACTGTCTTAGATAATGCCACTTGGTAAAAAAACTTTAAAATCCTTAATTACTATCATTAGCTGTTTCACACCATAAAAAATAGAGGTCTGTTATTTTAATGTCTTTTTTTTTTTTTTTTTATCCCTGTCTGCAGAATGTCTGGAGTGTCCTTAACTCAAATAGGGAGGTGTAACTTTTGGATGACGAACAGTGGTAGTGTGTGCATCCACATTTGTATATGCAGTTGTTCAGAGTTCTTTCACTATCTGTGTTGTGAAAGCACTGAACTGAGACATCAGTCTGTTGGCAAGGTCATGAAGGCTGGCAGGTTTCTCTATTTGGGGATGTCCTTTGTTTGTACAGTGTTTGGATTGTGTGAAACCTTAATTAGCAAATAAGATGCTTTGGCCTTCCCTTCCAAGACCTGAAACGGAATTAAGGTAAGTGCAAGGATGTGCCAAATGACATGATGGTACTGGCTCCATGTTTTTTGTTTTACTCTGCTGTCCCGCTGTTTTGAGATGCGCTTTCCATTGTATCAGCTGCTGGCAAAACGTTCATGAAGTTGTTACATGTTTTATGCTTTGGTATTGCTTTTTCTATATACAACAATAAAACTGCTAACATGTTGGAGACCCTGTGTGCAGCAGCTGTTGCGCTGAGAAGAAAGCAGCTCTTTCTTTGAAAGGGAAAGTTGCCCTGTTGTGCCACAGTGGTAAGCCATCGCCTGCTGTGCACTGGGTTTGCTGTTGCACTCTGGGGGCGATGCAAGCATCCTCTTTCTACAATGAAATTTGAACTTTTCTGAAACACAGTAAACATTAGTCACTTCTTGCAAAGCCACTCCTTTCGTTTGATCTGCTGTTATTAATTACTTGCACTTCCTCTTGTCACAACACTTTGTTGCTGAGGATGGAACTGCAGAGAAATCCTTTACTTCCATTCCAACGACACAGCGGTTTTCTGTCTACGAGAGAGTACAGAATTGCTTTTATCAAACATATTTCTTTTCCCATTGTTTCCTGATGACAGATACTAGTCTTAATCTACACTGAGACAACACTTTGAAATGGGTGATCTATGTTCCCATCAATTGTTACGTTGATAAATCATAGCATGTCTCACTTTCTGAATGACATGCTTCTGGATTTAGGTCTACTTTTTTTTTTTGTCACAGTTTGTCTTTTTCGATGCTAGCAACAGCCTTGCCAAAGCTCATCTGTTCCTTTAGCGTTCACTCCAGCAGGCTGATTAATTCTATCACACTTTTCCCCCTATATGGCATAATCGAACAGGTTGATAGAAAATCAGGAAGGACGCGATATTTATAAAAATTTCTAATGCATTACACTTACCTTGTGACTTTCATTAGTTGTGGCACCTTGTTTCTTCTGGGCTGGAGGAACGTCAGCAAAGTCTGCCAGGAAAAAAAGGTTTTTTACTGTTCTTTGTGGGCCTCAAGTGTGATTGTGTCACCCTTCCACGCACAGGGAAGCTTTACTTAAGAGAACATCAAGAGTGGAGGGTGCCTTATGGTGTTTTCTTCTGTGTGTTTCAAAGGCAACTGCAGTAAAAGTAGGGGATCACTTACAAATCTTAAAATAGCTAAGAATGCATGTGACGTACCTCATTTTCTTTGGTTATGTAGATAATACTATTAATAACATGAGCTGAAATTATGCATTGAGTAGTAATATGAGCAGCAATTCTGCGTGGCTTTAAACCTGTCATAAACTCCCTGAACAAAAACATCCAGAGGGAAGTGGTTTAGCAAAAATATTAATTAATTCTCTTATAAAGGGATGACAAAATTAAACAGAGGTAGCCCACAGCCCAAATAAGGCCTGTGGGATACTTCCACTTCCCTTGCTGTCTTTTCCTGTAGAGGACTGGGAACTACTGTCCAAACCCCTCTTCCCATGTCTGCTACAACCTGACATACAGGTATGGTGGTTGCCACATGTGGGTGTGCATAGCAGGCCTGCTGTCACTATTGCCCGCGTAGCAGTAGTTGTCACCTCCGCGCTGTACTGTCACTAGAGCTCAGCCCCTTGGGGCAGAGGGACAGCCTGTTCTCTCCTGCCTCCCCACCCTGCTGACATGGTATCGACTCATCAGGAAAGAGGAAGGTATGAAGTGTCTGCTGCTGCTGGGAAGTAGCAGGGGATGATTGCCAGCCCGGGGTAAAGGGCCTGGCTGTTATGGCAGAGGCAGCAGTGTCTGGGTGGGTAGGGAAGGGCAACTGCTTGAACAAGTCGTGAGAGTGCTGGGAAGTGGGGATCTATAGGGCAGGTGTAAAAAGAGAAGTGCCCTTGCCCTGAAAATAAGGGGGAAAAAATCTGAGTCATCTCACTCTGAGACATCCCTGGCTACACCACACTGCAACCCTGGTGAGCACTGCATTCATTAACATGTCCCTTCAACAAGAGGGATGATTACTGGGTTTGCAGAAATCCTGTCTGAGTGTTTGTGGTTAAAAAATAAACACAAAATGTATTAGAAATAGGGTGGGGCTTCCTGAGAAAGAAGATAATGTTAAGACTTCATTTTCTTATCTGCTGCTGCTAGTTACAGTGAGCTTATTAAAACTGAATTCTGTAAGTATTACATGTATTTCCCTCTCTTCCTTTTTTTTTTTTTTTTTTTTTTGGAGTTCAGCTTTGTCCATGGAAGCCATGACCTTCTCCCCTGCAATGTTCTGCTACAAAGTTAATGCTGGCAATAGGGTGGGAGAGCGGTTTATATGGTAACAATGTGACATAGGAGGTCCTGGTAAGAATCTGTTCTTTTTTTTTATTCCTGATTCATATAAATCTGTAGCGAATGTCATCCTCTGACTACTATTCTAAACCACTTGTTTCCTAGAAAATGTGGGATGTGATAAAAGTGGCAATTTGCATATGTAGTTCTGTTGTTCGTTGAGGAAGCCTTTTGTATTTTCCCCTCTCCCTCTGATAACATCAAAATTAGATTGGCAGATTATGATTCGAGGTTATTTTTCTCATTGATTTGTTCATTATAATTAGAAAGATACGAAACCATTCAGCTATCAACCCTGCAGGCTTATGCTGAATGAATACTCTTATGGCGCCTTGATATCTCTCCCACCTTCTGCTCTCTTCAAATATTTGAGATGTGCTCTGCTGCACTCCACGCAGGACTGTCTGAAGCAGCAAGGGGTAAAAGTTGTCTCATGTTTGTACAGTGCCAGTACAGTGTGTCTCAAATCCTCACCAGTGGCAATAAATGCAATTACAGATGATAATTGGCTCTTATAGTCCTTTACCAAGTTTCCTTCCAGACTGAGGGGTGAAGATAGTTCTGTTAGCTGTGTCTGTGTTGGAGATTTGGGATGTACATTTCAAAAGCACATAAATGTCTTAAAAGAATAAATCCTAGTGCAGTGAGTAGGACTTGTCTGACCAGAATCCATTAAATGCAATTACAAATTCTACTCTTACGTTTCTGCTCTGTGACCATTTGAGAAAACAAAGTTTTCTACATGCTTCTAGTGTGGGACTGTGGTTTTGTTCAGGTTTAGGGGTTTTTTTCTTAAACAACAAAAAAAAGTTTTAACAAGTTTAAATGCCTGGGGTGGACTTCCCCTCCCTGCCACCAGTTGCTTGGAGCAGATCAGGACAGACAAGGAAGGGTTTCTTAAATACAGGACAGACTGAAATGCTGTCCTTTGACATGTAAAAATTTAAGCCCTAAATGATTGTTTAAGCATTGACACGATTGACACACTCACGTTATTTTCCTAGTCACAATTTGATTTTGATGACCAGAAGTTCACTTGCTGGAGTAATAAAAACCCAGAAAATGCCCTTACTGGGTTCCTAATATACAAATTCCTAAAGATGACCCACAGCATGTTTTAGCAGAATTCTACTCTCTGTGAATAATCTGTAATAATAATATGAAGCTACTTTATAAAAAAATTACAACTAAGTAATTATTATAGGGTAATATTTATGAGATATGGAGAGTCAGAGAATCCTTGGTGCTATGGGCTACTATTCTGCGGAAGTGTAAGATTTGAGATCCATTCTGCTCTATTTGACCTAGGCTTTGACATGAGTTTTCCTATTAATCTATCAATTCCTCATCCCCTCATGCTATTTTGTATTTTTTGTCTGTTGGGCCGTCAGTTTCTATACAACACTTCTGGCACTTTCAGCTTTAGTTTTAGCGCTCTGGATGCTTTTTCATCTTTGTGCTGAAAACCCCTTCAGCCCTACTTCCTAATCTCGTATTAAGTACAAATACTAAAGAGTAGCCTAATGTTTTGTATATTTTTTTATCCTCAACATAAAGGCTGCAACTATTCTGGAGAATAGAGTGCAGCATTTACACAGAATAGCATAATACATTTGTATATTTAGAAGTAGTTTGCAAAAATCAACTGATCCTTAAAAAAATTAATAATATTCCAGGATGGGGGGAGACAGATATTGGGGAAAGAGAGGCAGAGATTTAGAGGCAAATAATAGAGCAGGGCCTAGAACTTGCATTTTTGGTTCCTGTTTTTAGTGAATTTAAAATCAGGAAATCCTAGGGACTTATACCGTTCTTCTCAGAATTGTTTTTGATTCACTGCAGCAGTTCCACAATTAACCTGGCTTATCTCTTTTGAGTTCAGGCCTTTTCAATGCAACTCAAAACCCCTTCTCCTTAGGAGGTGCCTACTTCAGCCTCAGCTGAAGTCTTTGTGACTTTTTTTCCCTGTTCCTGGTGGCCTTGTGGACTGCCAACCACCCTCCTGGTGACCAACAGCTGCTCTGCCAAGAAGGCAACGTTGCTGCAAGCCTCCTGCAGTTTCTGTGCGGCAGTCAATGTCTGTTTTTCCACAGATACTTGACAATGATGCAAAGACACTTAAAGATATTTGCTAAGTGCTTATGAATTAATTTGTGATTAGCAAATAATTAAATAAATTGCAGCAATCAAAAGGACACGTGGCCAGTTACAGTTAGATTTGCATATACAGCACTTTTCCACCAGAAGAGAAGAGCTCAATTCATCTATACAAGTCTAAATTCACTGTATCTTAATTTGATTTACCTTTGACATTACATTTAAATAGTAGCAACATCTATAATCTTATGCTCCCCAATAAGGCTTCATTAAAAACTTACTGCCAGATCTAATCCATGGTTAGCATACAAAGTCTTATCTCTAGGTTCCTGCTTCAATGCCTTTGAGAACATGCTTAATTTAATCTGAACAAAGACACTGCCATCGTAAGCCTCCAGTCTGATTTTCCAATCTAGAATATCTTTGTTATTAAATTTGGTGCAAGCCATGGTGCATACAATGGATCAAGTAAATTATTTTAAAGCACTCTTCAAACAAAATTCTACTGCTTGTTAGACATCATTTGTATCTCTGGGACATAAGAGAGATGTCACTTTAGTTTGGATTTTTTAAAATGTCATACAAAAATGCAGTATAAGTCTAAACAAGTTAGCTAGCTGTGAAAAGCAGCAAGCTTTAATGTAATACATATTTTTAACCATTTTTGGAATGAGCATTTTTTAAAAAATATGAATTGCTAACCATCATTATTAACCATCACTCCAATCCATTTTCCTTCCTCTAAAGGAAGAGCTTCCTCACTAGAGGTTTCTGCTTCCTCATTTGCATCAAATACCAAGTCAGCTGTTTGTGACTATACTTTAAGCTGTGATGGTGGCAGGATTGGACTTGTAATTATAATTTTAGATATTCATTTTTTTTATGATTTAGCAAGTAAACCAGTTGTCATTAAAAACCCTATACTGCCTAATCTCTGCTGCCTGAGAACAGGGTTTGTTTATGCTACAAGTAGAGGTTCCATCAATAAATGGAATAGTTTTGCAAAGTGCTGGTGAGGCCTCAGCTGAAAATGGATTAGAAGTCTGGTTATTAATACTTGAAAAAGTGATCTGAAACTGGCATAGAGGGAGTCTATGAGCTAAGAATTGGTGGAATGATGTTCTTTAAAGAGGGGCAACTAGAAGAGCTTAACTTGTCAAGCTTTTTTGAAAGCTGAAAAGAGAGAGATGAGTTTCTGTAAATATACAGAAAGAGATGTCAGTAGTTCATCCATGTTGCAACATGGACTTGAGTAGATGCGGGACAGCAGTTGCGGTGGTTGCAATTGCATCAGATGGGAATCGTTGTCCCAGCAGGTTCCTTCACTCCTATATGTCTAGATGAAACAGGCCTGGGAGTGTAATGCCAATTCTGTGGTGTGCCTTGTTACTTGGGGTTTTGTTGTTGCTGTTTAATAATATAAATTACTGAAAGTAAGAGACGTCAGGGAGGTGAGGCAAGGATAAATAGTCATGGAGAAATCGGCATGAAAACTAGAAGAAATTGGTGTGAAGCTGTCTTACAACACCATTGTAGTTGCTTCCTGCTCTAATTGCTTTCTGTAACTGCTCTGCCAGTTTGAGTCTGGCTGTATCCCAGTGCAGCTTGTTCCAAGCAAAACGGGACTCTCTATGTATCGTTATCTTTGTAATTCAGAAAAGCAACCAAAACATTAAAGGATTATTACTAGACATAAGGTCACACAGGAATACCACAGTGAAGTCAGGAATTAAACTGTCTCCTCAGCTGCGAGTTAATACTTTAAAAAAGTGATCCACTGCAAACGGAGCATGGCACAACAAATGCCATCGTTACGGGTTGGAATACTTCATTTAATTGTAAGATAAACTGACTTCTACAGCTGTTTCCAATATTGCCAACTTATGCTTTTGATTGACGTGTTGCCATGTTTGTTGAATTCATTCTCTCAAGTATCTTAAAGAGTTTATATGGTATCTAAATTGAAAGCTGCTTGGGTGAGGGACTGTATTGAGAAGAGATATGTAAAGGTAGCATAGGAATAAGAGGATACAAGGGAGCTTATATCCTCTTTAAACGATAAGTATGCAATAAGTGGCTGGTGGGTGAAGTATGTTCCCAACAATTTCATTTATATTTTTAAAAAGCACTTAAGCTCACCCTCACCCCCATAGTCTATATTCCAGAGAGGCAAAAGGTCCTTTGCGACAGATTTTATGCTGGAGTGTAATAATTATATTCTTTGTCACAAATTTAAGATAATAAACAATTCAGATGATGGCAGAAAAAAATGTAAGGAGACTTATGAAGCTTAATTAATTTGTAGTGCCTTTGCACTTGAGTAGTGTTATTTGAGGAGAAATTTGGCCTTCAAGCTAGCTTCTCTGTAAGCAGCATTCCTGGCTTTACGTATCAGATATGAAATTTGTTTGGAATGTTTCCTGTAAAAATACCTACATGTTAACTTACATCAGCGAGAAAGTAACTTCGGCTTGACCTTTCTCCAGTCTGATGTGGTAAGATCATTCAGTACAGAAACCGTAACTTGGGGAATGACTTGCAACTGGTGTTTTCACAGGCTTTGTTTCTGTGCAGGAACAATCCTTGGAACAAGCTGCCCTTGGAAATCAGTGTTTTCTTTCAAACTCCTTATTTTCTGCTCAGGAGTGACCCAGGGTATGTTACCAGGCTTAATGTTGTAACAAAGCCATTTGGGAAATCCTCCCATTCTGTATAAGTACTGGGCTGAATGCTAAAAGCAAACACGCTGAAGAACAGCAAAGGACAGAGGTATTTTTGATCCTTTTACAATTCAGTCCGTGTTTCTGTTTCAGACATTGAAAAGACATTTTAATGGAACAGGAACTTGCTCCTGCCACCCCATGCTTGCAGTACTTCTCCTCAGAGGACTTTGAGGAGAGCCGCGGTCCCCTGTGAGGTATGAGGGGGACTGAAGGGCCGAGGCACAGGGTCCAGACCCAGGGCCACGACCCTCGCACCGCTGCAGGGAACAGAGGCCGTTTTGCCCAGGGCCCCGTTGCACCGCGGCCCCGCACCCCTCTCTCGGCGCATGTGTGCGCACCTAAGGAAAGTGTTGACAGTTTCGCGAGTGCCACATTTTCAAGCGTGTGTGCGGGGGGGGAAGAGCTCTTCCTCACAGGCCCTTCCTCTTTGTACCGTGTGGCACGGCTGGGCGCCTTACGGCTCTGAGGCAGGGCCCGAGACGCCGGCCCCGCTGCACAGCCCCAGCCGGCCTCTTTCGAGCCTCGCTATCCCAAGGGAAGGGCCCCAATTTGCCCGGCCTGGCGCGGGGGCGGCAGGCCCTGCCGGCGCCGCTCCTGTCAGCCGCCCCCTTCCCCGGCAACAGCTGAGGGGAGGCGGGAACCGCGCGCCGGCGCCTGTGGCGGGCAGCGAGAGGGAGGCGGGTGCTGCCGCCTCACGTGACGCGGTGCGCTCCCCTGTGGCGGGAGGGGAGCGAGAGAGAGGCGCGCGCGGCGTCCGTTAGGAGGCGCCAAGGGAGAGGCGGGGGGGAGGGAGGGGAGCGGGCGGCAGTGCCGGGCCATAACAGCCCTCCCCGTCACGTGACGCGGCGCGGCGGGCGGGCTCCTCACGTGACCCGCCATGGAGGCGGCGGCGGGGAGGGCGCGCGGCCGCCTCCTCCCCCCGGCCGGCCCGGCCCGCCCCGCCCCCCCCCGCCCGCGCCCTGTGCTCCGGAGTCGTTAGCGGCGCAGCCCGGGCTCCGCGGCGCCGAGCCGGCCGGCGGGGGAGGCCATGGACTGAGGGGCATCATGGGCGCCAAGGAGTCCCGCATCGGCTTCCTCAGCTACGACGAGGCCCTGCGAAGGGGTGAGGGCGGAGGGGAGGTGGGGGGGGCGCGGAGGGAGCCGCGGGGGGGGGCGGGGAGGGGGCGCGGCGGGCCTGCGGGGCGGTGGGAGGGGGGCCCCGCGCTGCCCCTGTCAGCGTGCGGCGCGGCGAGGCGGCGTCTGGCGGCTCCTCGCACCACCATGACAGACCCCGGCGCGGAGGCACTTGCGCCGTTCCTCTCCCTCAGGCTCCTTCCCCGCCCCCTTCCTCTCCTTCCCCCCCATTTATTTATTTATTTGCCTCCCCTATCTCAATAATGGGGCCTGGGCAGCAGCCGCGGGGAGGTCTCCTCTCCTGGCCGCCTCCACGCCTTGGCAGCAGTCGCCGGTGCCGTCCCGCTCCCGCCGCTCAGCCGGCAGCCAGGCGGGGAGGAAGGGCGGCCAGGGCCAGGGGCAGAGGCACCCGGCGGGCGCTGATGCCGCCAGACCCTCCCGCTGCCTTCGCAGCCCTCGGCCTTGCTTTTGCCTGTTTCCCGGAAAACGGCGTGGGGAAATCCTGCCATCCCGATGTGACGGGACTTGCTGTGCTGCTACTCTCACCGTGCTGCCTGTCAGCTCACGGCTGGCTCGTACCTACTGGCTCCTCATGTTTACTTGCTGCTGTCCGTGATGGGGAGCACGCATCTGCATCTCTAGCTTGAAAGATGGATGTAGCTTTTATGGTTTGTTATATATGTTGCTGGTTTAGTCCGTTTCTAGATTCCTCCTGGAGAATTTAAAGAGGAAGGGAAAACATAAACAAGCTGAATGCTGAATGGTTGCAGCTGCAGGGCTCCAAGGCGACAGGCAAACTACACCCTGTCAGCTATCTTGCTCTAGAACTGATATCCAAGTCCAAGGACAAAGAGGGACAGCGATTTTCAACAGTAAATGGTTTGCAGGGAGGATAGTTTTTTACAAATGTTCGTCTGTTGTGGATTCATGTGATGTAGTACAGATAATTAAAGCAGTTCACCTGTTTGATATTTAAAGCATTGATAAAATTCATAAGCGCAAACCAATATATGGCTGCCCTTTTTATTTCTACTTACATCTGAGAAGCATGTAATGATTGATAAGGGAAAACTGGGAGGAAACATTGAGTGTTAATTGAAGGAGAATCAAATTAAAGTGAAATGGGATTTTTCTTAAATATTTTTTAATTTTCTTTTTTATGGTGGAGCCTCTGGGGGATGCCATGTCAAATAGGAAATGGAGCAACATACTGTCAAGCAGAAGAAACAAATATGTGATTCAAACTCACTTTCATTACAGATTTTAAACATAACAGCCTTGTAGAATTTCACTTCTAGTGAAAGTATAAGAAGTCTTTAAAAGCATTGGTGTATGTGTTTTTAGAGGAGCTGGAGTCATAAATGTAGCTTGGTAGAGGTGTGAAGTTGAATATAACAGGAAGTGTTTGAAATAAGTTCTTTGGTGGAAAAGACATTGATTTGGTCAAGATGTATATTCTGAAGTTCATAAATAAGGAAAACCAAATGTTTTGAATTTTAAAGTTAGATTTAAACTCATACTGCTTCAAAATCTAGGAAGTTGATCTGGATGTTTCATAATTAAAAGTTTACTTGACAGAAAAATAAGATTGATCTTTTTAAAGTTATTTAAAATTATTTCTTGCACAGTGAAAAATATTTTTCTTTGATGTTATTCTGTCCGTATGAGGCATTTAATACTGTTTTTCTGTAGGAGAACAGAAAGGTTGTTTTAGGCTCTCTAATATAAATTGATGTTTTGCTAAATAACTATGTTGTTTACTTAACCAGTGAATCATTGTATGTATAAAAAAAGGCTAGTTATCAAAACATTATTTGTTAAGCCATCATTACTTGCACAGAACCATGCTGGTACTTGTGGCATTTCTGTGGACACAAACAGTGATAATGGATAAACATAAACATTAAAAAAAGAAAGCCAAATATATTTATGTCCAATTAGATCTATCTTCTCTAACATTGTGTCCTGGTCTTTAAATGCCAAGAAAGTTTTATATTAGGTGATATTGTGAAATTCTTCAGCTGTGAATTCTTCATATGTAATCAATAGTGGTTAACTATACTTGTAGTAATCATTCAGAATGTTGTGATCGTATTTTTGAGATACTAGTTTTAATTTCAGTTGTTCAGAATATCTGGAAAAATGCAATGAGTGCTGCTGGTTCTGTAAGCTTCAGAAAATAAGGCTGACTTTTAAGTTGTGAATGGCTGCAATTTTATTTATTGCAATTCCATTTTGGGAGTAACCAAAGGTTGTGAAGGTGAGGAGAGTTTTTGTGGTTAAACACTCACAATATAAATAACTGTAGCTAAAATGTAACTTCTATTCAAGGAGATATGAGAGCAGTCTAGTGTTAATGGTCTTTTTCACCCTTGAGCATGATATAGTACTGCAATTTTTTTTTCTGCTTGTTGGCACAGACAGCTGACTGTGCTGTGGATGACGTGGCCATGTGGATGGGCATGATGAAGTTGTCTTGTGTTCACCAGTGTAGGTCACACCGAGTCTTGTTAGTCTCCCTTTCTCCCTCATGCCCTGTAAAATCTGTGTCCAGCTGTATAGTTTGGGAGTGAAAAGTAAGGGATGCTATTTCAGATGTCTCTTCTCTTATTGTGAATGTTGCCAAATTATGGTCATCTTATTTATAGTAGCCAGAGACACTACTTTGCCTGTTGCTGTGGAAAAGGTGTGGGTTCTGAACTTGTGGTGAGAGCTCTTCCTGACCCTGTAGACCTCCTTCTGAGGATGACTTCTTTGTAAGGAGGTGAAATTCATGGACAGGTCATTATAGATGAAGTAAAAGAAGTGCTTCATTCCAAACTCTGCATAAGATTTTTGGTTATTTTATCAAACTAAGTTTGTGATGGCATAAACTGGTAATGTGGCTCTTGAGTTTGTTGCTTTTTTTCTTAGCCCTAAGGTCCAACAGCAATTTTCTTCCTAGGGCAGTGCTGCAAGTCAGGGAGACTTCCCTAGCTCGGTCAGTTTTGGGTTTGGTGCCTTTTCCAACACGTGCCTCTGATTTCTGACTCCTCTACTACCGTTCTGTTCATCAGGCTGTCTGGCTGCTTGCTCTTTCTGAGAATTGCCCAGCGTTAGGCCTTGCCTTATGCCAAGCAGGTAGCGCTCTAAAGCCTGCCTTATCTTTTACTTGTTCTGCTGCCAGCCTTGACACCTGATTGCTTAAAGGGCTGTCTTTGGGCCCGTAAAACTTTATAAAAGGAAGAACTTTCTATTACTATTGTATTAGCTCCAGCACAGCAGCTCCTGCACTATGCTGTGTTGTGTATAGAATATTTTAGTAAGGATTCCCCAGGAAAGAGATGGCTGCGTGATATTGATGGCCAATTTATTTCAGATCCCTGGGGACTCTATTTTTCAGTGACTGCTAATGTATTCTGCTCAAGTAACTTTCAGAATATAATCGCAGACTGAGCGTAAATTTGTGAAGGTACTTGAAAATTATGAAATTATAGAATCTATAGTCAAAGTTTCTGTGAACGCTACTTAGAGCAGGTCATGCTAACTCAGGCCATTTTCAGCTTATGTATGCTAAATATTCAGTCAGGTAACCACTTAAACAAAAAAATGTCAGTGAATAATCATGGCTCTGTCAAATTTGTGCCAGAGAGGAAGACGACGTTTTCTTTCTGCTTAAAGCAAGGTAAAATTTTTGTTGCATGTATGCTGGGATGGAAGAAGGGGGAACGGCCACAACGTCAGCGTGATCAGCGAGTATACTGTTTGGAGAAATGAGTGGCTGCTGTTAGATCCGTTTCATTGTGTTTTGTTTTGTGCACAATGATCTCCGAGAAAAAGACTAAAAAGAAAGAACAAAAATAGTGCCGTATTTCAAAAATGTGCATGCCATTAAAATACCAGCTAATATTGAGGCAAAACTTGCAGTTGTATCAATTTCACAGGATTTGCCTCTGGAGAGGTCATGAAATAGTAGTTTTTGAAGACAGTTTTCTTTCCTGTATGTGTATCTCAAAGATGCTACCAATTAGAAAACAACAAGCCCGTCAAAGCGATGAAAACCCGCTATAATCCACAAAAAGGTTGGTTAGTATGCTTTTCAATAATGACCAATGTTATGTGATGGGCAGAGGATAAATCTTGCTAGTGACCTTTTGTGTCTTGACTGATTTTGAAAAATAGCTACATTTGTTTTATTTAAATCAAGGCATATATATCTGATGTCTGATCGTTAACATCCTCAAGCGTACAGATGTAATAAATCTGACAAAAAGATGTTGGAAAACTTGTGCAAATGTAGAATCATCTATTTGAGGTTGTCTTGATCTCAACCTTGTGACAAAATCCATGGACTCAGCCCTCGAGCCCACAGAAGACTACTTTTTATTCCTCCAGACTATGAAATTCACTTTTTAAATCCCAGATGCATTTTTAGGAAAAATGATCAGGGAACCATTTTAGTGGTTTATTCTCTTGTTTCTGTATCCCACGAAGGCAATTGTTCTACTTTCTTTTGTCTCATATCTGAAAAACAGTGCTTGAACACCACAGATAGGTTAATATTCTTCAGGTTATGTTGTTTTCTAGGGGTATAAACCTGTGTCTTTCTGTTTAAGGAGCTTTGAGTTTTCAGATGCATGTGATGAAAATGCCTAGATCTCTCTCAGCCTTCTTTTTTTTTTTTTTTTTTTTTAGCTATCAGAATGAATAGGATCCACAGTTGAGACAGTCTAGATTATACAGACTTGTTATGTCAGCCAGTATTTGATGGCTTTAGGGCTCTGTCATATGATTAAAGCAGGTATGAATGCATAGCTTCACACTTCCTGTTTATAAAGCTGTAGAGCTGCAAGTAGCCGCTCAAATTCACAGAGCAGTAATTATTTCACAACTTTGGCATTCAGTTCTGATGCTTGTTTTGGGAGTATACCTCAGTAGTCTCTGCTGAACATGTACTACAATGCACAAGTGACTTGGGGAATTCTACTTCAACTTCCACGAACTGATGAAGAGAGGCTACTATTAGAAGAGAGGTTATTTATCTGTAATTCTTCATCTGCCAAGTTGCAGTGACCACTTTCTCTTCTTTTACGTCAGGTTCCAAGTTTAGAGAAGTGTACTCAGTGGTTTTCAATCTCTTCTTACTTATAACTGCCCAAGTTGTTTCCTACTGGAAATGAGGAACATTTGTATAGTGAACTTAAGTCAACTAACAGTAAGTTTCCTTTCCTGAGATGCCTTTTCTGGTCTTTAGAAGTTCTTTACGAAATACCAGTTGAAAATTTATGAATTAGAGGAAAATGTTGCCTTCTGCTTAGGCTTCTGTGAGTGCTGTGGTTCTGAGGGAGCTGATCGCATACCTTTTAGTAGGTTTTTAGTAATTCTTAGATGGTTCCCAAGTCCAACTGTACCAAGCATGGCAGTAACCTGGTGAGTAAGTGCTCAAACGTTGGATGTGCACACAGTGATGTAAGTCTGGTAAAAGAGGATTTAAGAATATAGGCATTTCATAAAGAAGAAACAGTTGAACATCTTAAAGCAAAAAGCCTTCAAAACCTTGAAATATGTTGGGAGTCCTCTGGTTTTTCACTTCAACAGGTGAACCGTGTCTCTAAATAACAGTAGTCTCATAATATTAGATGCATTTTTGTCCTGTCAGCGTGTTACTAGAGATTCAAATCAAAGCGGTCAGGAAAGCTGCCAAATGACTGTAAATAGATAATATAATTCTAGCCATGGTGGCTGGAAGATAAGCTGAACAAATCCTCATTTTGAGTGTTAAACATCTTGATATAAGCTAAAAGTACACTGTCAGGCTATTATATATGTAATATATTTTCTTATATTGATGCAGAGTAAAATTGAGTACTTGAAACATTTGTTTGTTTTATAGATTATATGCCTGTATATCTCATAGCTCATATAACTGTTGCTTGTTCTGCTTTATTTCTTGTATTTTAATCAATGAAATCAGTTATTTTCATGGTCACCTCTTTCTAATCAGTTTCTAGTTTTTACTCCTGTAACAGCAGGCTGCTTTTTTTTTTTTTTTTTTTGATATATGCATGCCCAGAGAAAGTGGTTGAGCTTTCGTCCTTAGAGGTTTTCAAGACCTACCTGGACAAAGCCCTCTGCAATCTGGTCTGAGTTCAGTGTTGACCCAGTTTCAAGCGCTAGGTTGAACTAGTTGACCTCCTGAGATACTTTCCAACCTGGTAGATTCTATGAAATATTTCTGTTCATCTTGAATTTTGTAAAGCCTTGTTTTTATGAAATATAACATCAGGGTCCTAAATTTACCTGACCGTGTCCTACAGAGAAAAAAAAAAAAGACAAAAGTAGAACCTAGGAAGCTTTTCAAAATGATATGAAGCAGTTCTAATGAAATGTGAAAGGAAAAAAAAAAAGAGGGGGCTACATCAGTCCTGTTGTACTTGACCTGTAACAGTATCAGGCTTTCTGGCTCCTGGCACTGTGGGAAAAATGAGTAAAACAACCCTTACCCACCCCCTTTCTTTTGCTCAAAGGGAAGCCAACTTACTGTCTCATTTCATAAAATAAGGCATTCAGTTCTTTAGTACTCCAAAAATGAAATTGCATTCAAAAAATGGGCCTGTGAAAGGATGACAAGCTCTGTGAAAATAAAAAAGAACATAGCATTAGCAAGTTATGTGATTAGGTGAGGCATGATATGTCTATTTAATTCTCTAAAGATTATTTGTGATAGGACTGCTGCTTTGTGATAGGACTGATTATGATTTTTCTGTATTTGAAAAAAACAGATGTTACTAATGCCTGTCATTTTAAAAATGCCAGAATATCTTCTGAAAATTGAGTATATTTTTGGTTACGTTGTGAATTCATGCATTCGTTCTAAATAATTTGGTATATGGGGAGTGCCTGGTAGGTCTAATGAGTTGTATGTCCTTGAGCTCTTATCATGGCATCTGTATGGCTTAGCTACTAATTATTTTTAAAATAATCCTGCTCTTTTTTGGTCCAAGAAGAAATTCAAAATACAGTGAACATACAGAAAAGAAATGCGGGGGGGGCCAGAACAGGTTGTTGCATTGTCAAATACCAGAATTGTTTCTGTCCACTGACTAAGTTATTTCAAGGACTATTGTAAACCAGAGCTACCTAGTTGGGTTTTTTAGGGCCTCCTGGGTTATTTAACAGTCTATTAATTTTAAAGATTTGCTCAGTGGGGAGCTATGCATCCACTTGAGTCCTACAGGGCCAGGCAGGTGCTATGTTCCTCCTTGGGTTGGGAGCTGCAGTGTTGTTTTACTGCTTCTGACTGAGGCACTGGGAGCGCACCAAGAAATGTTTGGTGTCTCATCGTGGAACCTTACAGAGTAAGGTACTTACGGACACCTATGAAGTGGTGTTCTTAATGAGTAGGGGAAGTGTAAGAGTTTTTCTACCTGTCCTTGACTGATAAGTCTTTGCCGTTGTAATGAGTGCCATGTTTGCTATCCACTTTGTTACTGTATTCTAGGTAGCTAGCAGTACTGAACTATTTGGTGGTAACTTACAGAATTACTTTGAATAACATATGGGACTTGGTGTTCAGTGGAGGCTACTCAGGAGCACACAGCGTTTGATTTGAACTGCCCAACCTCTCTTTAGGTGAGCTCCAGTTGGGTGTTGACTGCTAGCTGGGTTCTAC
The DNA here is from genome assembly GCF_964195595.1 of Calonectris borealis. Classification (NCBI taxonomy): domain Eukaryota; kingdom Metazoa; phylum Chordata; class Aves; order Procellariiformes; family Procellariidae; genus Calonectris; species Calonectris borealis. The sequence continues at coordinate 3,029,367 of NC_134330.1, read as the reverse complement.
AAGGAACAACCGATGTGGTGGAAAGCGTGCTGGAGGTTTATATGCAGGTCTTCAAGTTCTGCATACATGTTTTCAGAACTGCATTTTACAATCCAGTCTTCGGTATTGATCATAATAAAACTGATGATTTCCTAGTTTAAGTTTCTGTATAGGAAAGAAAGTTCTGGGGGTTAGTTCTAAATGAGACTTTCAATTTTTAAGTATTTTAAAAACAGGTTATTTCTTAATTTGTTATATTGCTTGAAGCAGTTGCTTTTTCTTTAAGTTATACTTAGTCTGAATTACTGTGAATGTCCATGTGATATTTGCAGTATTGAAGAACTACCAAAAGCATCTTTAGCATTTAATTTTCATATGAAAAGGTCATTTACATAATGAGACAATGAAGCCTTTGGGCAAAGATGAATGTAGAAGAAAAATCCACTAATGTAGATTCTGCCCAAGAGTTTGAAAGGGTCTCATTCACAAAACTTTGAATACTATGTTATTGCTAGCACTTACTGGAATAAAAATACCCTGCTTGCCTAAAGAGTGGCAAAATCCTAATGCACGTTCTCTTTTGTAATTTCTTCAGGGACATCTTTCTTTTGTTAGTGATGACTGTGTCTGTATAGCGTTAGTGTTTTCAGCTTAGCTGTCTAATAATACTTAGCATTTCTTTTTTACATAATGAATTTTAACACCTCTGAGAAGTGTTTTTTTTTTATAAGCTTGTGTTTACAATTGAGCAGGGTTGGCGTAGTCCTTCTTATAGGTGGAGACATGTTTGGAAAAAATGCATCTCTTTTAACTGCAGTTTTATTAAACTGATGTAAAAGCTCTTCTGGATTTCTGATTCTTAATGGGTATAAGCTGCGTTCAGATCTTGGTTTGAAACAAAATGTGTCTGCATATAGTTTTTGTGGTGGTTCACCAAATCTGTTTAAAAACCAATGCAAGTTATAATCAATCACAGCATTTTTCTGTGTAGACCATTAAGTCATTCATCATAATGACAATAAAAAAAAAATCCTTCATTATTTTACTGTAATACTGACATACGGCTGAATTCTAGGAGATAGAGATGTGTGTTTCTTGGTTAAATAATCTTAATAGCTTAACAAAATTACTTTCATTTAAAAATATGCTAACATTTGCAACAAGGCCTTTGTTTGGTTTTGAAGCAAAATAGGATATGTCTGAGAAAGGTTTGGACAAATGATAATCAAGGCAGTTTGTAATGAACAGGGTTTATTTCCTGTGGTATACACTACATAATGTAAAGGTGGTGAAAGTACTGAAATAGTTCCTTATCTGAATCATTACGTCCACCAAAGTGATTAGCTATCACAGGTAGGGTGACTTGGCATATCAAGTGACATGCCGTGATCTCTAGGGTGTTTACATCCTCTTCTCCCTTCTCCTTTTAACCTATCACAACATAAAACAAGCCTCTCCTATCACATGGAAATGTGCTGTTGACGGTAACAACGCTTTGTGCTTACCATGTGGTGTATTTGGGGCAAAATAACGATCTCTTTTCTGGAATGGTATTCATAAGCTGCATAGTTTAATGTGTTCACTGATGCATCAAGGTGGAATGCCCTGCAACCATCCAGAGTTTCTGGGACAAGGACGCCGTTGAAACTAACAGGATAGCCCCTTACTCGAAATGGGTAGGTTTGGACAAACTGAGAAGATGGGCAGAAATATCATCTGGCTTTATATATTGCCATACACTTCAATTTTTACTTTTAGAATGGTTTTGAGCAGTTAGTGAGACATTCTGTACCTTAGAAGGGGATTTGACTTCTCTCTGGTCAGGTTCTCTGCAGGTGCACATCATGAGCCGCAGAGAAAGGCAGTGTAGAACTGGTCTGGAGTGAGGCAGCCGTATCAGTTGTCAGTGTGCCATACGTACTTTTAACCATCAGCTACAAAGGGAAAACCAAGCTATACTTACCAGTGTCTTGTATACCATTTATTTTGATGATTTTTTTTTTAATGTCCAAATCATTTGAAGCTGTTTTGCTTAGTTTAGAGTCTGAATTGGACCCCAAAGTTACCAGGGGCAATGTCACCAGGCCAAAATAAGAGATAACTGCATTCTGCATAGAAATGTATTCTTTGTCCTTTAAAAATAAAGCCTATTACAAGCCCTTTTGAATTCTTCCTCACAAGCTGTGTTTTTAATTCACATTGTATCTGTCTTTTTGTTAGCTGGTCTTTCAGTTGTCATCCACTCATACAATTTAATTTCATGTTAAGTATTTAATATAGAATGTATGCTTACATTTCCTTTGTGTTTTGAATTGATATTCCTTATCTTAAATTATAGTGATAATGGAAATGCCCAGGTTTTGTCCCGTGGCAGACTGCTTTGGCAGCAAGTCGTGAACTGAAATACTTTAACAGGTGTATGCTACTGTCTCAGTGGAACTCTACAAATGATCATAAGACTGATTTAGTTGGATTTTTTGACAGTTGTTTTAAATGATCAATTTTATTGCATTAGTTTGGAAAATTGTTCTTTTAAAATTTTGAAACCTTGAATGAAGAAAATGTGGAAGAAACTCAGAAACCTAAACAGAACAGGAAGTGCCAGATTTAATAAGTCTGAATGTAGGGAAAAAGAGCTGAAAGTATTGGGCTAGTAATTATGAGAACTTCAGTTCTGCAGATTAAATTTGTTCTAAAAATGAACTTGAATATGGCATCATGAATCTATTTTGGGCTGAAGAAGCACTTCCTTTCAATCCGTGTTTCTAGTTGGTAGGTGTTATCCAGAAACAAAATCTTACTCTGCACTGGAAATTTCCTAGTCTTGAAAAGAAGATTTTTACCATGTTTTCCCTAACAATGTGATACAGTTAAGTCCTGGATTTTAGTTTAAAAATTAGAAAAGTGGATTTGCACTTAGCATAGCTGAAGCATCATTGCTTTAAGAAAAATCATCACCAGCAGTTAGTGTAGTATAGCCTGCTCTGTATTCTCTGAGTATGTTAATGAAGGTTGTTATCAGTAGAAAAATAATATAAGAACTTTTTAGTTCCTGTTTTCTAACCTTGCAGCTAACAACATGATCTTTCTTTTCTTAAAGAATTATAATCGATCTTTTTGCCACTAACAAATTCCCCGCTTTTTTGTGTTCCCTGCAATTTAGTGTTGTCTTCTAATCACCTTGCTTAAAGAATAGTTGTGTAGATGTCTTGTGTGAACTAATGGTATTCCTTAAATAATGAGTAGATTGCAATGTAGATGGGTTAAAGGAGGAAGGAACCATAATGTGCACTAATTCTAATATAGAACACTGGCTAAGTATCTGCAGAAGCCAGAGTGTTACAGCAATAGAGGTTAAAAAGCAGAATAAAAAAATATTTGATAAATATCTCTTCATATAAAATGTTCATAATTTATTATGTAAATGTACTCTTCTAATAGAGACGGTAATGTCCTTGGGGATATCTTGCGAGTCTCTTCAGGGATTCAGGGAGAGATTCCAACTGCTGATGCTATTCAGGCCATTGTAGTTCTTTGGTGTTAAGTCATTCTGATACCTTTTCTGTTTCTATACTTCTTTTCTGTGGAACAATGGACAGTGTGTTTATATGAAACTCTGAAATTTGAGTCATTGCGTCAATCTAAACTGGTCGGTGACAGTAAAATTACGAGAAGGTGCTTTCCCATACAGCTGTTACGTGGTGTATCTAAATGCGCTGTTTCATTCTTCTGAATGAATCTAGGACGTTAGGAATAGTGTACATCTAATGATGAATATTTTTAGCGATAAATTTTGTAATAGAGCACAGATATACTTAAAACTAGTATGGCGTCTTTCAGGATAGTTCTTCAAAATATTAGTCCTTGGATGTTTATGGAGAATTCTTTTAACAGGAGATGCAGCAGTGGAAATGGAGTTTGGAAACAATGATGCTAATTGTTTGCTATTGTCAAAAAAAAAAAATCTCTGATTCAGTTCTTGGTGTTCTACCAAACATGTAATAGGGTCCCAGAACTAACCACATGTTAGTGTTAATTTTATTTCTTGACTATATAGACTAGTGTCTCTATTTGTGATTCTGCTTTTATTTTTCAGCCATTCGCAGATTGCGTAGCAAACTTGTTATCATATGTTTATAACAGTGTAACAGAAGCCGTAAATTTGTGACCTGACACTAAAACTTTGCATCTGAGTTTGAGATTGTATTTTAGACACATGTATCCCCAAAAGCTGAGAATAGGTAGTTTCAAAATACAGAGCCTTTTATTGTCCGTTGGCTGTATGTATACATACATGTGTATAATGTGTTTATGCTGAAACACTTGACTACTTCTAAGTGAGTAATATTTTTCTTCTAACTTTAGAAATTAAGATTTAGCAGTGTATAAATATTACCTGAATCTTTTATTATTCTTTACTTGTCATAGTATTTAAATACTATGCTTAACTAGAGTTGACTTTTTTTAGCTGCCAGAGACTAACACTTGAGTAAATACTTGACCAAAACTATACCAGCAATCGCAAATGAGAACTCCTTGCCTTTTGTCCTCACTAAAGGCTATAGGAAACACTGCCTTCCTATGCAGAAGTTGCAGATTATGTTTAACTTTCAGGCTTAGACTATTTTTTTTTTAATTGAAGAACAATTCATAGTATAGCCGCATTTAATATCTTTGACACTGTTGGAAGAGAGGATATGAAATATTTGTTATATTACAATTTATTTTATAGCAAGGTCCTTATGTGGTGTTTGCATTTACATAGTTGGCTTTTGCCTTTGCCATTCATTTTAATAGGCTGATTATTTCTTGGAAATGGGTTATGTAATGTAATTTTGTGTATCTGAACAGGCATAAAGTCTAGATGATTTTCATGGTGGTAATAAACTGGAAGCAGCTTTTCTGAACTGTGATAGAAGCTGTTCTACTCACCTATGACAGTACAAACCTTCAGTGTATTTGCCTGGAAAACTGATGAAGGGACAGCTCAGAAGAGCAGAGTTTTGTTTCTAATCTAAATTGGACTAAATAACCATTCAAAATACTGAAAAGATTGAGAGCTAAACCGATCATCCTAGGAAATCATGTACAAACTGCGTGAACTATGAAGCATCATCAGAGGAAAATAGTAGCAGAAAAGGAAAGAAAAATGAGGAATGAAGAGGTTAGAAACTGGGTAATGAGCGATGCCTACCTTCACCTGAGCATAGTCATCCCAGGCAGGGTTGCTTACTTTTAGGGCTTCCTAACTTCTGATTCATTTTTGTCCATGCGTCTGTCTTTTGGAGGGGAGTTCAGGGTTCTTGTTGCTGTTGCTGCAAGATGGCTTATGCTCTGTGTTTAAAACCACTTAAAACTTGTACCTCTGCCTCCTTTACTTTTACTTTTCTGTACTGTTCCCGTGCCTGGCTGTGCTGGTCAGCTAGCTGAGTGTTTTCTGTTCTCCAGGGTCAGCCATAATTTATTCAGAGCATCTAGGCCAGTAACAGCACCTCATCTTGGAAGAAGTGATAAGTGCTCTGACAGGGGCCTGTGGCCGGGAAAGGTGGCATCCTGTGATTAATCGGGGCTAGAAATTGGTTTGTTCACTCACTGAGAATGAGTTTACCAGTTCTTGAATTGGTAACAGTAATTATTTCTGTCCCTAATATTGCAGTCTATTGCACTTAAATTTGCAGTTGTACGTATGGTAAAAGTTATTTTAATGATCTGCAGAGGTTTCTGAATTTTCAGGTTCTTTCAGGTTTCTTCTGTGGCTTACAGGGTTGGACTGGTAAGCATATAAAACTAGGCTCCTTTCATTCCTGAGGTTATAAAATATAGCCAATAAGATTTAAGTGCTCAGATGGTGGGAGGATTATTTCACTGTTGGGGCTATTATGTAGCAATTCCTATCCACACTAGTCTTATGGGGAGGGTTGTCACAGAACCTATACTGATTAGCTTTGCTTGAAGCAAACATAATCCAAATAGCAATGTGACAGTGTGTGCCCTGATGGAGATACTTTACAGATGGATAAAACAGGCTAATAATACTTAATGGCATTCTTTTTGAGGATGGTAACTGTGAGAAGTAAGCTCTTTGAAGATTAAAAACGTCACATAAATGCTAAGTACTCATGTTACAGAAAATTGGCAAATCCTATTGTAATAACTAAATCTTCTTCTGCTCTCCGCACACAAGATGTTAAACCTTTGATATGCATTATGGTTAGGTCTAATAGAACTAACAAAAGCTTTATCCCCAGGATGAGCCACTACTACCAAACCACAAAGAATAGGTAGGAAGAAAAAAATACAAATGGATTGAATAATTTGATTTTTTTTTTTTTAAATACCAAAACTGTGTTGCTGTTATGCTTAAATTCCTCTTATTGGTAAATGTCATGTTAAGACTGTTAAGTCTTTAGTGAGATGCACTGTGTAATTTGAACAGTGCCGTTTTTCATAATCTGTTTATGAAAGATTCCTTAAGAGCAGATTAATTTTTTCATTAGGGGACACAGGATTTTTTTGTCTGTGTTTTCCCCCAAAAATATTCTCAAGTGGATTTCTTTTTGGCAGGGACAGCTGGGTGTGGAGGTTGTCTTTTTAGTCATAGCATAGTTCATTTATCTCAATTGTATTTTGCAGTTTGTTCTTCCTACTTGGGGTTGTTCCCAAACACGCTTTACGTTCACTTGCACATTTTACCTCTTTGAAGCTTTTTAGTAATTGCTTTGGTTTTTGACAACTTCATAACCGCAGCCATTAAGTCACAATAAAGACTAATGAAAAAAGTAATAAAATTTCCGTGTATAACTAGGATGAAGATTCCTGGGGGAAATATTGAGCAAGTGATTACAGGGAAGATAATTGTCTGGTTAGAGAATTATATGCCCTGTGAGTTTGATATTGAACCTCTAAAATTGTCACTTAAAAATCAAAATATTAGAATTATTAAAACCGGAGCTGGAAGTCAGGAAGAGCTTGGGGTACGTGAATTTTGCTTGCTTTCTGAAGGATGATCAAGTTGTCTGTTTTATTAAAATTCAGGTTTGGTTATTTTTAGTAAAGAATAAATGCAATGTTATGTTTATGGTTGCAAATTATTGCTTGCTCTGTATACTTGAGATCTGCAGGGCTGGGTTTTTTGTTGTTGTTTTTTTAAGGCACTGACATAGCAAGCTATTTTTCATCCAGTAGTGACATTGGAAATTCAGATTTTTTTTGCGTGTGTCTGTGTTTGTAGAGTATTGGGGGCATTTTGATGAAAAAAGTACCAGCCCTACTAGATACTTTGTAAGATACTTTAGTCAGATGAGCTCAAAGTTTCTTGACCCTTCACCTTAACTGAACTTTTTATCCTCTCCGTCTTTTTCTTCCTGCTTATGCAGTAATTTGTTTCCTGTTTTGATTTTCAGCATCGTCGATTCATTGTGGTCTTCTGCCTTGATTTGGCTTTTTTTTTTCCCCAGGTTGCCTGTAAACTAGAATAAATAATTTTATGTAGCCAAGTAAAATACTTTAGGCTTTTGAGATACAAAGATTTTATCATTTTTTTGGTGCTATTACTGCTACTCATACTAATGGCAGTGATGATTTGCATGTTACTTTTGTGATTCTGGTGTAAACAGAGGTTACCAAATGACTGATTTGTTTTCAGCAGTCATTAGAGAAAGTACTCTAGTAAGGTGAAAGGATAGAAGACAGATACGCGTGTTGTTTCTGTGTTAAGCGTGTTATAGATTATGTTAATTGGCTGTCAATTTATAGTAGCCATGGCAGATTAACTCCACCTACCCTCAGTTAAACTATTGGGATTCTGTGCTTTTCCCTGATTAAAGCAGCTCCTTAGTAGTAGCTTATAGTACTTTTACAGAGTATCTTAGATCATTTATCAAACATCTGTCTGATGTAGACTAGAATTTATATTCATTTTAGTGTTGAGACAATTAAGACATGGAGAGGTTAAGTGCCTCTTGCCTGAATGTCTTGGGCAGTATTAAAGAGTTCAATTGTATCTCATTCTGTATCACCACAGCATTTTACATAATTGTGCTTGGATTTTGAAGGGTAGGGGAAGAAGCATTGTAAAGGAAGGTATTTGTTGTGGCTGGTCTGACTTTCCTAAGAAATATTAAATAGGAATTTAAAATGCATTTATTGTGCTCACTCTCATTGCACATGTCATAAGGCAAGGTATATAGTAATTATGTTATATAAGCTGTAATAAATCCATTAAGCCTGACTAACCACTTCTTTTAACCTTTAGACAAGCTCCCTTCAAAATGAATATTTGTTTCTTACAATGCTTAACATTCACATGTGACCTGTTGCATCTTAAGCAGCAGTGCTTGCTCGTAAATTTTGGTGTTGCTTCTCTTCAGTGCATCTGTAAATCTTTAAACTCCTTTCCAAGGGCATTGAAGAGCAGCCATATGCTGAAAAATGGGAAGATAAGTTACTCTGTTGGTTCTTGCTTTAGGTGCAAGTTAGTTACTGGTGCCAAGCAAAGACTGTGGTGCATGGCAGCTCTTATATTCTTGACCTCAATAGTGTTCCTGGTGTTGCATCATTAAAAAAAAATACAAAAAATTAAGGCAGATTTTAACTACTTTCTTACAGTATTTGAATAAAACATACTATTGAGGTAGTTTGTACAAACCTTAGATTAATTAGTCTCTAAGGAAATAGGATGGACTATGCAATGATGGTCTTCTAGTAGTGAGGAACTGGCTTTGATGTAACCATTTTCTTCTCTTTCTTTTTCCAAAACAGGAAGTGAACAAGCAAAAGTATCAATATTGGGTGTATTTAGTTATGTAGTCATATTTTTTGATGACTCCTAATACATTTCACTAGCAGTCTTGTAACAGCAGAGTAACTTTTGCCGAGACAGGTATTTGCTTCCCAGTTTGCTGAGTTCTGCACAGGTGTTTGTTGTATAAGGTTGTCCTGTGCTTTTCAGTACGACCTTTGTCTTGAAGTGACCGAGGTTGTGCTGTATGTTGAACCATACCTTACTCACAATGCATTTTAAAACTTTCCAAGATAAAGACAAGAAGGTGGGGGTGGGATTAGTACTACAGGATGTGCAAAGAAAAAAAGTTTCTAAAATGAATAGAGAATGTGTCTGCAAAACTTGCGAAAGCTCCACTGTAAGGGTTGATTTCCTCTACATTAGTTTAGTTAAACAGAACTTAAGGTACATCTAAAGTACATCTAAAATGTACTTTAACATTACAGAATGGGTAAGCAAAAAGAATAGTATCTGCTGCCTGAAGAGAAATCGTGATACCAAAATTATTGTTTTATGTATACTATTTGGACTACAATTTTTATACAAAACAGACTTTAAATTTGAGAGCAGTTGAATGAGCACATGTAAATGTTACAGAATTTGAATACTAGACAGTAAATACTTCAGATAATTAACCTTGTTTTTATACACCCCTGTGAGTTTTTAGTAGGATGAGGAGGAGGCGAGTAACTTCAGCTGTGTTTTTTGCCTTCCTTTTTCAAATGGAATGTTATATGTAATGTCCAGAATGTGGGTATCTAACATTAGGCTTCTACATAAATGTAGCATATTTTTTTCTGAGGCAGATTCCCTGCAGCTCCCGTTTATATCAGTGACACAGCTGGTGGGGATCCCCTCTGAAATTCAGGTCAGTTTTATGTGGGTGGCAAAATAAAGTTTAAGTCTGGAGTTGGGCATCTAGGCTTGCGTCTGAGCTTCAGATACAGCATTATTCTAAAAGGAAAACTCCAGGATGACTTGGTAATGAATATGTGGAGTGAAAGCAGTGGAAAGAGGGTCGTTTCCAGCACGGGATTGTTTTGGAAGGCACTACACAAATTATTACCTGGACAGATGTGAGTTTCAAAAAATAGTAGAGTCGTACATCGATATAAACAGCATTAAGTTTAAGTAACACTATTAAACTAAAAATATCCTTGGCAGTTGAATGAGCTGAAGGTTTGTTACAATTACTGTAAGTCACGGTGACATTTTTAGCTGAGGTTGCATGGTTTCATTTAAACTTTATTAAACAAACTGGAGCTCGAATATTCCCTGGAGAGTTGGAAGCAGCACTAATCTTCTGTTAAACTGTCTTTAACTTTATTGGAAACCATCCAGCCAAGTTAGCATTGAGAAGGTTTGTATTAGTAAAAGTTGCCTAGACAGAATGACATAGTCTGTGACTTTTCCTTTTGTGGAAGAGACCATTTGTTTCAATAGTGGTTTTTGGAAGTAAGCAGATATAATTTTATTAATTAGAATACAGTGTCTAACTACTGAAAAATGTTTTTATTATTTTGAATTAGAACCTCACAATAAAAGGTTAGCTTCTATAGTCTTGAGGTGTAAAGAATTAGGTGTGCAGTTCCAATTGCATTGCTTTCTCTGCCATAATATTGAGGTTGTGCCACCTGTTATTGGTAGGAGCAGTGTGGAGATAGTTTTTGCTGTGTTGGCTACCATAAACTTATTTTGGGAAATCTTACGTGTTCTGTTTTTCACTGTCAAGTTATGAATGCAGCAACAGTGTACCTGGTAGTGTAGTGTCTGTCTTGTACATCTAATGAAAGCAGCTTGTGAATGGTCTTTTCTTAGGTGTTTGTAGACAACTGTCTCCTGAAAGTGTTTGGTGAGACTGTGCCTTTGGAATAAGTGAATATACTTAATGAAGGAACTTAAGTCAGCGTAGGAAACGCTGGGGTTGTTAACTACATTTATGTCTAAAAGTGGGATTAAAAATATCTCCATGGTCTGTGATGCTCGCTGCGTAGGACTTGTGGAAGTGAGAGGAAAAAAGGTAGCTTGTGGGTATGTGAGTGTTCTAATTTTTAATATTATTATAGTAATAGATGTATTGCTTCTAGAAATGTTACTTTCATAATTTAAGACTTAGTTTTATTTCCTTTCAACACGCCACCATGTTCTGTCTCTGTGTTGAATAATTGGTACTTTGGTGTTGGGATTTTGTATTCAAATATTTTATTTGTCTTCCAGACTCATAGTAAACGTTGATGATATCTTTGATTTATACTCTGCTCATTTCAGTAGTACTTTCATGTGCCTGGATCTAAATGTATAATGAACTTATTTTTACAGAGCTTTGCAGATGATTTTAAATGGCCAGCATCAGTCATTTTAATGTGTCCTGGGGAAGAGATGGAAGCAATTACCTTTCCTGTAATTCCATGACCTGTTTTGTAGTTTCTGCATGCAAACAGTAATATTAAGTGGTTTCTAGCACTAATAACTTGCTTTTGAAATGTAACATGGACTAGCACTATCAACTTAGCATCTTCTATTAAATTATATACTGACAGTTCTTTTTGAAGGTCTTAGTAGTATTGGTTGACAAGTCTTCTTCCCAACCTTCTCTTCACCTTCAGTAGGAGCCCAGTAACTTCTGCGTTTCATGGTAGATATGTGTGTATGGGATTTTCCTATTCTTGAACACTGCCTGAAGTACACACTTGGCTGTTGTAGGTGCTCAAGGAAGTACCGACGACTGCTGCCTGCAGTGCTTTTAGGAGTAGTGTATTCCCAAGATGTACTTGGCCTAAGTGTCGTCGCTATGCTTGTTGTCTTTGCTCATGATACAGTGAGACCTGTTTGCTTAAAGTAGAGGCCTTCTCTGTCCTGCGAAACTGCAGAACAGCAACTCTACCAAGGTTAAATTAATTCACTGTTCTATGTTACATCAGGGTTTAGCACAAGAAATGCTGCTCTGTGCAGTTTTGTCACCAGAGAGGTGGTTGCGTTTTGGTGACTTGTTTCATGCACTTAGGGATGTAAGGTGATACATTAAATATCTCTGGAGTATTAATATGGTCTGCAGTTAAGGCTGTCAGATTACAAATTGCTTTAATTTCTGTTAATACAGGTAAATCTCATAAAGGAATGGCCAGTAAATTTTATGATTATGAAAGTACTTGACTGACTAAAATAACTTTATATTCTAGCCTATTACATATAGTCAGTTCACATTTATTGGATAAACAAAATTTTCTATTAAAACAGTAGTTGGAAGCTTTACATGGCAATGGGCTGTTGTATTTCTTTTAATTAATCCTAGCAAGAAAATAGTGTACAAGTATAACTTGGCAAGATTGTACTTGTGTATCTATTGAGAAGTGCTTTTGCAGTAAGTGGGCTCAGCAGTGACAGCAGCTGGAGGGTAGCTGGAGTTGTGTGAAACTGCTCTGCCCAGACGTTGCAGGGATTGTCGGTACAGCAGGAATGCAGCGCTGTGCCGGTGTGCAACCAAGTTCATACGGAGCCTCCTTTGCTCCTTCCCACTGTGCTGGCATGCTGGGGAGAAACTTTAAGGAATTGGATCAAGGGACACAGTTATAAATGAATGCTGGGGAAAAAAATTCCTTCATAATTTTTTATGAAAAATGCTCGAATTTTCTATGCAGCCAGGAAACTAAACCTAAAAACATCGATAATGACACAGTGCTATTTTAAGTGGCTCTATATGTTTCAACCTTATTTTTGCCGTAAGCAATAATTAGGTTACTTGAAAGTCCATTATAATGTGCGTAAAGCCGTAAGCATCTGGTTAGTTAACGCTTTGTTTGTGTATAAACTTTTTTGCCAAATGACCACAAACGAGATTGGATTAACTGGTGAGGAGTTAAAAAAAAATTAACTTGAGGGGGAGAAAAAACCAGAATACAGAGTCTGTTTTTGTTAAAAGTGTGTGTGTGCTCATGCATATAAAAAATACAATAAATTAAAATATTTTCATCCAAGAACGGCTGCTAGATTTTGTCTAGGATTTAGGTTGTTTGCTTTACCTTGCCAAAATAATGAAGCCAGTAGCTTCCCCTTTTTATGTCCCCTTAGCAATCCCAAGCTTTTACTCATTAAACATGTGGTGGGGAGTTGTTCCTGTTGGCTGAAAATTTGCTGTAGTTATGTTGTGCATAAGAGGTGTGGAGGAGACGAGGTGAAGCATCCCTCTGATGTGAAGAACTGCCGTTAATATTTTGCACTTGTTTGGAGGAAAGACTGCAGCGTGAGGGTCGGTTTCTTTGCAGAATCTTTATTTTGCTTCCTGTTTCCATAACTCAGAAGAGCTGGAGAGTGTGGAGAATGTTGCTTCAGGTAGTAAATATTGTATCTGAGAGTCTGTTTCCAGTTAGCTAGGGAAAATCTTGGAAGAAAACTTTAATTGGTGTTCCAGTGTTTGAACATTCATTAAAACATCATGTGTAAAGACACAAAGAAAGAAAATGACTCTGTGGACACATGTTAATATGAAATAGTGGAATTTAAACACCATGTAAGCCAGGTAGCAGTATTACACCAATGTTCTTCTGCCATATAATTAAAGTATGCTTGTTTTATTAAAAACAAGGTATGTGGTGATGATAACTTGAGTATGTCTTCTGCCAAATCCATGTTAATTGATGGCACCAGTGCTGAGTGGATCACACTTTAAGTTTATTTCTTAGATCCTTTGAACTTTTTTCTGGTCAAAAGTACCCAGAATCTATAATAAGTTTGAAAAGAAACATGACCCAATTTCTGTTTAAACACAATTGTTGAGTGAAGTCACTAGTCTGTTTCAGTGTTGACTAGGATTAAAATTAGGGAGGAATGTTTCAATGTGATTTACTTTTAAGGAGTAGTTTTTCTTTTGATTAATGAATTAACTGAAATGTAGAAGTTTTAAAGAGAGTGCTGGATTAAGCTCTCAAGTATTCTGTTTTATTTTGGCTGACAAAAAGCTTGACAAGCTTTTGGCCATGCCAGTGTTGTTTCTGTCTGGCTTGTTATATCAGGGGAAGGAAAATGCCTTACTATAAATACAGTGAAATAGCTATCATGTACAGCATCATTTCTTTTGGCTTCGAGGTGGTAAATAGCTCTTTCTGCACTACATGGTAACTTACATGTGATCCATGTGTTATGATCACAGGTGTGTTATTCTCTGCAACTTGATTTTTGACAAAGGACTTGTTTTGTTCTTCTTAAACGCTTTGTTAGAAAGTTGCTTTATGCTTGGGGGACTGCTTTTCAGGAAGCTCCTGTGCAAGTATGAACGGGATGTCATCAAACTTTTCACATTTACAGATTGTGAACAAGTTTGAACAGGTTTTAGCTGGCAATCAGATTTTGACTGTGCAAGAAATTCTTACGTGAAGAATTACATTTAGTCCAAAGTTTAACTGTAGTATTCCTGTTAAATTTATGCTTCACTGTACTGTCTTATAAGCATGTAAGTGGTGATTAAATTTTTTTATATATATACAGAAAAGTAGACTGGTTGCTAGATGAAACTGAAGCATGCTGCTGGAGCTGCTCTTAATAATATTCACCACTGTTGGTTACAGATCATTTCTCTGGCTTACATACAATATAAAATTGATCATAAAGCTATCTTATTTTCCTTTTGTGTGACAATAATGATGCTTAATTTAGAAGAAATTATAATATGCTATTGTAGTCAGAGAAAACTTAGGCAGTGAACTGTTGTAATCATTGATGTTAACTTTAGGTCTACTTCACTTTTTTTGGGAAGATTAGATTATTAGATCTCATTTTCTAGTAGTCAGATTTTCCCTCTATTTAGCTGAAATCATGCATTTAATTTTTTCCTATCTTTTTATTGTAAAGGTAAATGGAAGGTGTATAGGATTTTGAGAGTCCTTAAGCTGTTACATTTATATGACATCTTTATTGATCAAATCTTTTTTTTTCCTCCTCTCTTCTCACTCGACACAGTTACAGACATAGAGCTAAAGCGACTGAAAGATGCTTTCAAGAGAACTTGTGGACTCTCATATTATATGACTCAACAGTGCTTCATCAGGGAAGTTCTTGGTGATGGAGTCCCTCCAAAAGTTGCTGAGGTAATCTATGAACTTGCTGTCTTTCCGGCGAGGCATATGCGGTTGATGATGTACACCTATAGATGTGCACATGCAAATATACCTGTACAGATACACGAGCTAATTTAATTTCTTTCAATTTTTCATACAATGTCACAATGTATGTTCTCTATCTGAAGATAATGTTCCAGACTTGGATCATAGATTGTCGCTGATG
Source organism: Calonectris borealis (assembly GCF_964195595.1). NCBI lineage: Eukaryota > Metazoa > Chordata > Aves > Procellariiformes > Procellariidae > Calonectris > Calonectris borealis. Next base: position 3,014,330 of record NC_134330.1, on the reverse strand, counting down.
TGTGCTTGACTTAGCTACTGATTCCAACCCAGCTAATAGGTGGTAGTTGTCTTGGAAGTAAACCTGAATATCCAGATGTAGATTTGGGGAAGTAAAAGGTTGGGAAGTTTTAACACTATACGTAGGCATTATGACGGAGGATTTTAGTTACACTGGAGATGCATTTGCTGTTGGTTTCTCTGAGATTCCATTGGCTTTTACTTTGTTTTCTAAAGTGCAGATTAATCTTTACAAGGTCTTAAAAATAATTTTAAGTATAATAAATGTATAAGTGAACTGAAAAACAGCCAGAATCAAAATATCCTACATGGATATAAATATTGTGTGTGTATATAGCTAAAAAAATAGTAATACCATCCTGCACACGTGCATGTTTAAAAAATTTATTTTCTTTCATAGTGTTGCCCCTGTCTTGAGAGAGAAATTAAAATATTGTTGGTAGAGAAGAAAAAGATTACCCAGACCTTTCAACTGATATCTTACTCCGTGTCATTTCTAATCACAGCTTCTATTTCTGGTATCTTCAGTGTTATTGACCTCACAGGCAGCGTACGAGTCTTCCAGTTTTATTTAGATAATGTGAGTAGTGAAGTGTGCATTGCAAAAGGTTTAACACTGTGGAGGAGTTACCTTTTTTCTAAGTTTAATCTTTTCTCCAATCTTTTTTCTGTTTTTCCTAAGTGTTGACAAAGAGGATGATAGTACTTGCTTCTGTAATATAGTTAACAGTTTGATTTTTATATGGGTATTCAAGCGCTTAACAGGAAAAATTGCAATGTGTGTTAGCACTATCAAATTAAAAGAAAGTGTATGATTTGCCCGTAGCTTAAAGCATGTCTTCAGTATTAATCTCTGTATATGTTGCCTGGATGCTTTGACTGTTAGTAGCCCATAAGATTAAACAAAAAATGTATCCCACACTGTGTATGACTGGTTTGAAATAACATAAAATGTTGAGAATTTAACATTTTGAGTTAACTTGTACTTTTTTATCCTTTTTATGCCAGTATTAAGGATTAAATTACTGATTTGGATGAAGTAAGCTTTTGGTCACAAATAGAGACTCTGGGTTTTCAAATGTCTGCTGGCTGCCTTCTACTTTATTTTTTAAAAATCTGTCCTTAAAGACACAGTTTTGGTGACGATTATCTCTTTTAACACTCATTACGGTTATACTAGTTCTTGGTTTCCAGTTGGTGAAATAAAATTAATGGAAGAATCATAATTGTTTTTTGATGTCATCTCATCAAAACTGGCACATCGACAGCTCAGAATTCTAGTACAAATTACTGTGTACTTCTAGCATTCATATTCAGGCAATGCAGTAGTCATATCTGTGAGCTTGAATACTGTAAATTTGGACAAAGTTTGGATTTGATTCTGCTCATACTGTAAAGGGATGCTTTGTAGTTCCTGGCTTCAGGATGTGGAAAGGCAGGCAAAGTCATTAGGCAGCTTAAAGCCTTGTACTGAGTTTTCAGCCTTTCAATCATTAAAATCGATCATTTTGAGCCTCAGATTGCTGGGCTGTCTTCTCTGCATGTTTTGAATAATAGTTTTTCATACCTGAGTAGTGATAGACCTTCAGGAATTCCTTAAATTAAAAACATTAAGTTTTATAGCAGGGACGTAAAACAGAGAACTGAAGCCAGTAGAATTTTGTTCAAACAATTTGCATGATTGTCGTGCACATGAAACATTTTTTAAATGTTCGGGGCAGTAGTGTTCTGAAAGGATCTCTTGGAAAAATGGAGTTGAAGATATCAATAAAATGAAATTAAGAGATATGCTGTGTCTGCATTGTTTTAATGGCAGGAAAGCTGGTCAAGTGGTGCGATGTATGAACACAGCATTTATTTTTAAATCTAAGGAAATACTGCAATTACCGTATGCATTTATGGGCACCTTGATAGAAAAAGTATTGTTTAGAGGAGGTGGAAAGATGGCATGCTGGTGATATTTCAAGAAACCATTTTTAGTAGCTTTGTATTTTAGACTGAGGAGGGGAAGAATGTTGAGAAAGGACCTCTTAACTTTGACCCGTGCAGTCATTTCAATGACTAATTAGATTATACCTTTTATGTATATGCCTACAGATATTATGATTGTGAGAAGGTTTATACACAGCATTCTGTGATACTTACTAAGTAGTTAAGTGTCAGTGCATCTTTTTCTCCAAACGGGACTAACTGGTTAACAAGGTGCAGTCCAAGTAATGCAAAGAGAAGAGGGATGATGCTAACAGAGACATGAGGGACATGTTGAGCGGGCTGCCAGAAGAACAAGAACAGAGACTTCTCAAGGACTGAGAGAGAAGAGGGGTCATGAGGATAAAATCAGGAAAGAATCCAGGACATTTTATACTCTAGAGAAAGGAGCCAAAAGAATGCCTTGAGCATCCTCTCCTACTCTTCCAGCAGGCTTACGAGAGCATATGGGCACAGGGCCAGGGATTTGGACCTGAGGGGAACTGTTTGTATAGACTGAGACTTTTTTTTAACAGAAAAGGAACCATATTGTTATGCTCTTCAGTTATCCATGAAACATAACATGCTAGGCTTAAATTTTATAGAAAACTATAGCTATGTACCATATAATTACGCTAAATTTTACCTTCTGAAATGTAAATTGCTATGATACTGTCTGGGTCTGACTATTTTAAGTAAAGCTGCAACAGTATTAAGTAATTTTGGAAAATACAAACTTGCATCATATTTTGACAGTGCATCTCATTAGAAGAAGTTTTCCAAATAACACGTGAAAAATTGTGGAGCTCCTTCCTTAGAAATACAAACTAATCTCTGTTATATATTGTTACATAACTATTCAGTGTTTATAAACTCTTACTGAAGAATGATTAAGCAGCTAAACTCAAAGTAATGCCAGCTGCCGATGGTTGTAATTACCTATGTTAAATACTAATACGTTGGACATTATCCATAGAATTTCTTTTCTGTGTTTATATCATGAGCAGTCAATGTGTTGAAATAATATATAGATGTAATATTTGGCATTCAACTGATATCATAACTGAGATGTACAAAGTTCAACACAAGTGAGTGGAAAAACTCAGAAATGGGTGTGAATTAGAATTACACTTTCAGATGGATGAAGAGAGGAGACAGCTTTATTTGAGGTAATTTATAAAGTAGCTGTTCTTAAAAAGTCTAAAAGCACAGAAAGGTTAAATTTGAGTGATGGAGAAGAATAAGGTGTAAAGAAAAGATCATATTTTATTAAAATTTGTGAAAGAAAACCAGTGATTTCTCTTTTGTTTATTCATATATATATTTTTTGTCTTGGAAGTCCTGTAAATCTGAAATGTAAGAATTCTCTTCCTTTTTGTGCTCTTCGTGGGTTTTTTTGATCAGAAATAGTTATATTAAGACTTAAACTGTAGTGTTCAGCAGAGCTAACTGCATTTAAAAAAAGTAATGATTCCAATGTAATATAAAGGTAAATTGTTTACATATGCAGTGTAGCCTTGAAGGCATCTTGTGAAATCAGAACGATTAGAAGTAGAAAGTGTGGAAGTCAGATCTCTGCCATGACATTGTCCATGAAGCATACGCAATCATTGTGTCCAAATAGAGCACAAATTTAGTTTTAATAATTTAGCCCTATGGGAAGTTAATGTATTTAAGTAGCGCTATGTCTTATAGTAGAATGAAACTGCAGGTTCTATGTAATGTTTTCCGCAGAATTAGATCCTTCTATGTTATCTGCCTCATTTACATTTACTTGCCTTCAGACATCTTTTAATAATCCTAAGTGGATAGCAATGAAAGTGATAGCTTGATGGGTGGAAAAGGAGCGGATTTACCGCAGGTAACACACAGAACTATATTGAGGTAAGTGTCTTTAGGGAATCTGTCTGCTTCAGCATTATGTCTGGTAATAACTGTGATAGTAAAGAGGCGAACAAAAAATTTAGAGTTTTTTCTACCTTGTTGCCCAGTACTACTTTGGAGGTGGTCTAGAACATATTCTGCAAATGAATTTTGCTGGTCTGATTCCTGTTGCTGGAAAGGCAACAGTGGTGGATTTTCTATACGTTGTTATACGCAAAGCGTAAAGGGCAGTTACTGTTGTGAATCTAATGTAGCTAGTCTGTGCTAGGTATTTCTTCTTTTTGCCACTACAGTACTATGTGGCTTAGCCTGACAGGCCCATGACTGGTTTTGTTTGGTCACTCCCAGTCCTGGCTTAATTTTTACTTGAGATGGAAACCACACCTGAGATACTAAGAGCAGTGACTCATTGTCGTGGTTTAACCCCAGCCAGCAACCAAGCCCCACACAGCCACTCGCTCACTCCCCCCCGGTGGGATGTGGGAGAGAACCGGAAGGGTAAAAGTGAGAAAACTCGTGGGTTGAGGTAAAGACAGTTTAATAGGGAAAGCAAAAGCCGCACATGCAAGCGAAGCAAAACAAGGAATTCATTCACTACTCCCCATCAGCAGGCAGGTGTTCAGCCATCTCCGGGCAAGCAGGGCTCCATCACGCGTAATGGTGACGTGGGAAGACAAACGCCATCACTCTGAACATCCCCCCTTCCTTCTTCTTCCCCCAGCTTTACATGCTGAGCATGACGCCATATGGTATGGGATGTCCCTTTGGTCAGTTGGGGTCAGCTGTCCCGGCTGTGTCCCCTCCCAACTCCTTGTGCACCCCCAGCCTGCTCGCTGTGAGGAGCAGAAAAGGCCTTGACTCTGTGTAAGCCCTGCTCAGCAGTGACTAAAACATCCCTGTGTTATCAACACTGTTTCCAGCACAAATCCAAAACACAGCCCCATACCAGCTACTGTGAAGAAAATTAACTTTATCCCAGCCAAAATCAGCACACTCATTCACATGGCTCTGGTATTTAGCTCTCCTCATCTACCCTTTAATTGTGCTTGAGGATGCTGGCTGCAGCACTGTGATTGCTGTTACTGGAGGGAAAAGATGGGATAGAAAGAGGGATTTTGGTTCCAGTAACTTTCTTCTTCCACTTGACCTTGTGAACCTCTTGTAGAATCCCACCTCATTTAGGCTAAGGTACTTGAGGAAACAGATCTTTGTGTGTGAGCTTTGTCGTTAGGCATTTCTGAAGCTCATTTTTGAGCCCCACACCATTATCCTTGAGAGACTCAAAGGAGATATATGGCAGCCTCTGCAGATGTGGAAGTTTAGTAGGCATATAATGTATTCTTTGGGAATTTTTAGCTGATTTCTTCTGCCTTTTTTTTAATAGGAAAAACTGCAGGTTCAAAGCCTCACAGTGATCTTATTGCACCTGTTTATAGAGGCTTCCTCTAACTGCTGTCAGTTTGTTTCCATCCTTAATCAGAACTGTCTCTGAAAAGTGTCAGATTACTGTCATTTCGTGATTTACAAGTAATTTATTATGAAACATTATTATAAGTGATTAAACTACTCAGGAAGCTAAATTTTCTTTTATTAATAACGAATAGTGGTCAGCAGATGACCTCGAAAGCTGCTCTTTTTAACAATGCAGGAAGATTTTATTTTCTCTCATGTCTGTTTCCAGTGTTCAGCTATTTGTTTTAAGGTAAATAAACCTTTTGGCAACAAACTTTCTTACATTTTGCTTTATCAGTATGAAAGATGCAAATTCTTTTGAAGTACTTTACTGATTTCTTAGCTTACAGTTAGAGTAACAAATATAGATGGCTGCCAGTTCTTTGGTAAACAATTTTCTGGCATATAGACCTGCATCAGTGAGATGGTAGCTTTTTTCAGTCTTATTGTGGGAGACATGGCACTCACATTTTGCAAAGGGATTTCAGCCTGTTGAGAATTGGTTTCCTCCTTATTACACGTCATTGTAATGTTGTGCTGTCTGACTCCTTTGAAGGGCACAACTGATAGCAGATTGCACTTGATTACATACAATGTCCTACATGGTTATGGTAGTATAGAGAAGTTCTCTTGTAATATTTGAAATGTCATTTATGTAGCTATTTTGTACCAGTTTCACAGTCAGCTTAATCCTGGCTACTTATTCTCACCCAAAGAGGTCACCCACTTTGAGCTGGATTAGTGAAACGTGGTAACAAAAATGGTTAATTCAAATCCAAGTTGGTTCCCTGATTTCATTCATAGTCCTGCTACATGAATGCTTGTTTTGGCATAGATGTAGGAAGTGGAGTGTGGGTGGGAATGAGTTGTTGGGGCAGGGGAGCGGCTAGCACTGGTTTAAACCAGCAATGAAACTACAGTGTTAAGAGAGGCAGAAGATGGAAAGTACTTTAAAAAAAAATAATTAACAGTAGGTTGTATGTGTCTGCAAAGAGACAGGCAAAATTTTAATCATACTTAAATGTTTTGTTTTGTTTTTTTTTTTTTTTAAATCTAGTTTATAATTATTCCTGTGTTTTTTCAAAGATAAATTTACTATACTAGAGTATTCACTGGATGTATCTGGTAGGTTTATGATCCTAATTCTGCTATTTGTGGGAGGTCGTCATGCAGTGGTAGACCTTGTGCTGTAACAACTTTTATACTTCAAAACTGAAGTCCTAATTAATACGAGAATTTGTATACCCCTGTAGTGATTTTGTTTTATGATGGTTTAAAAGTAGATTGTTTTGATGTGTTTAAAACTTTAACTTGTTGGGTAGATTCACAGGGTGTCACACACTTAAGATAATGTTAGTGACATGTGTTTTCTCCAGAACTGCTGATAGCCTAGAAGACAAGGCTATCACTCCAATTGCACATACCATCTTTCACTGTTGTTTTCTAATCATATGTGAATGTAAATGTTTCCTGATGGTTATGGTGGAAGTTGTAAAAAAGTGTGTTTAATTCTGTAGATTGGTGGATTTTTGTCTGTGGGCCTCAAGGCATCATGGCTTCTTTGGTAGGCTTGCAAAAATGGCTAAAATTCATTATGCAAGCATTTGTAGTTTCAAAGGGAAGAAAAACCAAACAGAGCTTACAAGGTCAAAAAAAGTTAAAAGTGTTGCTTTAGCTGTTTAGAATTGTGTTTGGTTGTAGTTCATATGTTTAAAAACAAATGAAAGGCAGGGGGAAGGGATAGAGGTGTTGCAGTTGAGATCTGTGGGTTTCATCCCATAGCTTACTAATGATTCACGCTGCTTTGTGGGTAATACACAAAATAGTGAATCTGTCCACAATAATTCTGAAGCTCTGCTGACCTCTGAAGTCTGCTATTGCTATTTGGCTAAATTCTCATGTAAAGAATATACTCAAGGCTTTACTGGAGAAAAATTAAAAAGCAGTACCTAACAGCATGTACACGTCCTTGTTTTAATATTGTTTATTTAAAATGTAATTCAAATGCAAGCAAAGAAAATACTATTTAAAATATGCACAACACTTTTCTTAATAGAAGTTGATCTCTGTTCTTTATCTTTCCCTCTGAAAAAGTTATATTTAAAAAACAAGTTCAGCAAATAAGTCTGCTGTCCAAACCATGATCAGTGACAAATCACGTTGTTCTGGTCTTTCACGGTAATAGTTCCCCATCAGCTAGACTTAGTACTTTCTCTTTATGGTTAGATGCTCAGTGTGATACCTATAAGAAAATGAAATTAAGACATAGACACTGAACTAATACTGCTATGTAAGAGTAATTTATAAGTTCTGACTGCTTAAAATTCTAATACCTAATGCAGATTTCTGTCCTGTGATACTAATAAAGTACTAGTGCTTGTAGGAATAGATTTGGGATTACAGGAGGAGTCCAAGTTTGAAGAGCAGTACAGCATACATACTTTGATGTGTGCTCTGTAGTATTAGAGGCAAGGTGAAGTAATATATTGCAATAAGTGAGCTGGTAATTCTTGTTTACTAAAAGTAGTTGCTGTTTGTCCTAAAATGACTGACTTCCTTCGTATCTCATATATCAGTGCTGAATCACTGTTAAGATGCTGTTGAGTAAGTTATGCTGCAGTGTACAGACTTCTCATGTGAAAGGTAAATGCTTCAGCCCTTCCGTTGACTGCGTTGTTCCTGGTGGCTGCTCTGTGGATCTTTGAGTAACTTCTGAATAGAAGTCTTGATTTCTATTGCTTTCTATTGGAAGAAAGATTTAAATACTATTGTTAGAGCGAGGTACTAAACTGGAATGGTCATTCTAGCAACAGTTGCAGTGTTAGGATAGTTAAGGTATAGTTGATGGAAGATTTTTTTGTGTGTTTGTCACATCTTTTCAAAGCAGTAGTTTTTGATGGCTTACTGGAAGTGCATCTCCTGTGATTGGGGCAATGAAACACTTGATGCTCCAACAACCTCTTGATGGCTTCGAGACTATCAAAGCCTAGTCTGGAGGAGATTTCGTCTTCATTACCTTGATAAAGAAGTCTGGGGAAATAGCACCTGTGAGTAAGCAAGAAGCTGTCTTCATTGGAGGATTCTAACAATCTTTTTTTATATTGCTGTTTATGAAAAGTACCTGCATTTCACTAAATAAAAGACCCTGAAAAGGCTATTTTGTAGGTACTGGAAGAGCTACAAAAGTGTAACAGAATTAGTATTAGAAGTGTGTTTAGCTGAATGTGACATGACTAGCCTAAAAACCACGTAAGACAGAGCCTCAGTATAAGTTATTGCTTTTAGTTCCGACATATCTGTTCTCCCTGCTAACTTTTTGGTTAACTTCTCTGTTTTATTATTTTAGGTTATCTACTGTTCATTTGGAGGAATATCCAAAGGGCTGCACTTCAATAACTTGATAGTCGGATTAGTTCTACTTACAAGAGGCAGAGAGGAAGAGAAAGCAAAATGTAAGTAATGTAACTTAACAGCAGTACCAACAGAATAGTGGATAGTGAGTTTAAAATACACTTACGTAAAGCAAACATAAACTGTGTTATACTAAGTCCCTATTTTTATATGTAACCAGGGCATACATATGCCAATAAAGATAGTAGTTTTTTTAGACATTTTTAGCTGTATATTTTGAAATTCAGTGCATTTTAGTTTTCTATCCTCACCAAAATAAAATATTTCATGAATGTAAATGTTAGGATCCTACAGAAGGACTGTTGATCACTGTATGTGGGCAGAGGAAGGAGGATGGCATTGATATTTTTCAAAACAAATGAAAGCATCTGCCTACTGACTTCTGTTGTTTTGTCTTCCTTGTTAATCTGACTTGATAGTATTTATTTTCTTTTTCATTAGTGGACAATGGTAAAAGAAAAAGGAGATACTTCTTGACCTAAACCTTGTTGAGCTATATTGAAATTGAATCAATCTAAGGTTTTAGTCCTTTAGTTGTTGCATAGCTTTTGGCATTCTCAGCCAGTTGTAAACTTAATATTTGAAAAATGTAACTACCATAGTTGCTTAAACATATCTCTACTTCCTCAGACATTTTCAGTCTCTTTTCTAATGAATCTGGGAGTTATGTTGTCCGTGAAGAGATGGAGAAGATGCTGCATGTGGTTGATGGGAAGGTCCCAGAGTCACTCAAGAAATGTTTCTCTGAGGTATTTCTTACAGGTTTTATCCTATTACATTTACAAAAAAGTGAAAATCACATTGGGTAGTTTGTTTTTCTCTGACATATACATGCTTGTGCATGTATGGGAACAAAGAGACCTTGTTTAAATGGGGTAAAAGCTCATAGTTTTTTATGCTGTAATATTACATGTAATTTGTATTGATGGAAATAGCAGCTTGGAATATAAATGTAGGCATTCTCCATTCTGCTTTACTTACTGTTTGAAGGATAGAATTTCCCAAGGGTAATCATGTTATCAAGTAAATTTAACTACCAATATTGCTGGTGGAATTTTATTCATTAGTGTGGACATTTTATTGCAATCGGGGAAGAAATCTAGAACACAGATCTGAGAGGGGAAAGAAAATCTACGTCCTGGATTTAACAATGCCTGCCAGCAGTGGTTGCTTAAAAATAATAGCTTTATAGTATTACTTGTGTCTCACTGTGCCTGCCAGGAGCTACAGCATTTTTTATGCTTTAGGTTATTTGAGAGATGTAATTTTTATGAAGCTTGCTGAAGTCCTCCTCTAAAACAGGCTATTGTTACTTCCAAATATTCACAGATACTTCTTTGGCACTAGTGATCCTGATGAACTTTTAGATTTTTGTGCTTTTGTTGCTTTATTTGTTATCAGAGGACTATAGATCAGCAAAATCTAGTCATCGTTATACATTCCACTGAAAAACAGATTGACTAGAAGCTTTATTTGTGGATATCAGATTACTTAATTACCTTAAATTTTATTGTACTGTATTGAAGATAACTTTGGTTATGGGTGTTGGCTGGGGCAGACTCATTTAAACTGGCGGTGGTATCATGTTGGCTTTGTAGGCAATGGTTACATTTTTCATTCTTGCCTGGAATCATAAATCATATATATACTGCAGTCCAGTTTCTGAAGCTGACCCACTTCAGTATTTCCTATTTATAATTTCCCATCAATATGGTGTGATGAATTATACCCTAAAAGTTAATGGCACACTGTCCAAGAAATCCAGAAATACTTTATGAAGACTCGCAGGGAGAGAAGTATCAATCTGGCTTCATACCATTTTCCTGTTCAAGAAAATTCTGTATATTGATTTTTCTTTTAAAATGAAAATAGTGTAATAACCCACTCAGCAGGATTTACTGGGCTGTTAATCATACCAGGTCATTGCTGGAGAGTGAGAAAGTTTAATGTTCCTGCTGTGGGCCTTCCTTCCTGCCGTATGGTGGATGAGATTATGCTTTCAAGGATTATGCTTATAGGTACTTCTGTTATTTCTTTCAGAATTATTCACGTACTCATCTAGAAATATAAGCTTTAAAATATATGTGAGTTTTCCTCACTCTTGTTTCTGCAATACAGGAAACAAATTCAGTGATACCTGTATTGCTCTAGTTGCTCAAGTTCCATCATGGCTCAGCCGTAAACATTACTTGCTTCAAATGCTTCCCCCCCCACCCCCTGTCCAAAGCTTTCCTGTCCCGCTTCTTCCTTGTCCTTCCTCTAATTAATTTGAACAATGCAGAGTCTTAGTGAAACGTGACACAGCTCTTGCTGTGTTTACAGAAAGCAGTGAAAAAAGTAGAGGGAAAGTGGAATGAACAGGTAGTAAGAAAATGATCTTGTCTCCGATCCAAACTGTTAGCGAAATTAAAAAAAAAAAAAATTGTGGGCTGCTTTTTTCTTCTCTGTTAGTTTGGCAGTAGATTTTTTTTTGCTTAAGCAAATGGTTCCATAATGGGTTAAATCCTGCAAAGTCCACGTTGTTGAGTTACCCTTTTCCAAACTGTCATTCATTCTCCTACCTTTGTGCTGGCTCAAGTATTTATATGATGCCTTGATGAACTGGATTGGGAAATTGATCTGGCTGAGAAGTAGACCCCTTTTCTGTAGCTCCTAATCCTGTAGGTTCTTTTTCAGCTAGATCTGTTTTGCCACATGACTGCACTAATGTGATTGCTGTCACAAAAGAGAAGGGATGAGGGATCAGAAACAGTGTTGGTAAGAGGAAGGTTAGGACCATGCTGTCAGTCAGTAGTGTGGATATATACAGATTAAACTGGTAATGGAATAGCAATGTAGCATCTTGACTTCCTTGAATTATAACCATGTGGAAGTCTATGATAGTATGACTGTAGCTGTATGTATCGGGGTATTTCTGCATGTATTTGTTGGAGAAAAATGTCTTTAGTCTAGGAAAAAGAGGCATAAAAAGAATGAGTATCTGGAACCTGAAATAATCCATTACAATTGGAATATGAAGCAAATGTTTTAGCAGTGATGGCGATTAACCATTTCAGCAACCTGGCAAAGGAAGTAGTGGATTTTCAATTTTCTGCAGTTGGCAGTTGCAGGTGGTCGTGGCCAAATGCAAATTGTTGGATTCTGTAGAGGTGTAATTCAGTGAAGTTCAATGGTCTCTGATATTAGGGAAGTTTAAATAATCAGTGACTTGAAACCTCTTTCAATTTGCAGACCCCTGTTTATTTCCCATGGAGATTAGGATCTCCATATAACGAGCTTGTCTACTCATAATAGGTTTGCTTTTATTTTAGTTAGTTTTGTAGGTGCTGTAGAAATTAGTCTGCTGATCCCTACGGTTTCATGGCCACAGTTTGGAAACCATTCAGCTAAATGATTTAAACCTCTCCAGCATTTAAACTCTGTAAATCTGTATTTTTTTATGTATTCCTGAACAGGCAGTTCTGTAAGACGTCCAGCAAGAGAGACTGAGTTAGGTGATACAGTGAATGTCATGTTTACATGTATGCTCCAAAGTGGGTTTTGGTCAAAATGACATGATACTGCAGTGATTAATCATACTATTAGTTATTCACAAACCTAATTTTTCTATGTTAAGTATTTGTATACTTGCGTAAATATAACAGAATGTTTATGATTTTGTAGCACCTGTTATTTGGCACATAAGAGCTTTTATCTATCGTAATAAATTTAAATTCATAAAAATAACCTCTGTTTGAGTTGTAAGTAACCATTTTTCTTCTAATCCCTGTAACCTGAGGTTCAGAGTAAGTGACTTTCCAAAGGCCTCATTGAGTAGGTGGTTGAAGTGCAGAGAGAGCTGAGGGGTCTAATTTCCCTCTCAATGCTGTATTTCAGAATGAAATGGAAAAACAGGCACGGTACCAAAGAAAAAAATTATTTTAGTACTTATTTTTATAGGAAATTGTCCCAATTCTTGTTCATACAGCTGGATGGTTCCTATTTACTGGTACTGCGAAAGCAGAGAAAAACAGCTCACATTTTCTTATTTTTCTTACAGGGTGAAAAGGTAAACTATGAGAAGTTCAGGGTTTGGCTACTGCACAACAAAGATGCTTTCACATTTTCCCGTTGGCTGCTGTCTGGAGGTGTGTATGTGACACTCACTGATGATAGTGATACCCCTACCTTCTATCAAACCCTGGCTGGAGTCACACACTGTAAGTAAATGATGCTTGTTATTATGCGCATTTTTTAAAACTGTTTCAGAGTTCACAAACATGAACTGTTGCCTTGCTGTAGTTGTTCATTAAATCTCACTACTCTGATGAGATACATACAGTTCTGTTCAGTGAGATAAATTTCTTCTCCGTGCTAATTTGCTCTCTGCTTTTTGTGCTGTGACATGTAAAACATTGTTATGTACGAGAACACAGTGGGTCATTATTTTTAAGAGAGAACAATACTGGGATTACAACACTTGTTATAGTGGAAGTTTGTTACCAAGCAAATTTAAAGAAAAAAAAGAAGGAAAATATCTTCTTTGACAAATACTTTTATCTGAAGTGACTTGACATTAGTACTGGTTTTATATTTGGTCTTTCAGATATAGTGGATTGTAAAACTATTGAGACAGTTCTGAAAATAATGCTTGTTTCAAAAATAAGATTAACTCTTAATTTGCTTTCTGCAGCGAAATAAGTAATATTCCTGGCGTGTGATGTTGTCAGTGAACTAAATTAACTAAAGAGAAGCCTCTTCAAGATTTGCATTTAGGAATAATCTCCAAGGAACAAATGCTTCCTTATGTCTATATTAATGTAAAAGAAGGAGCAGCTGTTTTTTAAATTAAATGTAAAAACAAAAGACTGATAAATTATACTTGATGTGCAAGTATAATGTAAGGATACATTACAATAAAGCATCTAAGGGACTTTGGTATTCCTAGGAGAAGGGTGTTTGCTATTGAGATGTCAGTGATTTGAGCAATCTGATTGTGTTTTATGTACACTCATCGATTTTCTTTGTTGATGTGAGCATGGTATTTAATCTCTTTAATGGGTGGGTTACTTGAATAAAGCGACGTACATTTTTTTCTCTTGCTTTTAAATATGAACATTAAAATTCTGTTCTGACCATCTGAAATGAAAATGCATAATAAAAATAGAAGTTTATAGACAGGTAATTTATTTGCAGTACATGAGAGACTAGAGTACACATTGAGGTTACAGAAGACCACTAAATACTATGAGGTCTAATGGACAAGGTAGAGAAAGAGGTATGCTAAAAAAGACCCCAAACCCTCTTTGAATTTGCTAGACTTCAGCCCTGGAAGAAATCTCTCAAGCTGTATCAAATTGAGATCTGCCATGCCTCCAACCTTGTCAAGTCTCCTTTGCCCTAAGTGTGGTTTAACCCCAGCCAGCAACCAAGCCCCACACAGCCGCTCACTTACTACCCCCCAGTGGGGTGGGAGAGAGAATCGGAAGAGTAAAAGTGAGAAAACTCGTGGGTTGAGGTAAAGACAGTTTAATAGGGAAAGCAAAAGCCACGTGTGTAAGTTAAGCAAACCAAGGAATTCATTCACTACTCCCCATCAGCAGGCAGGTGTTCAGCCATCTCCAGGCAAGCAGGGCTCCATCACGCGTAATGGTGACGTGGGAAGACAAACGCCATCACTCTGAACGTCCCCCCTTCCTTCTTCTTCCCCCAGCTTTACATGCTGAGCATGACGCCATATGGTATGGGATGTCCCTTTGGTCAGTTGGGGTCAGCTGTCCCGGCTGTGTCCCCTCCCAACTCCTTGTGCACCCCCAGCCTGCTCGCTGGTGGGGTGGGGTGAGGAGCAGAAAAGGCCTTGACTCTGTGTAAGCCCTGCTCAGCAGTGACTAAAACATCCCTGTGTTATCAACACTGTTTCCAGCACAAATCCAAAACAGGCCCATACCAGCTACTGTGAAGAGAATTAACTCTATCCCAGCCAAAACCAGCACAGAAGCTTTACCCCAGGCCTCTGGATGTTACCTCAGAGCTTACTTCATTTTTTTTCATGCTTTGAAATGGAAACTTTTTCTAAGCAATTTTTACTATGCTTTTTGCAGAAAGTTTATTTGTACTGAAACTGAGGTTTATAATAAAAAAAAAAATTAAGAGCTACTGTTTTAATAGATTTTATTTAATATTTAATGTTGTTCTCACTTCTTCTGTTTTTGATATACCTGTCATTGTTACCACCTGCAGGCAGGCCCTCAACTGTATTCCCAGCTATTTCAGATGTGCAAAACAAATGATTCAAGAAAGAAATGGTCTTTAGATTAAAGAGCATAATATTCTATTTTAGCGAACTCACACCTATGTTCTTGTATCAAGAAGAAAGCCTTCCTTTCTTCAACTTATAGGCTAAGAGATTTTTTCAGTTTTAAACAAAAAATTAGAGAAATTGGGACTGAAGTGCTATAATTAAAAACAAAATTAAAGAGACTGGATGAGAAGTATATTAAAAAAAAATGAATGGGGATAAAATCTGTTCCGATTCTTGGAAAAATTTGTTCAGGTGATTCCATGTTATGTTTGTTTCTACTGTAGTAGTTGTTTTTTTTTTTCTTTTCATTTTGTAGAGAGAGTATTTTCATCTTATCTCAAATTTTTCAACTTTTGGCTTAACAGAATCCCAGTTACTTAATCAGTCTCTATCAAATCAAATTGCCTCAAGTACCTCAGCTTATATTTGAGCCTTTTTGATTGCGAGGACCTATCAACTAATTATGGTGTCTCTGCTACCATTTCAGCCCTATAATCCTTTCCTTAGCATGCCTTCTACAGGAGCATAGCCTTTTTTCCATTTAATGACTATTGTCCCCTCTAACTTCCAGTTACCTCTTTGACATCTTCAACTGTACAGTCTCAAATCTTGCTTAATTGCTATTACGTATACTGACTCCTTCGTGAAGCAACTGTCTTGCTCTCTGTTTAATTTACATAGTAGACTCAGTGATCCTACCTCAGTGCAGCCATCATCTTTGTTGAAATTTCAGTCTGGAAATCAGCTCACTCTGCCTCTTAGAAAGGTGTATCTTGTAATTCTTTATGTTTTAAGGTTAGAAGTTCAAGTAATATTCCTGTATTTGGTTTTAATCTCTGTATGATCAAGTTGGTTTATAGTAATTTCATAACGCTCCTGTGTATTGCGGCATCTGATACTGTAAATCGAATTACAGAAGGAAGTGTTTAGTCGTCTTTCTTTTCTAGGAAACATGCATGCGTGGTTGCTCTTTACGCGTGCTAGTTCGTATGGCTACCTGTTCTGTTGGAGAAGTTATCAGATTTTTTTAAGCCTCGTGAAGTATGTTTGCAGAGTTTTGGGTCTCTGCTGGGTGTTTCAACACAACCTATGTCCTCAGGGGAAAAAAATTTAACTTCTGACAAAAAAAATTAATTTCTGTGCTATATATTGCATCAGACTACTGAGAAATTCAGTGTTTTCTAGTAGCTGGTGGGGGTCTCGGTTTCTTTACTGACAGCTTACTTTTATAAGCCGTTGGCTGAGTGTAATGAAGGTAGAACTGAGTGAAAAATTAAGTTTTCCATTGTTAGGATTAAAAAGCTGAAATAAAATATTTGAGAGTGTTTGAAGTGATTATTGAATCTTCAAATACATGTCAGATCTGGGGTCAAGCTTTTCATTGTATTCCAGAAAACTATAGCTTACATGTATTTTTGAATCAGTAAAATGTTTCAAACTGCATACTGTCCACAGGCTCAGTATACTTAACCCAATTTGGAAAGCTCATTTGGCAGTTATGTTTGGACCTCTAGATAAAATTAAATTTTACTGTATTTTTGTTATTTTTCCAGTTAAATGTGGTAATAAGAAAAAACAGAAAGTGGTTGTGCTGGATTACAATGTCTGCAGCCCAGTATCTTTCAAATGACAGATGTGGAAAACTGACAGGAATTTAAGATAGTAGGAAGATGAACTGGTGAGCTAACCTGCTGGTGAACTAACCAGCCTCCCCCAGGTCTGGACAAATACTTTCTTTATAACGTATCCGATGATTTCCCTTGTGATTTGAGACAGTACAGAAATCTCATACAACAGATGCAAAAGTAAGGAAAATATAAGTGCTTGAGCACTTGGAAGTAATTGCCGTAAAGTATGAATACTTGGGGCCTTGCTGTTTTGTTTTTTAAGTTTAATAATTGCAGTCTAATCAGGTCAATCTAAAAAATAAGAAATTCAGTACAGAAGTATTCTTAACACAGCTGAATGTGTAAAACAGTAAGATCTGTTATGACAGTTCCTTTTCTCTAAATGAAGGCTTGTTTTTAATTCTTTTACCTAGGATAATGGTTGCTTTTTGGGAAAACGAGTAACTGAAATGATGTTCACTGAACCTAGGCAAACACTGTTAGCAGAATACAGTGAAAGAGTGAAAGGTTTTAAAATTTCTTCCACTGTAAAATGAAAACTAATTTGTGAAACTTGCTAGTGCAATTTCGGATTTCTCACCTGGCTGCTGGACTTCGGCTGGGTGGCAGCGCGCCCTCTCCTGGCTCAAGCTTCAGACCCTCCTACCAAGCCTTACCTCCTTTCACAGCGTGCTTCCCATTAAACGTCTTGAATAATATGTCAGAGACATGAAAAATTGCAGTGATAAAAATAGTGAAAGTTATTAACATTGATTTAGAAACAGGCAGCGAACATTTTATTGCAAAGCATCAGTGACTCCATTTAAATTTGCTTAATGAGCCAAGCTATCAGGCAAACAAAGGAATTCTAATTTTTCATTTGTAAATAACATTTATTTTGGTATGCAGATGACTTTAATTATATTTCTCAACACATAATTAGAAAATAAATTTTAAGGTTACAGGAAGTTGCACACACTTGCCACACACTTGCTGCTTTTAATGAAATTTTGTTCCATTTCACTTAAATCATAAATATGAATAATTTCGTTTGAAAGCTACCAAAATAACTAAAGTTTCTCTTGGACCTTTGTTCCCAAAAAAACAGTTTCAGGGATATGAATCTCTCCTACATCTGAGAACTGACCAACTAGCACTAGTTTGGATTTTCTCAGTTTCGTGGTATGATTGGGTACCTTTCGATTTTTTTTTTTTTTTTTTTTTTTTTTTAAACCATCATATTGAATAGGAGTGTAGTGAAGCATGTAAATCAAAGATAAATTCTGACAGGGACTACTCCGAAGACTAAAATTCTCTGTAGGGGAATATTCCCCCAAATCATTATACATCTTTAATAATTACAAATTAAACACCTAATCTTCTCTGGTACTCTAAGTCCAAATGCAGTAATTCAATAATACAACAGTTCTTGGCCACTGGAGGATGTCATTCTGTTGCCTGCCCTGGCTGGTTTGCACTCTTGTAAGTATCAGAGTGGAACTGACTCCATCCTTACCTGCAACGTACAGCTTTCTGTGGCTTAATTTGGCAGACAGACGTATGGGAACGTGAGACACGTGGAAGAGCCTCCTGTCCCACCAAGTGCAGACCCTGCGGGTCACTATCATTCCTTTCATAATATATTACGGCTTACTTTTTTTTTTCTTCTCCAGTTGGGGAAAATTATTGCAGTACATCTTCTACATGTATTTGTGGGCAGTTTATGTCTTAATTTCTGTCAACATTGTTCTTGGTTTCAGACAGTGTCTGCTCTCCTTCCTTTTTACCATTCAGTATAAATGCAAGTGACCCTTATGTATCTTCTTGACCTTTTTGTCAAAGTAATATGAGCTCAGTTCAGGACTGTTTCAGACCAGGTGCCTCCATCCCCTGTTCCATCTCAGACTTGGGTGATACATTGCTGTCATACTGACTCCAGGTGAGACGTCATTGGTTTCCTTCATTTGGCTGGAAATATTTCTTCTGCTGCAACATAGGTGGTGGTTGCCTTTTTTATGACTGTGTCATTTTGGTGTGTCTCAGTGTCATGTGATGGGCTTATATACTCAGGTTTTCAGCCCTTTCCAGTGGGGAGAATACTCCCATTTATCAGAGGGGTTACTGGTTTCAAACTGACAGACCGTGTGATTTGTACTTTGTTGTCCAGTTCTTGTGTCACCGAGTTCTTATTAAGTCGCATCCTAATTCTCCTTTGAATTGAAGAGACTCTCTTCTGTCATCAGAAAAATTCATCAAAATGCTCCTGCTTTTTCTGACAGCTCTTACGTACTGAGATGCAGTAAGACAGTGTGTAATCAGTATAATAATTATATTTTAGAACATGCAGTTATAGCTAATTTAACATAATAAATGAGAGAAGCCCTGGATAACAGGGATAACAGGGCTGTCAACAGACAGCATGGTTGAAATGGAAGAGTGAGTTTTTGAAACAGTATAAAATTGAAACTGAATGTTGTGGAAATAACCTCTTCTGTCAGAGATGGGTTTATAAACCTGTAGGGCTTTATGGTAAGATGAAGATGTCTGTAAAAGGAAAGTGAAATGAAGTGATCACTTAACTTTGCTCACATTAAAAGGCTGTCTGGATGTTAAATGCATGTTCTGTGGCTTGCCTACTTCAGTTGTGGTACCCACTCTTGAAACTCCATCTCTTAATGATGTATGGAAGGCTACTAGAAGACAGTTATGAAGGTTTTGGATTTATTAAAGGTGCCTTTAAGAGCATATTTCATTCTGTGCTATTTTATTCCCAGTGCGTGAACACTTGTGCTTTGAGAGGAACTGTAGTTTTTAATACCTCTTATGTATGGGTTCCCATCTCAAGGCAGTGAAGTACTATATTCTGCTAGATAAACGCCTGGATAGTCATGCCTGACACACACAAGGATCTAGGTTCAAGTTATAATATTCCCTTCTCTGTATGTCCGTTTTTCAATTAGGGAAAAAAAAAAGATGAAAGTATTACAGCAGACTAGGCCAATAAGAAAAAGCCTCAGTGTCGCTTAATCTGCATCTTGCCACTTTGTTATCCTCTTAGTTCCCAGGCTATTTTACGTCTTGCGAAGCAGCTCTCTGTGCCCAAGTCCCAGAGTCTTCTGTGTGTTAATTTGAAAGCGACAAACAAGTGTGTTTAGTCAGAAATAGTGTGGTGTTCAGTCATTCGGTCTCTGGTTCTGACTCAGCCATTGCACGATGAAGAGCTCTCTCTGGGACTGGGGACTGGGTTTTGCGTGGAGGATATCATGGTAAACAGTAAAACAAACCAAGTTTCATTTAAGATGTTGGGAATATGGTATGCTTCTACTGCTGTGAACCAGAGAGGATTGTACCAATAGGTGGGTAAAAATTAAAGTTTTAAAATATATTGAAATACTTAGTTAATTCTGGTCGGGTAAAGAATTGTAATAGATAGTGCCTGAAATGAAAACATGTTTTTAAATTTTTTTCTAAGACAGAAGATTATTCATGGCTTGGTACCTATGTAATATTTAAGAAGAGCATGCATTTCGTGGGAATGGCATTAAAATGAAGGATGCTTTTTTTAGTGTTTATCACTGTCATGCAACCTGACTGTCATTCACAGTGTGGCAGCTAGTTTTAAATTAACTCATTTTTAGTAGATTTACAGTTTCTCAGATGCGTATTTTTGCTGAAAATGTTTACCTGTTCTTCCTTTACAATGTGAAGACTGTAGCTTGAGGTGTACTTAACATTACCATTCCTCTGATTATACTTGTCTAATTCTTAGAGAATTGAACTAAGAAACACTAGTCATGATTTTACAGATCTGAAAGTTTTTCATATTTTTAATGGACATGTGATGAGGCAGACATAAAATAGTATATGGTAGTAAACTGGTAGTATATGGTTGAATTTCACAGGTGCATAATATCTCCATGCGACCTCAAATAATCATATCATGTATTTAATTGACAAAAATGAATACTTGGCCTAGAAAGCCAGTCTGTTCTGATGTTTTGGACTATATTGTATATATAAGATACATTTTTTTAAAAATAATTGTAAGTTATTTAAAATTTGAACTACTGAATGAAAGCCCAGTTCAGACTTCCTGATGTGATTTGAACAGGCATTAGGAAAAAAATTTTATACTTTGAAAGGGTAAAATCCTTTATCTATATAAAACCTCTTTAGAATATATGGCATTTTTTTCATATACATTAGTATGTTTGGATAAGTGCAGTCTGCTTTTATCATGCTTCATTTCAACTTCAATAACAAATATGATTATATGTACATATCATAAATTGCAAGAGATTTCTTTTAATTACGTTTAGGGAGGAATAGATGGTACACTACATATCCTGAGACTGATTTACAAGATTATGTACAAAAAGTCACTCTGGAGAAATCAAATTATAAAACAGCTGCCTTTTCAACTGCAGAGTTAAACTTTCACATGTGCTGTAATCTTAATAAATCTTTCTGTATTTTATCTAAGTGAAACTATTGCAGTGGGCTACAATTCATTGTTACTATGAATGAAAAATATTCTTTTGTCACATTTTTTACTTGTATTCAACCTAAATTGTGTAAATCTAATCAGTACTACTGATTATTTACTACTTTGTCAGTTTTACTTTCTAAAACGTTTGGCTCCTCTGTGGAAAGTCAATACACTGGACCTGCCTTGGCTATAATATCAGTGTAGCACTTATGCTAATACTTATCAGCTATTCTTTTGAAGGTGATTATTTAAAAATTCTTTGTCTTTTAAATGACCATGTAATTTCAACCACTGCTTGACAGAAATGCAGATAAGATGCTTTCTGATAACCTTTCTTTTCTGAGATTAAAATAATAAAGCAATAAAGTTAGCAGTGTAGAAACTATCTGTGAAGTACAATTTTGAAAATGGAGTACAACTAGCTTCTACTACAGATATTTGAGAAAGGTTCTCTGGCAAAATAAAACCATCTTTCAGTTCTTAATTACTAAAGATAAATAATGCACCTGCCAGTGAAAGCAGGTTTCTGCAGATTTGCTCTTCAGTAAAGACAATGTGAGCTTCCTTATGTTTTTTGAATATTCTTAGTGTTGCATCATTTCAAGAATGAAGTGCAACTAGCACATTTGTTATTCTTCCTAGTCACAAAGGTAGATTAAAAGGAAACAAAGTGATTTACATGTTCATGCTCGAGAGAGTTAGCATAATGCTTTTGTATTCGCTAATGAGAGCAATAACGTGTACGTGCAATTCTTCTAAATGACAGTACAAACTTGCCCTTTATGTACAGTTTTTTAGGTAGTGTAATAGTACTGTGATTCTCTTCATATACTTAAGGTTCTGTATCATAAAGTGGCTTTTACCTTTCATTTGTTATTTTACTTTTTGTTTATTTCTGTTCTTGAAACTCCATGAATGTACTTTTTCTTGTATTTCCTGCAGAATACTGGTACTCTAGTCCTAATGTCATGTCTTGCGAGCTCTTTCTTATCAGTAGTGTAGCACCCTGATACCTGTAGAGGTAACGAGATTGAGGGAAAGTGTATTTTATTTGGCAGATTTTCTCTCATCTATTGATATGCTGACCGTTGTGGGGCAGGTATGTCATTAAATTGTGAAGACATCCCTGTATTTCTTGAATCATACCAAATGCGGTTCTACATCACTTGGCTGTTCTGCTTAGGATCATGAAGCTGCTTCATCTGTGGCAGTCCTAAGCACCTATGATACTTCTATATGCTGATCTTCAAAGAAATAACTACTCTATTTCTCTTTCTTGTTTTCTAGTAGAATAACATTCCTTTATATGTTTAGATTGCCATTTCCTTAGGCATTGGGGACAGACTTTTTAGTAGGGCCTGTAGCGACAGGACAAGGGGGAATGGTTTTAAACTAAAATAGGTTAGATTTAGACTAGATGTAAGGAAGAAATCTTTTACAGTGAGGGTGGTGAAACACTGGCACAGGTTGCCCAGAGAGGTGGTAGATGCCCCAACCCTGCAAATGTTCAAGGTCAGGTTGGACGGGGCTCTGAGCAACCTGGTCTGGTTAAAGATGTCCCTGCTCACTGCAGGGGGGTTGGACTGGATGACATTAAAGGTCCCTTCCAACTCAAATGATTCTATGATTACAACACAGCCAAGAGCCAGGAGACGGTAAGCCAGATAAGGGAATTGATCCATCTAGGAAGGAGCGGGAGAGGAGAAAGGAAATCAGTTTAGTTTTTCTTCTGGATCAGTTCTCTTATCTCACTTACTATGTAAACGCACAATAGCTGATAATGATGCAAGTGAAGATGCTGCAGCACATGCCCAGGGTTAAGGGGGAAGGTAAACTTTCTCTGTTCCGCCTGAAGTTATGTTAGCTTAACATGACCCTAGAACTGCAGCTTTGGTGTGGGTGTTCTGCATGCTAGTATATGGTCTGTCTAGTGATTGTACCGAATGTACAGTGGAAAAGGAGGACATGTTTTCATTGATGTTACTTTTCTAGTTAGACTGTCTAAAAATATTGCACAGGAAGATGCAAATCCCTTCCACTCCTCCAACTCTACTTCAGATATTAATCTTTTGTTAAAATTTTTCCAAACTTTCTGCTCATGAGGGTAAGGTATTGTGTGGTTTTTGATGCCCTATATGATGTGCCTGCTGGGTAGTTACAACTAGTTCATGCTTATTGTAAGTTACCTAAGTTACTATTCCGATTAAATTACTATTCTTAATGACAGAAATAGGAAGAGAAATCAATACAACTTCAATTTGACATATAACTTTTTTTGGGTCTCTTCTGTCCTTAAGCCTTTCAGGATTATTATTGTTTCTGTGGACTAAACCAGGCCAAATAGCTCAAGTTAAACCTATTAGAAAGCTGGCATGGATTTAAAGACTCAGAACCATCTGGGAATGGGATCACACGTAGTGGTTCTTAATATAGACAGCTTTGTCATTACATATCTATTTGAGAGCCAATTAATTTGCACTGACCTAAAGCAGTGCTGTGACACACTTGCATATGTAAAAAGGTTAAAAGTATTGTTGAGCAGAAACTTAATATTTTTATATATATATTTAATTTCAAGGATAAAACATAAGTAGACTGGCATTTGTATATAATGTTTTGAAAGAAAACACAAGTTCTTCCTCCGGCTATTTTTATTCACCTTTGCCTAGCACCTTATTTTACTCATTGTTGGTTTTGGGGTTTTGTTTTTTTCCCCTTCTTTAAATTAACTTGTATGTTCCTCCGTATAAACTGCCTTCTAGGTTTGTATAATCACGCCCCAATGTTGACTGGGTTTCTAAGTGCATCTATAGTATAAATAATAAAGTGAAATAAACTATTTTATATTTGGAAAAAATTAATGCTGAGATACAGTGTTTAAATGTCACATTAAAATTTAGCCTTATTACTGTATAAGAAGGCTAAAAATTTCAAATAGGAATTTTTCAAGAGCAGCCAAGTACTAATTCCCCACATCCCACCCCCCCCCCCCCCAAAAGTTCTGGGATTTTTTTTTTAAATGCTACTTCACATCCTTTTAGAGGATTTAAATACTGGATACCTTGGGAGAATAAGATATTGCACATATAATTTACCTGTCCAATTCACGAAGAAGAAATATGTGAAGAGACTGCTGGAGCCTTTAGCAGTGGGAAGAGTTAATTTCTGTATTTCTAAACACTTGTGATGATGTGTTATTGATGTTGAACTCCTAGAAGGTGAATAAGTAAGATGATTCTGTAGATAAAGAAGGTAAAATCGGACCTTTATTTCCCTACTGCTCCTATTTTAAATTTTTATATGCAGAAGTCAGGCACAAAAAAATTAACATAATTTCTCTTTGTGACAAAATAATGCATTTTTATTTGGTGCTGAATTCTAACATGGTCTAGATATTACCAAAAATTTATTTTATTTTTGTTGATTATATAGTGGAAGAATCCGACATCATCGATCTTGAAAAACGATACTGGCTGCTAAAAGCTCAATCAAGAACTGGACGTTTTGATTTAGAAACATTTGCCCCCTTAGTCTCCCCTCCTATTCATCCATCTCTGAGTGAAGGTATGGAACTTGGATCAAACGTGCGAGGAAGTGATGTTGCTGTGGGGTTCAGTACCTGCTGGTCTACTGACATACAAATTTTATGGCTTTAAAAGTGGGCCTATTTTAAAATGTCTTTTAAGCTTAAATTACAGAGATTCATTCCACTGAGTTCTGAATGTTTGAAAATGAGAAAAGATGCCTGAGAAATCTCTATTTGTTGGGAAATCTAGAATGATGAAGGAAGTGATGCCTCCGTGTGTTGCATTCTTATTAGTTGTCAGGAAATATGTCAAACTTTATGTATAATTTGCCCTGTACTTGCTTAAAATTTTTCATTGGGTTCCTTAAGATTCTGTAATGACAAAATATACTGCTGACCCTGAATTGAGATAAAAGAGAAGACCATTTTCAAACTGACAAATGTGAGTTTCATCTATTAAATGACAATTCAGCATGCAAGTCAGAAGTTGTATCATGCAGTCAGTGAAACAGTCTTCCCTAATAGTGTAAGTTAAGGAAGATTTTGCTCAGAAGACTTGGTCAGGAGATTTGTATGTTGCGATACCGACATAT
Source organism: Calonectris borealis (assembly GCF_964195595.1). NCBI lineage: Eukaryota > Metazoa > Chordata > Aves > Procellariiformes > Procellariidae > Calonectris > Calonectris borealis. The sequence goes on along the minus strand of NC_134330.1, from coordinate 2,989,121 downwards.
TAATAACCAAGCTGGTCTTTCAAGTTGAAGCCACTCTGGTAATAACTGGAGGTTGCAGTTGTCTAACTGCCATTTACTGCACAACATAAGGACATTAAGTAACATTCTACTTACATGCTAGTTTTTGTCTGCAGTCCTAGAGTGACAATTTTTTATCACCAAATGGTCAGCTTTACTGACAAGTGGCAGCAGTAAGTAGAAAATGGGAAATTGATCTGCAGTGGATGCAAGCTGTTAAAACACCAGAACTTATGTTCAATTCAATAGAGATATATCCCCACATCCTTTTGCTTGCAAGTGCGTTTTATTTACTTAGTGATATAAATTTACACAGCTACAATGGGGAAACTTGAATGGTTTCTGATCATTCTATATGTCTTCTGTGGATAGTGCAACTGAGTCATTGTCACTAAAAGAAAAATTTTTATAGGATAAAAAAAGTTATATGTGCTGATGAATAGAACTCTTAAATCCTTTGAAGGCTGGTAACTAAAACTCCTTAGGGCCAAATTTGCAATGGTATTCAGTGATTTTCATAGGAGTTTCCATCAGGCACTTTGGAAAAGCCAAAGCATTTGGCATCTGAGTACCTTTACTATTTTGGTCCTTTAGCTTTTGTGAAAACGCTTGTCCTGACCATGCTGGTTTAGATTTATACTCTATAAATCAGTTATTACAAGAAAGGCATGAGAATAAGGCTACTGTTGAGAATTCTTGATTCTCTCCCCACTCCCCTGGCTTTGTCTAGCCATACATGAGTGATTTAATTCACTTTTAAAATGGTCTTAGTAGTGCTTAATTATCTTTATTACACTTAGTAAGAATTAGTTAGAATCATAAGTGTTTGTACTTCTTGCAAGTGTTAACCATTAACCCTTCATGTAAAAGCTAAGTATGATTGTCAGCTGTTTCAGCCAGAAGCTGTAACAGGAGATGCTTTTGTGGTTTGCAGGTTTGTTTAATGCTTTTGATGAAAACCGAGACAATCACATAGATTTTAAAGAAATTTCCTGTGGGCTCTCAGCATGTTGCAGGGGACCCTTGGCGGAAAGACAGAAGTGTAAGTATGCAAAATGTTAACTAGTAATCTTACAGAAGTTTTTCAGTTTGAGCAATAAAGTTTAGTTGTTTCCACCTTTTTAGAAATTTTTTCCACTGAACAAGTGTATGTCTGTGAAAGGTGACAGACTTTAGAAGGAATTTTAAATATCAAGGCTTCCTTTTATAAAGGCTGATTAAACCTAATTCTGTGTGTTTTATAACTTATCCGTAGCTTCATATAAATTATCAACCTGTTGGGGGGGGGGGAGAATATTTCAGAAGTTGTTTTGCAGTGTTGTGCATTATGATGCAGAAGTGTGTATCTCAATATAGAAAGTGCAAACACTTATCTATTAATTATATATAATATAAAACAAATGTCCTGTTTGATTGTTTTGTGGTAAATGACATGTTCTGGCTTGTTTACTGTCCAGTTTTCAGCTGGCTCCCTGCAGGGTTCTTGTGTTTTGAAATACCTTTGTTCTGTACTTTTCCAAAGCCATATTGCTGCAACTTAAAAGCTATCATTCACAGGAAATTTCTGGATGCACATATGTTCCCTGCTATGTCACATCAGAAAACACAGCACAGAATTGCAGGAATCTAGATTTCAGTTTATTAAACACAGCTGCTCCATTTCCTCACTACCACACATGCATCCTGCCTCATCAAAACTGTCAGCACTAAATCATGTTCGTGTGACTCTGCAGACTTGCATTCTGCGAGAAAAAAAAATAGTTGTTGAGTAGTTCTAACATAGGAAAGTAATTTCCTTTTTTTCTCAGTTTGCTTCAAGGTTTTTGACATTGACCGGGATGGTGTGTTGTCTCGCACTGAACTGAAAGAAATGGTGGTTGCACTTTTAGAGGTCTGGAAAGATAACCGTACTGATAAAATACCTGTAAGTTATATTCGGTTTTTTATTCATTTGCTTCTGTTTCTTAAAGTCATCCTTCAATGTTGTTTGAACATGGTGTCAGTGAAATACAGGCTTCCTTGAACTACCTTAGCTGAGGAGTACTGATAACTGGATGTAACTTACCTTGCATAACTTTGACCTGCCATTAACCAAAGCAGAATCATTTGACTATAATTTATGGTGTTTCATATAAAGAAACCTTAGGTACAAAAGTACAACTATCTGGAAGCACTCAGTTGTGAATTACGTAGAGGTATCATCAACATTTCTTACAGTTATATTTTTATTCTGAACACATGCAGCTGAGAGTGCTGTGAGAATTTAACTTTGTTTTCTAATCCTTTTGTTTGTTAAGGAATTGGACATGGATTTGTCTGAAATTGTAGAAGACATGTTGAATATGCATGATACCACAAAGGTAGGAATTTGCTGTTCTTTCCTTGTCATTTTTATACCCTAGTATCTTCAGTTTATTTATAAGACAGACAGTAAAATCTTGTGCTTTCTTTAAAGCAGAGATGTGTCAATAAAAGAATCTCTTTCGAGAAATGTCCGTTTTCCATTAAAACTTTCCACATTGTTCTGTGAGAGAAAGAACATGTTTGAATTTTATAAGCCATTTTTATATATGAAACTAAACCAAAAATACATAACCAGATGAAATTAATTTGAAGCATATAGTGTTTGCAAGGCTTTGCTATGCATAATTAATACCAGCTTTAAATCTGATGCTTGACTTTTGTTCTGGAGAAACTGTTCTTTTGTTTCATGTTAAAAATGATCTTAGGAAAAAAGGGGTAGTGCATTAGCGTATCTTATATTTTATGCTATGTAAAGACACATTATCCTCCTGTGCTGGAACAGAACTGTATTAATTGAACAGTAACTTATGCATTAGCATTATCAATCTACTTTGCAATAATATTACGTACAACCAGTGAACTATATACAACAATATTGTTTGAGCTAAGTATCCGTGAAACTATGGAGGCGTCTGTCATGACTGTCGTGACACACGGCAAAAAGTCTTAGCAGTTCATATGGTGCTTTATAGTTAGCTGTGTGTAAATCTTTAATTATGTTCTTGCTTTTTCGAGATAGGCACTATCATCTGCAAACAATATAGGGGAAGTTGTTTCCATTATTTCATCCTTTGCTTCACTAATTAGGAAGAGTCTCTGGAAACTATAAATAATTTAAGAAAAACTATAAAGAATGTCTAGAAATGCTTAATTACTTGTTTGAATAGTTGTCTTGCCTGCTTGTACTCCAACAAAGTGGTGGGCAAATACTTTATTATAGTTATTTCATTACCAAAGCAGTAGAAAATATGTCTTCAGTGAGCTCTTTCTTTCATCCTTTGAGGTTTTTATTGTTTGCTTTTTTAAAAAGGGTAGTTTATAAGCAAGTGTATAGCAGTCTCATTTCCACGAAGAGTTAAAAAAGAAGACTAAGTCTTCAGAATATCTTTCATAGTTGCATCATGAATGTAGTGCTGGAAAGAGCTGATGGTGCAGTAATTACATAAATTACTTAACCTCTTTTCATATGTTAGTTTTGACCTGTGTGAACTCTGGAGAAAATGGTCTGTAAGAAGAGGTGGAGTAACTGCCACTGCTGTAAAAATGGCTATGAATTATATTACAATATAAAAAATTCAGATTGATCCTATCACTGAATTATTGAAAATCAGAAGGTCCTCTGACATTGGTCAGTGTTATGCTACTGTAACTTTGCAAGGGATTAAGAATTAATAGGACTTTTGTTGTAAGGTAAGATCATAAGGACTTGATGATCCAAAATAGTTTTTTCCCAACCCACAGAGGAAGATGGTGGGTTTCTGAATGGATGCAAGTATCTCTGTGCAGAGCTTATTTGGACAAAGTCTTAGATTGTCTTAGTCTTGTTTTGTTTCCTACAAAGTGGTTGCCCTGACCAGTCACATACTGCTTCTGCTGGTTTCGTGGTCTGAGAAAATATGACTACTGCAGTTGAGTGTGAATACTAAATCTGAATGATGGAGAGCAGGAGCAAAAGTTACATGCTGTGCATAGTTCGTCCTCTGTACTCTCAAAGCTTTTTGGTTCTCTAGGTTGCATGTGTTATGCTAAAACTGGATTTTTCTTCTTTCATTGGATCAAATTTTGTTATCAGAGTGGTAGATGCAAATTTTTATCAAATCACTGGCTTTTTCGTGCCTTGTATGACACATTTAATAAGCATTTTAATAGAAATAGTTTAATGGTTTGATGTTTTTTCCTTCCTCTTTCCTTCTCCTCCCTTTAACTAAGCTTGGACACCTCACTCTGGAGGACTACCAGATATGGAGCGTGAAGAGTGCACTTGCCAATGAATTTTTAAATCTACTTTTTCAGGTATGTTTAGAGGAAATTTAAACTTGAAAATTATGGTAATTGACTCGAGCTTTTTGCGTGGCCACGAAGTGCAGCATCAGCGTTTGTGCCAACATGCTTACAGTTTTGTCTATTGCAATAAGTTATGTGTTTTTTGCAATTGTGCATTACCTTGACGGAATGATTCTCTATTTGATTGTTTTTCTTTTCAGTGTATGGAGATGCCTAAAGCATAATTTGTTAAAGTGAGCGTAGTGTACTGTTTATAAAATGAAAAGAAATTTCAAGTGTATCAGCAGTTATATTTTCCGTTAGAAAAAGGCTGTGTTCTTAAACAGTTGTTCTTGCAAATCTTTGCCGTGAAAGTGACACAGGAAATGAGAAAAGGTATTGCTACCTCTTTACAACCACTTTCCCTTTACATTTTCTGTTAAGGCCGTCTAAGGAACCTTCTATTGCTCTCTTAATGGAGAAGTCCTTGAAAGCTGTGATATCATATCACTATTGTGTTGCAGAAGCTGAGGATTGTGTACTGAATTTGTTTTTAATTGAGCTTGAATTGGATTTTTATAAATCCTTAAACCAGTCATATTTTAGCGCTGGCTCACTTTGTGCAGAAAATAGCGCCCTAAGAGTATTTTCATTCACTGCAGTTTGTTCCTTACCCATTTTCTGTAGAGGTTGATACTTTGAATTTAAATAATAATAATTCTAATGGAGCCTTGCAGATTTGCCCTAATTTAGTATTCACCTCCAGCCCCGTGTGATAGTCTTAGTTCTTCCAGGGAGGGCCGGGGAGAACCAGTGGACTCGGTTCTCATCTTACGAGTGAAGCTTAATCAGTTACAGGGTCAGACTGTAGCAGAAAAATATTTCATCAGAAAGAAGCAGTGTGGTTTTAAAAAAAAAAAAAAATGTTGAGAGGCTACCTGAATAGCATACTACTGATTCTCCTGTTTATGACCCTAGACTACTTTATAAATTGTATTTTGAACTATACTTTTCCAAGAACTTCATGGGGGCTGAGTGAGAGTATTCTGAGGCCATCAGCTACACCAGAGCTGAAAAGAATAAAATCAGAAATAAAACTGATTTTGTTTCTGCAGAATAAAATCTGCAAATTCTTTTTATCTCTAATTGCATCGGGTTTTGCTTACATTGCAACCTTCTCAAGAAGGGCTGTCTTTATTTTTGGACTGTATAGCATCAAATATCTTATCACAACTTAATATTGATTAACTAACAAATATCTATGCAATATTGAGGTAGAATGAATGAACATTTAATAAATTTGTCTTGATGGTGATTACACATCACAATTGTTACACGTTGCTTGTTGGAGGTCTCATTTACAATATTTTTTCTCCTGACAGGGTTGCTAGATTTTCGGTTTAGGTTTTTATTTTTATTTCCTTTGATAACTATCATATGAGGCACCCTCATCTCGTGCTGGAGGCTCAACTGCAAACTCACACAGGACAGAGTCTGCCATTTATTTGTCTGGGCATTTATTTGAACTGTCATGGGCTTGTGTGTCTCATCTGCAGACAGAAAAGCTAAGTAGTCTGAGTGGAGCGCCTTGGAAAGCTTGACAACAAATTGGTTTGTTTGCAGCGGGGTTAGTTTATATGAAGAATCTGATACTAGCACAGTGTTACATGAGTTTAAAAAGAAACATTAGAGCCAGCTGTGTTGTGTGTGCTGGAAAATCTGTTGCTTCCCAGCAGCAAATGGCCTTTGTTTTATTCAGAATGTGAAATGGTCTCTCACATTGTAATATAAATTTAAATAAGAGATCTCACCAGTCATTAGAAATCTCCAGCTGAGATGCAAATTGATAGCCTCAAAAGAGACATAAGGAAAAGACTATAAATCATGTTATGAGTAGCAACCAATTTGAAAACCGTCTCGGAGACGAGACAGCTGACCCTCCTCCCTGCAATGGGAAACAAAGAATCCTGCAGAGTCTGTTTCCCTCCGCTCATCACTCCCTGCCGCATGCCCTGTGGCTGGGGAGCTGCTGGGAGAAACCAGCCAGAGACGTCACTGCAGCCAAGGCCAGGACGGTTTTACTAGGAAGAGAGGAGTAAAATATTAGCCAGCTGGGACTGCTGTCTCGTACTCAGAAGAAAACCCCACCCAAATCAAGTACCTGCCTAAGGGATGGTGCCTTTTTCTTCTGTGTTTGTTTCAAAAAAAAAAAACCCACAACCAAAACAGGGCAAAAGGAAAAAAAAAGCGTCAGACATTTGGAGAATGATGTACAATTTTGAGAGCATTTTCAGTGGTGACTGATTGGTTGGGCTACTTTAAACTTCTCCCTCAGTCTCTTCGTGTGCTTGTTTTCCTTTCAGTCCCTTATATAAACACTTCTCCACATTTTCCCCCCTTCCTTTTTTCATTCTTTTTTTTTTTTTTTTAAACACCTTTGGCTTATCCTCTTCCAGCAGCTTGCATTCTCCCAATTCCTCATTCCCTCTCTCCAGTACATATAGACATCTTAACTTTTTGTATATCCGATCCATGTCAGTTACTGTGATCTTTCATACCGTGTGCTTCAGACATGAAAATAATGAAAATTCATTTTCTGTTCACCTTAAATTGTCTTGGGGCATTTGACATTCTTGGTATTTTTCTCTTAACAGTGGGAACAGGTTGTGAATCTCATAGCTCAAAATACTTCTTTTTTTAATAGTTTGTTCAATTTGAGGTGATCTTGCTACATAATTAAAACGAATTTTCTGAAAAGTCCCATTACAGTTATTCTTTTCTTTCATTTACTTAATGCTTGTTTCATAGTAGTTCTTAATAAGAATTACTTTCTTTTTCCAGGTGTGTCATATAGTTTTGGGGCTACGACCTGCCACTCCAGAAGAGGAAGGACAGATTATTAGGTACGTGTTTTGCTCAGAATCTTAAATGGGTTTCAGAGTCACCTTTTAATATTTTCAAAAGAAGGACTTTAATTTCCCTGCTTCAACTTATGTTGTTCATTCTTTATGTGCAGAGGCTGGTTAGAAAGAGAAAGCAGGTATGGCCTTCAGCCAGGGCACAACTGGTTTCTTATTGCAATGCCATGGTGGCATCAGTGGAAAGAATATGTCAAATACGTACGTATAATAATAATAATGTATACTGAATAAGTGATTTCTTTGTATTTGTGAATGTGTTGATGAAAAAAGAGTGGGGAGCAAATGACTGCTTACCAATAATGCTTGAAATTAAGCATCTCCTGTCTCTTAGTGGAAAATAATTGTTTTGCTGAATCATTGTCACATGGTGAGCTTTTCACTATAATTTCATTAAACTGTCACCTCTTTCTGTACTTTGTTTCATCATTCCTGCATGTCAGAATACTTTTCTGAATAAAAATGTACTCTCACAATAGTACTTCTCTTAAGTCTTTTGATCCATTTGATAATAAAGCTACCTGTTTTGGTTTTGACTCTGCTTAGGCCACAAATACACACTGTGCATTTTCTGGACAAATAAAGGAGGGAATTGGTATATTTTGATTTATAGGCAATGATGAAAAGTAGTCCAGTACCTGATGGTGATCAAAGGAGTCCTACTAAAACCTTATAGTTACAGGGTGCTCTTTAATACCCTCCAACTAAAATATTCCAAGTTAAAGCATCACTATGAATTTTACAAAAGAAATATTTAATAAAATTGAATTTAATAAAATTTAATTGAGATGGAAATAAATGTTCTTTGCAGCTTACACAACCAAGAATGTAGAATAAGTGAAATAAACTATTTCTCAAAAGAGTTTTATATAGGGATAAGTAATCATATAAGTATTTGAGTTGTTTTATAAATACAAATAACTAAAAATATTCAGAAAACTGCAAAGTATGCTTTAACTAACCATGTAATTAGTTATTTTTTGTGCACAATGAATTGGACAAATGATGGCTTAAATGCCTGAAATACGAGGTAATTCGATCCTTGTCATAGTATAAGTGCTCAGATGTGCACATGATTTCATACCTAATCCTTTGCATAATAGCACAATGCCATCACTGTCTACCTCTTGAGCAAAGACAACACTCAGAATTTCTGTGAAACTCTATAAATGATTACTGTAATTCCAACATATATTTTAGCCTTATTTTTATACTTTTAGCTTTACTGCACAGTTTTGTTATTTGACAAGATTTTATGTTTAGTGTTGTGATAAATAGGGGACAACATAAAGCACTTTTTCCAATGTTGTTACAGTGATATTCATTGCATGGCTTTTCTTTTTTCCTCTCTAAGGCTCAGTTAATTCCCTTTTTCTTCTGTTTTCTCATTTATTGACATTTCTTGTTGTTACTGGTGCTCTAAATTGGGTAGGATTCTTCTTGCATCTTGTCTGTAGCGGACTGGCAAGTTGTGCTTTTGGGGGATGCAGATTTTTTTCACCCACCTTTATCTTGCCTAAGAGTGCCTTTGCAATGCTGTTTCTCCAAAGGAAACAAAGGAACTTTGTTTCAAAACAAAGTTAGAGAAGACTAAAATGTTGCAGGTTTGAGGAAAGAATGTTTTTTTGTTCTTGTGCTTGCTGTTCTCATTTAACCATATGAAATTCAACAAGCACAAATCTTCACATATTTATAGTCTGTAATTATAGCTGTCTAAAATGTTTGTCTTTTTATGTATCTAGATGGAGAAAATAATTCTGGTATTTCACAATTTTTTATATTGTGCAGAAGCATTTATTCAATTGGTTTCACAATTTTGGCTGTTTGTTTCTGGAGATTTTTCATCAGTAGATCTAGAAAGTATTTTTTTCCTATAAAGCTCGTGATATGCAAAAGTGGTCACACAGCTGTGAATGTTGGTGATTGATTTGGCTGATGCTAAATGTCTTCGGTATTGGCTTATAATTAACTTTTCTACTTGCCTACCAATTTTAGGATGCAAACCCTGTTGTGATAGAGCCTTCATCTGTCTTGAGTGGAGGTAAGAATTCACTCATAGTTGCTGCAGCCAATACTTCAGAACAGGGAGAAGACAAAATGGGAGGTCTTAATTACTTCAGTGCAACAGAAGAAAAGTTTTCAGATAATATTTCTACTGCATCAGAAGCCTCAGAGACTACTAGCAGCAGTAAGCATAACATCTTATTTCCTTGGAGGTTTAATGTAGAACAGGTTTTGAGAAAACTAGATACTGCATGGATTCCTCCAGGCGAAAAGATAACACAGTTTAGATTGCAGAAGTGGCCTACGTGTGGACGTCGGTGAATTACTGGGATTTTTTAGTCTGTGGTGGATAAACAAGAAACAGTCTTGTTTAAACAGCAATTCATCTTTTATGCTGTGATTAGTTTCCAGAATTGTCTCCAAGATAGTTTTTGTCCTATCATTTATTTTCTGAGTGGATTTCCACCCCCCGTCCTTCACATTAAGTTGTTTCTAGTTTATACCTAGTTGGTATTGTACTATGTCTTGCAATGAGATGACCTCAGATACTACAAAGAGGAAAGAAGCAGAAAAAAAATTAGGAAAAATGTACTTACAGTTTTACAGGGTATGTGATTTAAGTGAGTTTGTGCAGAATCTAGGAGCCATCTTTCTGAAAGAAGAAGAGATTTTTAGTTCAGTCAGTTCTTGGGAGAATTTGAGATGATGTTTTTTTCCTTATAAGACAGCTGAATGTTGCATCTGGTATTTTAAAATCTGTATCTTAAAATTGTAACTTCAATTTAAAGAAGATAAATTACTGTGATGATTTTTGGGGTGGGGGTTGGGGAATAAAGGAAGGGCAGGAAGGGAGACAAGTTTTAGATTAAAGGTTCTTTCTTCTTTTTTCTAACTTGAAATTTAGATTTAGTGTTCTGCATAACAAAAGGAAGTTCTGTAAGAATAAAAATACTTGCTGTTTCAAGAGGACAAAATAAAAATAAGGCATTATTGCATATATATTCAGTTTTGTATATAAGATTTTCAAGGGTTTGATATTCAAACATCCAGACAACAAGAAAACGCCAAACACATTTGCTCGTGCAAACCTAGTTAGGCTGTTTTCAAACCAGTATTTGTGTAAGTATCTGCTTTGGTATTTGGATCTCATATATCCACTTCTTTACCTTTTCTGAGACTACAAGTATATTTCTCACTCTGTAGTTTGGCAGAGTTGCATGTTTTCCTGAAGTATGAAGGACAGCAAACTTCTTCAACAGCCTTTTTTAAAAACAAAAAAAAAAAGGATACAACAGTTTAACTGATTTATTTATGTTATGGACTCATGAACTGAAATGGAGATTTTTTTTCCTTGTGTTCTGTTACAGATACTCTTTACGCTGGCACACCAGGGACTGATGTATGTTTTGCTAGGCAGCATAATACTTCGGACAATAATAACCAATGTTTCCTTGGAACCAATGGGAATACTTTGCTACAGCTTAATCCTCAGAAACCAGGAGCTATTGATAACCAACCCCTAGTAACGCAAGAACCAGTGAAGGTAAATGTATCTGAGTCATATAAATGCAGGAAAAGTATCTTTTAGCATACTTTTATCACAGCTTTTTATGTGTTGGTTTTTTCAGCTAGTGGATTAATTCTAAATTGACACTGCTTTGTCATATAACAAAGGTTGGGTTTCTTACTCATATTTTAAGAGGAGAAAATTGTATTCTGTTTCTGAGGCTATTATTGAGTGTTTTGTGAGAAGAGAAACACTCAAAATGTTCTTAAACAGCTTCACAAAACTTACGAATGAAAAAGACATTTATGAAAACACAACTTTCAGCATTAACTGTAAAATATTTTAATAATTAAACACTTTTCTTCAGCGTTTCCAATCTAAATATGAGAGTTTATTGCTATTGCATAAAACCAGAAAATGATTAAATAGTAAAAAAAACCTGACAGTTTTTCCAGTATTCATGCAAACAAAACATAAAACAGACCAGCACCATCAATGATGAGTATAGATTGGATTTCTCTATGCAGTATCTGAAGTTGTCAGAGTAGGTGACACAAGAGAGAAAGGTAATACAAATTTTATATTGGATAGCCTTTTAGAGAAATAGTAAGTAGTGAAACTTCAGCGCTAATTATTGTTACATTTAAATACCATCTTTCAGTTTGAAAAGCAGTTGCTAATTGCTACTTAAAAGTTTTTTAATAATTAAAAAGTGTTCTGTGTTCATGAACTGAAATTGCTGTAGCTGTATACTATTTTTTGCACTTGAGATTTGACAAAATCCCTTTTTGTTTAAAGGCTGCATCATTAACAATGGAGGGTGGAAGATTAAAGCGATCTCCACAGCTGATTGAAGGAAAGGACTACATAATGGTACCAGAACCAGTTTGGAGAGCACTTTACCATTGGTATGGAGCAAATCTGTCCCTGCCCAGGCCGGTAAGTTGTGATTCTAGACACTGTTTACTTGCCATAACCACCCTGATAATATAACAACCTAATGTGTCCAAGCTTCTGCCAGTTGCACAAGGTAATCTTTTATGGTCATCTCCCACTTCATCCAAAATGGATAGTCTAAATGAAAAGTCCTGAAGAGTTGGGAAAAAGCAGTCTCAGAAATGGACATGGATAGAAAGTTGTGGATATTTACCAGGAGGTTTGCAGCACAAACCCCAGGAGATATTGCAACAGGGCAGAAGTGCTGCTCAACTGATCATGATTGCTAAAGCAGACAAAAGTAAACTTGAGATCAGTTTAAAAGACTTGGTATCAAAACACTCACATTTAAAAGCTAAGATAAATTTTCAACTGGTTTGCAAAACCAGTAAAATTAAAACTGGGACACCTGCAGCTTTGAAAATGCATTTCTTCTCTCTTACAATTTCATGAAGTGGGGGGAAGGTAACAATTGCTGTCCTTCAAGTTCAGTGTCATAGACACAACGTGCAAGATTTGGTGAAGATCTAAAAAGCAGCAGGAGTCGGTATTCCTGAAAAGAATTTGCATATGAGCATATCAGCTTTTGAGTACTGCACAGACTAGTTAAGTCGTTCAGCTTCTAGTCAAAGGTTTTTCAGTAAAGCATTTGTCATAAGCAATTCCTCAAGATGTAGATGCTAAAACTGAGTTGGCATCTACTGTCTAGGGCAGAATCAGCGTGATTCTGATTAACCATGTTCAGTGCTAAAAGCAAAGACCAGTAATCTCAACTGATACGCTCATCCGGTCAGGCTTCTCTTCTTGTTTTAATTCTTCAGTTTTGATTTTTGTTGCAAGTATTATGTATCGTGGCCATGTGAATACCAATTGTTATTTTGAGCAGATCACATATTCAAAATAAATAGTTCTTTTGTGTCATTCTTCTAGTATTACAGTAATTGCCTTTATTTTTTCTAATGAGTAACTAAAAATCTTACTGGTGAGGCAAGTGATGATCATTCTCATTCTTCAGCGCAAAATCAGTAACACTCCTCCAAACTTATGGAATACTCATTTGTGAGCAAATAATTCATATGTAGTGAATTTTTACATTTCTTACATTTGACGGTAAGCAGAAAAGCCAATGAATCACAATAAAATTGTGAAATAGTTTTACAGACAATTAATGTAAGTGTTTCCATTGTGTAATAAAAAATGTATTTGCAAATTGGTAATGCTGTGTTTTTATATCGACAATTATCTAGTTGCCTGTAATCACTTAAAACCTTGCAATGAAATTAACTAATTAGAAAGAGCGTATCAAAGGTAGGGTGATACTTGTACTTGTTTGCATAAACATTTTATTAAAAGAAAAAAACCTTGAAGAACTAAAATTCACTTTCTGTAACTATCACTAGTTTTTTCTATATTAAAGCTGTAATATCTGTAATTAAAAATTAATTTTGGGTACAATGCAGAATGTATTGCAGAATATAATTTTCAAACTTGAAAGTGCTATATATTAAATGGAATTGACTAAGTGGACTAATAATTAGTCTGTGTTATCCCAATGAGATTTTTTGGTTGCAGTTAAAACAGCAAGAGTATTTCTGAAAGAGAAGCAGTAATTGTATAGCAATAGTCATTGTTAAATCATATAATTTACTCACAATTTGTTGAGCTATCTCTCTGTTTCTCTGTATGTAATATTGCAAAACGATTGATAGGTCATAATCATTCAGAGTTAAAGCTGGCATGCCTTGAATTATTAATTTTGAATTTATAAAAAGGCTGATGTTAGATGCAAGAAAGATTGAAGTAATTTGCTCTGTCCACTTAGAGTAATTGGAAACTTTCTTTAATTTCTGTTGAGTATATTTATTCCATATAGTGGTTGGTTTATTCTGTGTCAGGTAGTCTCTTACAGGAGCTACGCTTTAAAAAAGGAACTGAGGGGATTTTTTCTTTTTATGGTAGCGATAGAGATTAGGTGGTTGGTGTGACAAATATTTAGTGTCACAAATGGGAGAGAACTAGCTGTATGATTTTTGGTGATTTGGTCTGTTAGCCGTAGTACTAACAGTGAAGCTGTAGTATTTTACAGTGAAAAATCACCGGTTTCTGTTACCCTCCTCCCACACATTCTCCATGGAAACAAACACCTTTCATGATCCAGAAAAGGCCACATCTCTTTATGCACAGCACAAACTAATGTGCTTGAGATTTTTGCGATAGGGTCACTGGAAAAGAGACTTCTATTCAGAATGAGAAAATTTTAGTTTGGGTATCCTGTCTGCAAAAAAATATAAATAATGTATGTATAAACTTTAGCTTTTCAGTCCATAATTAAGGAACGTTTTGACAGTTATCTGAACGCTTGAATTCTTGAAGACCATTTGATTACTTGCAACCATGTATACAGGCACTTACAGTCCCAGTGTCCCACCCCGCAGTAGGGACTGTTATGTTGTTTCTTTCCAGAAAATGTCATGACTATTGTTTTTGTTGTAACTGAAGTTTAATACCATGGTACTTCAGTGCATTATATTGCTTCTCACAGCTTAAGCTGAGTGTTTTCTTCTGCTTCACATGGTCACAAAAATAGTGAACATTCCTGCCATTTACGTATGTCTACTTTGGGCGGATCCAGATAGCAAAATCTTTGTAGAAATGGTGACTGAAAAGCTGCAGGTCATGTTCTGGGGTAATTTCAGCTTTTTCTGTCAACATATCAAAATGCAACAAAAGTAAGTTTCAGTCTGTTCATACAGTATGAAGGTTTTAATTCAATCCTATAGTTCAAAAAGTTCAGAACAAATGTCTTATTCAGCATGCGTAAGTTTTTTTCAACAGTTGTAAACTTTTATATTGAAGTGTACGCTGAGTAAAATTAATGAGGTTCATTGTAAATTCACATATACTTCAGGAATTATAAAAATGTTCTTTCCATGGTGTTGTACAGGAATCTATGCTCCATTAAATAAGTGTTTGCTTTTGACAATCTGCGACTAATAAGCTTTAAAAAGTGCTTAGAAATCAGTAAATTGTTATTCCTGTGGATATTTGCCTAAGACCCCATAAGTAGTTTAGAGGATTTCTCGTCTCCTAGTAAAACATAGTTTGGTTTTTTTAACCATCTGCTTTAATCATTACTTCCTGTTCCTATTGGGATTTTCTACACGCTTAGAACAGCAGTCTCTAAAATGTGTTTTAAACGTCTTTACTAGGTGATCAAAAACAGCAAAACAAATGTGCCTGAACTAGAGTTATTTCCTCGCTATCTGCTCTTCCTGAGACAGCAGCCTGCCACTCGAACGCAGCAGTCAAACATCTGGGTGAATATGGGTATGATGAGCCTGAGAATGTTTCCTCAGCATTTACCTAGAGGTAACTTAAGAATGCAGCAAGAATACAAGTGCGCAGTTTCTAAGAAAGCGAGACCCACAGCTGTAGAAGCTTGCTGCCACTGTGCTTGTACACCAGCTAATCAACTGTAAGGCACAATCAGCATTTGGTAAAGATTTAAAGGCTTCCCTTCTATCTTCTCTTGAAAGGAAGAGGCATGAGGGAGCATTTTCAGTGAAGTCAGTTAAGTCGCATAGTTACTGCAAATAGATTGGTGAGTTGAAAGTGAGAAATGAGCACTGCATAAACTAAACAGCTGAGAAGGGCAGATCTGATTAATCCTGTTGGTAGTTAATTCTGTAGCCATAGAATAGATGCATCTGTGCATTGGGGTGGGTGTGTGTATCTGATAGTACAGTGGTATATTAAATTAAATCATTGTTTAGCCAACAGGTTCCGAGTTACTTGGGCAGCTAGGCTTTAATGCCCAAAATTATTTAATACTCTTTAGAAAGGGATTGAATTGATGGAATATGAAGACTATTATTTGATGCGGTTCAGAAAGACAATTCGGTAGAAAGTATAAACATCCAGCTAAAATATATGTGCCATAGTTGTGGTGGTGATGCGCACCAAAAGATTGTACAAGTAATGGGATAAAAGAATAATCTTTAGATTGCAGCTTCACATTTCAGCTCAAAAGTGTTACAGGATTTGTTTTCAGTGACCAGTTTGTATGCACAGTTGCATACTTGCCTTGCGGAATAGATTTGAAGAAATACCTGATGTTCACATGCATGTGCGTTTGGATACACACAGATATACATATGCATTCACAATAACAGTATATCCAGAAATGGGCTCAACTGACTGAAAATTAAATCCTTCAGCCTTGCTAGTGTTAGCCTGTGTTTAAAAATCTCATGCAGATGCTCAATTTTTCACTGCTTTGGTAGAATCTCAAACTTAACATGTAGATAGTGGCTGCCTGCTTGATCAAGTTCCGCTACAGAAACTGCCTGCTACCCAAATTCATTTTTCCTACTAGACCTAATAAAATGGAAACTGCTTTGTTTGGATATCCTAAAATGCCCAAATTCAAATAAAGAGAATCTTCTGATGTGCCAAATTTTATCTTGATTTGGAATTATTTTGCTCTGCACTAATTTATTTGTCCAATCAGTTATTAATCTTTTTGAGTTTTCGAATATGCTTTCTTGCTGTAATCTTATGACTAATCCTCTGATCCCTAATCTCAGAAAATGCTTTTTCGTGTTCTTTAAAAAAAATGAGTACTTTGCTTGGTACACTGAAGCAAAACTGATGCTTTGCTGACTTATAAGATGATTACAGTATAGTTTTACTCCCTTGTCAAATTGCATGTAATATTGCATCTTTTCATATGGTACTATTTATTTTATTTTAATCTTTTGACAGTGAATGTAGAACAATGTCACTTCTATGGTTACTGAAGTAATGCAGTTGTGCACTTGGGTTTGGCTGTATAATAAAAGCTTTTACAGACCTGTATCTGTGAGGAATGGGAAACTTCCTAAGTTTAAACTAAAGAAGCTCAAAAAATAAAGCATGTAAAGTTGGTCTCATCTCTTTCAAACTGAGCTTGTGCAAATGTTTTATTTAAAGATGAGCTCATATTATAGAAATAGCAACAATCTCGACTGATGGAATTAGTTTGTGTTGCAAACATGAGATTGTTGAGAAATTCTGATGAAAATCCTAGGCATCTTCACAGAATATGTTTTGAGGAAGTTAGTTATTAAGAATACTTTTATTGTGAAACTTCCAGGCTGATTTCATCTTCACAGATCAGCATTCATCTTCGTAGAAGAGCTGGAGCAAAGTTATGCTACTTCCAAGAACAGTCAGACTGACTTTTTTGACCTTATTTTTTACTTACAATGTGCTCTCAAAAAGAAAATTCTCATGGAATTTTGAAGTTCTTTATTTTGAAAATTACCATTGTCTTTGATACTCTGTCTTTAAGAGAAAAAAAGAATAGTCCAGTCTTTTAAATTATTTATTTCCTATGAGAATCTTAGGGGAGCAATTTTCTAACAGGTTTTGGTAAGAAGAGAGATAAATTTATCTGCTTTTTGATAGCAAGTTTGTTGTCCCAAAGGGTTAGTAACAACTAGCTTTCAATCTAACTCATTATTTTATCCATAAACAAAAGGAGTAGAACTTTTTCACAAGAAGTGCTTGTAGTATATGTAGTATATAAGTTGTTATTGATCTGATTTCAGTTGGCCTATGGGTATATACATTGCCTTTTCCCTTTTCTTATGATTGTGAATCCAGGGAACGTACCTTCACCAAATGCTCCGTTAAAAAGAGTGTTGGCTTACACCGGCTGCTTTAGTCGAATGCAAACAATTAAAGAGATACATGAATATCTCTCCCAGAGGCTACGTATAAAGGAAGAAGATATGCGCCTCTGGTTATACAACAGTGAGGTAATGTCGGTCTTTTTTCTTCTTTTTTTTTTTTTTAATTGACTATTGGATATTGTATATCTTATCTTTTCTAGAAACTATTAAATACACATGCACAGAAAAAAAACAGTGTACGTAAGTTTCCTTTGCAATTTAACCGCCTAGGTTGGAAAACTCTTGCCACTTATTTTCTAGAATTTTTTGTGCACTCCAAGCAGTGAAATTTAGATTTTGGTGTTAATGACCCAGAAAACTTATCGTTTGTTTTCTTAGTAGCATGATAAACATTAAATTATCCTGTCATGTATTTAAACATTGGCAGTTGGTTGACCTATTAAAAGGCTTAATATGAAGTTTCGTAGAAACTGTTTTAAATGGAAATAAAAATATATTCTTTCGTTGACACGCATGATGCTCAGCCATCCAGGATCTTTTTCAAATGTGTGTGTGAACAAATCACAATGAACATGCAGAATGTATTCCTCCAAATCATTAAGTGCATGTAATTCTCTCATTCTAAAGAAATACCACATAAAATTAAAGCATTGAACTAGATGCTTCTGGAGATCAGTATTTAATTAACATAGGTAGGAAACTGGTGCTCTCATTTTTGTGAAGAAATGGTTAATACTGTTTTAATTTCATTGCTTCGAGATTAAAATATCCTCAGAGAATTTTAAATCTAGAAGTAATAACTATATGACGTATTTTTTACTCCTGCAGAACTATCTTACTTTGCTGGATGATGAAGATCACAGACTGGAGTATCTTAAAATCCAAGATGAGCAGCATTTAGTAATAGAAGGTATAAAAAGGGCCTATAATTGGTTTACACACTAAAACCACATAGTTTCATATGAGTTTATATGGTTAATAAATTGTGTGTAGTACCTGTTTTTGTAATAGCGCAAACTACACAAATATATAGGCCTACTGCCCAAATATTTTATTTTTTGATATGTTTTGAGAAGGAAGAGTATGTGTAAATAGATGTCTATCTCTATATATGTATGTATTGAAAGAAATAAAGGAAGAAATACCAAAGCTTCGAATAATCCACTGCGCTTACAGTAAGAACTAAAATACCAGAGATTTAACAAAAGTGGTGTTGAGGCATCTGAGGCTTTTTCATTATCTGATTTTTCTTTCACTAATTTTACAAGAGTTCAGGTTATGATATTTGCATGAACACATTCTTATTCATAAAGCAAAAGGTGAAGAAAACTGCATGTTTCAGTCCATGTCAGGTTCATTTCTAAGATTTTCATTGCAAGCTGCTTTTATTTTCACATCTGGAGAGAACCTAATGCATTTGGACTTGGCTGCTTGACTGACTCTCGTCATGGTGAAAAGTCATCATAAACAATCTCAACCTTTCTTGTTTCAATTTATGTCCATTGTCTCTCATCCTCCTGCCATGCGCTACTACACTAGGCAGTGCTGTCAGTCACAAATACATTAAGCCTTTGTCAAAGGTATCAGGGTGCATGGACCAGCTGTGTTTTCAGCTAGTTTGACCTGACTTTTTGTCTAATCTTTTACTGTGAGAAACCGAAGCATACATACTTAATCCGCTCTACTGTTGTCCTTACATCACAGAGGCTATATAGAAGTCCGGGTCTTGCATTGTTTCCGTACAAGTTTCTCTTAGTGTAGCTTTATATTACACCTCAGGTTGGTGTGCTAGATGGACTCATCCTTTTTGCCACTTGGCTTAGCTCATATTTAATCAATTTAAAATTGACAGAGTGGCTGATGCAGTTCACTGTGTATCTGCATTAATCACTAGACACAAGAGAAGAAACGGGAATTTATATGTAGAGAGAGGGGAGAGGGACTGCACCTTGCTGTATCAGGTGAAACAGAACCCTGAGGCTGTAGTTCCATAAACAAACCAGCATTAAGTCAACATTGCCACTGAAAGAAGCAGTCTGCCCTTCCTCTGTGTATTATGCCACCTGCCTTACCCGTGGACAACTACTTGACACCTATCTGATAACTGGCCGTGAGAAGTGATCTAGTGAAAAATAACTCGCTTTTTTCAGCTAGCTTAATTCCTTAAGCCAGTTTGCGGTATGGCTTGTGTCAATGCAAGATAGAGGTTTACAGAGGGATCCTATGGGGAGGTGGTTGTAAAACTAGTCTAGGAAAGCTTGCATTTTTTTTGTCCCACTTTATCTTGAAACACATGTAATTTGTCTCTATTTTGAAATACACGTGAATCTTTTATTGGCTCATAACAACAAAAAATATTAGTGATTGCTCATGAAGTGAACAGATTTGTTCAAATCTGGGGGATCCTTATTAAGTGTTAGAAGAAGTACTAAAAAAATTGTTATCCAACAGGAAAGAAATCTCAAGGCTGCTTTCTGAAGATGTCACTGGCATGGTGGGAATGATGCCAATATTAGAATGATTTCCAATAATGACTGGAAACATTGAAATGAAAACTAGCAAAAATAATAACTAAAAATAAGCAAATTTCTAATCTCAATTAGATATTAGAAAATTTTAATTAGACCTCTTCAGCTGTATAAGCTCTCTGGAGTAAGAACAAACAATTTTAAAAAATCCTTATACCATATCTCTTTCTAGTTCGAAACAAAGACATGAGCTGGCCAGAAGAGATGTCTTTTATAGCAAACAGCAGTAAAATAGACAGACATAAAGGTAAGTATTTCAGCATAGTAATTGAATTATGATGAGAAGAAAAATCCAAGAGGCTATATTATGTTGGAACAATTTTTTTTAATATAAGTGCTCTTAACATTGGAAGAGGTCTTTTATGCCTGTGCTGCTTTGCTTGTTCTTTCTGTTTTATTAACTTAGATGCTGGAAATGTGGGAGGGTTGGATGTATAGACAGATAAATTTGTAGATGTTCAGATGCAGCAGTAGCAAATGGTACATAGCAAATTCTCAATTTTGTGTTTATTATCTTGGATTTTTTTAAGATAAAGAATAGTTAAGATTTTAACAAATTAATGCAGAAATTTCAGTACCATAATTATTTACCTGAAAATAGTTTGTATGGATTGTCTGTGGTGTATCAGTTCCAACAAAATACCTCAATTTCTATTAACTTAAGTAGAGTTAAGAGAGCAAGTATTTTGAACAGGCTGGTCCTCTGTTGCCAGCTGTAGTCTTGTAATTGGGAGCAGGTTAAATAGAATTGGTTATTGTAAAAAGGTCATATTCTTAACTTTACTGATATACCATTCTGAACTTTTCACATCTGCACAATTGGTATAATTATGTTTTCTTTTTCTCAGTTCCTACTGAAAAGGGTGCTACTGGATTAAGCAATCTGGGTAACACATGTTTCATGAACTCCAGTATCCAGTGTGTCAGTAATACACAACCTCTAACACGGTATTTCATCTCAGGAAGACATCTTTATGAGCTTAACAGGTAATTTTCTGTTTGAGACCATTGGCATTTTAGATGCTGTAACATTTCTTTAAAATGAGTTTCAGCTTTCAGAAGTAGACAGTATGAATAAATCCTTTTAAGTTCAGTGTTATCAACCATCAGCTATGCAGTAGATACTAGATTAGCTACATGAAAATACAATCTCTTTTGCTTCTGGGAGAGTTAAAACAGTTCAGCAAGAAGCCTTTGCACTTTCTTGTTTACGCCCATGCTTGAACTTTGTTTAAACTTTGTGTGGTATTAATTACTTGATGATTTCTAGGACAAATCCAATAGGAATGAAAGGACACATGGCCAAGTGCTACGGGGATTTGGTTCAGGAGTTGTGGAGTGGAACTCAGAAGAACATAGCACCGTTAAAGCTGCGGGTAAGTCTGTGATGTGTGTTGTTTAAAGGTAGAAAGCAATAGCAGAATAGCAGAAATCTTTTAATGCACTTTTTCCTGATGTCACCTGTATTGTAATGGTTCTGGGACTCAACTCGGTATCTCCCCTAGAGGAAGGGAAGGAAACGGGCATATATTTCACGTGTTAGAAGTTGGCTGTGAAGCCAATGACCATATCCTGGGCAGTCAGTCATCCCATATGTTACTGCAAACTGGTCACAGAATTTGCTTTCTTGCCTGTAAGGAATGTAGGGGAGGTGTTCAGAAAGGGGCTGTGCAGGGGCAAGATGCACGTCTGGAGGAGGCCACGGTGCATCAGTCCTGGCGCTCAGGGCTTGAGCAGCTTTCTGTGGAATCTAATCATGGTTCAGTGGCTGTAAGGTCAAAGGAGTTACCTGATACGAATCAGAGGTTGTGGTATAAGATAAGGCTTTTATAGCCCTTGTTAGGGACAACAGATTATGCATTTGACTGTAAATGGTCTTTTGTCCTGAAAGCATAGGGACTTACCTTTAACTCTTGGCAATTTAATTTGTGCTCGTTGACAGCATGTGTCTTGTCTACAATATTTTGATTTATTGTTACAACTTCTGTTACATGATGTCAAATAACTTTCTGGCTTTTTTTATAGTGGACAATAGCAAAATACGCTCCAAGATTTAATGGCTTTCAGCAGCAAGACTCCCAGGAGCTTCTGGCTTTTCTTTTGGATGGTCTTCATGAGGATTTGAACAGAGTTCATGATAAGCCATATGTGGAATTGAAAGATAGTGATGGTCGACCAGACTGGGAAGTAGCAGCAGAGGTATGGGTTAAAGTTTGGGGTTTAGGGTTTGGTTTTTTGCTGTTTTTTCTTTCCTTATAGTGCTAAGCTGCTAAGTTGTTGAGACTGTCTGTGGCAATACTCTTTTCAGGACTGTACTGTCTTTTGGAATTTGTTAGATCTGTGATTTAAGGAGTCAATTTCACCTTTGAAATGAAAATGAGTTTTAAGTATTATAATAAAGGAATAAAGATGATACTTCACAATAATTGTGAACAATTCCTCAGAATTATGGAGTATCAAAATTTTTCAAGATACCTGATGATCCTTTCAGAAGTACTTTAAATGATGTCATACCTTGATTATTGTGTTATTGAAATAACTTTTCTTTACTCACGTTGAAACTAAATACTTCCTATTTATTAGAAATTGGTAAAGAACTTCTTTGGAAATAATTTCAAAGGCCAGTGAAGCTTTGGAGGTCTTGCAGCATATCCTCCTTCCTGCAGTTGAAGCAAGTAGTCTTCAGTTTCTAACTTTGTTTTTGTTTTTGTTTTGTACGTCATTTTAGGCCTGGGAAAACCATCTGAGAAGAAACAGATCCATTGTTGTAGATTTATTTCATGGGCAGCTGAAATCACAAGTCAAATGTAAAACTTGTGGACATATAAGTGTTAGATTTGACCCTTTTAATTTTTTATCCTTGCCTTTGCCAATGGATAGCTACATGCACCTAGAAATTACAGGTGAGTAGTAGTGTTTAACTCCCTATAAACTTGTCATTGCTAAAATAAAAATTGTATATGTAGAAGAGCTCTAAAACATCCAAATTTTATGTTAGCACTTACGCTTCAAAATAATATAACCATTTTAATATAATAGAGTACAAGAATTTTCATTGGAATACAGTTAAACTAAAATAAAACCTTTAAAAATGGAGCATAGATGGCCCATTTTCAGTCTTGACTAAAGGACTTAATACAGAAACATGTAAAATGGAGATTTTGAGAACTTTCCTTCTGTTCACTGAAAATTTGTATTGTGGAGGTGGTCCTAAATCTACCTGGAGTGAAAAAGAAGGCCTGGAGGGAGCGTACCAACAAAAAATACTTTGAGTCATGAACTATACTATGGAGAACCCAAGTATTGTTGGAAAAGAGGCAAAAGGAAAGATGATAAAAAATGAAACAAATTTTGAAACCATTTTCTACTGCCTATGCAGCAAGGAGTTTTCTGACATTTATTTGCAGACCTTGAAAATCGGTTGATAAGAAAAAAAAATCATATCCTAAAGTGGGGAAAAAATACTTTCTAATAAGTAAGTAGCTGTAATGTATTATTCTCATTAAAACTTTCCTGGTTTGCTGACCAGTGTGTTTCTTTACCCCTTTAAAGTAATTAAATTAGATGGTACTACTCCTGTTCGATATGGCCTGAGATTGAACATGGATGAAAAGTATACAGGTTTGAAAAAACAGTTAAGTGAACTCTGTGGGCTAAAACCAGAACAGATTCTACTTGCAGAAGTGCATAGCTCCAATATAAAGGTAAGAAGAAAAAATATTAGTCATTGGGGCAGCATACTTCTGGTATTTTTATTAGTTACATCAGCATACTTTTTCATTCTTTTTGACATTAAGCTTTGCTTGCAAGAACTGTGAAATAATTTAACTGAAAGTGTGATAAAGTCAGCTTAGTTATATCTCTATATGAACTTTTATTTCATTCGTAAACCATAATTTGGCTTGCTTTAAATAGATTTAAAATCAAAGTAAACTGAACCAAAATAAACCACTTGTAAACAAAATTAATAGTGATATACAAGCTTGCAGAAGCTTAATTGAATTGATTACTAATTATATTTTTAGGAAAAAAAGGATAAAATCATCTCAAGTTAGAGTGCTGTGATGAATTTAAACACTGTCAAGGTGTTGGAAGCATAAGTAATGATTGGTTTAGTTCTATATAGTGTGTATGTATATGTGTGCATATATATATAATTTTTTTGCTGTCATTGAATAGGATAAAACTGCTTGAAACTGGTGCTCTCAGCCTGCGTAGAGAACCATTAATAACTCTCTGAGGTCTTGCTGCAGGGATCTGCAAAGGGGTCTGCTTGTTGGGTCCCTTTTTACCTTCTAAGAAGATGTAAGAAAGCAGATGAGAGGGGAGAGATGAGCTGATAGATACACTGTTTTCAAAAGAACAAAACATGTTTGGAGTCACAGACAGAAGTATATACATTTCTGACTAACTTTCCCTTTTTTACTGAAGAACTTTCCTCAAGACAACCAGAAAGTCCGGTTATCAGTGAGTGGGTTTTTGTGTGCATTTGAAATACCAATTCCAGGATCCCCGACGTCAGCATCAAGTCCTGTGCAGACAGGTAAAAGAAAACATATTTATTTTCCTGTTCATTTAAAACGCACAGTGCTTAGGTACTGGAGAAATTCAGGAGAAAACCTTACTTCTTAGCAATAAGTAAACAGTGAGGATTAAAGAAAAGACAAATAAGTTAGAATTCTGATCCACAAAGAAGCTGTGAGCAGCCTCAGTGATGGTCTGTGATCCTTTTTAGGATCATGCCCAGGATAGCAGTCTGAAGATTGCTATATACTTATTTTAGTTAAAGACACAAGAAACACGCAAAATATTTTATTACTTGTGGATTGGCTCTAAGGCAGGACATGTAAAATATTGGAAGCATGGTGTTCGCTTTTGGTTTTATTGTTTGTGGTTTCATATATGGGTTGTAAACACCTCTGTTGTTATTTGCTCTTGCATGCTCTGATTTTGCAAAGTTGTAGGCAAGTAAAAGGTTAGATGTTGGTCTTAAGGAGGGTAGAAGATGTTTCATGAAATGCCATGAACAGAATGGAAAGGATAAAAATCTTGTGATCAATTCTGATTACTGTAGATAATTGAGAATGTAATTGTCTATCTACAGATGTCTCAACTGGGCCATCAGCTAACGGAGCACCCAATATAATGATGAATGGGGACCTTCCTAAACCAACCCTAATTCCAAACGGAATGCCAAATACTGTAGTGCCATGTGGAACAGAGCGTAACCTTGCCAACTGGACTCTCAACGGTCATGTGCCCTTGCTTTCTGATAGTCCATGTACAGGGTATATAATTGCAGTCCACAGAAAAATGGTTAGTAGATTTTGCATTTGTTATAAATTGTTTGCCTAACACACTTTGAGAAAAAGTCAGCGAGGATTTTTTAATGTCCATATGATAAATTAATCTTTGTTTCTTAAGAAGAGGGAGCATGAATACATTTCCCTCTTAAGTGAGCGCCAAGTTCTACAGAAACACAACTCTTGTAAATTTAAATCGTAATGTCTAATGTTGGTGTATTTTTCTTTCCTTAGTACTGGCATGCTTCCCAGTTCTTTAATGCTGAGATGCATACTTAGGCGTTCGCTAACTCTCTGATTAAATGTTCCAGATTCTTTGAGCAGAAAAAATTCTTATTAGAGGAGCTACTAGAAATGCATTTCTTTCCCATTATGTGGAAAAGCCTTATTTCTTATATGGAAACAGAGTGAAGATATATAGTACTTTCCTGGGTCATTCTGTTAGCGTGAACTATTCTTTGTAAAAGCATCTGTAGTTAAATTGAACTCTAAATGTCAAAGCTGGATGACTGAACACCTCAAATAGCCACGGGTTCTGTGCACCCTGTGTCCAGACTTCAGAGTCTGTTGATGTTTAGAGCCTGGTGGATATGGGCCAGGAGGCCATTTAACTTCCCTCTTTACTGTGTGTTTGTATGAGGCTTCTTTGCTTTATTCTTTCAAGTAGTGGCCACTAACCACTGTCATCACTGTTGTCTTGATTCAGATTTTGTAGAGTCTCATAGATGATTGGTATAATGCTTTTAAGCCATTACAAGCTGCTAGTTACACTGCTTTAAAACCAGTAAAAGTTGTTGGTGAAGCTATTCCAGGAATCCACACTTGTCATTGTCAAAAATCTTATCAATGGAAGGGATTAATTGTATAAAACTTATGTCATTAACTTGGCGTGTTAAATCTTTCTTATAAATGGGAGATGTAGCACGAAGTTTAGTTTGTCTGCTTGGAATAAGTTGTGTACGAGTCTGTAGTGCCTCCTTTAGACGTAAAAGTTTTCTTTCTCTAGCAAACATAAGCTTGCCTAGTGTAGAGGTCATTTTGGGACAGGTATTAGCATCATTAGGTGCATGTCTGCATAACAATATTACCATGTGGTGGGAAAAGTAAGAAATATGTGTCATATGAAATATAAAATATTGCACATGGTGGAAATACAGATTTATGTTGATGTGGTCTAATGCCTAAATAACATTGCCATAGTATCATAAAATACAAAAAAGTTTTCAGGCAATTTAAAGTCAGTGATCAAGATTTACAGTATTTAATATCGGAAAAAATTGCTGAAATTGAGTACTTTTAATAGAATTAATGGTTTATTTTAATTGCCAAAGCCTGAAATAAGTAACAAGGTCAACATCCTAGTAATTACGGTAATGTGAGTTAATGCATACTTATATCTGAGTCATTCTTTTATTTCACATACGCAGATGCGGACAGAATTATATTTTCTTTCATCTCAGAAGAATCGTCCTAGTCTCTTTGGAATGCCACTAATTGTTCCTTGTACAGTTCATACACGGAAAAAAGACCTGTATGATGCAGTGTGGATTCAGGTTTCCAGGCTTGCTAGCCCTCTCCCGCCTCAGGAAGCTAGTAATCATGCACAAGACTGGTGAGTTTGGCATCTCAGTCTTTGGCTTGAATGACATAATACAGTGGCGTAGACTTGCTTACAAGATTTAAAACTATATTCATTCTTCATCTTTATCAGTTTTGACTTGGCATAATACCTCTGTTGAATGAACGTATGTTTTTTAATGTATAATTAAGCTTTAAATGTCAACAACTTCAGGAACAATTGTGTGTGCTTTTACCCCAGATGCTTTCTGCCTGCAGATTCCATTTAGTGGGTTATTTTTGCAAGTAGTCATTTTGGAGTCCTGCAATTTAATAACGGCAATAATTATACATAACTTTTAATCCTTTTTAATACAGTTAAATGTAGTATACCTTCTAGCTGCACTTACAGGTTGACTTTACACAAATTGGTTGGTTCATTCTCATCCAGTGATTGATAATTCATTATATCTAACAAATTTAGGCAATGTAAAGGCTGGTCTTGTTTTAATAGCTTAATCTAATCAAAATTATAATTTGGCGGGGGGGGTGTGTTGGTGGTTTTTTTAAAGTAATCAGAGGAAGTGTAGTGAAGGAAGGTAATTGACAGTCTGAACAAGTGCTCATGTTTCCTGTTGCGTTCTCTTCTGTTTCAGTGATGATAGCATGGGATATCAGTATCCGTTCACCCTAAGGGTAGTTCAGAAGGATGGAAATTCTTGTGCTTGGTGTCCATGGTACAGGTAAATTGTCCTTTTTAGATTTAAGGAAGGGAATCGCTGCAGCAGAAATTTAATTTATGGTAATGGGTTTTTGATACGTTTCAGACTTCAGAGGTAATACCAAACTATAAGAATCTAGAATCTAATTTAACCAAAACCCTCATATGGCAGACTTTCACTGTTGAATAGCTTTTATGACTTGGAGAGCTGGAAGCTCTGTTGACACAGAAACTTTGAATTAGGAGACAGACATAAGATTATCAAAACCCTCTTAGCACCTTATAATATTCTGTGTGCATTTGTGCATATATGCAGGCACATTTGTGTACATATCTGGATGATTTTGGGGGGTTTCATACAAAACCAAACTTCTAGATATAATCATTTGCCCTTGCTAGTTCCTGTGCCATTTGAAGAGTAAGAACTAAAATGGACAATAAGAAATTCACCCTGGAAGCACGCTTGGAATTTTCCCTAAACAAAGACACGCTAATGAAAATTTCAGACGCTTGCTGGAAGGTATTCAGACCATATACTCAGTTAAAAAAAAAGTCTCTTACAACTAGATAAAGTATGTTAACTATCATGTTGTAAAATATTTATGGAGACAAAGCTTTGTAGTTTTTTGGTGTCATAGGTAGGCTTGGTCAGCATTATACCAAGGTAGATGGTTGAGCTCACCCAACTGCTTCAATTTCTCATCTCTATTAAAGTTTTGTAGTAAAATAGCAAACCGACACTGATTATTGTTTTATAAAAATGCCTCTCTTTTACACTGAAGGCAAGGCCTGAAACTTTGGGGGTGCATATGTTACAAAATAAGGAGCAGAACTGGAGTGTGAAGTAATGTAAAACTTCGTTATTGGACAGTTTACTTACCGCAGTTAGAACTTTCTGATTTAGATTTTGCCGTGGCTGTAAAATTGAGTGCACAGAAGATAGAGCTTGTGTTGGGAATGCTTACATTGCTGTAGACTGGGATCCGACAGCACTCCATCTGCGCTACCAGACATCGCAAGAACGGGTAAAATTTCCATGCAAACCCTTTGTTAATAGCTCTGAAGCACAACCCATTTCACCAAGTTTTTTTCCTTTTTTTTTTTCTTTTTTTTTGCAATTGATGCTTCTGTTGTCCATTTAATGTTAAAATAAAGTCAGTAATCATTGAACAGTATATTCTGGATAAATTAATGTCTTTGTGTTAGACCTCTTATGTGACCATAATGTGGAAGGGAAGCTTTTAAGAAACCACAGCAGTGTATTTTCTGTCTGTTGTGAGTTGCTTTTGATCTAGCCTCCAGAATATATTACAAAATATGTTAATTTGATACATTTTCTAAGCACACCAGTGCTATAAACACTTATGCATGTGAGTAAATCTGTTTCCTCATTGAGTCAACAAAACATGTCTAAAGGTAAGCCTATAGCTGAGTCAATGTAGAATAGCTGTTCAAACTTGTGAGTTGAATCTATAAACTTGTGCTTTACGGATAATTTGGTAAGCAGAATCCAAGAATAAGGACAGTGCATTATTTGTGTGTCTGCCTCTTCATAATTGCAATAAAATTTCTGCTAAAACTTGGTGTACCTAGTTTTTTATCTTTAATCCTAAATAACTATATGATATTATTTATATGTTACTGTGAATAGAGCCTTCCTTCCTCTGAGTAGTTTGTATATGTTTCCAAGTCAGATACAGTTTTATCTCACTTTAGATTGTAGAAGAACATGAAAGTGTTGAACAAAGCCGACGAGCTCAAGCAGAGCCCATCAATCTGGATAGTTGTCTTAGAGCCTTCACCAGTGAGGAAGAACTGGGGGAGGATGAGATGTACTACTGTTCCAAATGCAAGACCCATTGTTTGGCCACCAAAAAACTGGATCTTTGGAGACTTCCCCCTATTTTGGTATGATTTTGTGTAATTTTCCTCTACAGCAACAAAACCAAAGTACATTGATCACAAATTTGAATCACTAGGTATGTCATCTTGTTCGGAATAAGAAGATTTGCTTTTGTTCACAGTCTCAGGAGGGGCCTTAACTTAGTTTGTTTCATGCATTTCTGTAACGCAGGCAAATAAAACAAAACTCAAATCCTTTTTTGAATCTTTTTAGCTGATACATTGCAGGAAATAGTGGCATTTTGCATTCAGTGTCATCTGTTCTGACATAGAATTCACGCTTAGGCAGCCTTTCCACTAACATGATCTTTTGTCTAGTTGTGTAACACCTGCGTTTGTTGCTTTCCAAATCTGGTAGGTTATTCAAAACACACAGTGCTGATCACCAAATTGAAGCAACCTTTTCCATCATTTCCCCATGAAAATATTAGTTCCGTATTTTACCAGCTTGATCCCAAAATCCAAATTGTCACACAACAGCATTGTTACTGGTTTTTATTAGCGTATGATAAAATGTGTGTGTTTGGGGGAAAATTATTTTTAAACAGTGAAATTACTCACTGCGATATAATTGTCCTCCTTTAATTTTCTCTAACATGTTTTTCCTTAGATCATTCACCTGAAAAGATTTCAGTTCGTAAATGGCCGCTGGATAAAATCTCAGAAAATTGTTAAATTTCCCAGAGAAAATTTTGACCCAAGTGCCTTTTTGGTGCAAAGGGATCCAAGTCATTTTCAAAGAAAGCAGCTAACGCTCCAGGTTGACAGCCTTCCTGAACCACGGACTCTCCAAGGGGAGTCTAGAAAAATAGATCTGCAGATCACTTACACACTAGGAGAAGGAGATACACTGAACAGAAGTCCATCCTCCCTTAACACTACTGTCTTGAATAATATCAAAGGTAGGTAATAATTAGGGAAAATTCCAGTCAATACTGATATTTGGAGGGGGCGGGGGGGAATTGTATTATGAACAAAATTTTAATGTTTCTTTGGCCAAAGCACTACACTTATTTTGAAACACTCATTTCTGTTGTTTGCCCTGGAAAGCTTAGTGAAGCTTTACCATAAAAAAAGATTAAAAGAAAAAGTTACTCAGTGACAATAGATATTGGCACTGTCTCCTTGTGTAAGTGAGCTGGATTAAGGGTGAGGAATGTGCTCCTGCGTAAAAGAGTTAAATTTCAGTTCATAGGTGTATGTATGTGTGTGTGCAAAGATAGTTTTATGTACTACTCATTAGTTGTAGTGAAACAATATTTTTAAATGTTTAGTTATTCAAAAAAACACTTTTAAAAAAAATCTAGACTATGTGTTTACTTATCTTAGTAGTCCACATGTTTTATGTTTCAGCATCTCCGTCTTTGGGGAGGAAAAGTGGGACCAGCTGTCCTTCAAGTAAAAACAGTAGCCCAAATAGTAGCCCAAGGACTTTAGGAAGAGGTAAAGGGCGTCTGCGGCTACCACAACTGGGTAAAAACAAACTGTCAAGTAGCAAAGAAAATTTGGATGCAAGTAAAGAGAATGGTACTGACCAGGAACAGAGATTTACTTCTGATCAAAGTGATGCTCTTACTAGAGGGCAGGTTCTGGGTGGTAGCCAGAGTGAACTATATACTGCTCAGGACAGTGAGATGACTCTAGCCAATGGATACATCTGTGAGCAGAATGCGTACAGTAATGGCAGTATCAACGGTCAAATTGATAACCACAGTGAGGATGATATTACAGATGACCAAAGAGAAGAAGTGTGTGTTAACCCTATTTACAATCTATATGCAATTTCGGTAAGTTGACTTTTTTTATGCAAATAAACTATCTTTATGTGGCATTGTTTTTACTAAACGCATTTACTCTATTGTTTTCATTACAAAAAGTAGGGGTCTATTGAGAAGGAGAACAAAGCAGAGCCATTGTCAGCAAAAGAAATTTGCCATAAAACTGAGTACAACTGAAAAGAATATCTCTGTATAATGTTTTTTCTGCTTGAGTATGTAAGCTTAGTCAGCTCCAGATATATAGGTTGTCATGAACCATTGTCACTCACTTAAAGATCATGAATGATTTATGAATCATTTATTCTGTGAATTCTGACTTTTGATGTTTGATCCAGAATTTATTTTCTTCTTTGTTTCTTCAGTGCCATTCAGGAATTATGGGAGGGGGTCATTATGTCACTTATGCCAAAAACCCGAACAACAAGTGGTACTGCTACAATGACAGTAGCTGTAAGGTAAATAATTTATTTTTGTAGCAAAT
Source organism: Calonectris borealis (assembly GCF_964195595.1). Classification (NCBI taxonomy): domain Eukaryota; kingdom Metazoa; phylum Chordata; class Aves; order Procellariiformes; family Procellariidae; genus Calonectris; species Calonectris borealis. The sequence continues at coordinate 2,957,506 of NC_134330.1, read as the reverse complement.
AATTTTTGTCTTGGTTACCTTGAGCCCAAGAAATTTACATCTTGTGAGAACTCTTCTTTGAAATCATGAGCATCTCAAAAGTTGCATTAGATAAATATTAAAATCGTTAACTGAAATTGTACCAGAGATTTTTTTCTTCAATTTAACATCTGTTTGTCAGCTGCTGCCATGGTTAAGGAAAGATGCTTATTTTGTACAAAGATGGAAAAACTACTAAAAATGGAAGTCCAAGAATATTTTTTCATTATGCTAGCTGTTTTGTATTCAATTACTGAATAATTAAGTTCCGACATTTCTAAGCATGTGCATTTATCACTATAAAATTTGTCATGCTTTCCAAGTAAATAACAGAGCCTGATAACTGTAATAAGGGAGACAGAAAATGGGATTCTTCTGGTTGTAAACAGCCAGTTAAAAATCCTGTTTCTAGGGCAATTGCACGTATTTTAAGTTCAGTGACAGTAACACAATTGTCCCATTGCGCATTTCAGAACGTTTTTCTCTTTTGCAGGAATTGCATCCCGATGAAATCGACACCGACTCTGCCTACATTCTTTTCTATGAGCAGCAGGGGGTAGACTATGCACAATTTCTGCCAAAGATAGACGGCAAAAAGATGGCAGACACAAGCAGCATGGATGAAGATTTTGAGTCAGATTATAAGAAGTACTGTGTTTTACAGTAAGCAGATGATCTTCCATGGCCTGCTTTGAGAATGTGAGGGATAACATCCTGAAACTTAAATTTGGCAAAAATGTTATTGAAACAGATAACCTAAGTGTAGTTATTGTACCCTGTGATCTGAAAGCACAAAAAGAAAACCCTAATTAAATAGCAGTTAATATAAAGATAGTATTGTTTTGTTCTGTTATCTCACTACATGCTCTAAACATTTCTGATGTTAGACATCAGGCTGAGACTGCCATTGGCCTTTAAATAAAATGGTTTGAGAAAAGCCGACTAGGACCAAATAAGAGCTAAATTAAATAGTCCAAATAAGAGCTAAACAAAGTAGTGTAGAGTTTACCAACTGTTCTAACAAACCCCTAAGGCTCTCTCTAGGTTCAAGATAATGGGGAAGAAAAATTGTAGTGTTGTCTTTGGACAACATGATATTGCTACCTCCTTTTTCCTGCAGTTTTATTGCATTTTATTGGCAAAACAGGGAAAGCAAGAGAGTGAAAAGTGCACAAATTTAAAAAATGAACATCAAGAGTAGGAGACGTTTCCAGTTTTGCCACCATTAGTGTGTGTCAATTTCTTTCTGTATGTTGGGAGCACAACCAAATCATAATTTGAGAAGAGATTAATTTCTACATGGTTTGTTATAATTCTGTTTTCTCCATGTGTTGGCTGTGCAGATCAACATGTTTCAGGAATGGCTTTTCTGCCTGAAGAGTGCTATCTCAAACTTTTGAGATGCCTCAAGAAGACACTTCAGGTTGAGGAGAGTAGTTGTGGTTACACGCATGGTGTCTTAAAATGTGCACATTGCACAAAATGTTCCCAGCTTTTGGAAGGAAAGATGCTTGAGCTTATGTTTCATGACTGGTGTTGCTTTTAAATTTGCACTTTTAAAAACTCGTATGATTAAATTCAAAAACATAGCTTGTTTTTGTTGTTGTAAGGGCTCTGGAGTGAATGGCTGTGAATTATCCACTGTGTATTTCAAACGAATAAGAAGCTGTGGCTGTCAGGTAGCTATCGTAGCATTCATGGATGGTTTATTTTATTGTTTTCATAATTTAATGGAGTTTCTTTTCTTCAAAATTTGGTTACCTTTTCAAATTTTCTTTTTTTGCAACAGGTTATGCATATACTTGCAATTAAACCAGAATTGCTTTCCGTGCCCTTGCAACATGCTCTTTTAAGTCAATGGGCTTATTGCGTGAAGGAAAGCATGAGCGAGTCTTAGCAGAGACTGGAGAAAAGATGGTTATTTTGAGTAGGCATTTCTTTAAACATTTTCAGTGTTAAATTGTTTGCATATCCGAATGAAGGTAAAAGTTTCACTCTTTCGGCCTTTTGTTCTTCAGCTGAGTCTAAGCAGCTTACTAATTTTGTCATATGTCATCTTCCAAATTCTTTAGATTTTGTATCCTCACTAACAAAAGTGATTACTTACACGGTTGCTCTCTGAAATAAATGTTTGGATTCATTTTAATGTGTTTTACAAGAATGCCAAACCTACCAGTAAGTTTATAATTTCCAGAAAGATCTGAGTTTTATCCATTTAAGAAATTATATCAGCTGATCTTGCTGTCTTTTCTCAGGCAAAAACCTCCCTGCCTTTGTTGGAGGTCGTGCCTCTTCGAGGACAGCAGATCAGTTCCAAAATAAGTATTGTCTTACTTGTAAAGTGTTGCTCCCTATCCTATATGGTCTTTTATCTTTAAAGTGGTCTAAACATTGAGACTGAAGAAAAGCAAACATGACTTGTGAATTTCTAGGTTAGAAGCTTTTTCAATACCCATTTGTCTACTCCTCCCTACGCAAACTCCATGAAAAGTGAAAGATTTTCAACTGATTTACTTTAAAATGTTTTATTTAAGCAGGTAGCACAATCTACTAATGTTATTTGATCTTCTGTGTTTGTTACATTGGTTGTAATTAATTTTTTAAATTAAATTAATTCATGAATTAGTAGTAAATTTATTAAGTTAACTATTAACTACATTCACTTTGTAAATTATTGTATAAAACTTATTGACAATGCACTGACTTTAGAAAGATGTTAATGTACATAAATACCTTGTAAATAAAATAGTGTTGATGTACTGGAATATGAGCTGTATTAAAAAAAAAGGTATCGGTAATTGTATATGGAGTGAACCTGTTTATCTGTAACTATATTATTCAAACAAATTAAATACTGTGGATGCAGATAAAGTGTCACTTCTTGTCAGATAATTTTTAATAGCTGTTTTCCTGCTTTGAAGTTTCTGTACTGTTTTCATTAAGCTTAAATGGATTTGTCAATCCAAAAGATTGGAAAGTGTGAGTAAGCATACAGCAATTCTTTGGAGTTTGTCCAGCGTAGCCCTTAGTTCTAAGTACCAAGATATTTCGGCTCTTCTAAGTTTTGTATTTAAGTTATGTTAGTTTTCCTTTTAAGAACATTCTGTTCAGTTTTTTAGAATTAGTCTATTTAATCCTATTTAAAATGTGTGCCTGTGTACATGAGAGAGAGTGAGGCTTCTCCTTCTTACAAATAAGTCTGAAGAACTAGTGCACTGAACCATGTTAATTCAGTGGTTCTCACATTTTTCTGTGGTGTCATTTTGATAGATCTGAAGTGAGATCAGTGATGACACACATCACTGTGGCTGCGCATGGGATCCCTTCTTACCTACCCTTGAGAATCCTTCTGCAGGTTATTAAAGCGGGGAGGGAAAAAAAAAGTCTTTTAAAATGTTTAATTGCTTAATTTTTATATGTGTACTCAGACAATTAAAATTCGAGCTGTAATAATTTTTTTCAGGTTCTCATGCTGTGTTAAATAAGGCTCCTTTTGAGTTTTAACAGCGAAGTAAGTAAAAAAAAAGGCTTTGCTTCAAAATGTTCCAGAAAGAATGGGATTATAAGAAAATGCAACGAATTCCATCATTGGAGGGTTTGATAGGAAGTTACAAGACAAATCTTTTAATGGCATGTGCTGAGTTTTTGCGTTCAGCTCGAGTTGGGGCAGTGCAACGGTGCTCACAACCACGCGGCGGCAGCGCTGCCCGCCTTGTCCGCTCTGCCGCTCTTCAGCAGAAGCCTGAATTTGCGTTTCATAATGTGCTCTCACAAAAAGAACTTATTTTTAACCTGTTAAAATAAGAAAATAGAACAAAGTTTATCTGCAGTGGGAATCACCTGCATATTGCTTATTAGCACAGGGTTTTGCCTCACCAGGAGGAACAATTTCTGAAGTTAAATTTTTTCATATTACAACGGTTCACGTATTGTAGCAGTTCCCTGTATTGTGGCTGTGGTTAATACAGAGGGTGATGTGTTCGGTTACATTTTATTTTTCTTTACAAGTTGTGGCAAATGTGCCACTAGGTTTCTTTTCTTTAAGAAGGGAAAAAAACTTGAAGCCATCCTGAAGCCCACTTTCTGGTACTACCTGCAGAAATAAGATGGAGTTTTATCTAAACAGAGACTAACAACGGCTTTTTAGGAAGATACACTTCTTCATGAATCCAAAGAACTGTGAGGTTAATGCTAATAGCAAAAAGTCCTTGGGAAAATTTTGCACAGGGTACAAACTAAGTTTATCAAGGTAAATTCTACTGGAGATCTGGCTCACTTGATATGTTACTGCTAGAGGAGGCACTCCCTGCATGTGTCAGATCATAACACCGAGATTTAAAAAGGAAAGGAAGAGAATACTCTATTTGAGCAAGTATTGGGGCTTTTTATCAGAGTTGAATAGGAGATTTCTTCTAGAATCTTTTCCATTCATGATGCACGTTTGTTGATATTATTTTAATGTATGCCAGTGTATTTTAGATGTATTCTACTGCTAGGTTTTAGTTGATGCAAGACTTAAGGCTAATAAAGTGGAAAGTCACAGGCGAAAATCTTTCACTTAGTCACTGGAGGGGTAACAACTTGGAGGCAAACATGCAGTAAGAGGTCAAAACTGATCTTGCTGTTGCTTGGACATGTGTACTTGCAGATGGATTGCAGTTTAGAAGTAAAATAAAACTTCAGAAGATGAATCCAGTTGTTGGTTCATGGAATTTCTGAAAAGGAAACTGTAACTCCAATGGCTCTGTTAAGCAGACTGTACCTGAGCTGTGTTTTCATCTGAAACTCTTCTACTGTTTACAAAAGGTAAGTTTGGTATTTTCTCAGTTGAATCCCTTGTTCAGTACTGCTGTTAATAGTAATGACACTTATTCTTAGAAAACAATCCATTTCAAAAGTAAGTGAAATGATCCCTTAGGTACATGAAGGTTTTGCTCTCGGAAACAGTGCCTTTGAAACAAGGACCTGAAGGTACTTTAGATATGTTCCTGCTGCTGCTTCTGCATCTATGAGTGTCTGCTCGTGTATTTTGTTCTTGATTGTATATAGTGTTGAGACATTTCCTCTGAGCAGACACTGACTGTATGAGACTACAATTATAATAATGCTTTTTTCCAAAAAGGAAGTAAATCTGGTTGAGTTGGCAACTGAACCAAAGTCCACAGCAAGCTGGTCTATCAGGAGTCACATATAGCTTGGGGTTGTTTGTTTTTTGAATGTTTCCAAAAACAGTGTGGTTATGTTTAGCTGGAAATGAACTATTGTTCTTATTTATGGCCCTTGAAGACACTAAATAGATTTAACCAAGGATTAGCACGCATCAGTATCACCAAGGATGATGCCAGAGAAGCTCATGTCTCTGGAAATGAAGCCATCTCTTCCTGTATTTATCAGCTGCAATTGGAGATTTGTGCAGCATTAAATGATAATGCTTGCTCAATGCAGTCGTTTTTATTGCCTAGTGATAATTTTTCAGAGCATTCACAGTGGTCATTCTTCACAGATGTGATAATTCCACAGTGTCGTTTGAGTCATTTGTGCATTTTCAATATTGAAAATTTAATTTGAATCAAGGAATACAATCTGTAGTTGCTCCTATTGTGAATTTCCCCTGTTAAGGCTTTTAGGTATTGAAAATACAATTTAAAAAAAAAAAATTTCTAATTACCAAAGATGTTTGTACGTGCTGTTTTCAGTAGTAAAGCTTTAATCAATTCAGCGGTGTAGCAGAGGCCATTAAATAGATGAAGGGGTCATATCACTGCAAAAAAATGCAGCCATTTTCTGCTGCTGAATGCCTTTCACTTCTCTGATCAAAACTGTACAAGTTTCAGGTGAGGACTTTCCTGAAATTAGCATTTTGTCAGGTAGGAGCAATCGTGAAATGAACTGTGCTGGAATTTTGCCCACATACCTGTATATGTGTCTGAAGTGCTAAAAATACATGGCCTACACTCGAAGGTAGTTCGGTAGCCTTCCTTTTAACGGTGAGTAAAGTCCATCGATAGAATGGCTTTTGGCCTTTCTCCTGGGAAGGGGAAAGACGCAGTAGGGGAAGTACCTTCTTATGCAAACCACTCTTTATTTCCCCCAGCGTGATGGGAAGCGTGGATGCACCAACTCCTGCCAATGCCCTGCTAGCAATAGGAGATGGCCACCCTCACTTCCCCTTAAATCTTAAAAGCCCAACTCCAAAAGTATTTTTCATCTTTATCCTATTGTTTGCATCTGTTCTGGAGTGGCTGGTTACGGCCGGAGGGTATCCTTCTGTTCCCTGCGCTCCGTGTGGCTGGCACAGGAGGTTGTGTCGCTGCTTTTCTCTGTATCGTAGATTTATCCGTTATCTACAGATCGGGGCCATTCAGTGTCCTGAGAAAGCGCACGGACTGCGGGCACCGCTGCCCCGGCTGGCCGAGGGCCCGTAGGATCAGCGTCTGTATTAATTGCAGCTTTTGTTACACTTTTTCCCTTAGGTCCAGTAAATTGAAGCAAGAAGTTAGTAAAATGCAGTCATCCATGCTTGCTGACTTATCGTTTCAGGAAAATAAAAACCTGACAGAAGCTTGGAAGATTGTGCCTTTTGTTTGGGACAAGCCTCCAACTTCCTTGTTCATGTGTAAAAGATTTCCTGTTTGTGAAAATTAAAAGCAATGTTTGATAAGGCCCCTTTAGCAAAATCAGCCACAAACTAGAAAATATATTAAGGATGCTTCTGGATTTAATAAAAAACAAAATTTTCTGAGTGTATTTGTAGAATCCAGAAGTGCTGCTCTCGCTGATGGTTGCTCACTTCACGAGTCTCAGCAGCTCACAAAGAAACTAAAACAGATGGGTGACATCCCAGCTTTTTTATCATATAGACACACAAACTCAGGTTTCTTGGTTTTTTGGGATTAAATAATGTTTATCAATCAGACAGACTTTATCAGTTTTCCTAGTTTTTGCCATTTAGTCCTTTTGTCTGGGCAAACAAAGGCTCTGAGGAAAGATAACTGAGCAGGACATCAGGGTGTCCGTAGGACATGTCAGAGGCTCATGTAAGTGTTCATCTATAGGCGTAGTTGAAAGATACGGGAAAATCAAGTTTAGTCTTTTATTTAGGTTTCATGAAAAGTGACTTCAAGACTGAAAATCACAAGGAAAATTTCTTTTAGTTTGTTACACTGCAGTTAATCGTTGTGCTTTAATGCAATCGGTTGCTGGCAGCATTTGCGTCTGGTGTGGTGGTGGTGGCCCTGAAACAGGCAGTGGGGATAAAACCAACCCGAGCTGCTTTCCTCTGTTTATTCAAGTCTGTGAGAAGTGCAGAGACAACAAAAGCATGTATGGATACTCATTTTAAGACTAAAAAAAGAAAAATAAATAAGTATGAAAAGAACATCCATTTGTACAAGAGCACATCCAGCAGGCTCTCTCTGTTAATTGTTAGCGTAGAAAACAAAGGAGGAAAAATAATGGCAAAGTACACCTTTCGTTTGTATTTAGGATCATTCCAGACAGATCTCTAACAGTTAAATACTTCCTTTGGATGGATTTGAAGCTGCGGTCCTACTGCGTGTTTCCAGTCTGATTGCCACCGCGTAGGCTTCCATCAAAGTCCTTACTTACTTTCCTGTCGGCGTTTGGGGCCAGACGAAGGGATCACACGGTTTCAAGGAACGGCCTGTGTTTTTTCCGGCTGGTAGCAGTGTGTGTGATACCTAACAGCAGTTCTTGAAAACTCTCGGATTCTGATGTTCTCCTTAGTCTTTAGATATAAACCATCGCCGCAGTGCTGGTTCCAGCCATTCAAGTCTCCTGTCAATATAAAATTGTAAAAACAGAGCTAAGGCAGCTGAATCCCCTGCCCCACGTTACCTGACTTACTGAACCTCGCCCTCTGACTTCTATCACTGTGTTTAAAAATCACGACTGCAGAGCAAACAGATGTCCTCAGGGGGGTCGCGTGCTGCTTTTGTTTATCAGAGTTCATGAAGTCCCATCCCCTGCAAAAAAAATAAATATAGCAGCAGATGCTTCACAGCCTTTGTTAAAGTGTTTGTCTGATCTCTGAAAATACAGGACTCCTTGTACTCGGTTAAGCAATGTTATTTATCTTACGTACTGCTGAAATTTTTTTCAGCATTAGATTTCTATTGGGTGCAAAGTACAAACGAGGTAGCTCGTAGAGCTCTTGTGCGTGATGACTGTGCTTTCTGGATTTTGGAAATAGTATATCCTAACTGCTCTCAACATTTCTCAGTAGGTTGGTTCTCAGTTCTGTGTAACATGCTAAAATAACGTGCTTCTCCCTTTTCCAGAAAGTGGGAAGCACGGGTTGCTCTTGGGGGCCTCACCAAGGCGGATTTCAGTTTCTCTTGTGAAGGAAACAGATACATTTCCCCTTTACTCTAACTGAAGGGATCAGGGTTGTTTTATAGCATCTGCCTTTCCCACAGAGTGTAACACAGACTTAACACAAATTAAATAATAGCATGGTGTATAATTTTGCATAGAACTATTGAATCCTAAAATAATTCAGGTTGGAAGGAACTTCAAGAGTTGATCCAGTCCAGCCTTCTGCTCAAAGCAGTGTCGTCACTGAATTTGGGCATGCCCTAATGCTTATAGATACAGTTGATTTTAAAAAAATAAAATAAAATAAATTTAAAAAAAAAAAGTTAAATGAAGATATTTTCTTTTCTAAAATACCTTCATTTTACTTTGGTTTGTCAGTATTCTGTAACAGCCAGGTCATCTTATCTAGACTTTCAGATCTTGTCTGCAAATACATATCTTCTTCTTACTGAATCTTTTATAAATTTTTTATTTCCTCAAATTATCTTGTGACTTATATTGTCTTTACACCATCCATTTGAGGGTTTTTTGGTTCCTTGCCAAAGAAAGGAACTAAACTGACAAATAAATGGGAAAGGTGGTGGATTATGTGCTGGCTATGTTTGGAGTCAAAGAAATGGTTTGAGGCAACAGGCTTAACTCAATCATAACATCGGAGAGAAGCTTGGCCAGGTATTTCAGTAGCTCTGGGTACGTGGCTGATCTTGTTTAAAATTTGCTGAAATGTGATATAGAAAGCACAGTATTAATCTAAACCTTCTTTATGTTTAGCATGCAATGACTGAGATGGTTTGCAGATTAAAAATTGTCCCTTCGCTTAATGCAGCTTTTTGATGGAGAAAATATTTATATGTATTATAAATAAACCTTGGCCTCCCAATGAGGAACTGCAGGAAAACTGAGGAGAGCATGTTAGTTAAGAACTGGATAACAACAAAGGAAAGCTGCTGCTTCAGAGCCAGAAACAGGATCCAACACCACCAGTGGCAAATTAAGAAAGCCTTACAAACGGTGTTTGTATTACGATGTTTGGAGTAACGAGACAATGCAAGGAACAACGTGATTGCAGAGATCTGGCCCCTCCTCAGACAGACCCTCCTCCTCCAAAGCGCTCCACTGACACGTTGACAACTGCCCCCTGTGCCGCGCTCGGTGCCGGCGCCACGCAGGCGTGTACCATGGGGAGAAGAACGTACACAGGTTTGTGCGTGAAGGCGGCTTGCCTGAGGTGGGGAGGAAGAGTAGGGAGGAAGAGCTCAGCAGTGGGGGTTGGATGAACAAGTACTGCTGGATGCAGCCTCAGAGCATGCTCAGGATTGGGACAAGGAGCTCAGCAGGAGCCAGCAGAGCAGGACGCCAGTGAGGAAGGCGAAGAGCACCCAGAGCCTCGTTGGCAGGAGCCGAGCCAGTAGATTGAGGGAAGTGATCGTCCCTCTCCGCTCAGCGCTCGTTAGGCCACATCTAGAGTACAGCGTCTGCTTCCCCGAGCCCCCTCCAGTTCAAGACAGAGGAGGGGGTAATTGCAAAGATGCCGCCAGCCTCTTCGGTGGTGCAAGGCGGGCGGATGGAGGCAACAGGCAGAAATTTAAGTGAGAGCGGTTCTGACCTGGTAGAAGGAGAAACTTGTTCCCCGAGAGGCGGTGCAGCAGGGGGACAGGCTGACACAGCAGCTGTGAGGTGAAACCCTGGAGGTTTCAAGAACCACCCGGACGAAACCCTCAGCTGCCTGGTCTGACTGCCCACCAGCCCTGCTCTGAGCAGGAGGCTGGACTGGAGACCTCTGAGGGCCCTTCCAGCCTGAACTCTCCTATGATTTGAACTCATTTCCAAACTCACAAGGGTAGAACTGGCTGAACTTTTAAGCTCTGATGTTCAGATGTTCATGGCTCAATGCTTCATCTAGATGCTGGAGGTTTTCTTTTGTGATCCACCAGCAAACTGAACAGAATATTAGATTTTTGTTGACGTTTTCCTTTTGGTATGGAATAAAACCCCTTTGGAAACTTTTTAATCAAAACCATTCACGTTATATCAGCACGCTTCTTCAAGGGGCAGGAAAGGATTCTACGCAGGAAAACCCAAATGATGCACATTGACCATTAGCGCACGCTCATGTTTATGACCTTGCTCACAAGCAAGTGAATTGTAAATGTTTGCTTGCCACGTGGTCTTGCCTTTTTATCTTCAGTTTTGATTATAAAAATGTTCCTTTTTAAAAGACATACGCGAGGGAATGAATCTCTGGGCCCACAGCCTCTTTGAGCATAGGCAGCCCCAGTACTTAACTTGTAACAAAGGGAATTTTAGTGGAAGCTTTTTGATAAAAAGTTGGCAGCGTATCAGAGGACCAATTTGACCATGAGATGTGAACAAAGAGTCACACTGGCTGTTTAAACTTCTTACCTTTCCTTCTAATTATATTTCTTTAAATGATTATGAATGAAATATAAGCTAGAATACAATTGCCTTTAGAGTATATGATATTTTCAAATAGTGACTCAATTAAAGAAGTCATTAAATTTTACTTTTGGCATAATCCAGAGATTTGACTGCTTAATGAGGCACGAGGCAAACTAGCAGCAGATTAAAGAAGTAAGAATTATGAGTGACCTGAGGAAAGATTAGCTTTTAGCACAAAATCTGTAGGGATAAGAAGCTTGGACTGTTGTTTAACCTACTTGATTTAACTGGGACAAAAACGCTCACTATATTTTGAAGTTGCTTCTCTTTCATGTGAGTGGCAGGCAGTCGAATACAGCAAAAGAGAGGCTGAGTGTGAAGACGGGTAGAGTTCAAATAAATAAATAAAAAATACTAGGAGTTAATTAAAGGAAGGTAAGGGGTAGAACACAGATGTGAATATCCCCTCCTAATAGATTTCACTCTTAGCTGGGTTTGGTCTTGCTTCCTTTAGCTGCTGGCTTTGATGTTTCAGGGTAGAAAGCAGACGCCTCCTTTACCCAGGCCTTTGTGTTCAAGGCAGCATTGACCCTTTGTCCAACAAGTGCTCAGGCAGGTTATAAATCTGTAACATTGCACTTCACCTTTTGTCTCTTGCTTAATGACCTTTTAAACATAAATGCAGAATAGCTGAAGAAAACAGTGTCAGCGATGGAAAAGCTGACACGTACGCAACCTGAGCTCTGATTTTTCAGATCGCTCCAGTCTGTTAAACAAAACTTCTTTTTCTTTGCTCTGTGGTTAAAAAAAAAAAAAAAGAGCAAAAAGGGGGATAGGGGAGTGTTTTCTTAGCTGGGTTTTCTGTCTTATAATTCAGCTGTAAACTGCTTACCGGAAAAATGCTGCACAGAGTTACTAGCCTACAGAAAGAGGCTACAGTCATTCAAATATGAAAATAGATTCTTTGCACAAATATCTGCTTTTTTGTTTTCAGAAGTCTGTGGAAAGCTGTTGTTTTAAGGGGGTCTTACAAGAGCATTGGAAATGGCATTGTTTATTTCTCTTGCATAGAAATGATCATTTAAGCTTCTCATCAGGCTCTTTTTCTGTTTCCCACAGTATTAAATCTAATGTACGTAAGCTTGATATGAAAAAATATGCGATAACTTTTATCTGAATCCATGAAAATATATACTACTCCGGAGGAATGTCTTACTATAAAATCTTCTCCATCTGAATGAAAGGAAAACTGAAGTTTCCCACCATTTCAAACCGGTACAATAATTTATTTTGGTGATGATTATAAGGGGTATTTTGGATTCACGTGTACAATAGTAAAACACTGACATTATTTTCTTTTGTTTATGTATTTTGCTTAAAATAAAAGATTACTCCAAAGGAAGGTATTTGAGGAAGAATACTTGCAGAGAGAGGCCAGATTTATTTTGGCTGGTTGTTCTGGCCTATCAGCTAGAGAACAACCTGAACAATTTACAGAGACCTTCAACCTGCTTACAGTTGCCTTTACCACAATTACTTTTAAGGTAGAATACCTACCCTAGCTGAACTGACTTATGCTGACAATCCCTTGCAAGCTGTACCAAATATTTTGCAGTAATTCTACTACTTAGATCCCCCAAATAATCGGACTACCAAAACCAGAATGTGTTATGGGCAGGTCGCTTGTACTATTTGTAGTTTTTCCACGTCCACAGTTGTACGCCCTGGCTCCGAGTGAATTGATCCCCAGTGAACCAGTTTTCAAGTGTCCTCACAACCTTTATTTCTGCTGGGGTTCTTTAAACGGTTGCTGCTATCTATTCTCACAGTTTAACTGAAAGCCTTGCGATTCACGTGTGTTCTTCCTCAAAGCCACAGCACTCTAATAAATGTTATAAGGTCAGCCTGAAAAATGTGTTAGATACTTTTAATTTGTCGCAGCACATGATGCAATTGCTAGCAGGGTGGCTGTAAAGCTCTGCTCTCTGCTTTGCAGGAGTTCATACCCTTCGCGTGCTACGCGGCTGTGTTAATTTCTGGGTGCTGTGCTGTGCCCTATGTGGGACTTTATTTCTTTTGTTAGGGCCCTAATTGAATTTTTGTTTCAGAATATTAGTATTGTCATCTAGTCTTTGCAGTTATCTGCTGGAGAGACCCTCATGTGGCAGGTTGTTCCCTGGCTGTGCACTTCAGTCTATCAGCTTTGGACCTTCGGCCTCTGCATAGGTGATCCTGCCAGGCTTACAGAGTCACACCATGAATCGCTTTGATTTCATTTGCTTTAACAAACAGTTCCAGATGGATTTGGGTGAAAGCGGTGCTGATGCCTGGAGCCCAAATGCCTGACTCTGGAAACAGGAACAGTGGAGAGCAGCTCTCTAGAAAAGCGGTGGTCTAGGGGGAGCAGTGCCGTTCGGTGTGACCTACAAAGCTGTCTTTGAATTCCTTGGCTTTCTGCTAGTTCTGGTGGAGGTGCTAGGAACCCATCTTCAGAGTCCAGTAGGCATTACTGCATACTGGTAAAAAAGTCAAACTCCCATCACAATAAGAAGTCTCACTAGCTGTGAGTGTTTGGATTCCCTGCCTTCTGCCCCGATGAAAACTGAAACTTAAATATGAACTTAAAATAATTTCTAATGGAAATTGTTACAGATCAGTTAAAAAAAATAAATCGCTATTATAGTAGTTTGTGTAGACGACAACTTCTTCCAGGCTGGCTTGCTATTTATCTTCATCTTTTTTAACAAAAATTTTATTTGGGTCAATTTTTGCCCCACTTCTCCAACTCCCTGTCCCAGAACACCTTGCAGAGAGCAAATGAACTGATAATCGACGGAGCCATTTTACTGTATCACGACATGATGCGCAGGAGCAGCAGGCTGAGTTTGTGGAATGCTGCTAGCATTCTGATTTACAATTTGCATCTAGTAAATGCTATTACAAAAAGCTTATTTATATGTGATTGAGTCTTTCAGCTATAGATGAAGGTAGCTACCTTTCTTTCTTGTGTACAATGTAGCTGTGTATTACGATATCCTCTCTATGTCTTGTATCCTTCTACGTTTTAGAAATGTACTTGCCATTTCCTTTTATTTCATGTGTTACTGCTTCCACTGATGTATATATATGTGTGCGTATGCCTATATATAGGTACATATGGAAGTCTTGAGTCTTACAATTGTCTTGTCCGTTTAATCTGAGTTCCCATAACTCCTCCAATCCATCAGGAAAGGCATAATTCTAAGAGTCGAGGGTTGTGTTGCATAGCTGGTTTGCTTACGAAAGAACGGTAATGGTGCCATTTGTAACACTGGGATGGTTTTTAAAAAAAAGGGAAAAGGAGCAAGGCGTAGGAGGAGAGGAAAGTACTGTCCTTCCAGGATTAGAAATAATGTTACTGATGGTAGAGTACTCTTAGAAGTCATCAGTGACAGTCAAATTCCTCTTAATAAGAACAAACGGCACTGTTTATTGAGAACACGCTGCAAGGAGCTTCTTATACAAATTACTAAACACAAATTCTAACCCAGGAGTGTTAAGAGCATCGGTATAACAGCATTGCCTTTTCTTAAATTCCCTTCCAGGTAAGTTTGAAGACAGGAAAACCAAACAGAGAACCCCAGGATTAGGATCAGGTGCAGAAAAGCAGACCGCTGCTGGCCAAGCTTTACAGAGTTTGCAGTGCAGAGAGCGTGGTACAGTGTTGTATTGAAAACGATCTATTTGCCACGGAATATCCTGGGATAATTGAGTGCTCTATAATGAGGGCGCAGGATGTGTTAATCATTCCATTTCAGCTTTCTTGACAGGAACTTGGCAGTAAGTTACAGCGAAGCAGGCACTGATACTGAAGTTTTTATTACCACTGCTCATGCGACCGGCAGATTTTATTATTGTACTGGTCTTCCTGATTTTCTAAATGGAAAAGCAAGTTACGCTATTGCTTCTATAGGCTCTGCTGGGGGCAAATTTTGCAAAATAACTTTCGTAAAGTAAACTTTTACTTTCTCATGCGTTGGGGTTTTTTTACCCTTATCTCAATCTTTATTTTTTTTTTTAAGCCTCTATTTAGTCTGTTTAGCCAGAAAGTTGAAAACTCTAGGCAGCTCTCTTTTCTGGAGAAGTTAAGACTGACTTAGCCATATATGTCTTAGTCAAAGTGGGGGAAATGAGCTATTGGAAGAGTTAATTCCATCTTACAACGCTTACTGTGTGTACTCTTTTTCTTTTGTAAACGAATTTTATCTGCCAGAGGTGCTTCTGTGTATATACTTCTGGTGTACAGCCCTTTTATAAACTTCCTATGTGTGTTGCCTCATGTTAGCAAAACAAACCACTCTGTTTCACCAAGCTGAAATCTCTTTCTTGAGGCTGAATCTGTTACTGAGGTCACTCGGTCCTTGCTGAGGAATGGTCAGGCGTGATTTTTCTTTTTAATAAGCTTTACGTGAGGCATTTGGAAATCATGAACCGTGGATTGCCTGTTGTCCTACCAACTCTTCTCTGTCACAATCTCAGAACATTCCTATGGCTGCAGTAGAAGTTGCACTGACTTTTTAAATGTATTTCCATGCAATCTGAATGTTTGTGTTTTATGAGCTTTAATAGCTGTGTTTTAAAATAAATCAATCTTGTTCCATAACATGTGCATTCATATCTGTGGGATCATAAACCCGAACTTCCCGTTTATGCTCTGGCACCGCAATATTAACAATTGGGACAATAGAAACCCATTTCGGGTTTTTTTATATGAGTGACACTGGAGTCCTTTTTGCAGTGCTTGATAAGACGCCGTGTTCTCTGCCAATCACCCTGTTGTAAAACCATTGAAGTAAATGGAGCTTTGGCAATTTTTCTGCTTACAACCTGCTTCGTAGACTTCATCTGAGCTCTCTATACACAGGGACACTCCTTGGACTGGGACTGTCCCACACCCAGTTCCCAAAATGTTTGAGCTATATCGATGATTTGGAGCACTGAAATTCTCTGAGGACATGGAAATTAATGGTGAATCCTCCCTTTTACTTGTATGTGTTTGGATTGAACTGCTGCACAGACAGCCAAGTAGCCACCATTTGCAGTGAATTTCAGCTGAAGGGGCTGGAGGAAGACTTCAGCACCTCGGTGGTTGACTTTGTGCCTTTATCCTGCTCTTTTCAGCAGCAGCTTTCCATTACCATAGGGAGCTTACTGTTTTTCTCCCAGAATTATTCATAGGTTCAGCAGTGGCTGTTGGGTTCCAGGACATAAAACATTATGTTTTACTGCATGTAAGAAAGCATTTTATGTAATGCTGAGTGTTTAATGTACAACAAACTCAAATGATTCTATGTTGTCAAAGATATAGCATTCTTGATAGAAAATGACTATGATTTATTTAGGGCTTAATCTCCACATCAGCACAATCAGAAAAATGTAAAACTTCTGCCTTCCTTTCTCTCTCATAAATTCTTCATAACCACACATATCTGGAAACTAATCAATCAAGATCTTTCTCCTACGTGCTGGGAACAACGAGTAGTCTTAGTAATGTGGGAAGTGAATGGGTGTTGACATTATGAAGGTAATTTCAGTCGATGGAAACTGATATATTTTTGTGAGGTTGTCTTCATATGATAAAAAGAAAGGGCATGGAAAAGTTTAGCTAGGAAGAGATAGATTACAAGAAAACAAAAACCATAGTTATTAAAATAGTGTCAGCTGTTCGGATTTTTTTTAATCGGAACCGTGTTTAAGTACTAGACGTCTAAATCATTTTGGAAGATATTAGTAGGTAAAATATAGTAAAATAACCCAAATTGATTACAATCTTACACCTTTTATAATAGAACCTTAAATGCAAATTGCATTCAATTTCAAGAAGGGAAATAATGTCCCAAAAGCATTTCATTTAATTGCTGCAGTTAATTACACTTACAATTTTACTTGTGTGACTAATTATAATCAAGTTTTATGGGTGTATATGGTTTTATTTCTGATACTAAAAGCCCCAAACAGGGGGTTATTTTTAGGAAATATACTTAACCTTCATAATGAAAACTGCATGTTCCCATTCTCGGCCGTTGGCTTGAATGAGCTGTGTCCCTGTTGATGAGTTTGGAGGGCATCAAGAGGACAAACTGCCCCGGCTGTATCCAGCCTGGCTGAGGAGGTCACTGTGGCCCTGATGACACCGCTCCGTTGCTCATGCTCCCAAATTCTTTGCTTGCTTTTTATCCTGCGATGGGCACCGAGCCCGCGTCGGCGGCCCCGAGGTGTTGGCCAGCTCCGTTTCCAGTGCCTGGAAATGCACTGGGAGTGTTTCCCTGTCCCCTGCAGCCGCCGGCGCAGCACTTTGCAGCAGGCTCCTCAGCCAGCCCGAAGCAACGCTACTTTTGGGGGGTTTTCTTGCGGTGCGGTGTTTGCCGCCGCCTCTCTGCCACCCCAGGGCTACCTGAAAGACGGTGGGGAAGGCAACCCCTGGCTGGTTTATTCGCCGAGACGAGCCCCCGGCAGATGCCCGCAGCAAGGGGGCTGCCGGACTTGTTGGGCTTCCCTCAGCCTGACTGAGAGGGACCCTCAGAAGATGGCGGCCAGCAGCAGGCGAGGTCTGCGGGTGCCCAACCCCTAGCCTGCCACCCCTGCCGTGCTGAGAGGCTCTTTTTCTCTTTTCTCCCCTTTTTTTCTTTTTTTCCCCCCTCTTTTTTCCTTTCATTTCACTTTTTAAGTGGCATTGAACCCGACGTTGGTGACAGTGGGTGCTGCAGCCTGCCCGCCCGCTGTGCCGCCATGCCCGCCGCAGAGAGGCCCCGGCCCGGCCACGCTGCCGCTTCCCACAGCCTGTGAAGGGCAAAGCGGTGAGTCAGTCCTGTCTGCAAAGGAGATTACAGGTGGGGAAACAATGCTGAGAAAAACAAGGTGCACAAAGGCCTGCCGTGCTGAGCGCTGCCCCGGGGTATGGGACACCTCAGGCGGGCGTCCTGGGTGCCTCGGCTGCTTCCTTGTGGGTGCATCTCCTTGCGTTGAAACACGCTTCCGTAAGGCTCTGTAAGCAGCGAGTGAGAGATGCGGCGTACAAACAAGGGGGGGTTCAGATGCTTCTTGTGGTGTATTTCCACAGGCGATGCTGCTCCCCGTGGGATCGCGGTCGGCCGCGTTGTCCCCCGTGTCTGTGGGGAGCAGCCGTCAGGCTGGGCAGCGTGGCAGGAGGCTACCACTCTGGGTTTCCTCATGTGTACTCCTTCAGCTGGAGTTTTCTTGGCTTTTCCACAGGTACACATTAATTTACTAGTAAATCCTGCATTTCCCTTTTTTTTTTTTAAATTTTTATATGATTTTCTTCTATATGAAACATTTTCCACAGCCGCCTCTGGCTGCACAGATTTACCATGACGTTTTTTCTTTGTCATTGAAACTTTTCTAAAGCCCATGTCATTTGTAGTGCTTTTTGGAAGAAAATTGCCACGTCCACTTTTAATCCTGTTGAAAAGAGCCTCACGTCTCCAAGCATAATCATTTTTGTGGTGGAGTGTTACCTGCTGTGCAAGGTACAGCGATAGGCAACGGGCCTTGCCATCTCTGGATCAGAGGTGGCTGACGTTACACCTGGTACTAACACATTTATGAAACTTCACAACCAGCCTGGGAAGCTAGGTAGGCTTCTCTGTATCCTTTTTTGACTACAGGTGGATGAGGATGTTTTACGTGGATTTGCTATATGACATCTCTTTAACTGGAAGGCTGCTGGCTGTGCCGGCAAATGCTGTCTTCCCTGTGAAATCCACTTCTGGATGGGCAAGGGAGGAAAGGAAAAAGCAAAAAGCTTTATCCTTTTCTCCAAGCAGTCACAGAAAAATAATTCTGTACAGAAGAAAAGTGCATTCTGAGCTCGTGTTTGTCAGCAGGAGGAGCTGACCATACAATGAAGCTGGCAAGTTTGTTGAAATTCTTCGTGGATAACGTAAATATATTTCTTGTGAGTAATGGCTAGGTTTCCTTGCCTCTTTCTGCTTCCTGAGAAAATGTTTTATATAAAAACATATTGTATTAGGAATTTTTTTTGTGCCTGCCTGTCCTGTCGTCCCCCGCTGCTCCCCTGCCGATTGTCAGATTATTGTGACAGGAGTGAAGCTGAGCCTGTGTTCATATGGCAGATCTGCTCCTTCACCTCTCAGACCTCTGAAGGCTTGCGCTCAAATCAAGGTCCGATCCAAAACTGGAAAAGGATTGCTGTTTGGCTGCATTGTATGACACCATGTAATCTCAGTTGGGTATATTTTTAGAAGTGGGGAGGACCTGCTGAAGTCTGGTGAGTCCCTAGCTGCTGTTCAACCTTACGGTGGATGGACTCCGCCGTGACAGCCGTTACAGGTGAACCCTGAACCAAAATGCAAGCTGCTTCCAAAGGACAGAGTTCTCATAAGCAAAGCTATATCCAAACTTTGATAATCTGCCAGAATGTTTTGGTCTTTGCGCTCTTGAACACAGTCAGTTCATACGTCTGGTTTTCTGCACTCCAGATGCTAGTCTGCCTCTGGCTTCGTTCAGACTGACAAAGCCCCTGCTTGTCTTTTTTGTTTTAAACCTGAAACATATCTCTCTAGTGAATTTTAGTTTCCAGTGTCGTTTCATTTTCTATCGTACTCCAGTTTTCAGTCACAGAAGCTAAGAGCTCTTCAACTCTGGCTCCAACATATGTGAAATGTATTAGCAAAGTTCTGTGTTAACTTTTCTGTACGTGGGAAAATACTGTTCTTTTTGGGTCTTTCTAAATATCTCTGTTCCTTCCCCCGCCCTTTCCTGTATTATCACAGCTTGGCTATTAGTTCTTCAGGAGTTACTGTTGTTTCCTAGTGTCTTTGCAATATAACAAGTTTCATGCCAAATGTAGCGTAGACAAAATTCTTGAAAATCAGTGCCGGAAGCTACCTGTGGAACAGCAAATTACTTTTCCATAACTATCTTCACAAAAGAAAACCAAACGTCCCACGTCAAGCCTTCCTGTCTTTTACTGTTTTTTAAATTGAACAGCTTTTGCTGTAGATTTGTATTGATTTACTGCATTAATACTAGTCCTGTAATTGTCACATCCTGCACCAGAACAGAATGTGTCTGCCTGGTTGCAGAGGTGTCTCTGACAAAGAACAAATTGAACTAGATCATTGACACAGGTGCAGATTGTATCATTTCCCTTTTCCTCATCGGAAATGGTCATACTTGTCTATTCAGATTTTATTCATGCTGAGGTTTGTGCAGAAGAGTACTTGCAGAGGACAAACCATCTTTTCAGCAGATTTTTTGTTTCTTCCTCTCAGTTATGTTTTAATATATTCCATAGTAAATAAGATCCTCCCTCATCATAACTAACTGCTGTAAATGCTCCTCTCTATCCACACGGTAAACTGAGGCACAACCAAGTGAAAAGTTGCCCCCGTGAATCACTAGCAATAAATTACAACAGACCCAGATCCTCCATAGTTTCTTCCAATCATCCTTAAGAGAGCTGCCTATGAAATGAGAATCACCTCATGAAATAATCTGAACAGAGAGGGATGGTGGGCTCTTACACATGCTCCCAGCAGACGCAAGGGGCTTTGTTAGTGCAAAAGGCATTGTTCTCAGCAGAGGCATCCTGAGGAGTATTCACATCGCTGGTCTTTAAAACAGGAGCTCCCAGCCCTACGGGACTTTTGTATGTGATTGTGCTGTTTACCACGTTGCTTGTAAATCTTGAAAGAGCAATAAAACATGAGCCTTTCAGAATACTTCCATTTATTACCTCTTGTAAAACAGCCTGGAAAGAAAGCATCTCTCCTCTTAATTTCTTGATGCATTCTCTGCGTGTGGGATGTTGAGAGATGTAATGGACATAGCTAACACAGAGATGTTAACAGATGGGTAAGTAGGCAATGATTTATCCTGGTTAACTATCTAGCCAAGTGTTTGTACCGAGGAGAAGTTATACTGGGAAAATCCATGGTACCCTTTCCTTCGTTGTAAGAAATCTGCCTGTCCTCTACCTGGTGGGCTGGGTGTGTGCACCAGCTCTGCTGAGCAAGGTGCCGTACTCAAAGCAATTTTGCTGTGTGCAGATAACACTCAGATGACCCATGTGAAGTAAAATATCCAGAAACCTGCTGACATCAGAAACGTCCCAATGCACTGCAGATCTTTCCCTCTGCCCCCCCCCCCAAAAAATGCAAACCCAACCCTAAATGTTGTGAAGAAAATAGGGAAAAAAAGTCACATTCCTTTTCTGAATGAGTGTTTTGTGGATACCCCTTCAGCAAGGGTGAAAGAAATAAAAACTCAAGGCAATGAAAATATAGGTCTCTGTTCAGCTTTAATCTTTCATTCATGTTTGCTTCTCAAAAGTTTTTCAATTAGCTAAAAATACAGTTAAAGTCTTAATCATTCCTCTAAACTTAAAATGGTGAATTTGCTTTCTGATGTGTTTTTTTTAAGTTTATGTTATTGATTGTTAAATATGAAAATAATTTTTCACCCTACTTTTTCTCCTTTGGTGAGCTGTGGTTAGTCTCACTGCCATGATTTTCCTGAAAATGGCCATATAGTTGTAGCATAAAGTAATCTCTGCAAACATTGCCCTAAAGAAAAAAATACAAGTCTGCTAATATGAAATCCTATTTTGGTGTGGCCAAAAACTAAAATTCTAAACTAAGCTGTAACATGTTATATGGCAATAGCTGAAGAAAACTGTTATGTCTGTCTTCAGAGAGAGAACTGGAATAATATAAGGAAATTCCATTTCCCAATATATTGAGCTTTTCTGTAAGTAATTGGGTAAGATCTGAAGAAATCAGTTCAAATCACAATCTTTTTGGAAAAACTATGAATCTTAACTGTATGTGAATATTGCAGGTATGTTATTATTAAAAAAAAAAAAGGAAACATTCACACTGAAATGTTCAAACTGACATTTAAAAAATTCTCTAATGTGATACTGGAAGCTGCCCTATTTTGTTAGGCAAATGAAAACTGTAAAGGATCATCAAAGTCTCATGCTTCAAATGCAGCCCTCCAAAGAGAGGGAATTTCCACAGATGTGCGACTGGTACATGTGGGTGAGCTTCCCTTTCTCTTTCTAGCACATCACATCGGCCATGGGCATCCCAGAGTAGGATTCCATACTAGGATAAATAAATAGGCTTAACAGAGAAACCTGAAATCCAGAATCAGTAGGTTAGATGAAAGGAATCCAGTATCCTTATCTAAAAATTAACTTTAGATATTCTGAAGGAAGAAGGGGGGAGAATTGTGTTAGTACAGATGAAGTTTGTCACATATCCTTCACTAGATAGGATGACCCAGATGTTGCTCAATTGTGTGTGAGCATTTTTTCTTCGTATTGTACCTTCATGTAGGACAATGTGGGGATGACAAGAGTTACTCCACGCGTTACTGTCTTCCTGATTTGCAGTGTTGAATGTAAACATACTCCAAACAAAACCCTCCACAGGCACTTAAGAACAGATTCCTCTTGAAGGTCCTCTGTACAGCTTGTAGAGTGTCCTTCCAGTGTTGTGTTAAAACTACAGGCTTGCAGATAATCCATCCTAATGTTTTCTTTAAGTGTTTTTTAAAAATTTGAATCTTCATAGCTTTATCTTACAGTTCCTTTGAATTCTTGTGATTTAGTGCAATGGGTTTCATTTTATATAAGAGCAGCAACAGAAGTCCTTGGTTAGTGTCTGGAGGAGGACAAGGTTAAATTCTGTATTGAGATATGATTCGTGAGTTGGCAGTTAGAGAGACTACTTGATACAAAGAACCAACAACAGCAACAAAAAAAAAACCTCCAGCAAGCCCAGAACCTTGAATGAGGTGAGAAGTGTTCATTGGAAAAGAGAAGTCAGGATGTACGTAAGCATCAGGACCAACATTAAAACCTTAGCGGTAGGCAGGAGGATGCTGGCACTGGACCAGTACACCTTTCGTTCGTACAGAAACTGAACAGGCCGGAAATTTTCAACCATGTAAGTTGAGTTCTTCCCATCAAAGTGGACTGTTGAAAATTGAGAAATCTGCAGACATTGAGGAAAAAAAATAGATCGTTAAATCCTTTTTCCATGGAACAACTGGAAATTGTGATATTATAAATCTGCAGTGCCTTATTCTGTGGCATTGTTTTGAACTGTATGGATGCATTAAATCTTGCAGGAAACAACGTGATGGAGGCTGCTGCCAGAGGTCACCAACAGATGACTTCTTTTAGCCTTGGAAATCATGGGGACTTCCTTTCTGTGTGAGCCAAATGCTTTGTCCAGCTCAAGGACCTGGTTACACCAGTCCTCTTGACGCACACAGTCCTGTCCTTGTCCATCACATCACAGTGACACAAAGTAAGAGGACTAGGATTTCTTTCTTCGCTTCAAATTTCTAACTGCTTCAGCAAGAAGCCGGCCCAGAGCAAGCGGATGCTCACTCTTGTGTACTGTGCTATGCTGACCTGTGTGGCTGAGCACTGCCCTGTGACTGAAGCGATTAGGAGTACCCTGCAGGTAAGGAACTGAAATACAGATGCTGGCTCTCGGCCAGGCTGAGCTGGCTGGTGGCATTGCTGAGAGCCCACTCCAGGACATCTGGACGTTTTAATCATGTACTCTGTCAGCTGGACAATCTGTATTTTCGAGGCAGTGATGATTCAGTCTCCTGTTCCCCTCTATAGGACAAAAATGGGTTGCTTAAAGCTGATGCTGATAGACTCAAAGTTTGCATTTCGAAGTGTTCTGTTCTGGTATCCTGATACTTACGACAATAGGAGAAAAGCAGTGAAATTTGGGGGTGAGCAGATGACGGCAGTGGAAGTGTTGCTGACGAAGCGCTGCGCTAGGTGTTTACCTGTGGGTTGGTTTGGCTTTCTTTTCACATCGTCATTTCCCCTTCCTTCCCCTTTCCTGCCATTTTTGAGCGATGATTTAATAGGGTCGAAAAACTGGCACTAGGGACCGTGTTTAGGCAATGCCAAGCGTGAGTGTGTGTCATGGGAAGACAGCAGCGGGGCAGCTTGTAACAAGTCTGTGTTAAACTGTGGGAGCCAGCAGGCAGGCAGAGGGACAAAATAACCATAAGCAGCCCTTTCAGGCTATCCCTCTGCGACTTACCTGAGAAATACTGAGTTCAACTGGCTTCTCAAATACTGTCCAGATGACACCCTCGTGGCAGTCGGGAGTGGTGAGGGAGCCCTCATACCGATAGTACCTCCCAAGGTCTTCCTCAGGTGGGAGAAGAGAGCTCAGTGGCAAAGGCTCCATCTGTGCTGTTTGCCCTAGACAAACCATGTGGAAATAGCGCTTGTAACAAGCGCGGCCGCAGGTATTGTTCACACTTGTCTTCCAACGCGGCTGCTGCTCGTGGCTATGTAAAGCCTCACCCCCACGCACCTTCCCCCCGCGCGGGGCAGCCGCGCCGCACTGCTCGGGAAATGCCCTGCCAGCCGCAGGGTCCCACAGGCTCGAGTCACACACACCTCTCGTCCCAACGCTCTGCACGTCTTTCTTCACGCTTGGCTTCCTCCTGCAGAAGCAGGAATACTCATTCTGGTCCTGGGGGGTTTCTTCACTGCAAATACGGAGCACTAGATTTTCTCCCACCTGCCACGCTCTGAGTGCTTGACAAACTAACCTTTATCTTTTGGCTTTGACTTTCAAGTAACAATCTCTACTGTAATTAGAACAGGACTGGACCATGAACTGCCTGGCAGTATATGTGCTCGAAATAAATATGTGTTGCGTTTTGACCAACACAAGTGTCTTACCTTTGTATTTAATATTCTGTAATTCATTTATTAGAGTTGCATAGTTTTTATTTTCTTCTTCAACCTGAAATGGAAATATTTTGATTCCAAAACTTGCATTTCTCAATAACTGGTTGCTTTAAATTAATTGTGAATAAAACAGGAAAGAACCACAAGGCTAAAAGATAACAGCAAGCAGAATATGGAAAAGGGTAAGAGAACTAAGTGCTGGCACTGAAGACAGGCAGGCTTAGGTCTTGGACTACTGTAACATTAACACAATCAATCCCTCAGCCAAATCGCTGGTAGATTTGAGATAGGCAATTAAAAATTTGCCTGCCTACCTTTACAAAGAATGCTAACACGGCCACACCATCAGCATTTTTCTTCGCTTCTGTTATATCCGAGACATCTTCTCTTATGTGGACAACATGAAGCTGTAACACAATAGTCAAGGCCAATTATTTGTTCATTTTCCTCTACAGTTCGTTGCTGTAAGTGCAGCCTGGCTGCTTCTCTGCACCTACGCTGCAGCGGGGCCGGAGCTGCTTTGCTCGCAGGCTGGGGACAGGCAGCTCGAGGCCCTTGCCCTGAGGCAGGAGCTATGCAATAAGTGGACTATCGTTTGAAACTTCATTCATCAACAGTGGTACCATTTCATACATCTCCCAGAAGGTGAAGCGCTCTGTGGACTGCTGCAGCCCTCAATTTTCAGCCTGTGCAGTGGAACAGGCAGATTTTTATGTCATGGTTTGAAAGGGGGTGGTTTCCTTCCACCAATCCATGTGTATCAGCGCTGGCAACTTGTCTTGCCTTGGGGAGAATATTTTTTTCAGTTTCATAGGTTGATTCATGGTTGCAGTCCCAGAAATTAATATATAATCTAAATAAGCAGTGTGAGAGTGTAATCAGACTGTATAGACTTTGAAACGTTTCTCCTCCCAAAAGGCTATGTAACTCCAGATTTGTTGTCTGTCCTGTGCCTTTGCTATGCAAAACTAGTGTGTTTTCCTGCATGCCCTGTTTAGTGAGCAACGTGTCCTCGGCTCTTTATTTCCACTGTTGGGGTTTCATACGAGAACTAGCCAATAGTTTTTGTGCAACAGTATCTTAAAAAGCCAGAGTTCTTGAGTAAAAGCCATAATCCACAAACAGTCTCACCTACCTCCATAGCCTGTTTTTCTCCATCTATGCTATGCTCTGACCCGGGAAGGTATTGCTGCACACCTTGGACTCCCCAGTGCAAATGAAATTCTACCGCCTTGTATTTTCTTCCCAGACCGCCACCTCCAATTTTAGGGGATGTGCTTAATATTACTTTAACTGGGGAAAACAAATAAGTAGTTAAAAAAAAAAATCAGATCATACATTAATAGTATTTGAGAGCAGAGAGATGCATGTTCTTGAGCTCCAAATTTATCCTAAAGTTCTAGCTTGGTTTTTCAAACCAAGTGTTCCAGAAATTCAACACTACAGAAGCTGAACTCTTACAAAATGTTAGCTGAGATTAATTTGAGATGAGATGGAGAAATATCATAGCCCACTTCCCAGTAATATGCAACAGCATTTGGGCACCCCGCTATAGTGCTGTTGCCATTTCTACCTAGGATTTGCTCTGTGAACTTGAATGACTTGTGTAGAGCTTCGCTTGCTGGAGAGCTGAGCTACCCAGGACAGAAAACGACAGAGCACTACTTTGGATTGTTCTGGGGTAGGGGTTTTATAGACTTTTATGGCATCCATTGGTATATCCTTTGGAGTATCATCCGTTAATTGCATTTTGAAGAAAACAATCGTCTTTCCTTGGTTGCACTGAGGGGATTTGTAGGGATTTGTTCACTGCTATTATAACCCCAGGAGTCAGAGCTACTTATACCTTTCAGAAGACCCTATATTCCTCCATTTTTTGTCTAGGAGAACACCCTCTACCAAAGTATTCTTAAAAGTAAACTGGATCTCTGTTTATGTGGTTTTTAAGCATCATTTTTATCCCCTATTGTCTGCACTGTAATATTTGTTTTAGGCAGGGTTTAAAGATATTCTGTTTTAATTTAGAGTAGTGTTGCAACTTAAGCCTAAGCATCTAAGTCATTATTTAATGTGATGCTTGATCTGTTGATAACAGCAAAACAAAATTTTTTTAGAAGATATTTTTCTAGCTATAAATCACCATGACTTCCTGTGCTTGAGACATTTGGGATATATTTTTAAAATTTACTTATTAAGACCTCTACATTAAGCACAATACTTTTCTTTCCATAGGAAAGATTATTTGACCTGGATTGAAGCCCCAGAGATTTCATTTCTATTCTAAATTCCAAATGAACTGGAAGCTTGTGTGAGTCATTTAGTTACTTTGCCTTTTTATCTGTAAATGGATGAGTAACATATCTTTGTTGGCTTTGTTATTTAGGTTGTAGGACCTTTGAGACCCTGACCTTTGCTATCTGCACATCATCGAACATAATGACAGTCTAATCTCATGTAGAGCTTCTAATTACAGCTGTAATTTAAGCAATAACAGTTCCAGTGTACTCATTGTAGCACAGGAATTGCTTGCCCTCAGAAAGAAGAAATTTAAAAAGCCCAGATTAAAAACCTAATCCTTTTGCATGTCTGGGAAAGATGAAAATTCTGACCAATCCTTATAAATATTAATTTGTGTGTAAAAGGTATTTCTATGCACAGCGACTGTAATATGGAGATTCTAGAATATCATTCTGTAATGAGAAAGTCATTAACCCATATACTAGTGAAAAGTCAAAACATGACTTTTTCTTGTGGTCTGTCAAATAATGACATTTTAAACTAGAATCTCTGGCTGGGAAAATTGAACCAGCTGTCTACCTTCCTACCTTTCCATTTTAAGTTAGGAAAATATTTGCCACTTGCAACTTTCCATTTTAGGGATTTGGCAGTTAAAACAATCCATCTAAGATTTTAAGAACACCTATAGATAATTAAAAAAAAAAAGGACAAGATTTATTTGTAAAGTTAAAGTAATTTAGCATAATATTATTGAAGTGTCATCATTAGTACTGCTTTTAGTGAAGGAAAGTGGAGGAAGTGAACCAGTGCTAAATTGCTGTTCACTGATTCACTGTTTACCGAATCAGTAAGCAGCTGATCAGCAAGCTCACATCAGATTACTTCTGCATGCAGAGAAAACAGGTTGAAATCTGAGAAGATTTCAGCTCATTATTTGAAGAACTAGTAAGACGCACACTGCAAGCCACTGGTTGAATGACTTTCCCAGATTATGTTCTTCTTCAGCAGAATTCTTCTTTGCGCAGAAGCAAGAGTCAGAAAGGGCAAGCCCCGAAATGAAGGGTATGGGAGCATTCAGCAGAAGTTATATACCTCTGCCAAAACTGTTGTCTTAAACCCTTATACTCACCTGCCTCCTAGTCCTAGAGGTTCCCTAGACATCTCAAGTCCTGTTTCTGCATATGCACAGAACTAATTTCTGCTGAGACACTCAAGGACCATGTCCAGGATCCAAAAACTAGATAATTCCCACAAAGTTCCCGGAAGACCTTGGTTCAGTTTCGCTTCTGAAATATAGGGGTGCTACCTTATTTTCACTTGCTTGCTTTTAAGTAGCAGTAGTTATATCTAACACCTTGCCTAGGACATGGAAGAAGCGAATGCATGGTTCCAAGTGAAGGCACAGGTAAGTCCCATAATAACAGTAATAATTTGACAGTACTTGCCTGTATGTCCATTATTTTCTATGTTCCATTTCGAAGATCCCTTCACATCATATCCTTCAAAATTCAATGGCTTAAGGCTCTTGTCATAAATGACATTTTTGGTGACAATATTGATAGGTGACTGTTTGTTTCCTTTGCAGGTGACATCTGTTAGATACCATTGTCGAGGATCTATTTAAGGACGAAGAAAATTTTTTTTTCTGTAGACTGCAAATCCTTGAGAAAACCAAACCACCAAACAGTCAACAGATTCTTGTTTGGGAAATTGGAGACATCTTTGAAGAAAAGGTCTTTGGATGTTGGAGTTTAATACAGGAACTTTCTCAGCATATCATTTTTTGTAGTTTTAAAAATATTAATATGTGTCAAGAATGTTCTGTTAAGCTTAATAGGAAAATATGCACATGTAAATGGCTGTAAAATAGAAAGTGAACTACCACTGAGGTTGGCTGAACTATGGAAACTATAGAAACTTGGAAAGAAGGTGTGGTGGTGATGGTGGTGGTGCGGGGTGTGAAATGCCGTTCCCAGCACAGTCAGTTCCAGGGGGGGCTGGGCAGGACACAGGGATGAGCAAGGGAGCAGGCAGCCTAGGTGGATACTGCTGGTAAAACAAAAGGTGCAGTTGTAGGTAGAACATCAGGATTTTTCATAACTGTCCTTAAAAATGTAAATAGCTCTCTATACCCAGCTTGCTGGGATGATTACCTCTGGAGCACATTTAGAGTTGTTTTTATATTTGTAGCATTATCCTTGGTTGAAACAAAATGAAGAGTTAGAACAAACACTGATATCTTCAAAATACCGTTCTTTAGGTATCCTGTTTAACACTTATGTTTGCATATAACATGATCGCGCAGCGTTAAATGCTGAGTTGTGTGAATTTTTGCATTATTTCTATAAAAAGGCCCTTTGCAAAACAGAAGAATTCAAACACTAATGTGACTGGAAAAATACATTGTTTAGCAGTACCTTTGCAGTGTGGCTGCTCATACTTCTGTGACTGATAGCACCAATGGCCTCCAACTAAAAAAAAAAAAAAAGAAAACAGATATTAAAAATGAGATGAACGAAAAGCTGTACAAATTGTCCTCCCAAAAAGCAGATGGGAAATGGATTCACAACTTGTGATCCTCAGAGAGTGGTCACTGGGCACACAGTTTTGACAACTTCTTGGTTTTGTCTGCCCGATTTTATTAGAGTAAGATATTTCATTTCTTAAATATATAAACAACAGAGGCTGGTAATAGGCGAGTGCTTTGGCTGTAAAGTGTGGAGTACACCATCCAACGAGTCTAGCTGGGTTCTAATATCAAATAATTCGGAAGAGATCATAAAATTCCTGCAGTAGGCTGCTCTGTCTCTCTCTAGATCTCCTCCTGATCTTGAATGAATCAGTTTACACCTGTTAATATTCTTTCCAAAAAACTGTGCTAGCATGAAATAGTAGAACTCTGGATGGGTTGCAGTCCTAAATGATTTGGCTTTGAAACTTTGGCTTCAGCAACTTCTTGAGGCAAAATTCCACATCTGAATATATTAGTGTTAAAATAAATTTCCTTTTATCAGTTCTGTACTTGCCATCCTTTCATATGCTTGTAAATTCACTTACGCAAGATGACTTACTCTGTTCCAGGAACTATTTTAAAGATTACTTGGTGCAATAAGGGATTTTAAGAAATGAAGGATCTCATTTCCTGAAAGACATGAAGAATCTTTATTCTAACTCAGCTGTGATCCCACACAGATGGTTGAAAAATTTTTCAATAGAACGTCTTACTCTTACTTTTTCATTGTCAGAAGAAACGTGAAATTCAGAGGCAGAGAGCTGATTTAACTTAAGTATGTGTGGATGCAGTCAGGAAAGCAGGCACTATTTTGTTTATCGCAGCGTGCTTCAATGGCTGTTTATGACAGTTATAAAGTTTAAATGGACTTTAACAGGAATAGTTACCCTTGGCTATTTAACTTTAATCAATAACAATTCAAAACCTCTTATAATCATGATTAATACTATAGTTTCTACTTACTCATGATTAGTAAATTATAGACATTTTAATAAATGGTTAACCAATTTTTAGGGATTATTATGGAGGAGTTCTGTCATTAGATTGCTAATTATCATAATTTGTGATATTTTATAATACCTCTGCTGGAAGGCTCATAACTGCTTTTAACACCTTTATCTTCATATCAGTAGCATAACAATACCATCCATCTATTAAGTATTTAGAATAAGTTATAAATAGAACCTTGATATAAAATGTGGTTAGCTATAACAACAGAGGGAGACTTGGATGAGCTTGTGGCAGTTAATATAATCTTGAAAAAATGCTAGTATTTTAGTTCATCTCTCACAAACATTAAATTCATGCTGAAAACTATAAATAATGTTGACTCGCTTTGCGGTTTAGCAAATGTTTAGTAATATTGAGACGAAAAGTTAACACCTTTGCTACATTTTTATTGTAAGGACTGTAGTGATTTCTTCGTCGTTGTTCCACTAATATTTTGTAATTATAAAAAAATTTATTTTAACAAAGTTTTCTTCTGACACACTTCTAAACATTCACAAACCTTAGCTTTAGGACCCGCCATTTCTAAAACTGATTGCTGCATTTTTTCAGGCCTGTGTACACAAGACAGCGGCCAGACCTCCAGCAGCACTGAGCCATTTCCCATCTCCACTGGGAAACAGCAGAACCAGGAGTTCCGAGCACAGAATGTCACCAAGTGCCTTAATCGATATTGTAATCAATAAATGCCTAGCAAATACCAGGTAAGCCAATCTTCACAATGCTTGATTATGTTTCATACGTGCTAGTGTTTGCATGGATGAATGACTGCAGACGTATTTTTGGCAACCGCTCTCGCCCGGTGGTCAGTATATGCTTTAATAATGGCTGCACCAGCACCCTGTGATTGGGAGTGGTCTTTCTTTGCAAGTTACATGTGCATGAACCTTCAGGAGAAAAAATGCTGCATGCGGGAATAACCCGGACACAAACCTTCAAAGGTGGTAGCATCTATGTGGCATGAGAGGGTAGTTACCTGCAAAGATTTGGTCTCAGACTCTTTGGGATGTGAGTGAAACCAGAGAGGAAAGCTGTCAGGTGAGAAATCAAGGTCGGCTGAGGTATTCCGGTCTGTTTGCCGTAAATCCTTTGAACAAGGTCTACTGTTCTGGGTTTGTACAGTGCCTTGCACAATGGGAGTGTGATCATGACTTAGACATCAAAGCATTACTGTAATGCAAATCAAATTTTACAGTCAATATGATTCACAATTAGGAGTAAGTGCAGTAAGTTCATTGTTCATCGGGTCCCATGTTGTGGAGCTTTTAGACCATGACCATAGAACCACGAAAATCAAAGATGACCACAGGACACACTGAGGGAAGGTAAATTCACCAAATCATATTGTCAGTGGTCCTGATACAGTGTCTCTGTACCAGAGGAGTGAAATGGAAGAGGGTTATGGAGCCTTTCATTGCCGAGTCTGAGTCCAACCCTTCTCAAACAAAGCAACCACTGACTTTTTACCAGCTGATGGGTGTTTGGCAGGTTCTTTCAAATAAGCTTGTGGGTTTCAATCATGTCTTAATAGATTGACGCATGAGCACACTAAAAATCTTTCAGCCTGCACAAGATGCAGGGGAGATGATGGGGAGAAAAAGTTTAAAAAATTAAAATTAAAAAAAAATCCAGCCCTCAGCTGGCTACTGCTGCCTCACATCCAGCACTCATGAGTATCCTTCCCTTCTTCTATTGAATGCAACGTACACCAAATAATTAGCATCTAACTTTTGCAAGCTTTCTGCAAAATTCCTGATGTCTACAAACTAACAAAGGGTTAGTGTTCTTCCATCCAGTACTTATCACAGTTGTGGTTTAGAAAGTTGGATGGTATCAGTGAAGTAGAACAGGATATAAATTCAACAATTCATAAGAAAAGGTCCTTAAAGCTGTTAAACCTTAAACAATGAGCTAATTAAACATTGCAGAATGCCTGAGCAAACAATGAATTAATGTTTATTGTGAACTAGATTTTTTTTTTTTGGTTGGCAGTAATGTAACATTAGAGAACAGGATCTTTTGTGTAGATACTGCTCAGGAAGAACCAAACTGCCATACTCTGTGTCACTTACAAGGAAAACTTGCATT
Source organism: Calonectris borealis (assembly GCF_964195595.1). Lineage (NCBI taxonomy): Eukaryota > Metazoa > Chordata > Aves > Procellariiformes > Procellariidae > Calonectris > Calonectris borealis. Next base: position 2,925,140 of record NC_134330.1, on the reverse strand, counting down.
TGGATTTTATTTGAGTCCGGTGTGATTCCTCCCCACGCATAGGGACCTTGCATTTACAATGGTCCTTTTTTCCCCTTGGGCTTTATGGCTTTATTTCTGAAGCAAGAAGGAAAGATACTTCTCACATCCAGTCGGTTGTATGTGGTCTTAGGCATGATTATGCCCTAAGGTATGTTGTCTAGTCTAGTTTTAATTGTCTGAGCGGCTCCTGCCACTTCCCTTAGGAGACTTTTCCACAGTCTATTAGTCTTCACTGTCAGGAAACGTTTCCTGTTTAATAATTTTCCACTTGCTTATCTGCATCCCATCACTCCTAGAAATATCACTGAACCACCCTAAACAATTCTTTTCCCTCCCTGCTGTTTACAGCATTCAAACAGTTCCTTCATAATCTGTAATTCCTGTTCTTGCTTCATCCATCCTTTGTCCCATCTCTTGACAACGTGCCCTTCACCTTTCCACCCTTTCCACTTCAAAATCTTTCACCTCGCTTTCTCTGAAGCCCCTTTCTTATAGGGACTCGGTAATTATCAGATCGTGCCCTGCAGTCTCTCACCTGACTGCTCTTTCAATCGAACCTCAGCTCCCCCGTTTTCTTTCTTGTTGTTTATTTTATTGCCCAGAAAAATGCAGCAGAACGTGGGGTTTTCTGGTGTTTGGGGTTTTTTTGTTTGTTTTTGTAGTTGAGGTGCTGAAACCATTGCTGTCATATGAGCTGCCCTTGAGGGTTTCATATCTTACTCCCATACCTTGCTGGTACACGTGAGTTAAGCCGTGAGCATCCACACTTCCTTCAGGATAGTATTAGATACTAGTCAGGATTTCCAAAAGCTCCTTGCCTAATTGGCATTAAATAGAGACATTTGCATTGTCACCATTCAGTATTCATATACGTTCAGTATACATATACACCTGGGCTTAGAATTGCTATATTATCAGCTATATCTGGCCCTTACGTTGTATTATGGATTCTTGATTTAAGTGGCGACGCACCGTATCATAGGTGTCACCTTGACTTTATTGGGTTTTAATTTAGAGTAAGGCTGAACTGGGCTGAAGGCCTCCCCTTCCTTCACAAAGTTCAAGACAGTTAAATTTAGGGAGTCTCTCTTGGCAAGTCAGCAGTCCTACTTATCTCTGTTTCTTCCTTGTCAAATTTACAACTGGTTTCCTGACCAAAGCTGTTTCTTGGCACCAGAATAGCTGGAAAACAATACAATTACGTATTGTTTTCATTTTATTGTAAATGTTTTCAATTGTTTTAGCTATCAAGCCTAGCTTGGAAGCTTGAGGCAAAAAATTCCTTCAGTTGAGCACTCCCTCTTCTGTTCACTTACGCAGCCGGATGGAGGACAGCGCTTCTGGCTGGAAGCCAGGGTGTTAGCACTTTGCCAGTGTGCTATTGTGTGATCTAGGAAAAGACCCTTAAGCTCTTTGGACCATGGTCAGATTGCCTGAATTCCATAAAAGTTCCTAAATCTACTTTGTTCTGCTTGTTCCCTGCTTACTGCCCTACTTGGACCTGGTGAGCTGCTGCTTGGAAGCCCGGTCTCCTCTGACTCAGTGCCGTGAGACAGGTGGTGTTCAGCAGAAAATTGCCCTTTTAATTTGTCCATCTGCGCAAAAGAGTTACTAAACAGGTATTGTCCTTCCAGATAAAGTGGTTGGAAATCTATTAATTTTATATATTGACGGCTAGCTATTTTTAATAACTGTATTTAATCTCTTGAAGTGTGAATGACCTTTATGCCACTAGCAGCGTGAAGTACTGAGACAGTAAGAATATCCTTCCTTGCTTTTTAGTTAAAATCCCTTCTCTCTTTCACTGACTGACTCCTTTGTTTGCCCCTTTAGATCTCCTGTCACTCTCTTTCAGCCATGTCCTCGCTGGCAATTCATTGTTTGCTGAGACGCTCAGCTGATAGTGCTCCCACTGCACTGCTGCTTTTCAGAAAGCCCCGGCTGCCCTGAATGTCATAGTTCTCATTACTGCCCTATTGTCCACTGGTTTCAAATCCAGCCCTAAAATCTGGTGTAACCGCCGGCTTTGCAGCAGAGTGAAGGCTGGCCTTTTCTACAAAAATGGCAAAAGCTAGTTTTGCATGCAGTGTATTTTTAGCTTTGGTTTGTGTTGGGCTCTTTCTATTTTTAGGTTGCTTTGTGAAACTTATTATCTTTAGTATGAAGGACAAAGCAACTTAAAAGCAAGTGGTATCTAAGTCTGTCTTTCTAATTAAGAAGATTGCTGAATACAAACTGAGCATATATACATAAGTCTATTTATACATTCTTAAGTATTACACATCCTCAGGAAGTCCTGATCAACTACTTTGACAGGCAAAATCAGTTCCAAATATTTACTTCTACATTTGTGTATCTCTAACCATGTAAAAACAAATGTTTGTGATCATTCATCTCTCTTCTATTCACTTTTACCTGGAAATTTTATTTTTCATAATGATATACATCTGTATGTATGTACAGTCCAAGATATTTTGGGGAGTTAGCCTTGAAAATAAGCTTTATTGTAATAGTGAAGCATTACAAGTAACCACATCTGATTTGAGCATAGTGTTTATAATTTGCACGTGGATACATAAATCACATGCTCAATGAGGTCTTTGTCTGTAACACATATAAACTAAAGGAAAAATCCAAGGAGATTGGAGGATTCTAGATATGCCCTATAAACACTTGCAAACTACTTCCTTTGTGTCAAAGAGTGAGGAAAATGTTTTTAGCTGTGACCTGTGATACTGTTGCAGCCTCTGTCATATATATGTCTCCTCATAAATTTGCTGTACCAAAGAAGGAAATTGGCCTTTTACAAAAAATGAGTATCCAGGGCTAAGGTGATTTGCTTCTGTGGAGTATTCTGCTTTGCTTACAACAGAGGCAGTGTCAAACAAAATTCAGAAATCCTTTTTTTAGTATTTTTAAAATTTAATTCAAACAAATTACTTTGTGACTTTACTGTCCTTTTGTAGTCTTTTGTGCTGGGTTTATGATGACTGATCCCATGGCTAGAAATGTGACTGAAAATCTAATAACAGGCCATTAGATATATTCTGCAGCATAACAAAGCATCTCCTGCAATGCTATGAACAGGGGAAAAAAGCCTATTCGCATGGAGACAGTCACTAGCTGAGGAGCTGGACCTTGCAGCATGTCTCAAAGACCTAAAGGTTTGTGCTGGTTATTTGGACAGCTAAGAGAAAGGTGTTTCACAGCAGCGCTTGTCTCTGAAACTGCTTTTCTCCTTCCAGCCTTCTAAATGTAAGGGCTAGGAGAAATCCTGACTCCAGTTTTCTTAAGTATGACAGTGCACAACTTGCAGCATATAAGGGATATTGCAATAGCTTTTGCTATGAGAGAAAGGAGAGTAATTCTTAAGCTGAAGTAATTTCACTTGTCACCTGCATATGGCTTCTATGTATGGCTTCTACCGTGCTCCTTTCCTTCCCCAGAGCTGAAGTGAAGAGCAGCAGGAAAGCACCCTGGCTTGGGTGCTGGAGAAGGACGAGGTGATGCAGCACATTGCAGTTCTGCATGAGGTCAGCTAAACAGTGAGTTAATACAAATTGATGACAATGTAGTGTACTCACGGTAGTCAGGCTGATCCTTAAATGGAGCATTAATAATGTGATTGGGTCCACTGTGTACATGGAAAATTGCCCACTCTCTGCATGTCCCCAGAAACAGGCTGCAAACTAGTGAACAATGATTTTTGAACTGGGAGCTGTGATGCCCTTGGATGCATCAGCCTAGTAAAAAATCTGCCTGCTTAAGAACCTCGACACCTATTGAGGCATCGCATAGCTGTATGCTGCCTTAGGCAGCATAGATAAAACAAAGCAGGATTCATCTCATCTGTGATGTCAGTCATTCACCACTACCTGCCATATGCAATCACTCTTCAGCAGTTCAGAAGTCATGCCATGGGGATGAGGGGCAGTTGTTGGATTCATACGTGATGGAGACAGCAGAGGTGATCTTACAATGTTTACATGTGTAATTCTTTAAGAGGAAGTCAGGATCTGCAGATGAATGTAGATTACAGCAAGGTGTGACTGCACAGTACATATTCTTGAATAACTTCACACATAGACTAACGTGAAGAGAATCAAGGCATTCCTGTTCTGAGACAAATTTAACCATTTGTGCAACACAGATGTATCTGGATGCCACGCCTGGCAAGCGGCAGAAATGGAAGAAGTTAAAAACATTTTGAAGTTTATTCCATGTATGACTGTAATACTGTCTTGCAGCTGCCTTTCAGGAGTCTTCCAGTGATACACAGTGTTGGTTTTTTGGCTGCTGGCCTTGGTTCTCTGCCCCCCAAAATGAAACAGGCTGTTACAGCTAGCTGAAGAGCTGCTTTCTGGCTCCACTGTCTCATCTGCTGCTCTGCCACAAGCACTTTTCTGTCTTTTGCTGAATTTTAGTGTCAAAGGAAGAGTGGGAATGAAATTGTTACAATGCCTTACCATTCTGTGCCTTTATCATAAGCTGTGGAAGGAAATAAGTGTACTCTGAGATGACAGGATTTGCATCCTTAGATATCCTGGTCAAGCAATCTGTGCCCACTCTTCTCTCAGCTGTAAACCCCCTCCAAATGTAAGCCAAGTATGACAGTGAATATGACAGTGGCTCAACCTCTGTTCACCACAACAGTCCCTCTGATAGAGTTCATTTGCTAAAAGTTAATTGCAGGATCCACATTTAATGGGAAAGTTCATTAATAAAAAAATTTCAGAGTTTCAAAGGTGTACCAAATGCTGCTACTGGTTCAGCACAGATGATAAAGCTAGAAAATTCTCTGCTGCCTGAAGCTGCTTGTGCAGTTTACAGAGCTACAGAGAGAGGGGAGAGCACAGACAGTGTCAGTGGGTATCTCTGGCTCTCCGTGCACACTCAGCAACCTGACAAACGTGAGCTCTTGTTTCTTCTTGCATACAGTGGATCTGACGATGGTGGCATACGCTGATATGTATGGATGATGGCAGGCAGACTCTGATAAGACTTTAAATCCCTTTTGGCAGCTTGAATGATTACAAGGAAGAAAGAGAAGGAAGCCCTAAGCGATGTATCCTGCATAAAGATCATAACTTGAGATCACGAGTCTGTCTGCACTGAGATAGTTGAGGTAACTACTTCGAGATAATGTCAGCGATAGCTTGTCAGTTATATTTACTCATTTGTTGGATTAGGTGGATGGAGAGAGGAAAATTCAGGTAATCCATATTTCCTAAAGCACCTATGGATTACTGCCTAAAGCAGCTATATCTTATTGCCTTTTCTATGTGTTCTAGGTCTTATATTGCAGTTATTACTCTACTTTCTTAAACAACTGAAAATGCAACTTTTCATCCCGGAGTGTATCTGAGTGCACCAGCATCCCAATTTTGCCAGTGCTAAATTGGATTTGAAATACAAATATAAGTATGTGTCCAGTCTATACCATTAGAAGTGGAAATGGAAGAAGTTAAAGCATCTCTTCTTATGCTGTTTATAGAGATAGGAGGTATACTTTGTATTTGAAGGGCCCTGAGGAAACATCAGACTGAGAATTAATGCTGACAACATCAGTGCCAGCATGGTTATGTAAATTTTATGTTTGTGAAAGTTAAAAGTATGTAAGTAGAAATATAGAGAATTAGAGGAATCATGTTCTATCATGCATTAATTTTTTTGAGAACTAGAGCATGGACTGTGGGAGAATGTCTTCTCATGGCTGAGCCCTGGTCTGTGATAAAGAAAAAGGTTAAAACATGCTGGGGTTCATTCCATTCCTCTTAAAGAAAATTATTTTTCAGTAGCACTTGGAGCTTGTGTGGTGAACTCCACCACAAAGCTTCTAGAGGGACGTACATTATGATTCTCTACAACTGTTGTTCTCTGGATGGCACGAGACTGAATCTACTGAATTAATAAAACCCCTCTCTCAAAAGGTTTGGAATATTCCTGCTGGAACATTGCAGACATTTTGCCTCTCTTCTGTCGGTCTAATAGCAGTACCAGAGGGTCATTGATCTCTCAAAGGAATCAAGCAACCCATTTGCGGTGCACCAGTGCAGCTGTGGATGGAATGTGCTAACCGAGATCCATATAAGTCAGTGGAGGAGATGCTGGACAGAGATTCAAGCTGATGGCTTCTCTTCTTGGTGCTGCTTGATCTCTGGGCCAGTGGCTGCACCAATGTGCCTCGGTTTCCCTTTTGTAGAATGGGGTTAAAGAAGCTTGCTTTTTATAAAGCCCTGTAAGGACTATTAGTAATAATTTTAAAACATAGGTGCTATGATATTAAGACAGGTCAAGGCTGAAAGCAATTTGAACTATTAGAATCAGTCATGTTGACTATTTAAGTGTGGTGAATTATGAGGCTGCTCAGATTAGAAAAACAGCCCTGGTGGAGGTATGTTAAATGAGCTGATTAGTGGATATCACTCAAGCTAGTTCTGAAAAGTGGTCAAATAGAAATGAAATCCTTATTTTTTAAAAAAGATACCATCCAAATATAACAAAAAATAATTTAGGCTGATTCTTAAACATTGAGGTTTCTTGAAATGTTTAGCCTTTAACTTAGCATAATGTATCCTGTGAAGCTTCTACCTCAGGAAAAGGTTTGGAAAAGAAGGTAGGGGGGAGAGCAGGTTTCTTGTGCATTAATGACTTGTAGTTTGCCTCTACACTCAGGGAAGAAAGTGGAAATAATCATGGTTGGGAAAAAAGCAACAAAAAATATTATATGCATTCCCTATCTTACTTCTGTCTGCTAAAGCACTAGTTATTAACACTAGTCTAATAAAGCCCATAAGGGTTTTCTAAATAGTCTTTCAAGATCCTGTGATAAATCCCTTAATAGAGCAGTAAATTTAGCAAAGTGTTAATCAATCAGTAATCAACATGAAGCAAACACTAGTTGTAGACTTTGGAAGAGCAAAGGTTCTTTGTGTTTCTGTTTACCTGAAGCCTCTGGAGGCAGAATACCTACAAAATACAGACTAAAGAACAGGGAAGGTATTTGAACTGTCAGGTAAGAATCTGGAAAAGGCAAGCTACTGAGTCATGGATATGGAGAATTAATAAACAACAGAGAAATAAAATGTGGGAAACACCCCTGTTTCCCCGGTGCTCAGGCTGTGCTCCTTAAGGCACTTTCTGAGCACCTCAGACCTCTGTTACTTTAAGTCTGGCAACTGAATCTCGATCTGCTTTAAAACCGCGTCCCTTTAACAGGCTCTTGGTGCAGTGCTTCCCTCTGATACCTCTGATAATATTGTATTTCTTTTTCCTTAATGCAGTCTAGGCTATTTTAGTGCAAACAATAGACCCTTCGCTACTATTAAGAACTGCAGCGTTTGTCTTTAATTTTGAGGCTGTGTGCTGATATTTACATAGGAAAGGTGATTTATTCAATGTTATAGCATCGCTGATCTAATAGAAGCATACAAATGCCTTCTGCATTTTTCAATACTAATTATAGATCACTTTAATCTAGTCATCATAAGTGCATAGTGTACTTATGTACATAGTGTACAGAGTGCAAAAATAGATGGATCTGCTGGGCTGATGCAGCAAAGACATATTGTTCTTTCTTTCTCAGTAGGCAACCAAAAGAATTTCATATCATAAAGAGCAAAGCAATATGAGCAGAAAACTAAAACAAGCTATTTGAAGTATTAAGAAGTTCACAGATAAAGAAATTATGTTTTGATTTTAAAAATTTACATATATAATTAACTATAGAGATCAAGTCGAACCTCATTGATTTTTCTTGGAGGAGGAAGGCAACTAGAGTCTCTAAAGGTGGAAAAAAACTCCACTCGTTCATTCATGAGAAAAATCTGTACTTGATATTTTACCACAAATAATAAAAGGTAGAGGAATAAAGAAAACATTCTCCATTTGTCATATAGAAGAATTAGAGAGTCTGTACTGTATGTACTGATACTCAGAAACAAATCATAAATAAAAGTAACCTTGGTACATGGGGTTAGAAAGAGCAGGCAAGGACTTACCTACTGCCTCTGTCTTGAGAATGTGCAGAGAGAACAGAACAAGGAACAGCAATTCCATTATCTATTTTAAATAGGCTCAGTGTTGAAACCAGAATTGATTAGACTTCTTAGTATGTGATCATATTTCTGCTCTCAGTTTTATACTGGAGTAAGGAGTCCTGGACAGACCTGAAAGCCATAGCCAGGAAGGTGAACTCCTCCCCTTTGTACTTTCTCCAGATTTACCCTACTCCTGATTTGCCTAAATTTATTCATTTCTCCAAAATGAATGGCAAAAGGAATAAGGCTTTCTAGCACTAAGCAAGTAGCCTGTAGTGAATAACTGATACTTTGCAACCTATGCACGTTTAGTAACCTATTACTAAAATGCTACATTTTTATTTGCTGGTAGCTTTTTTTCCTGACAGCCCACATGACATTCGATTAACTGTGAATGTGTGTGTTAAGGTTAGTGTTTTGTTTCAAAAAACCCCAATGAAACAAACAAAACCCCAACTCCCTCGCACCCCCCATCCCTGCCCTGCAACCCTCCAAACAGCTACTCAGGACTGGAGTAGATTTGTGAGGCTGGAAAACGGGACTTCTGTGTGCAGCAACAGGAAATGTTTATTAAGCGGCATACCAACACCTTGCTTATATATGCTTTTGCACTTAGTGAATTAACTGAGAGCACACCTTTTATATGGTTTTTGTTTGGGGGCTTTTTTGGTCCTTTTTTTTTTTTTTTTAATAATGCTTTTTCTTAACTTTCCTGCTTCTAGTACTATAGTATAATATATGCAGATTTTTTTTTTCTGTCCCCTCTGCTTTCCTGTCTGAATGCTCTGATTCTATGTGTCTGATTCAGAGGCAATTCAAGCTTTATGTTCAACAAACAAAGGTGTGTACAAAAAGTGGCAGTACTACTTTTTGCTCTATAGTCTCTATTATAGAGCCATTTTCATCTTTTCATTTGGGGCTGGATTTTGATACAGCTGAGGAAGACAGAAGAGGGAGTGCAATTTCTTCTTCCCCTTCCCCAAATGCCTCTCCGTCCATGGGGATTCAACCCTTGTGCTGGGTTGGGTGCAAGAAGAAGAGCAGGATGCTTGCCCCAGTGCTCTCCCTGAAGGAGTGGACAGAGTGAAGTGGCATTATACTGGCTGCACTGAGCAAGCCCAGTCATCCAGCAAGGGCTGAATTAAAAAAAAGGAGCCGAGAAAGTGCTTCTTGCCTTTACCAAGAGCTGCTGGCTCCCAGATGAAGAGTATGGCCATTCCGCTGTTAGTAGTAGGTCACACAGGATCAGGACCTGTAGTAACAACGGGAAATCTGACAGCTGACTTATGAGCAGGTCTTTTATTCATAAAAAGGATGGCTATAAATAACATTCCAACAATGAAGATTTGCTGGGTAGTGTTTTTCCACCCTGGATTAGGTAGATTAAAACATGAGCAGACGATGATTTGCCTAGCACATGGTGCTAAGATAAATAGTTACTGCAGTGACAAGAACAATAAGGGAATTTGTTGCATTTTTTAACTTCCTAGTTTGGCAGTCTCGGTGGAGCTATCTAAGCAAGGTGCGTGCTGAGCACGTAGAGAGAAGCGGGGGCGTGAACGTGGGGGTGTCAGGTGGTGTCAGCCCTCAGGGGCATCTACAAGACATTTTACTCTTGGGCTTTTCTCTTTTTCTTTTCTGGGGGCAGTCTTCAGTGGGGGAGCTGAACCAAAGCTCTTTGATGAATTTTTTTTTTTTGCTCTATTTGTGTTTAGTTCTCTGAAAGCTAAGAGCCTGCTAGAAACCCTCTGTTTAGGACTGAAAATTCTGAGGGTTAGAAATTTTGGTCTTGAAACTCAGGATTCTTGGTTTTGGGGGTTTTTGCCCCCCTTTTGTCAACCTTCCAGACTGTCATTATTAAAGCAGTAATAAATTGCACTGCAGTCATGTTAACTAAGTCTTTATTTGTGCTAGAAAGTGAAGGCAGACTCAGGGAAAGACATTCCCTTTCCTTGTAAAGTCTGTAATCTAAATAAGCAGGGCAGACATCAAGTGATCTCCATTTTTTTGTCTAAAGAAACTTACCTGACATGTGCTTGGTTATCAGTTCTCAAGGGCATCTTTGCACCTAGGAATATTTTTGAACTGTAGGTGGGTTTTACACAAAGGCCTTTGGACATTGAACCTAACTACATATGAGGATAAGAGACAAAGTTATGCAGGGAGTCTATTGCAGATCACTGAACTCAATGCTTTTTTTTTCTGGCATGATGATTGCAGTTGTGTCCGTAGCTACGGGATAGGTAAGAACAGGAGGGAATATCAAAACCAGTGAAAACTGCACTTAGTTTGTGGCCTGGAGAACCACAGCAGCAAAGATTTTGGAGATGTTCCCCCCAGTCTGCTTTCTGCAGTGAGACCTGACATTATTCTGCTGCTACCGAAAGGGCTTCACAGGAAGTTCGGAGGGGCTGACGTGACGGCTAATGAAGCTTGCATGTGTCTGAGCCAAACGATCCTACCATGTGCTGAAGGGAGGAAGTCCAGAGCTGTTCCTAACCTTCCAGCTGAACAGCTGCAGCCCCCCGTGTCCCCGCAGCGCAGGCGGGAGGGGATGAGAGCAGGCTGGGTCTGACGCCACGGCACAAATGCGTAAGAGTCCCAAAGTCAAGGTGGTGGCACAGCTCTTTGTGCTGGGAGGCTGAGTCGTGGCTCTTAGAAGGAAGATCTAAGGCTTGTGAGGGTGAGACTGACTTGAGTCCAAATCCTGTTCATAAATGAGCTGATCTGGGAGGAATTGCCCCTGCAGCGGGAGAGGAAAGCACTTCCACGAGACTTAAAACACAGATGAATTTCGTGATTAGTGACTGGGTGATTGGGAAACCTACCCTTCAGAGTGAGAGAACACACTACGTGCTCTTCATTTAGTTGCGTGTTGTAGTTTTCTTCATTCGAGTTCCCTCACCACTGAACAGGAAATCTGGAATTTCATAGCTGTTGGTGAATCAGAAACATTAAGTCTTCACCTTTCACGTGAAAATGTGGGCTGGCTATGATTATCCCTGAGTCTGCTCTATTGGGAACCTTGTTCTAATACAAGGTCATTCCCATGGAATAGAAGCATTTGCAATGGCTCTTTATTTGGCCTTCTGCTGAGCTCTGGTGCATTAACTCCTCACTATCTATTTTAGGCTGTACCTGAGGATTAGACCCTGCATTATGCGCTGTCATCATCAGTAAAGCTGAACCTCTCTCCTTTTCCCAGTATTTATGTAAAGCACTATTCTTTATATGGAAGAATAGTCTTCATTTGGTGAACGATGAAACACCAGCAGCGTGCAACTCAACATTTCCTAGAATTATGAAGATGTGTTCTGAAGGATGTGTGCCTCGAAGCTGTATATTTAGCTCTGTGTGTTTACAGCCTGCCTAGTTGCTTTGCCAGGTTTTGAAGCACGCACATTTCTGACCATGGCTTTCTTGTAACAACAGTCCTCGCTGTGCCTCTGCAGTTGTTTGGTTCAGGCGGAAGATGCCCTTTATGTGGACTGTTTCATGTCTAAAGGGATAAGATGCATTCTGGCTTCTCCACGTATAAATTATCGGTGGAAGGCTTCGTTTACTGTACAACCTTGGTTTCAGGTATTTAGCAATGTTTGTCTCCTCTAGGCAGCATAATACAAGTTCCTCAAAGGTGAAACCAGCAGTTCTGGCATCTCGGAGACATGTTCAGGCTCTGCACAGGCGGGGCGAGGGCCTGGTTTGTGGGGGTGTTCTTGCAACAAGCTGTCCTTGCCATTACTTTGTGGCTTGTAGCTAACATAATGCTAAACAGCAGTCGGAGACATTCAAGCCTGAAGATTGTCTTCGCTTTATGTTCCTGGTGAGGGCCATGGAAGCATAGCTGGGACGTCAGACAACTCAAATCCTGTGAGGCAAAAATTCCTCAAAGAGTGGGTGGAGGAGGAGCGGAGAGCTCTCTGTTTTGAAAACATCTCAGAAAAATCTTGGAAGGAGATCATACATCCTATTTGTGTCTTCCTCTCCAAAAGGAAGACTTTAATCTGCATAAATTAAAACATAATTTGGATAAATAGGCTCCTTATTTGTATTACTCCCTTTCCTGAATGTTCCTTATTCGCAGGCCTCATGATGCCCATCGAAAGACTGCGCAGAGGGATATTCTTGTCTCAAGGCTTTGCTGAAGGTCATGGCAAGCAGGAATTAATCTCCCTCAATACTTGGCCAAGCTGCATGGCATTGCCATTTTTTGGCTCAGGTTGTGTGTTGTCTGCAGCCTGGTAAAGTGTATAGTTGGAGTGCAGGGGCAATTGAGGAGAAAGCTGAACTGTTGCATTTCACAACAGACAAGGTCTGGTGTTTTAAGACTGGGAGTAGGGATTGGACGTGAGTTCAGGGAGAATGTGACAGGAAAGAAACCAGAACAGTAAAATCCCTTATCCTTTCAGTGCCTGGTTTTTCTCATGTGTATAGTGTATTACATGACTTTGAAAGTAACACCAAATCATCTGTAGCTTAATTGTGCCATGGAGTTCCTATCTTCATTACACGGATGCAGCTTTTTCTCCTGTACTTTCAGGCGTAACTCAAGTCTCTTGGTGTGTTATCAGCATAAAGGACATGGAGAATTGCTGTTGCATCACGCTAAGGTAAAAGTGTATCTTGTCCAAGGGTTACTGCGCAGAACTAAGACTCTCAGCTCCTGAACTTAATTTCCTGTTTTGAAATCAGCTTTGGCATGGCACAGCTGGGGCCTGTTATTCTGAGAGCTGCTGAGCACTTGTGATTCCTGTTGAAGTCTGGGAGCTGCAGGTTATGGGCATTTCTGAAACAAAGATCAGTTGTGTGAAGTTAGATTTTCCACAACAGCCACTTGAAATGAATGGTCATTAAAAATTCAGCCCAAAGCTTCTGATGTCTCTTTCTCAGTCTCTTCGCCATATTCAGTGATTATTGTCTTCTCCACAGGCATAATAGCCAGTTGCCAATCACCAATCAATTATTATTGAACTTTGAGATTCTATACAAAATAATGCCAATTTCTTACGCATGACAAATATCAAAACAATAGCAATTTGGACGTTCAGATAAAGAAATATAAAAACAATTGTAGAACTAAAAGGTGTTACAGAAGGTGAAAGGCTTGCCAACAGCAAGGTACAGCCAGTGTTTAACGTGTTAGCCTGAGATACAGGAGATTAGATTTAGTTCCCTCCGTACTGGACTTCTGCATGATCTTAAGCAAATAATGTGATTGTTCTTTTCCCACTTGTATAATGTAGATAACACTCTTTCCTTGCAGGTGTGTTGTGAGCGTAAGTACAAGAAAGATTGCAAAGTTCCCAGAATATGGGAGTATAAGAATATCTTTGAATCAAGATTGTTATACGTAGGGATTTGGCTATGTAGTAGCCGTCTGTCTCACACAGTGCTTTCAATCCAAACTACTTTTTAGCTGGTTTTGAGAGCTCAAGCTTTATTACAGAGGGTTGGAATATACAATTCTGTGTTTTTCTGTATGTTGAAGTCCACTAAAAAAGCAGTTTCCACAATAATATTGCCTGCTTTAATCTAGCAACATTATGCTAATTTTTATGCAATTATATTACGGAAATAAGATTACAAAGCTTTTGTGAAGAGCTATTTATGCTTCTCGATATTATTTTTAATTATATTCTGATCTCATATGGTTTAGTGTTTCATGCTTGACCACCAAATTTTCAAATTAGAGAAATTTCAAGCAGCATTTTCAGGAATATCTAGGGCACTTCGGAGTCCAAGTTCATGGATATACTCTTCTTAGTAACTAGGATATTTTTAAAGATGTTTTACTTTGTGGATAGCCTGCTGTTCATCACAGCCCTCAGCCCCTCCTTCAGTTCACAGAGCCGTGGCAAACACAATTAAAAGAGATCAGGAGTGCATGTGGCTTGGTCTGGTGTCCTCTGCCATTCCTGACCGACGTTCACCCGTGGTGTACGTCACCTGCTGACATACTTGCTCTCATTAAAAGGACTTGCTGACTTGTGTGCTGGCACTGCCAAGGTGACAGAAGTAGTTGTTCGGCAGCAAGATCACACCAAAGGTGTGGTGGACAAGTCTGTATGAGGTGGATTATAGGATGCACAAAGAATGGTCTATCTGTGACACTCTGAGAAGAATATTTTGTAGTCAGCAGACTTCATTAATCAATTCTCAACCCTTATTTCTATATAATCATTCTTTGCACTTCCTTGTGACCATCTGAAATATCTATTACTTATTTGCAAAAAGTATTTCTAGTATATAATAATTGTGTACTACTAATTGCACACTAACCTGAATATACTTTCATACACTTTAACGGAAAAAAGAAGCTATAGAATTTTCCTTTTTAAGCTCAACATTTTAGCACAAATTTCTTATGTTGTAAATTCTGGCAGAGCTATTATATAGTTCACAGATTTACAGTTCTATAGCTGGAATTGCTGCTATAATGATCAGATGTCAGCACTGAATGTGGAAAGCCCATTAACTTAGCTGAGCTGCTTTGCAATATCATGGTATAAAATTGTTACTAATGCAAATTAATCCTTTGTTAGGATAACAGTAAAAATAAATTAAATCAGAAAAACTTTGTAAGTAACATGGCTTTACCTGGATAATTTTGCTAAAGGAAAGCTGCTCAGCTGCAGATAGATGCCAGGTAGCAGCCAGAGCACGTTGGAGATTTCTCCCTGTATGTGGGCATTTCGAATAAAAGGTGGGGTGACACAGAGGTGACCCACACTCAGCATTAGCAAACAAAAGCAGCCACTTCTGCATAGAAAAAATATCCACGGTGCTGTTCATATTGATATACTGTTGTACTGCTCACCTGAACTGCTCCGCTGTTTAAAATCCCCGTATTCCCCACTGGAAACTGTATTGTTTGTGCCAGCAGTGCCCTCTGCTGTCTGATAGCATTGAACGTATGTCCGAAGAGCTTTTTTCCCCAAGTCTCAAGTATTTTAAATCTAGTTCTTAAAAATCATTTACCTTTAAAAAGACAGAGAAAGAAAAGATATAATGGTATTATGTTGTTTTATTAACGTACAAGTTACACATTAACTTTAAATAAGCAAACACAAAATATCCCATAACAAAGGTATGAGTACAGATGTCTGTCATTTTCTAACTACATTCTCATCCAAGAATTAAGGTGGAAAAAATGGCATTTTCAGAACTGCTTAGGCATCTTAAGTCTCCAATACAATTAATCTACTAAAGGGTTAAGCCATTCTCCTGTGCTTGAAAATTAAGTTAATTCAACAACTCATTAAATGCATCTCTCTTTTTTTCGCTTGTAAAGCATCAGTACCTCTGATTTACACAGGAGAAGGAAAGGCCATACCATTTCAGGTGTATTCTGACAACTGATGAGTACTCCAGTACTCAGTACGGCGGTATTTCTGTATGCCCAAGCACAAGAGCATCTGTGGAGACAAAGACTCTTACTTTTTAGATCCCCTCTGAAGTACTGCAGTTCGTCGTATGGTTTTGCTTACAAGTTTGGGGTTTGTTCTGTAGATATGATCTAACTGTGCTTAGAAAAACAGCCACTGTTGGCTGCATCAGTTTGTAATTGTAAGCAAGGGACAGTGAATAACTAGGTTCTGTTGTCTCTTGCTCAGTCTTGAGCAATTTAGTTTTGTGATGTCACTAGGGTTGATCCGGAATTAGGACTTACACCCTCACTGAACTGGGGTCCAGGTTAGTGACACAACAGTGATGTTCTTTGATTCCATCGGTTGCTCCTCCCTCCAAAACCAAAAAATTACTGCTCTCCATTTTCTGACTCTCTAATTCTTTATACATCTAATTTATTTGTGAATTAAAGCTGAATTCACATTCATTCCAGTTTAGAATATCCTTAAAGACTTTTAAACTACTCATGTGATCCTTTATCTTCACAAGAACTGGCCAGATTTTGCTCTTGATAAAGGTTGCTTAAAGCAGATCATCTGTATAGTAGTAAATATGTTTTCCACTTTTGGTTATCCTAGCAACTTAAAGGTAATTGGCTATGCCCTGAGTTGGTAACCCAAATATTTAAACACACGAGTGGTTAAAGTTTAATCCGCTGTCATGATGATGATGTGGCACTGGAAGCCGTGTGTCAGGATTCATTCTTCACCTGGAGAACAAGGTGGCAGTAACACTCATGTAGTACGGTCTCTTTTGGAATATGGGATAAGTAAAGCAGACCTCATTAGCAGTTGAAAGTAGGATTTTCCACCATGAATGGATACCCAAACTGCTCTGCTAACCATACTAAAATTTGGAGTCATTATTTAGTACTTGCGCTGGGCATCCCTCAACTGACCATCAACATAGCATCTGTGATCTTCAACTGCACAGTCATCTTCACCAGAATGGCGACAAAGGATCTGCACAAGCCTATCTCTATACTCTTCTGCAATTTGGCTTTTTCTGATCTCTTCACCAGCTTTTCCGGCTTTTGGATTTCAATGCTGTTCATCACCAATCCTGACATTACAATCTTTGGATCCAAGGATATGCTTGCACCTTATGCGTTATACACTATGTCTATTTTATCCACCATCTATAACTTGGTCAGCATTGCAATTGAACGCTATCTGGCTGTGGCTGAAAGCATGAGGACAAGATTCAGGGTTGCTAGAAATCATTCCATAGCTGCAGTTTTAATTAACTGGGTCCTTGCTTCCTTTTTGGGCTGCTTGCCATTGATGGGGTGGAACTGCTTGGATACGGAAAAAAATCTCTCTGTCCTCTACAGTCCGTTTTGCGTCGACTACCTCATCTTCATCGCCATTCCCAATATTGTGGTGGCTTTTATTGTACCTCTGTTCACTTACCTTAGAATCATTATCATCTTGAGGAAAAGAAAACTGAGAATGAAAGCATGTGGACAAGCCACTGGCACCTACAAATCAGCTGAAATCCAGGTCGCCAGAACCAGTATTTTTATTTGGCTCCTGGCCTTGATCTCCTACGTTCCTTTTTTCGCAGGAGTCATATTTGATGCAACTAACCATCAGTGCCCCATTGATCTCTACCCAGGCGTCTACATCTTTCGAAACTGCACAGCTGTGCTGGTAACCATGAACTGTTTGGGAAACCCCATAATATATACCCTGAAAGCCAAAACTCTGGGGCCTAAACTCAAGGCTCTGAAGTGCCTCTCCACCAACCGTGTCCGAGCCTGCACCATTGAGAACATCTAGCCGGGACTGCCCTTGCTCTAGGACTGCTGATGTGCCTGACCTGGAAACCTTGCTGAAAGAGTGGTCAAACCTTGGAACAGGCTGCCCAGGGAAGCGGTGGAGTCACCATCCCTGGAAGTATTTAAAAGAGGTGTAGATGAGGCGCCTGGGGACATGGTGTAGTGGGCATGGGGGTGTTGGGTTGGCGGCTGGACTCGATGATCTTAGAGGTCTTCTCCAACCTTGATGATTCTGTGATTCTATGATCCGATGCAGCCAGAGGGGGATGTGAGATCGGGCCGGGCTCCCGCCCGGGGCGGTTCAGCACCCAGCGAGGGGACAGCGCGGGGCGGGCGGGTCCCTGCGCGGGCGGCCGCGGAAGGGCGGCGGGAGCTTCGTGGCTTCTCTCGGCAGCTTTCGCAGTCTTCGGGAGCGAGTGACTCGGGTGGTTTGCAGCTTTCCCCCGTGAAGCGTGCGTGGCGTGCGTGCTTTGTCTCGGAGGTAAAAATAACGCCATTAGCCGTGTTTACTTTGCATTCGGATACAGGCTCCTGTTGTGCTCGCTTTGCTGCTGGGATTCACATCCTTTTGTACTACTTGTATGTTTTTGAGGACAGCTAAATGGCGAGAAAATTTTCAGTAGTCTGGGGGAAAATGTAATTTTACTTTCTCATTTACAGTCAGTCAAATTTATCTTTGAGTATTTGATGAATCTCTTTATTAATGGGGCACTCAGCACTGTTTTACTGTTGTAATTTTAACCATGGTTTGTAGCTGGATTACATGTGTTTGTGAGACATTTGTGACTACACTTTTCATATTTCTGCTTATAAATAGAGGCACACTTGAGTCCATGGCTTTTGAAATTTGCACTGTTCTAGGAGAAAACCTTGCTTGAATTCTTCTGTATCAGAATTGTAGTCAAGTTGCCTGTACAAAACAAATCAAAATAAAAATGTCAAGACCAAGTATTTTGTAAAAAGGAAAAGGTCTTGCACCCTTCCTCTTCAAAAAAAAGACCTTGGCTACTGAAGAGTTAATCTGTCAGATCCTAGTAGAGATGAATGCCTGTTCTTAGTTACACAGGGATATTGTCTAGAAGAATCTCAAAGCTTACATTTCTTCTCTTGCACAGTTACAAATCCAGAAGCCTTGATCGAATAGATCCTGGTGACATTAGCTCATCTTTCTGGTTTTAAAGTACGCTCAAATACTGCTCAATGGTATTACATCAATGCGATAATCCATTCCGTGGTAATTGTCTCACATTTGTGAAACACACACACACGCACAGTCCAAAGTCAGCCCTTCCAGTCCAGGTTGGAGTTTTCAGGGATTTCTTTCCAGTTTGTTTACTTTGTTGTCATTGTTTCAGCATTTCAAAAGGCTTGAGTGAACGAAGAACAAAATCCCATTAATCTGTTCCTGAGCGGGTATGAGAAAAGAGCATGTTTTGCGTAAGAAATGGGTTCACCCACTAATGTAGGAAATGGGCAAGTGCCATTACATTAACAAATCCAATACTCAGTGTTTTATGTCTATTGCTGTAAAACCCCTCTTCTCTGCTACTTTACATTGAAGAATGCTGGGAGAATTTCTTTTGCCTGAATTAATATCCAGACCTTTAAGGAAATGGATGGCACTAAATGGTACATAATTAAAATGAATTATTTAAATGGATACTGTGACTCAGACAAGATAAATCCGGCTCCATTTTTTCCTTCCGGACACTGCTGTCCTGTAAGTTCTGGTAACTCCACCAGCCGCAAGAAGTGTCCAGCTGGAAACCGGACATCGGCCTCCTCCTCAGGGTGTTTCAACCTAAGCTTAACAACACGAGATGCAACCAAAACTTACCAAAGGGCAGATGGTAAGATCAACCTGGGGGCGGTTTTATTATGTGATATTTATTATACGATAACGATTTCTGTTCATCTCCATATTGACATTGGCAAGGTGAAGCGTAACCGCCATAATATTTAACGCATCGCTGTCTATCGCAGTGATTGTCATTGCAAAAGCAAGGTGACAGCTGGAATCCAGCCAGAACCCCCTCAAGAGGAGATAGATATTTATAAAAAGAAATATAAAATAGCCCCTGGCCCCGCCCGCCGCTCGGCGGTGGACTAGCGGGCCTGGGTGGAGGCGCTCGGCGCTCCGCTGGCCGGAACTGGGGCAGTGCCGGGCGCCATGAGGGCACCGCGGCCGTGCGGCGTCTGCGGGGCGGCCGGCGCGGCCAAGTACCGCTGCCCGCGCTGCGCCGCCGCCTAGTGAGGGCCGGGCCGGGCCGGGCCGGGCAGGGGGGCGGCGGGGGGCCGGGGGCGGCAGCGGCGGGGGGTGGGGGGCGGCGCGGCCTTGCCCGCCCGGTGAGGGGAGCGGCGGCCGCCCGGTGAGGGGCCGCCTCCCGCCCTTCTCGGCGCCTCTGACGGCGGCTCTCGCCCCACAGCTGCTCCGTGCCGTGCTGCAGGACCCACAAGGGTGAGTGACCGGCGGGACGGGGCCGGGGAGGGGGCCGGGCGGGCCGCACCGCTGCTGACGCCGTCCTCTCCCGCAGAGCGATGCACGCCGGAGCCGAAGCGGGAGCAAGAGCGGGAGCGGGCGGCGGCGGGACAGGTCTTCCCCGGCGGGCCGAACCGCGGCGGGCAGCACGCAGGTAGGTGGGACGGGCGGGCTGGGGGCGCGGGGCGCCCCGGCCCCCTGCAGCTGCGCTGTCCTCGCCCGCAGACAGCCCCTGGTCGGTGGAGGACATCCTGACAGAAGATGACGAGCAGGACCGCGTCCCGCTGCAGAAACTCAAGCTTTTAGGTAATCTTGAGAAGTCAGAAGTGAACCGGGCGTGCAGGTGGGGGAGGGCCTTCAAAGCAAGCAGAGATAGTCACAATTCCCATGAATTCTTCATGGAGCGCTGCGGTTTATCCCAGTCGTGCACGTCATTGCAAGGCCTCAAAGACTTGAATGTCAGATACCTGGCCTTTCACCATGTCTCTTTGAAAGTCTATTTGCAAAATAAGGGTGGTCTCAAGCGCATTTGTAACTGTTCAAGAGTAGTACTGTTTATCTTTTTTTTTTTTTTTTAAAGGGGAATCGGAAGAACTGAGAAGCTTGCTTCTGAATCCACATCTCAGGCAGCTACTGCTGACAGTCGATCAAGCAGAAGATAAAAGCTCCCTCATGAAGAAGTACATGCAGGAGCCGTTATTTGTTGAGTTTGCAGACTGCTGTTTGAGAATTGTTGAACCTCCAGAGAAAGAGAACATTCTTCCTGAGTGAGCTACTTTGGGAACATTTTTCTTTTCTTGAGATTTTTTCCCTCTTACAGAAGAGATTCGACAGCACCCCATGCTACCGTGGTGCACCATTCTGTGTATTTCCTCAAGGTTTGGTCACGCTTTGCTCATGGATGTCAGTGCTTCAATTTTCAATTTAGAGTTGATAAGCAGTGATGGACAGACCTCTAGATACTAGGAATTAAACTTGATATTCTGTGGACTTGCTTTCTGTTGGTACAGAAATACTGTCAACCGTGGGAAACATTGCTTCCCAGTAACAATTATATTAAATATATTTGCATTTATTTTAATCCACAAACTAATCTGAAATGTTTTTGTTAACTAAACCTTGTTGCGGATGGTCAGACACCCTTACAAGGTATTTAACAGTTTATTGAAAAGTGGCATACACAGAAGAGCTGAACATTTTCAAGACCCATGTGAGCAACAAGGAGACGGTATAGAGCGCTTCTGATGAGAACCTTGGCCCCTTGGCAGAGGTAATACTATTGACTAGGTAGTGCTAGAAATGCGTGGCAGTTGTGAGAGTACATATGTTTTGGTCCTATAGATAAAAAGCAAGAGTCCAGTCTCACTTTTCCCTGAGACGTCTGCCATTAATGTTACGGTTGACTGCTGCTCACTTCCTCGGTCAGCGTCACAAGTGTTATGACGTTGGTGAACGCTCGGTCAGTCAGAATAGTTGTAGTGGTACCTCCGAACAAGAATCCAGCACGCATCAGAAATGTTTGCCTTATTTGCTCTCTCATGACCAGCCTCTTGCTTCTCCCAGGTAGTGCCAGAAGTGTTCAGTTCAAGTATATATGGCTTAAAGCACTTGATCTGTTTTAATTATGTTGAGTGTTCTCATAGTACTGATATTTCCCCTAATATGTGCATGTGTGTGAGAGGAGGAATGCCCCCCCATGCATTCTAAATTTGAAGTATAAGTATAATGCATCAACATAGAAAGCTCTGAGGTAGCAGCAGATATGGACGTTGAGTAATTTGAAAGCAGCAGCTTGCAGACAGTCCTAGTCCTTCCCTGAAGGAAAAAGTACAGTATATGGCCAAAACCTATGTTGGAAGGAGTTTTTTTCTGTCCAATAAAATCTGGTTAAATCCAGTGATGGAATAGGCATCCGAATGGGGGCTGACATTTGCGTAATGCAGGGGAGACTTCTTACAGTGAAACTTGATAGAGCCCTACAAGAAAAAGAGGTGGAGAGGTCAGTTGTTTTTGCCAGATTTTGAACTAATTTTGCTATTCAAACTAAGCAGTGCTTTAGTATATAAGCAACTAGTGAATACGAATAAGGATAGTGGAAGTCCTCCAAAGGAGTCCTAGTACAAATGGATTTAAGAGAAATGGTTACTAGAAGGAGCAGTAATACCATAATTTGAACTGAAATTAGCTTAAACTCTGAAGATTTGAGTATTTAGTCAGTACTGAACTTGGTACTGCTTCTTCCTACTGCAGTAAGTGTGACCAGGCACAGGCTATTCTTGAACACAGAATTTTACACAACCTTAAAAATTTATCAACAAAAAAACCAAGCACAGGCACAAGGTGATTTGTAACCAGAGTGCAATTTCTGAGAGAAGCCATTGTGGGTTGTGGCTTGTTTGTAGTAAATGGTATCTCAGACTATTCTGCCTGTGCGTAGGAGGTGAAGTACGTGAGGGTTGCTCCCCACCTTCCGCCCTGAAAATCCCGTGTGCGAATTAGCCTGTGCAGTTGTCTGCACAGTGAAGTTAATGCAGAATTACTGGGATATTATTAATACACCCCGTGGCTTCTCTCCAAGTGCCATGTGTTCGCCTCTTGTGCAGCTTGAATCCCCTAAGCAGAAAAAATACATGGTAGGTGACAGCAGAGCCCATGTTAGAATCCTGTGCTCTCCATTTCTGAAGCAGAAGTTTGGTCAGTTTGTTCCTATGACAGAGATTAAGAGGAGTTTTCACGCTTAGTTGAAAGTCTCAACTCAGCTCTATCTCTAGCTTGAGCTATTGATGTCGGAGTCATCCTTGCAAACCTAAGCCAGTGGAAAAAGGAAGACTGTAGCCCGAGAGCAGACTTCATAGTTGCTCTGCTCGATAGCAGAGTTCAGGTTCTGAACTCACGGCAGCTTAATTGTGCTGCTGACTGGAGTGCCTGAGTTTGTTACCTGTGGGAGAGCTCTAATGGAAGTGATGCCACAGCCAAAGAAACAGCTTTCCACCTTGTAGCAGCCGCTCTCCTGGAGTACTTTGAGGCCCGCCAGCAGGGACAGGTCTCTCCGAAGTCCCGTTACAGTAACGGGTGCCGCAGCCAGGACAAGGCCAAGGGGCCAGAACTGAATTATTGCACGCAGAGGCCAAGTTGTTTCCAAAGAGCAAGGTGGCTTGGCCGAGATCACTGTAGCTCCAGGAACTGAGAAGAACGCCTTTTCTTCACCCTCATCCAATTCTGCGGCTGCTAACGCAGCCATTTTTGCCTGATGAAGAGATGCAGAACAATATTCTTGAACAAGATTCTCAAACACCTTGAACAAAATTTAAAACTGCAAAACTAAGAGCCTTAGAAAGAGGGCATCTTAAAGGATAGGACACCCTTTGGGACATTTTCCTGTTTTATGAAGGTAAGGAACGAGTTCATTCTGCAGTCTCTACGCTGCCAACCTGTAGAAGCAGCTGTACAAGACTGGCATCCATCTTCTACACTTCAGCTCGAGAAGAGTTTTCTAGAGAAGTGACAATATTGGTTTTGTACAGTTACTTGACAGAGGTAGATTCTTTCTCAACCACTAAAAAGTCCCAGTCACTCAATTTCAATGCTTTCCTGTACCAACATACTTACTTTCCATTTCCTCCAGCCATGCTTAATAACATTAGCAGCCCTGCGCATCCTTTGGAAGCGATTCTTGGCTAACCAGGAACGAATAGCTGAAGATTTAATTAAAAGAAATCTGAGTACAAAGAATCTGAGAAGCTCTTGCACACAATGTAAGGGAGATGGCACTTAAGCTTTCTCCATGTTCAATTACCATAACCACTCCTGCCACTTTAAACATCCAGTGTAACTGGAAATGTTACTTGTTACACTATGTTCAGCCACACCCTTACCAAATTACCTGCTTGGATGACAGTTGCAGACCATCTCTCCTTCGCTAGTTTCTTCTGTTTAAATCTTCTCCAGAAACACTGAATGCAAAATGCTTTCTCGTTCAAGACCTCTGCTCTTCTAGCTTCAAGTTGCTCCAGCTGCATTGGGGATACGAGCCTGCAGTTAATACTCGGGGACGGAGCTGTGTTTACGACTCTTCCCTCTTCTACAGTCTCTTGGTGTTTGTCAGAAAACCACACGCACATTTCAGTGTCCTAAGACTGCTGGATTAGGTTTTAGAAGTGCACTTCATTAGTGCTTATTAGATAACATGTAAAATGAAAATGTAAGTATCTGAGGTGGAAAAGAGTGTCGGGCGGGGAAAAGTGGACAGTCCCAAAGTCACAGTAGCAGCTGGCTTAAAACTAGCTCCATTGAAGGGGGTTCTTTTATGGCTGCCCCCTCCAGCATGCAAGCTTTGCAAAAGTGCCTTCGTCTCCTTCACCTCTTTCACAAAGAAGCTGCTCAGGCCTGTCAGAGTAGCCAAGTCTGTCAGCTGGAGCCAAGGAACGCTGTAATCTTTACTGGAGCTGGGAGGATACTGACAACGCCAGACACAAGTGCAGCTCCTTGTCTGGTAGCAACAAGGAATGCCATTAAACAAAGTGCTTCTGATAGTTGGATTCTGATGGATGTTTGATTTAGTTTAATAATTTGAAGGAAAATGCCAAATTCTGGTCACGCTGGTATTAGGCCAAGTATCGCCTAAACCATGATGATAATCTGTGCCAGAATCCCCATTATGCAAGTATGCTCCAGGACTGTTAGCCAAGGAAATAGCACTCTTACCACAGAATTAGCCATAAATACTTTGGTTTTGCCACAGTACACTGAAGCGTTTTTTGCTCTGTTCCCTGTTTGCTCAGCAGTAGTTTGTCCCGTAACAACATTCTGAAGGATCTCTAAAACAACAGAACGTGATGCTTTGTCATCATCCACCACTGGAGTCTCGCCTGCAAATGAAGCATTGAAGAGAAGGTATCACAAAACTTGGAAATGAGGACCAAGTAATTGTCTTTGTGACTTCTTGGCCATTTAGGGGGATGCACCTACAACAAGAGGGGAGGAGGCGATGGCTGAGACATCACTAGATCTAGCTGTGTTTAAGGGAAAAATGTGGCAGCATAGATTTCGCCATCTGCTAGCAACTGGAAAGCCAGCATGGTGTGTTTTAACTAGGATGTAGTTTGGGTGCTGTCTTACCACCTCTATTATAACCTATCCATAGGTAACAAATGTCATTTTGGGTAGATCTAGACAATGAAACACATACGGAGGGCTCAGCTCTTCTCACGGTGTTTAAAGCATCCTACATGGAAACATTAGAAAGCAACAGCAATGCAATTAAGAATAGATTTGAGCAGCTCAGTTGTAAGAAAATCTGATGGAATACCCAAAACTCAACGCTGTTGGGAACAAAAAACAAAAAGCAAGGAATTCAATGCGTAGCCTTAATGTACTGAAAGATGCAGGAACGGAAAACAAATTCTACACAATTCTACAGCTTTCACAGGGCATCAGAAGCAGCTACAGGGACATGTACTAAGCAGGAGTTTATTGCAGCAATAAGAGGTTATTAAAACCATTTCTGGGACATAGTACACAATTTTTTACATGATGAGACAAACAGGTTAGCCAGATTAATCTATTTGGAAATAGAGGTAGACTTAATTCAGACCTGTCCTTGAAAGAGATTGTGTTGTTCAAGGCAATGCTGCATGAGTTTCTGCATGCCCAATGCCGGAACTTGATGGTCTTGTATCTTTCCATCCTGGATACTGTTTGCTTTTCTGCTATAAATTTTTCTAAGGAGATGAGAGCATTTTAAGGTACTGAAAACAAATATAAGCAATTCTGGCTTACAGGAAGACATCTGGTGACTATGATGGTGTCCATGGGGCTGGGCTGATAAGGGAACCAAAAGCTTATCCCCATGTTTAGGAAATTGTTTAGCTTTGTTTGCAGCTTATTACCCGCTAAAGATAAAAAGGACTAGTAACCTATCACAATGAGGCATTTCAGCTAATGGGTTTATAGTTGAGGGAGAAAGATATGGTGTGTAAGTAATTTTTCAGCCTGTACTTCATTACTTCATTCCATTTCCGCAAGGTGAATGGATTTCCAGCCATTTCACTTATCTGACATAGGCTGGTACTTACTGGTCCTGCTTCCCACATCTACTGGTTACTGAACAGACCCATTGGGTGAAGATGGGCTTAATCTGGGAGAGAGAAGGGGGTTGCAGTAACTTTCAGTATTAAATGTAACCACCTGATGAGCTCCTTCTTTCAGGGGTTGGTACCAAAGATGTTACCTTGTAGATTGGATTGTGTTAAGTCCATCCTCGCTCTTGCTTAGAAAAAAGAATCACATACAGAAGTTGGCAAAAGGTAGAAGAAGCAGCAGAATCCAGGTAAGCTAGAAGGTCAGTGTGTTTGGCAAGAAAACAAGGTGGGGAAAAAAAAGAAAGGAAGGAGAAAGAATATAAGCAAAAAGGTAAGTGGTTTTCAAGTCTACTCAAGAACCAACTCTAAATCAAATTATATGGGGGGGAATATCAAACACCATCGTAACTGTAATTGTGCTACCCAAGAGGAACACAGAAAAACAGCAGTAAGATGAAAGATTTGCACTTTTTAAAAGAGCCTGCTGTAAGCATTAGGCAAATTGGAAACTCAAGTTGGTGACAGAGTAGAAAAGTATTTTGAGAATAGTGGTGTCCCTAGTGCTGAATACAGTAATTGTATCTGATCTATGCGATACCACATTGGTGCAGTGATAATTTTACTTGACAGCAGAGGGATTATCTAAAGAAACATACCTTTTTTCTCAGCAGGATCATAGTTGCTTTTATCACACACACTCTTTTTATTGGACCCACGTGATTTTCTCAGTATTTCATAGCGCTCAGTGAAACTTTGGAAAGGGATCCTGATAGACAAACATACAGTTAATTCTAGGCAAGTATCATTTACTCTATGGTAAATAACCTATCCTTTAAGGGGCAAAAATTGCAGAATGGCTTCAAAGATCCAGTGCATAGAATGCAAATAGACTGATGCCTGTGTAGTCACCAACATGCAGGAAAGTATAGACTTTATGAAGAAATTCAGGAGACTGCCTGTTGCCTAGTGACAGACAATGACTTTTGCCTGTAACAAAGACTGGGCAGGAATTGTGCTTGTTTATGGTAACGGTGAGCTTCACCCCATCAATGCTGAGCTGTCAAAAACGTGACTAGCTCAGGCCTTGTTCCCTTCGTCCTCTAACGGTGGTCAAGAAAGCCCAGCAAGGTGACTGGCTGTGATGAGGTGCTCGACTTCGAGATGACTACACTTAGATGCATGTCCTTTATAATTTAATTTCAATTGCTGAAAACGTTACTGTGAAGCCACATTCAATTAGAAAGTTTTAGTACATGATGGTCCACATCAAAACATCTCTTCCCCAGCTTCTCAGACTGGAAAGGTACAGTGAGCTCTCAGACCAGGGGTGTGTTATAGACACATCTGGACTTTGTTAGTATTTGGTACATTTTTAAGAATCCCATTGTCTTGAATGCAAGTTGCGCTAGCACTGCTTGTTGTGCTGTTACTGCACTTTTGGACTTGCTGAATGAGCAGAGTTTCATTATCCAAAACACAGAACAACAGTCCAGATTTTTGACAGGTATTTTTGTCTCCAAAATATGAAAGAGAGGTGCTCAAATAAGCTTAAAAGCAAGCAGTCAGCAGAACTCTTCAGATAGCTTTGAAAGAATCAGTAGTTTTGCGTCTGAAACAGACTGCAAAATACTTGGATTTCCTGCTTATAAGCTCTTCTGAGTAACTAATACGCCACTAATTGCTATAGAAATGGATTATGGAAGACGTTGCTCAAGACATTCGGACTTACCTAATAGGGAAGCCCGCTGCACTGATGGTGACAGCTTCGACTATTCCACATGCCTGGAGCTGGCTGAGAACCTGAGGCATAAATTGAGGAGTTTTAGGTAACCACTGTGTTTGTGGAAGCACACAGGGTGTGCTCGACCCAAGCCACATGCCAGAGCTTGCCTAATGCGCACCACCACACTGGCTGCTGGGGAACGAACGGAGAGGGCGGAGAAGGGGATTATGCAGCCACCGAGCTACTGCTTTGAGTAACACCCAGAGTAGGGTTAAGGCAGTGCTGACTCAGAGGGACAGTCCTTGTGTGCCCTCTCTTGTGGTAGCCACACGCTGCACGGACCAAATGCAGAAGAATATGAAAACCCAGTCTTGGTATTTTAATACCACTTGCATGCAATCAGCAAATTCTCCGAGTGTTTAAAATTAATGCAGCACTACTCCAGCTGCTTGTTTTTACATCAGATGAGGTTCTCCAGTTATAGCTTTAACATCTGCTGCTCTGCTCCCACAGAGATGTTTGTCGGCTGATCTCATCTAACCTGTCCTAGACTAGGCTCCAGGAGCAAGCAAAGGTTTGTGTGGGCATTCACCATGAAGATACTTGTGTGACCAGGACTGCTAAGCAGTAAAATCACTTTTATCTATCTACCTATCCATGGGCTGGGATGGTAGCACCCCAAATAACCCAGGAGCACTCTGGTAAGAGAACTTCTCATACAACAAAAGTAAGCTGCATCTGGAAGAGCTGCTGTGCTTACTAGCTCCATTTTAGATAAGCAGCAACAGTGATTCTGAAAGGACTTGGAAACTCCAAAGGAGAAAAAGCTATTTCAAAATGTGCTGTGAAAAGAGCCTTGCAAGTGACTCAAGATTATAAGACACCCAATGCAAAGCCCTGCACAATGTCTCTAGGAAGCTTCTCATTGACTTAGTGAGGAAAGGCTTTTGAAAAGTTACCTCTTCCCTTTTAAAAGTCATTGCCTTGCAGTCAGCATTAGGCTTGATGCATCGGATGTAATGCGGTGTGGTACTATTCAAAATCTGCATGAGATGTTCAAGTGAACCCTGTAGAAAACAAATACAGGTTTAATTAGGGACTCCTCCTCCACAGATAGTTTAGCTAATCAGTGATCTTCTATAAAAAACCATGAAGCCATTTTTTGCAAGGATGCTTTACAGACTCAGTGTTAGCAAAGCTCTTCTATAAAGACACCTTGAGCAAAAAATCCACTTATGGATGCTTTTGTTAAATTGCTGATGGTAAATTCAGAAAGTTTCCAAAATTATAGCAGGGCCATCAGTTGAAGCTAACCCCTCAAGAGGAACAGGTAGGAAGAAGTCTCACAAAGGCAGATGCCCAACTGTTAAAGGAAAAGGTAAAATCGGAGTGAGTTAGTTAAAACCCAGAGAATCTCAGGAGCTATTTCTACAGCTGTTTCATTTTAATAACATTTACTGATCTTGGTCCAACTATACTGTTTTCTCATCTAGTTATGAAGATAGCAGTAGAAAGCAGAAACTTGAGTAGGATGTACCTTGAATTTTGACACCACTGTAACAACAACTGCTCTATTCTGGCTTTTGCTGTTATTTTGGTTCCTTTCTGTCACAGGAAATAATTTTTGAAGCAAAGGGTCCTTGGAATTCTGCAGAACATGGACCAGCTCTGGTGGAATGGGGTCCTGCAAACACAAACATGACTTATTAGTATTTGGACTTAGGCAGAAACCTGCCACCTTTGAAAATGACTAAAAGTTCCACATATATAGATGGAATAGTATTTCTGATGCCAAAATGACTAAAAATTCCACATATATAGATGGAATAGTATTTCTGATGCCAACTTTGATTTAACCACAGCTGTAGTTTCAGATCTGACTACATACATTCATTCATAGACCGATTCAGGAACAAAAAACAATGTTTGGCTGAACATTTAGCAAATCTAGTCAAATGTATGACTGCTCCTAACATTGTTCTCATTATACAACTTAAGTGAGCTGGAAGTCTCAGGACTAGTTTAATCCCCATAGGACAGTCTGCAGCAGATATTAGAAAGTCTATTAGAAAGTCTTTCTTTTAATTAAGAGATGGTACTTTATTGCATCACCTAATACCACTTGCCATAATTGCTGGTGATGTCAGAACGACAAGGGACCCTCATATCTGCAGACTATTTCACTTACTCCCTGATGGCACAACGAGGCCAAAACTTGAGTTTCCTGGTACTTTCAGAACTTTCAGTAGTTGAGTCCATGCTCGTTTCTCATAAGCTTATCCGAATTTTTTTGGGAAATGAAGTGCTATATTTATGGTTATAGAAATGCCCCGATGCCATTAACACTTCTGCATTGTCTCAGGAATGGAAGAAGCCCCGATTTGGTGATACATCGGCCACTTAATCCTCAGCTGAAAGGTCTGCTAACAAAGCATTTGCTGTGCCAGCGATGGTTCACTGAAAATCAGACCAAGAACATTACCCAGTTTTACATGGCCTGAAGGATTTATTTAGAGCAAGGTATGTATATCCAGTAAGCATCACTGAATATACTTGTTAGGGGTGCTTTGATTTAAATCGCTTTTGGTCCGTAAGATTTTTTTTTTTTTTTTAAACAGCTCTTTCTGAAAACACCTACCTTGTTTTTTTCCACCATTGCTGCCAGCTGATAGCAGACTTTGCCAGCATAATGTGAAATAATAAAGTTAGGCTTCTTACTAAACTTGTTTCGACTTAAACATTGATTATTAGACAAGGCTTTCTCAATCCGAGTTTGAAACAGGTCAGTGTTAGAGGATCTATTCAGACGGCACTCCTGCATAGCAAACGAGACAAAATTGCAGCACCTCTTATTTGTCATAAAGAACTGTCTTTAAAAGGTAAGACACTTTAAATTAAAATCATAGCCATTTTACTTTTAGAGTTCCTTAGAGTATGCAAGCCCTGAAATACTAGGGAAAAAGAAAAACAAAAAAAAAGTAATTGAGGCTTCATATTTGAATCAGAACATCCAGGATCAGAGGAAAAAAGACAACTCAGACTAGGAAGAAGCAGTGCCATGATTGTTCTGAAAAATAAGCTCTGCAGAAATTTTATAGCTGACAGGTTTCCTACTAATTTAGTGTTCATGTTTTCTTTGGTGGCATAGGACAGAAGGCAGGCAACTAAGCCAAAAGCATTAGAGGTTTAGATCCACACTTACCTCATTCAGCAAAGAAAAAATGCTGAGAGGATTGCCCTCTATCAGATCAAGGCAGTTCTGGTTATCCTGGTAGTTTATGAAAGACCACTGTAGGCCTTCAGCTGCATATTCTTCCTGAAGTAAGAGAGAAACCGGTTATTCTGCAGCAGAGGGCACTAGAGCTCAAATAACTGTATGCCTTTTTGCAGTTTGGTGCAGTTACTGTTTAACAAGTTAATCCCAGGCTCAGCCCACTCATCCAAAGCTCAGCTCATGTTCAATGGCAATTTTGAGGAAAAAAAACAAACTGAGGATATTCTACCCCAAGTCACTTTTGAGTATGTCGCAGCAGATCCTGCTGGAACAATTTGTTTAAGTATCTGGGAACCTCACAGATTTATCAGGGTGCGCTGCAAGTCTGCTTTACAGAGTAAACAAAGAGAGGCTACAGTCACCTTAAGCCTCTCCTGGCTGTACTGATTTTTGTCCTGAAGGGCGAGGAATACACAGAACTCCTTCCTTAGATTGGGACATAGCCATAAACCAACCACTGTGTGCCAGACTTTACTAACTGGGCTCCATTTAAAACAAAGCCTGATCCAAAAGGAAGTGGGGAAAGATATTGGTTGAAATAATTTGTACAATATTTATGCTGAATTACAGAACAAACTGTCAGGAGTGTTTAACAAGCACAGGCTCCGGCCAGTTATTTTAAAAGTCTCTTGCCAAAAGCTTGCTCAGCACAGCCACTAACGGCGTTTAAGTGGTTTGGGACACAGCCAGATCAAGAGAGGTAAGAGGGCAGGCAGTAATTGGGAGGGGTGCTATAAACAGAGGTCATGAATCAGTTTCAAGAAAAGTAATTGTGTGCTTGAACTTGGTTTCCATCTTCACTGACCATTAACCCGTGGCATACTGACGAGACCAGGCAGGAAAAAAAACATTGGCCATATGAAGGCACAAATTATGGTCCAAGAGATACTTATCTCCTGAATAAATTGGTAAAACTCTGCTGTGAGGCAAAAGGTACCATCATGTTGGTGCCATAAAGAAAATCACTTCCCAGATTCCAGTAAATGGCAAAGATCATTGTGGTAACGTATGTGTCATGTGGAGGAATTCAACAAGGACTGAAGTATATCTATTAGAGTAGCAGCCCAGGCCTGGCAGGGACTCTGTAGCTTTCAGAGCACTCAGATGAGAACTGGAATTGGCAGTGTGTGACCAGTTAGGCAAGTGACTGCAATGTATTTAGCATGGTGCAAATACCTTCTCTACTGTGAAACAACACAATTCATGTACCTCCTCATTCAAAAATAAAAGCTGAGGTGCAGTGTGTTTTTTGTCTTTAAAGATACTGGCATGACAACGGGGTTTATGAAGCTGTTCTCCTGCAGCAGAAGGCCTCCACCAGGTACCACGTGCTATTGATGTTCGGGTTACAAGGTTCTGTTGGGCTTTCTGCCTTCGCACTAAGTTCAGGTCTAGAAGCTCCCCACCCATCTAGGTACTTCATGCTTGATGAAGAGAATTAATATGGTTATGAGCAGCAGCTTCCAAGAGAATCTCAATTGAGGCTACACTTATCTCAAGAATTTAGTTTTAAGTGTTCATCTCAGAACCAATGGAGCTGTATAATAGGGAACAGATTTCCAGTACCCTCGGAGAGAAAGCTGTCTCATTCCACCAACTGCCCCACACTCTCCTCTTTAAAAAAGCAATTGTTACTCACATCCTACTGATTTCTGTGGCATTACTTACTCGACTGAAGGTTGCAATCTGACCAGAGGCACAGAAATACAATTAAAGAGACAAAAGATGCTAGTTTAAAATTAGGTATTTAACATTTGATCTTAGCGGGGAATTACCTGTTGTGCCTTCAGATAGTGTGCTACAAAGTGCTGCTGCAGTTTCTCATTGGCATAGTTAATACAAAGCTGTTCCAAGTTGTTTTCAGGGAAGGCTTCAAAACCATAAACATCCAACAAACCTAGAAGGAATATGGGAAGGCAGTGCACTTTGGTCTAGGAGCAGCCTGAAGACTTACGGTTACGCAGTTAAACCAGGGCTGAATAACCATACCTATGAAGCTGGTCCACACTGATGGATCTGCATAGATGCTTTCATTTATGACCAAAACGAGCCATTCAAACAATCTGCAAACAATGACAACTGGATTAGTTGGAAAGTGCTTGCTTACAACAATCAGAGTAGTGTTCTTTTACTGCTGTTTATCCCAGTATCACGTGGAAGAAACAAAAAATTATGACATGCTGGCTGCGGACATGAAACGGCAGTTCTCTGAAGATCTATTAGATACTGCAGCTATGTCAGTGCCTTCAGCTGAACCGAGGGTGTGTCAAGAGGGGAAGGGAGGGTTACACTGTTATTGAGTCCAAGCAGAAAGCCAGGGAAAGTAAATCTCTCCAGCCTCCCTTTTCCCTCACAAAAGTTATACGGATTAGTACAGCAGCCTGGCCTACGTGTCCTTACTTAGCGTAAACCACTTTGGCGAGGCAGTCCCTCCTGGTCTCACATTCGGCTCTGGAGCATGGCTTCTTGAAGACTTGTTGTTGTTTTCCAGCAGTTATTGTTCGAATTCTTAATGATTCCAGTAGTTCCTCGACAGGTAGCTTCAGCAAATCTCCAGTGGTCTTCACAAAATCTTGTTCAGGAAAAAAAACACTGCAAGGTTATCTGGAGTATCACATGAATGCAGCCCCTTTAAGGTTATGGAAGGTCTGGAGATAGTATAGAAAAACGACACTTCCATGAACTCACCAACTTAAACATGGATTTTGGATCTTTTTACCCAAACTTGGGAGAAAGTTTAGCAAGACCAGACTCTTAATTTGGAATACAGAGCCCCTAGAATTTTAGGTACTCTATTTAAAATGAAACAATACCAAAAAAGTCTGAAGTTTGCCATACTGGAGTAGGCATTTTAGAGTACTCCCTAGGTATATCTTTGTTACTTTTTCACCTTTTTGAGCAGACACTTCTAAATCCAGATAGACAAATCAAACAGTCGTGATCAGAAAAAAACAGGGATTTTGGGGATAGTACGGAAATGCAGAAGAATGAGTATTTGCTAACAAAGCATTTAAGATCTTGCTAATCTGAGCTGTATGCAAAACTATTTGAATATTAAGTAGTGTGAATTCAGAGCATGTGAAATAATAGTAGGAAACTGCACTATTCAGGGCAATGTTTTAGTTCTGAAGGAAAACTAGATCCACAAGCCTCCTAAAGACATGCAGAACAACCTATGTTCTATGCTGCAATTTAACAGATTTGCTGTTACTAAGTTTTAGTCTTTATCATGAAAACTTCAAAGCTTTCATTTTAAAAGCCCTGCTCTCCACTCTGGGTCAGATTTCTGGAAGACTTGTGATGTCAGTGTAAGATTACAATCAAGAGTAACAGTTCTGCCAATAATCCTTCTGAAATGACTCTCTAATGTTGCAGTTGCCTTGACCTGTAATGGAAGGATATTATCTCTCAGAGCAGGGGAGCATTAGGTTTTTGTTTGTTCAGTATTTTGAAACTGTGAAGTACCGAACAAAAACACGCTTAAATTTTGGTTTGCCCATGACCTTGGTAGTCTCCTATCCAGCAGAAGAGCGTAGTAATCCTTTCCATTAGGCACCTGCACTAAGATAACAAGACTCTCTGGAGCATGGCATGCTTGTTGCCTCACCTTTGGTTTTGTCTTCTAGTTCACAAGGCTGAGACTCATCCACTGGATTAGAGAATTGAACGTTCCCAAGATGGAGAAGGCCTGACAATACCTGAAATATAATCAATCACTGAGTTTTCTAAAACAGAGCTCCCCTCCAAGGCAGTGTCCTCTTAGCCTTCCCTTAGCCACATGAACAGGACAAGTCAAAACATTTCTGCACAAAAAAAAGCAAGTAGATTCCAAGCTTCTATTTTAATTCCTAATGCTGCAATTACTGAAGGAAAAATAAAGTTCACAGGTGCAGGCTTCTAGTTAAGATCTAATATTTGGCTGTGCAACCTAATGTGTAGCTGCAGGCCTTCCAGTCAGGAGTACCAACAACCCATGCTCTGTACATTGATACAGATTTACTTCTGCAGAAATCCCACACTAAAAAGACATTCCAAACATCATTAGCAGCCTCGTGGTGACCACGCTGTGTACCTGACCTTGAAAATGTTGTTCTGCGTGGAGCGGTCAATGCCCAAGTGAAACATTGCATCTCTGGTCACCTCAAAGCAGTCCTCTGAAAAGCCAAACAAGTGCTATTTAAAAGAAAGCCATGCACACAAACACAGGCAAGCAGAACACTCTACACCATGTCCAGTTTAGCTGGAATTGTCAAAAGAAATCAAGGAAGCCAGATGCTCTCTTGGTAAATCCCAGAGTACAAGCTGGAGAACCAAGCCATTGACTTAATACTGACTCTGTGGGGCTCTGAAGTTAGGCAGCAGGTGGCTGAAGCACATCCAAAGACGAGACAGTTTCTAAACATAGCCACAGAGAGATGCAAATTCACTAGGCCAGAAACTGCTGTTTTAAGCCAGATGAAAAATCTTAATAGTGCAAACTGAAACTTAAAAAGAATCACATTAATGCAGGTGGCTTTGCAAAATGTCTGCTCTTGGCTGACCAACCTGGGTCATGGGATTTAATAGGACAGACACATTTTTGCCTGCCTGCCTTTAAAGTTACAGCCGTTATTAATGGACAGTGTGTGAAACAAATCTTTACCATCTAAGTTTCTTTCAGAATTTGGCAGCCAGCGGTAGTCAGCCCCTTCTGGAAGGTTCCACTCTAGCCTCTCCTCTGCAGTGGCACCTTTTGTGATCTGGAGACAGAAAACAGGGCAACGACTGAATTCTGCCTTTGGTATTTACATCTTACAGACAATAAAGAATAATGCACTGGGAGCATGATTTAATTTGGAAGCATGGCAGACAGGAAAACTGTTAAATATTAAAGGTTGCAACTGTGCTAAATCTGGTGATTTCATCCCCACTGTTTGTCAGAAATATCTAGCAAAATTAACTGAAGGCAAACCTGATAAAAAATATGAAAGTTTCTTTCATTGGGGGCCTGATAGGTAACTCTGGTCTTCTCCAAAAGGAAAGTCTGAATGGACGCACTACTCAGATGGTGGAATCTAGAGGGGAAAAAAAAGCAAAGATGTCAACAAAACTTCCTCACAGAACCCGATAGGTGTTGTGTTGTTACAATAGCGACTGACTTCAGTTTTGTGCAAGCTTAATGTAATATTTTATTCAGAGTTCTTAACTGCATCTCCACTTTTCCATTGCTCTCTTTTAGAGATCAGGGTGAGAGCTTCCAGGGAAAAAAGAAAAGATGATATAATAATAATGTAAGCTACCAGCAAACCAAAATATGTTCTAAAGACAGATAAAATATTCTATGGCAGACTTCAGAAATAGGTTTGTAAAGACTTAAAGGAAGAAGACAACAGATAAGGTTTTTACACAGTAATTATTACCTGTCTAACTGAAGCTGGATATATTTTCCAAAACGGCTACTGTTGTTATTCCGCAGGGTACATGCATTTCCTGTGAAATTGCCAGTGACAGCACAATCAGAGTGGTTCCACTCTTCCATGTAGGACATAGAGATATTAAGGGTCATTTGTATATAGCTCCAGTATTTGAAGAGTTTGTCTTTTAAGGAGAGGACCAAGAGCTAGCTTAGACTTGTGTATTAATAAAGAAAATTCCCACAGTGGCCACTACTTCTTTTTGCTATTAAAAAAGCCTCATTTACCAAATGCTTCCATGACAGGGTTGGAATCCAACACTCTCTTCTCTATCCTTTCCACAGTTTCATTGCCTTTTGGAGAGATAACTGAAGCAGCAACAGAAGCATAGAATTTCATAAGGCAGCGAGATGTCCAGGTCTGCAAGGGAGAGGCTCGACAATAGGCCTTTGTTTTTACCACGTTATTAGTTATGTCAGTTAGTGAAACGATGCTAGCTTCTGAAAACACAGTATGCAGCTGGCGATGATGCTAAAGAGAGTCATTGTGTCGGGTTTATAGTTCTAGTTCGGTGGAAACTTTTTGTGCGTATGCTTACGTGCAACAGACACACATTTAAATGCTATTGGAGTCAGAGTGCTTCGCTGAATGGCAGTCTTACCAAGATGTAGCCATCTGGAAGCTCAGCTAGAATTAACAGCTAGTATCTTAAGATGAATTGAATATAAATGGACTTTGAGTCATTAACACTCAGCAAACCATTTTGTTTTCAGGCTTAAAAATATCCTCAATATCTTGCTGAATAGGGGTGGACTATTACCGAAGGACCTAGGATAGGATCTGAACTCTCCCACTTCTTCTAAGTCTCTACATAGGGTTTGCCGAGACCCACACTAGCTCCCTAACAGACTAGGCTGGCATTAACTCAGGTAGTTCCTGTTGAATGATTCAAATCTAGCCCTCCCAGAAATTACAGATGTCATCTAAGGAGCAGCTATATTTAGTAGAGTCTATTTGACTGCAGCAATCACTTAATGTTTAGGCATATTTCAAGAGCGTCGTGCTAGAGCAGACTGGCTACGTGCTCTGTCAGAATTTTTTTTTCTCCGTCTTTGCTTGTTCACTGAAATACTATGCACTACAAATCACTAGCAAATCTCAAAACTTAAGAGCGATGTTAGAAAAAAAATCTCCTTACCTTCCCAGCACCACTTTCTCCACTCACAATTATAGACTGGTTTACGGGGTCTATCTGGCTTTGGACGTTTCTGTAGGTTTGTTCAGCTACTGCAAAGATGTGAGGTTTTAAATCCTGGCAGTAAAAGAGGATATTCATATTTAAGAGAACAGTAATTACAAAGTTCAACAGCAATGGACAGCAAAGGTCTTCTCACATTTATCTGAAAGCAGTACTGATTTTTTAATAGAACTCATATTTCACTAGAAATGGGTTTTATCCTTTAGGATTATTTTGCTTACATAGATTTTGAAGAACTTGACATCTGGGTTCTGCAGAAGGGCAGTTATTTCAAATATAAGGATTACCTGAGGACGAAGTGCAACATGGTACTCCCTCATAAGCTCCGGTGAATAGAGGCAGGAGATAGGCTGAAATGGATTTAAAGCCACCAGGCTGCAGCCAGCATTTGTGTAAAACAAGTTTACTTTATATCTTGCTTGAAGACATTTCAGAACTGAAAGACAGACCTTCTGTTAGCATCTTTTGAAAAGTGTATTTGACTCTTCCTGTTCCTGTTTGTAACAAAAATCTTCAGGTATGTTACCTATTAGGTTTAACAGAGAATCAGGTGATCAAGAGAGCGATATAGATCTAATATACATAACAATGTGTTCACAAGTTGCCCTTATTTTTAAAAATCTTAAAGGATCTGCTAACCATTTCATTCAGTAAATTCTGTGCTTTTATGAGGTTTCACACAGTCAGTCCTAGAAAGCAAATCTGTTCACTTGCAGAACAGAGGCAAGAATTCCCCATCTGCTCTAGGAACAGGCCTTTTAGCTTCTCTTAACAGGATATCGTGGTTTAACCCCAGCCAGCAACCAAACCCCACCCAGCCGCTCGCTCACTCCCCCCGCTGGGATGGGGGAGAGAATCAGAAGGGTAAAAGTGAGAAAACTCATGGGTTGAGATAAAGACAGTTTAATAGGGAAAGCAAAAGCCACAAGCAAAGCAAACCAAGGAATTAATTCACCACTTCCCACCGGCAGGCAGGTGCTCCGCCATCTCCAGGAAAGCAGGGCTCCATCACACCTAACGGTGACTTGGGAAGACAAACGCCATCACTCCGAACATCCCCCCTTCCTTCTTCTTCCCCCAGCTTTACATGCTGAGCATGACGCCATATGGTATGGAATATCCCTTTGGTCAGTTGGGGTCAGCTGTCCCGGCTGTGTCCCCTCCCAACTCCTTGTGCACCCCCAGCCTGCTCGCTGGTGGGGTGGGGTGAGGAGCAGAAAAGGCCTTGACTCTGTGTAAGCCCTGCTCAGCAGTGACTAAAACATCCCTGTGTTATCAACACTGTTTCCAGCACAAATCCAAAACAGGCCCATACTAGCTACTGTGAAGAAAATTAACTCTGTCCCAGCCAAAACCAGCACGCAGGACCATCTTTAAAAGTTGAGTGAGGAATTTACTTTTCAAAACCAATTTCATGGATATTTTGAATCTAAGTTAGAGCCTCATTTTCTGAGACGCTCATATAACACCAAACTGCAATCACAAGGTCATGCAGGAGTCCTTCAATAACATTAACTCTCAACCACACCCTGGCTACTTGAACCAGCAATACAAATGTAAGCTCTGCATGCAGAGCTTGATAAGAGATCAGCATGGCTAAATCTACAATAAAAGTATTTTTAAAAAAATTCAACCAAGCCAAATGTGACTTTCTAAGGCTTTGAATGGGGTTTAATAGGCTTCGAATCTTTAACTACTGTGTTCATTATAGTATTAATGCAATGAGAACAGTAGCTACCATATATTAGTAGCCACCAGGGAAAGTGACTCCTCAGGAGATACTCCCCTGGCTGGCTGCTTACCCGTTCTAGTTGTCACCGGATTAACTTTTGTGAGGTCATCAAAAAGATGCAGTTTCTCTTCATCACTGAGGAACGCTCTAACTTCTTCTTCAAATGATTCACTGAGGTCATTCTGGATGATAGAATCTTCTTTTTGGCCATTTTCCTGGAGAGGATGTCAGATCAGCACCAAAGGCTGAATATAGCTGGACTTTCACTTCATCCACTATAGTTTATGGCTCTTCTACTGCTTCCATGTAACAGAAGTTCAGCCTCAGCAGGAGTCATAACTTAGTATGTTTGAGCTACTCTTCCTCCCGGTTGCCCTCCCCCGGCATCAATGGTTCCCATGGGGTGCTCTGTTTTTAGAAAGGTATTATCTGGCATATGAGAGATGGCAGGCTGACAACACTGTCTGTAAACTGAATTCATCGCTGGTAGTTCTGGCTGTAAGCAAAGGCACTTGGAAAAAATCTGTGCTTAGACTCACACTACCTGGCACTTGCAATTTTGCAGGTTGTTCAGCACAGACTCGCTTATACAGTGTTCTTAACTGGCATATTTCTAAGCCTACGAATGTCACGCATTCAATGCAAACACTGCTTTGGGCAGAGGGAAGCAGGAAGGACTGGCTGCAGAGGCTAAGTAGAGCTGAAAGCTACGGTGGTCCGACACAAATGCAGTTTTCCTAGCAGAGACTTTCATTTTTAGAGCAGAGATTGAGGGCCCCAAGAGTGAAGTTGCAGAGTGCACACATTGCAGTCAGGGGAAAGAAATGGTGGCGTTACAAGAGCTGCCCTGCATTAGGTGAAGATTTGTCCCCTTTGAATCACTTAAAGTATTTAAATCTTAGCCTCTGGGCTCCCATGTCCTTGACAATATTAGTTGGAAGGGCACATTTGTTGTACAAACGTAATGGAAAACTTAGCCAGAAGAGAGATTTCAGCTCCTCTTTGTCATTTCTGGGGGCAAGGAGAGAGGAGCTATAAGGGAAAATGAAGAAGGGAAAAGATGCCAGTCCTGATTTTTGCTTTCTGGATATTCCTTTTCTGTTCTCCTCGATAGAAACTTCTTCAAAGTAACCCTACTCATTTGTATTTAGTAGCATAAATCTGCAATTCTTTACAAGTTAACCAAGTCAATGAACAGTATCACCTTGTTTATACAGAAAAAGTGCTAAATTTAGTTAGCAGCATTCCCACTACATGAGCTAAGCTCATTAATAAAGGGGGAAATACACTGCAAAACCCCATTAACACATTTCTAAAAAAAAAAAAAAAGCTACAATAATGTACTCATTTAGGAGCATTATTATCTTTTGCGAACAGCATAAGTAGTTCATCTCCAGTAATACACAATTTTACCCAGCAAGAGAAAAAAAAGCTTAGGAACACAGTTAAGCATTGCCATCAAAGTGATTTCTGCTTGCCGCTTTCACAGAGAACAGACACGCACAATTATGAAGTATTTTGCGGACAAGGTGAGTTTCTGCCAATCGCCCGTTCTTCCTGTGCCCTCCCATGTGTTCGCTGCATTACGCTGGCACCAGCCAAGTTCTTAAGCCCATTGTGCAGCTGATATTGCAAGACCTGAGAAAGGGCTTATTTTTGCTCACCTGCACCCCCTTGCTCAACATCGCTTCATTTGAGAAGAGATGGTGATCACTTAGTCAAAAGAAAAACAATATTTGAAAATACCATCACTTCTGATACCTGCATAGCTCATTACTGAAAAAATACCCTTAAGGATGTGCTTCCTACGTGCATTAACACCTGCCCCGTTAAAGCCAATGGCATAACAAAAATCACTAGCTGGTGTTAGTAACATTGCTCAAAACCACACCGTTAATAGGTCCAGTCAGTTATGAAGTAGGGGTGAATATACATTAGTAGTTACCTAATCTTCACTGCATGGAAACAAGCCAAGAATTCTTTCCTGGCAGTAAAGTTTAATTAGCACACACAATTCCTGGTTTTCTTTTTACCTGCTTTGGCATCTTGTCCAGCCCTATGGATGGGAACGCTGGAGAGGGCCTTTACTCAAGGGTATCTCATTCAAATCAGACTGAAGAATGCTTAAATAAAAAAAAAAAAAATTAAAAAGAAGGCATTTAGAACAAAATAACTCCGAACATGTCATTCTCCGGAGAGTTCCACAAGCAGAGCCCAAAGGCTTCAGACAGAAGTACCGATCCCGGTGGGGCCCAAGTAACGCTGGAGCTAGAGAGCCTGCCTGCACTGTCAGAGTAATAGTCATACATTCTGTTTGTCCCTGCAAATAAAGCTTATTTGGAGGGAATAATATATATTTCCTTACTGCAGGAATAAAATGCTTTGTTTCTCTAGAATTAATAAAGCAAAGTTTCTTGGCAAGAAACTGCAACTTTGTTTTTGTTAAATTCCTCCTGTTAGACAAACAGGAAAGATTTGTGGGTCTGACAGTGTCAGAGAAGCTAGTGCTTTTGGAGTGACTCAGAGAAGTCTTGTATTGCAGCAGAAACAAGATACCCTTGCTCACTGTCCTCTTCCTGTTTCCTCTAAAAATCAGTGGGAGCCAACCCAAGGTGAGTTAAGCTCACCCTCTGAATTTCCGTGATAAACACAGAGATTCCAGTCATGTAGCCAGGAAGAATTCTGTCTTCTTACAGCAGCTGAAACTGCCGTTACCTATTCTATTCTATTCTATTCTATTCTATTCTATTCTATTCTATTCTATTCTATTCTATTCTATTCCTACTCTATTCTATTGTATTTCTATTCTATTCCATTCCTGTTCTAATTCTATTCTATTCTATTCTAATTCTATTCCTATTCTAATTCTATTCCTATTCTATTCTTATTCGATTCTTACCTGGCACAAAAACACCATTTAGATCCATGAACTGAAGTGCATAGAGCTCACGACATACACAACCATCATCAAGACCCTCTCTGCCTTTAAAGGGTTTCTAATCTAGTTACACTATTACGCTTTCCTGGGAGAAGTGTTGCTTACAGCTGGCAGAGGAGTTCTTTGTGCCCTTAAACCAGCTCCCCAAAGGACGCAGGCTCTCAGCTCCCTGCTGACCCAGCCTCTCCCCGCGGCTTTGCCAGGGCAGAACCCGACATTCGCCCGGGCCCCAAGGTCGCTCCCAACGGGCCTGTGTCCCCCCCCAGGGCCTCGCCACCCGGCCCCAGCAAGACCACGCGTCCCCAGGACAGGACCCGGGGCCTCCCCCCGGGGAGCCCAGCAGCGCGGAGGCGCAGCCGCTCGGGGGCAGGTCCCTGCCCGGGGGTTAAAGGCGGGCGGGCTCCGGGCAGCGCCCGGCGGCGGCCCCGCTCAGGGCCGCGGCGATCCCCGCGCCGTCCCCGGGCGGCGGGCACGGCACGGCAGGGCAGGGCCGGGCAGGGCGCACTCACCGCGGGCAGGCAGCGCGGGCCGAGGCGGAGGGCAGCGCGGCGCGGCCGCCGGAGGAGGCGGAGCCGGGGCGGGGGCTGCCGGCGGCGGCAACAGCCGGTCGTGAATCGGCCGCTGCGGAGCAGCAGGCTGCTTCCCGCCGGCGAAAGTGCGGGCGGGGAGCGCGGCCGGCGTTTACCTGCGGGCGGGAGGAGGCGGGGAGCGCTGCGGAGCGGCGGCGGGGCGGCCCGGGGCCTGGCGGCGGCCGCGGCGGGGGCTCCGCTACGGCCAGCGCGCCCGGCGGAGCAGAGCCGGGACGCTGAGGGCAAGGGATTAATTTACACCGGCGTCCTCCGAGGCTTGTTTCCCCGCCCCGCCGGCACCGCGGGCCTCTGCAGGGGACGGCAGCGTTGAAATGCGGTTTGTTCCCCGCCGCGACGTCCGTTTCCCTCCGCTGCTGCGGTGCCGGGCCCCCGGGAGCGGGCAGGCCCTGCTGCCCTCCCGCGTCCGGCCCCGCTCCCGGCGCCGGTAAGCTCCGCCGCCTCTGCGTGGGGAAATGGCTGCCCAGGTTGTGCCAGCCAGTGCGGTTAGCTAACAACGCCTGCCTCGCTACCCACGCTGCGGGTTAAACAAAGCAATTTTGACTTTCTAATTAATGCTTTTTAGGTTTAACATATATTCTCTTGAAACAGGTCCCACAAGGCAGAGGAGCCTGGCCGGGTAGGATCGCTGTGGGAGTGGGACTTTTTTAAAAAGGCACTTCTGTGGCAAGTGGGGGTTTTAGCTGCTGGTTTTGTTGCACACTCTCTGCTGACCAGGCAACGGAAACTTCATTAGGGTCACATTTTTACATATCCGTTTCATTTACGCTATAGAGAATATGACTGTAAGTATATATACTGTATATACTAAGTATACATACAGTAAGATTATTCACAATGTGAATAGTCAACAGAGTATTTGATATTTAGAGATCCAGCAAAAATATGTTAAGAATCTTGTTGGAACACAGCAAGATTTGTAATGCTGGAACTCGGTCAGGTCTTGCAAGTGCCTGTGCTCTGCTCCGTTTCCTGGGCCACAGCTGAGTGTCTGCAGCACCGGGGCTGCTGTTCTGTATTCTTTAAATTGAAGAGTAACTGAAAAACAGATGACTTCTGAAATGAATGTATGTTTTAATGAACCGGTACGTAAGATTCATTTTTGATGAAGTTCTAAGACCCCTGTTTTGCAAAACTAACTCAAGTTCACGTTTGTGTTTTCAGAGGAAGAAAGAAGAATGTCACAAAAGCACCTGAAAGAAGCCTTTATCAGCAACTTAAACGGAACTAGTTTGCTGGAAATTTCAGTAGGCTTGTCTCTAGCTCCACTCTGCCTGCTTGGTAGAGGACTCCTCTTGATTTTATATTACCTGCACTATGGGAAACCTTTACGTTCAAGGAAACACAGCCTGCTGCTAGACTTCCTTGTGCTAGTATCTCCTCTCCTGCTCTCCTGTACAGTCTTGTCTCCAATCATCTTTTTCATGCCAACTATCATTGCAGCCTTCTGTGCCGGAGTATTTTCTAAAATATGCAGCCAAAGAAAACACGAGACCAGAGTGCCTTTCAGGCAAATTGTAAAAGACTTCCAGGAGACATACTTGGATCCAGAATACATTCCAGCAATAACTGTGTTTCGCGTTTATGTCAATGTGTTGACATCAATCAGCATTTTAGCAGTGGATTTCCCGCAGTACCCAAGGCGATACGCCAAAGCCGAGACCTATGGAACAGGAGTTATGGATTTGGGGGTTGGAGCTTTTATTTTTGGAAATGCTCTTGTTTGTCCTGAAGTTAGACAAAAGTCGTATGTGACGCAACCAAAATTTTCCAATCTGGCCAGGCAGTTCTTTTCCATTTGGCCGTTGATTTTTCTTGGCGTTGGGCGACTGCTTAGTGTTAAATCTATAGAGTATCATGAACATACGTCAGAGTATGGAGTGCACTGGAATTTTTTCTTTACCTTAGCATTTGTGAGGCTTGCAGCATCTCTACTTTTAGCCATATTTCCAAAAACAAATTCCTGGATTGTTGCTATAAATCTTGCTGTACTTTATCAGCTTATTCTTAACACTACCTCTCTGAAGAT
The DNA here is from genome assembly GCF_964195595.1 of Calonectris borealis. Lineage (NCBI taxonomy): Eukaryota > Metazoa > Chordata > Aves > Procellariiformes > Procellariidae > Calonectris > Calonectris borealis. The sequence goes on along the minus strand of NC_134330.1, from coordinate 2,880,400 downwards.
GTTTATCTTGCATGGGAGCAACGGCAGAGATACTAGGGTTGGCTTTTTAAATGCCAACAGGGAAGGACTGCTCTCTCTTTTTGGATATCTAGCCATATATATGGCGAGCGTCCAAGTGGGACTCTGTCTGCTGAAGTGCAGAAACTCAGTCAAAGGCTGGATTGAAGCAGTGTGTTTCTTACTGCTGACAGTTCTCGTGCTCTTCGTATTTCTTCATGTGTCGCAAGCCTATGTGGACCCTGTGTCCCGCCGGATGGCTAACCTATCCTACTGCATATGGGTGGTTGCTCACTGTCTGACTTTCTTTATCTATTTTGTAGTGACAGATCTCGTGTTGGTGTTCACAAAGCTTCTTGTGAAGGGGTCCAGTGTGCCCTGTTGCTGGAACGTTGTAAAGCCCCCCAATACCAGTACAAAGCATGAAACGGAGGCCGTGCCTATCGGAAGGGAAGGCAAGCTGTCGCACATTTGCCTGATTAGCGCTATTAATAAAAATCAATTACTATTTTTCTTGCTAGCAAATGTTATGACTGGTACTGTGAATATACTGATAGATACAATGCACAGCAAGACTGCATTTGCATTATGTATGCTACACTTGTATATGTTTTTTAACTGTTTAATTATGTATATATTACATGCCAAAAATATAGTATTAAAGTTTTGGTGACTCCACTCTCTCTTAAGTGGACTGGTTGAACTTTGTTTGCTGTAGTTTTAATGGAAAAAATAGTATTTTTCCTGTAGGTATTGTAATAATGTATAATTTAGTATAGCTTTTTATGATTTAGTATTGATTATTTTTTAGTTATTTGTTTTACCAAATTATACAGTCAATGCTGTTACCTATTGGAGTTGTTACACATTCTCCTGAAAACTTAGTTTTTCAGATCGTTTGCTGCTCCTATAAACACTCATGCAGAACATGAACATTGTATTCACAGTTAGTGTGCTCTGTTCTTACCCAACCGCTGGTAGAATTAGATAACAACGTACAGAGTAGAAGTCAGATGAAAAGTAAGAAAATGAGTAATTACAGAGAGACTTAGCTGCGTCAGGATTTACCTAGTTAAGGCCCTTGCATAAATAATAGATAAGAATAATTCTTTATATAAAATGTATTGAATAAGTGGATGCTTAAAAATGTTTTGGCCCCAGTCCTGCAAAGATTTATGCATATGCTTGACTTTGATGGGAATAACTGTATGTGGAATGTTAATCATATACTGAAATCTAAATTAGCCTTTGAATTAAAGCTAAATTTTATTTTCATCCTCAGTGATGAATATAAATGAAGACCCTAGATGAAGTATGATGCTCTGAAGGATAAAACTCAACTGCAGATGAATTCATAAAGCAGTTGTTGGAATTTGTGGTGCAGATGATAAGAGCGGCAAAGACTTTTGTAAGAAAATACAAAGATACAAAACTAATTCACCCCCAGCCTGCATACCAACATGTTGTGACAGCTCATCTTTAGGAACGCTGTAAAATACGATCTTCAGCTCTACTTTAAAAGTACTCAAGACCCACCTACTTGTCTATAAAATTATTTTAAACAGCAGCTCATTTAGTACTGTATTTTGACAGCTGAGATGTCTCAAGTGGGAACATTCTGTATTAATTTTTATTAGCAAACAGTGTGCAAAAGGAAAGAAGCATGACGCAGTGGGTCAGGGTACCAGCAGAGTACTGACAAGAGATGTGCTCTGTTTCTCTATCACAGTCTTCCTACAAGCCCAGAGCAGAACAGCCTCTTTGTTCACTTTCCTAACTGTGACAGTTCTTCCTGACCTCATTAAGCTGTTGAGAAGAGAAATAAATTTAAAGATTGTGAGGAATTCAATAATGGGGGATATAAATACAAGTATCTACAAGAAGTAGAATACAAATGGTAGTTGATGATATATGTCTAATGTCAGTGGAGTTACAGCAGTGCACATGGGCCATATTTCATATTTCTCCTTGTCTAGTAAATGTGATGAATCATAAAACTTATGGAGATTAAGCCTCTAAATCAGATTCCTTAAGGCAGACATGCTGTGGAGTATTCTTAAATTTATGAGGTTCTCTTAGCCGTTGGCCAATGGAAAGGTGAAGTCTGAGGATTATAGGCTGTGGCCACGCTGATTTCATGCTTGTTTACTTCCAAGTTATAGCCATATAGTCTTCAGAATTAAAGAAAAACAGCCTGTATTATCCTCGGGACAAATGCAATTACTTGGCAACAATGTCTTATAAACAGTTGTCACAGTACAATGTAGCAGAGTTTTCTGGTAACTGGTGTATATATTTATTTTAAAACATTTCCTAGCCTTGCCTAGGGAAGAAAGGCCTCCATCATGAACTGAATGGCGCTACTCATTTATGCAAAATTACTCATGGATATTAATTTTTGAAATATTTGAAGCACAAGCTCTGCAATGAGTTCTGCCTGTGAGCACAAGTCTATCAATGTGATTCAGAATTAAGGCATTAATTGGGTGTGACAAAGCAGAGTTGTGTCTGGACAAGCAGCAAACTATCTAGATGCCAACTCCATTTCGTGAAGCAAAAATTACGTGGGAGGTCTGCTGTGTCTGTGCAGAGCCTTGTTAGCTCCGCAGAGGCAGCAGGGTGGCGGGTCCCAATTCCAGGACAGGAGCTGCGGTTTGCAACGACAGAGCCTGCAAAGCGAGGGGACTGTGATGCACAAGAGACGACGAGTGAGAACAGCCCGCTTCTCGCTATAATGGCACCACACCACATCGTGAGGCCATCTCCCGCTTTTAAAGCCGTATGAAGTAAGTTGTTCACCACTGAATTAATGAGAGACAATTAATTCACATTGCTTATTGTCGATAACAAATGCGGCAAGCTCTGCCCTGAAGCAGCGAGCATAGTTATTAATGCTGAATGTTTAGACTATGAATAGATAGATAATTAACCATGCTTCTGAAAGAACCAAGAAATGCAAGCAAGCATTCTTTGATCACAGAGTCTGTATGAGCAAACGGCACTGTAATGAGTTTGAAAAGGTGCGAGAGAAGCTAACACCACGACACTGCTGTAGACACTTTCTCCACACACACCTCAGTAGCTGTTACCTTAGTGGTTGCTAGGAACACGAACACTACATTTCATTTCACTTTGGGGTGTGTTTAGACGAATAAGCTTGTACAGATCTGATTTTTAAAAAATCAGAAATTATTTAGCTGTTACATAATTAGTAAAAGTTGAAGGTATTTCAACTAGTAAGACTGAAATGGCTCAACTATAGCATGCCACCGACTTCAATAATAATAGTAAAGCAGAGGACTGGTAAAACGTAATTTCTTTTGTCTTTGATGCCATAATTCCACCGAATGGCCTTTTTGCAGGGCTGCAGGATAGAAAAAACATGGTGGGAGAATAGAGCTGATTATGTTTATCCTTAACCTTGTTGTTTGTTAAACATTCTTAACCAAATTTCATTATTTTTAAGGATCAACTCACTAGCATGCCTTCCTTTCCAAGCCAGTAGCGTCTCTTTTGAAGTCAAATGTTACAATAAAGATTTCAGGCAGTATCCTATTTCAAAGCCACTATGTCCTAAAGAACAGGTATTTCTTCCAGGCAAAAGACAGGGCATGCAAATGAACAGCATGAAGGGGCTGTCTTTTCACTGTTTTGTAGATAACAAGAGAGCCACGTTTTCCAGCAATGTAAAAAACCCTTTTCCGTGGATAAAACATTCATGAAATATTGTGGTGCTTTTCATACGTAGTTTACCAAGGTGCACTCTGAGAATACAAAATTTGGGGCATTGCTGCTTTTGTCGATGTGATCCAACCATGCTCTGGGAATGGAGGGACAGAAGTGACACGGGAGCCTGCACACTGAATGGACCCTGCGAAGACAACGTATGCTCATCACAGTTCGGTGTGCTCACGATACTCTAATGCGAGAAACTATCCCTTGTTACAAAATGCCAGCTTTCCTTTTTGCTGAAGAAGAAAACCATGAAAATACACAAACTGCAAACTGTGCAGCGATGTGGCTCTGCACAATGTTTCCGTTAGAGGTAGAGATGTTGCATGGTGAGTTCAAGTAAATTAACTCCTCCACTAAAGATGGTTTTTATGCAGAAACAAGAAAAAAAAAATCGTGCTCCCTAATTGCCTCCCCTGCATTTTCTTGTGAGGGCTTTAGTATCTATATACATAAATAACAAGAATGAACAGATCAACTGTATTATTTAATAGTGCAAGAAAGGCTATGGGGTTTTTTTTGGCTGCCTAAATTAAGCAGCCACAGGATTTCTAGCTGGTTGCACCAGGATGCTGCAGAAGCCAACAGCCTTAAGTTAGAGACCGTAAGTCCAATTAAAGCCTGCCTACCCGGCATGTAATCAGGGCAGGGAAATCTGAGGCTGCACTTTGATGTTTGGGCTGTGTCTGAAGCGCAGGCGTTCGATGCATTTTTGTTAGCTTACGCTCCCCGTCGGCCTGCGCTCGGCTGCATCTGCAGCACAGCCTGTGCCCAGGCCGTTTGCACGCACAGGCCCCCATACGCTCCGGCCCTGTCCCACTCGAGACAGCGACGGGTTTTCGCCCCGCCAACGCTTTGGGGTTTAACCCCACTTGCTCCTCTTCACCCACCCCCTGCTTCCCCCCACTCCCAACCGCACCTCAGCGGGGACAGCTCCTCATATCCCACCGTGGACACGGCGCCTTTCCAAGGCGAGGGCCTGGGCGCCGGCCCCGCGTCCCGCCGGCTCCTCAGCACCGCGTCCCGGGCCGGGAAGGCGAACGGCAGCGGCCGCCTCACGGGAGGGGAAGGCCCGAGGAGCCCCCGCGGCCAGCTGCCCCCGCCCCCGGGGCCAGGCCTCTAACGCGCCCCCGCCCTCAGGCCCCGGGGCCGCCCCCCTACCTCAGCCTCCCGCCCAGCGCGCTGGCCGCGACCCCCCGGACGCGAGGTCGAACGCGCCGCTCCGGCCGTTTGTGACAGCGGCCGCCGCGCAGCTCCTCAGGCGGCCGAGCCCGCGCGGGCGGGGGGCACGCGGGGGCGGGAGGTAACGGGTGAGCGGGCGCCTCCTGCGGCCAGGCCCGGGGGCGGCGAGGCGGGGCCGCGGCCCGGGGGGGAGCGGCGGGGCTGCGGTCTCTCGCGAGAGGAGGGCGGGGCGGCCCGGGGCCGGGGCCGCCGCCTGTGGGGAGGGCCCGGGGAGGGGGAGAGGAAGGAGGCGGCTCTGTGGCGGAGCCCGGGGTGTCCGCCCGCCTGTCAGAGCGCCCGGGCCGCCGACTCGCGGAGGAGCGGGTAAAGGCCCGAGGGGGACGAGGCGGCCGGTGGGCCGCAGGGCAGGGCAGCGGCCCCGGCGGGGCTGAGGGGAGGCGGGAGGAGAGGGAGGCCGGGAGCCGGCCCGCCGGCTGCCGCCGCTCGGGGCTGCCCCCCCCGCCATCGCCGCCCCGGGCCGGCTGGAGGCCGGGCGAGGACAGGGAGGAAAGGGGTGGGTCTGCCCGCTGGTCCCCCGGGCTGCAGCCCCCGGCTCGCCCTCTTCCCCGGCCCGCCGGAGGGAGGTGGCGGCGGGTCCGCAGGCGGCACCGCCGCCGATCCCGGGCTGGAGCTGGGGAGCGGGAGGGCGGCGGGCCCCCTCCCCGCGGTCCGCCAGCAGGTCGCTCGGGGGGAGAGGCGGCCCCGCTCCTCGCCCTCCCCAGCCGCCGCGGGGCGGGACGGGGGCGGCGGAGAGCCGCAAGCCCCGCTGCGGGCTGGGCGGGTCCCCCGCCGGCCTGTCTGGGCCGGTGGCGGCGGCGGGGAGGGCGGGGAGCGGCCCGCAGCGCGGCGGGCTCCATCCCCCGGCGGCCTCCGGCCCTCCTCCCCCGGCTGTGCCCGGCGGAGGGCCGGGTGCGCTCCTCCTCGCCGTCCCCTCCCTTTCTTCCATGTTATGTCGCATTTCCCAGCCTGCCCACCTCTCCCGTTCCCGGCCCGTAGTCTTTTTGAGTCCCTTCCAAGGCTGAAGCGGCGGGCAGGCTGCGCGCCCGGGCGTGGGCCGGGCGGCGGGGCCAGCGCTCGGCGTGGTGAATCAGGCGATGGGGTAAAGCAGGCTTGTTCCCGGGCTGGTGAAAGTGTGCCGGGGAAGCGCGGCGGGTATTTACCTCCCCGGGGTTTGGCTGCTCGCAGGCTGGAGCGGGGAGGAAGCAGCAACAGCAGCAGAGATGGCGCGGCTCGTTGCAGTTTGCAGAGACGGGGAGGAGGAATTCCCTTTCGAGAAGAGGCAGATTCCCCTCTACATCGATGACACCCTCACGGTGAGTGCCTGCGGCCCGCGGAGCACCCGGTGTCCCTGCACCTCCCGCTTGCAACGTGTGCGGGCGGTGTGTTGCAATTCCCAGGCGAGGCCTTTTCCCTAGACAGGCCTCCTAGCTCCTCCTTTGCTCCTGCAGCGTTAATCTTTGGGACTTTGCAACACTTCGGGTTAACAGCGCTTAATGTGGCAACTTTTTTATCTGATTCCCAGCTCTAAAAACATGCAAACCGCGTAATAAGAAAGTTATTGCTGTATTGGGGCCTGCGCGTAACTTGTTTTCAAGTGACAAGCTTGTCTCAGTGCCCAAATGTGGAGTGAAGCCGTTTTTCAGTTAATAAGGAAGGGAGCCATATTAACGTTAAAACCCAGGTTTACAACTAGGTAATTATTATGCTCTTAAATAGGCAAGAAAAGGCTAAAGGTGTTTTTGAAAGCTTTCGCTTAAAGTAAGGATTATCAAGTCTGTAATAATGTGCCACTATGTCTACAGTAACAAATCTGAGAGAGTTTCCGTTTCAACGTGTTATTCTCAATTGAAAAACATGGGGGTTTTGCCATTTCCAGAAGATTCAGTGGAGAAATAAACTAAATGCAGCTTGGAGGCTCTCTAGTCTCTCTTCTCTTCCTCACGTGTTTAGAGGAAGGCTCAGAAATTGCATCGTAGGTGAACGTAGAGCAAATGGGGAAAAAAAAAAAATCTAGCCAGTTGTCGTTTGTCTTAATTCCCAAGGTGTGAAAATGTTGGGTTGAAAATAAAATTGGACTTAGACAATGTAATTTGGTATCTTAATTATTTGCATTTGAATACTGTTGCTGTCAGTGGTGTGACAGTAACTGCTGTTACTTTAAATGGTGTAACAAAACGATTGAGTATCTTCAGACAGTGCCTAAACGCTCCATCCCACTGTTAAAGATTATCTATCTCAATCCCATCTGGTTTTGCTACATTTGAAGAAAGGGTCTTTGCTGTATTTTAGTTTTGATTGTTTTAAATGATGGTGTATTACTAATTTACCAAATATCATAACTTTTTTTTTTTGCTTTACATAGTCTGTCATCTCTGGTTAACTGTGCATTAGGCAAAGTTTCCCCTTAAGTTGTCCAAAGCAATATCTAGCTTCCCTGGAGTGGTTGCTTAGCTGGAAACCCAGCACTGGGTAGGAATAGTGTAAGTTTTGGGGTTTTTTTGGTGTCTTGGCCATGCCTTGAGAGTTATTTTGCCCCTCCATTCTCCATGTAGTTTTAAGATCTTAGATTTCTCTCTTTTCTCTTTTTTTTCTTTTTTTTTTTAAAGATTTCTCTTTTCTCTTTTTTTTTTCTTTTTTTTTTTTCCCTGGACTCCCTAGTAAAAATTACTCATTAGATTGTGTCAAGTAGAAGACTTTCCATGCTCTTGTTACCTTTGTTGTATTTAATAGGTTGAGAGAGAGAGAGTGAAAATTCAGCTATACCAGGGTCAGGTAGATGACTTCAGCTGACCTAAAATTCCATTTGTGGTTTAGTTCCAGAATTTAATGCCAGGCCCAAACTTTGTGCAATTGCACTATGTTGTCACTACCCTTCTACTTTTTACACCAAAGGCAAGCCATCCTCATGATTGAAGAGGTTGCTATAGCTGTAAATCAGTTTTGTGTCCATCTGGATGAAAGGCATTTATGCAAGTGCAAGTCATCCTCACCATGAAGAAATCTTATCTCAGGTCCATATTTTTTTTCCATTCTGTTACTGTTGTTACAAAGTACTCAGATTTCTAGGTGGTTCCTGGAGACTTTTATTAAATAAATCTGCAGAAGCAAGTGGATGAACTTCTAGCTTCCTTGTCTCAGTCTTCTATAATTTGTGTTTTAAATTCTTAATGAGCGCTATTGCAAGACATGCAGTTGTCTTTGAAACATAATTTTACATTTGCAGCTTTATTGTTAAAAAATAGTGGTGTTTATTGATAGTAACTGGCTTCTGTTGACCTCTTTTAAAACTCAAATTTTAAAAATAATGGGACTACTTCATTTCTGTTAGTCAGCTGGAAGAGTTAATCTATGCCTTAAATCTAGAAATAGTGAATCAGTGATTGCAACTTAGTGAATGAATGGACTATAATGCTCTTAAGCTTGTAACATTGCTTTGTAGTAGCATAGAAAGCTGTTCAGGTGCAATGTGATACTGCTCCTCTAAATGAATTGTTCACTATCACACTTTTCTGTTTCTTATGGCTCAACTAGAAATTAAAGGAAGTTTAAATATTTAACCCTTTTAATTTCTTAAGCAGCTTTTATGATTTCTAGAAGGCATTCCATTTGATGTGGTATTATGGGAATTTTTTCTCCAGTTCAGGTTGTGATGGTGGTTGATGTTTAACCACTTAATAACATCTCATCAGACACATGAATTAATTTAGTCTTTGATAATTTCACTCTGTTGTACAAAACACCTAAGGCTATTGTCTGATAGTGAGAGATGAAGGTAAGGGGGGAAAAATAGATTTATCTCTTCTCTCTGTTATTAGCAGATGGAGCTTTTACTTTTGGATATAGCTCGTTCCCCACAGAGGCATCAAATTAGCAATGTAGGAAACCTGTAATTCTGCAGCAAAAACTTGTGCTGGTCCTTAGTGTGTATGGGTCAGGGGCAAGGGAAACTGGAGAAGAAATGCATGAGAGGTCAGAATTAGCACTGACTGTGGCACTGTTCTGCACAAAGATAAGGCAGCTGTGCTAATGTTCCAATCTAGCACATGTGAGATCAAAATATTGCCTTGCTTTCTGGCCTTAGAGAATAGATGTTTATTTTGGAGCAATGTTGAGTGCCTGTAAAAGTAAATGTGTGAGTTCTCTGGAGGTAGTGTCAGCAGTTACGAAGACAGCAGGGAATTCTGTCTTTTACTAGACAATTGAGGGAAGGTGGAGGGAGGAAAAAGGATGAATCAGACAATTTCATTTGGTGTTGATTGGTATTAGAGTTATTAACCAAAGTTGTTATTTTGTCCTTTAGATTTTAAAGTGAACTTTCTGTATTCATATTGATAAATTCTATATTTCTCAGTTTGGACAAAGAAGATCAACTAAGCCAGTCTTTACACATTTTTCTAGTTGGTTTCATTTTTCTCCGTGGTTGTGAAGTTGGATTTTTTACTGAAAATTATTTTACTGATTTCCGCCTTCCCTCCCTCCCCCCCCAAGAAATTGCCCTCTTTGTTGCTTAGTAATTTGAAAAGAAATATTATTAATTACGAGTAATCACATTGTTCTGTAGGCTTAACATTTTACTTTGAGCCTCTTGAGAGTTGCAGCTGCAATCATACAAAACAAAGTATACCTTGGAGTACCTTGTTGGGTTAATACGGTTTTAAATTAGCCTTTGAAGGAGTCCACTCAGTCATTAAACTGTTGTGACTGTTTCTTCATAGCTTTATAAATTGAGTTAGGCTGTTGGATCACTTTGGATCTCAGTGCATTGAAGTACAATTTTTTTTTAAACTGAAACAGGGTCTCAAGTCATGTAGATAGTGTAATAGAAATACTGGTGTTCCATTTAGCAACTTGCTTTCTCTATAACAGCTATTTAAGAGTTGCCATTTATAAACTGCCCCTAGAACATTATATTAGTGAAACATTTAGTTACTTTGCTGAAACATTCATTATCTTAAACTGTTACTTTTATCCTTTCCCCAGCTTCCAATAGTTACGTGAAAAGAATGAGCATTTAACATTTCTGTCTTATTTCCCTCAAGAAAGTAAAATAAACTAATGCTCTGTGTTTGACTTTTTTTCTGAAAGCTCTTTTTTTTTTTTTCTCCTTTCTTGTATAGATGGTGATGGAATTTCCTGATAATGTGTTAAACCTTGATGGACATCAGAATAACGGTGCACAATTAAAACAGTTCATTCAGGTAAATACATCCTTCTGTTTTTTAAAAAGGGCACATATCAGATCTTGCTTTCCTTAGATTTGTGCTTTCTCCTCCCTAGGAGGTTGTCACTCTTGGAATGACTTAAAAGCCACATCAGCACGTATATGCAATTACATATTGATACCAAAGTACACTCAGTGCCTTCGTTTTCTGTATTTCACAGCATTTATATGCTGTTGTCTTGTCAGGAGGCAGTTGCTGCATATCTAGTTAGAACTGAAAACTAGTAAAAACAATGCATCTTCTGGACACTGCCAGTTTATATGTAACGGAAAGTACAGTTTCTAAATGCATTTTGATTTTTTTTCCTAAATACTTTTGAACTGCTTTTTCAAGTGGAAGTGTGCCTTGCTTAAGATTGAGTTCTTATGATTAGTACCATACCAAGATAGAATTAATGTGCCAGTTTATAGATTATATATAGTTGAATAGTGAGAGATGATTTTGTGGTACCCTGAAGCTTTAATAATAGAAACTTATCTGCTAACACTCTGGCAAATAACTGTAGCACTGGAACACCTGTAGCAACTAAAAAATTGTGCCACTTAATGTCCAAAGGAACAGGCCAGTTTGCTGATATGCAGCTTGCACTTCTTCACTTGTGGTTTGACAGCAGCAGTTCAGACATATGCTGCATATAAAGCATAGCTGTGTTGTGAAAATAGCTCATTCCTGCTGTTGCTGTGACTAGTACTATTAATTACAGGAAAGAGGATTATTGCAGAGTGATATCACTTGTCAGTTTATTTAATGTGCCTGCCTTTAAGAGCACAAACCTTAAATGTTATCTGATAATAGCTTTGCTTTTCATAACATGTATTACATAAAATCAGCTGAAAATATTTTCTCTCTTCAATTGATGTATCTACACGTTCCATGTGATTGATTAGTTTCGCTATGTTGTATGGTCTTTTCTTTCTCTCCCCAGAAGTTGTGACAAGTCATTTCTACAGTAGGAGTATTTAAGTGGTGTGATACGACAATAATACATCATGGCAAAATATTCCCTCTGTAGATGCAGCTATGCTTACAAAGCTGTACTTTGTATAACCAGGGAAAAATGATAATTAATACACTGACAGGACTCTGCTTTTACAGATTATGTTGGAAAGTGCCAGTAGTGCTGATAATCTAAGTGTAGATGTGTTGATTGGTGTGTGAGGAAGAGACTCTCTCTTCTATATAGCTGTGCCAGTGGCAGTTCAGCATTGATGAAGTCCAAGCCAGTAATTTAGCACTTAAAAGAAGAAATAGAAGGGTATGTGCTTTTTGTGTGTGTGTGCGCCTGCATGTATTTGACAGAGGAACCAGGAGAAGCTCCTAAAATTGTTTATTGACGTAAGAAATATTAGAAGGTGTTCCCTTTAATGTTCTATTATTAGCACACATTGAATGTTCGCTACTGAAGTAAAATGTTTCGCTATGGATAGTAATGTGTGCTTTTTTTTTTAATTTCAGGTATTAGAATTGTAATGTGGAGTGGCATTTAGCCTTCCAGGAAAAATATTACTAAATTGTCTTGGTCCGAACAGAAAAAGTTTGTTTTAAATGAGATTTCCATATATGCCAATGAGCATCCAGGAATTTCCTTTCTATGTGCCAAAGATAAAATGAGCGTGAGTAGAAGATGAAAACTTGCAGAGTTGTATGAGAGACCCTTTACTAAAACATCTGTGCTGAGGTGGAGAGAAAAGGGCTTCCTGACATAAGGACAGGGAGGTGTGCCATTTGTTTGGAAGCAGCATTTGCTGATTTGAGTGGTAGGAGGAGACAACTAGAGGAGAAAAATATTAGCTTCCTTCCAGAAGGTAGACTGTAAGACTTGAAGCAGAATTGCTCCTATGATGTTAGCAAGTGTGGTTTTGTACATACAGTAAGTATTTTAAGTGATCTGAAACTCTGAGCACTGCATACAGTTTTCACTTCAAGTGTATTTTGGTAAGGAAATGCTGTTGAAGGTGGAGAAACTCTGAACAGTTTAAGATGTGTGTTTATTTTTTTTTTTTAATTATTTCATTTCCTGTTCTTTTTTAGAGACATAGCATGCTTAAACAGCAGGATCTAAATATTGCCATGATGGTGACATCGCGTGAAGTTTTGAGTGCACTTTCTCAGCTGGTCCCGTGTGTTGGCTGTCGTCGTAGCGTGGAACGTCTGTTTTCTCAGCTTGTTGAGTCTGGAAATCCAGCACTTGAGCCCCTAACAGTAGGGCCAAAGGGGGTTCTTTCTGTAACTCGAAGCTGTATGACTGATGCAAAGAAGCTTTATACACTGTTTTATGTGCATGGGTAAGTTAGGCTCACAGCCGTCTCAGAACTGCTCAGATAATAATAATCTGCGGAAAAAGAAAGCTACTTTCTGTGCATGTGACTTTGCAGCTTTCTTGTTGGTGATACTGAATTGTCACAAGTTTGAATCTTATAGCACATACTTGTCTTTTACAGCCATGTTAAACTAGTTATTGCCTAAACTGGGAAAAAACAAACTCAAAAGACCTGATCTTTCATATTATCAGTTGCAATGCCATGACAGCAATTGAAAGATACCAATATTAAAATGTTTAGTCGTTAATCTGAAATCTGTGGGGTTTTTATGATCTCTGGAAGAAGAGTGTTTCTTTGGCCCGCTACTTTGCATGTAAAAAATAATAATAAAAAAAAAAAATTAACACCCCCGCTGCCCCCCATCTCCCCAGACTTTCTACTCTTGGGTAGAAAGGTAACACTGAGAAAGCTAAACCTTCTGGGTTTGGCTAGCACAATAAATAGCCTCGTCTCAGTGCCATTTGTTTCTCAGCTGTCAGCAGACCGAACAGTGACTGCTCACCACAGTGAGCCTTTGCCTTCCAGTTGGCTTCAGCTCATTCTACTTCTTGCTCCAGTTAGCAGGCCAGTGAGAAGTAGGGAAGGTTAGTGCAGAGCTGGGGATATGGAGATTTGGAGGGTGAGGTAGTGTAACTTGATAAAGTGCTCTTAGTGGTTCCCTACACTTCTGAAATAGGTGTCATTGCTCGAGGTCTGTTATTTACGAAGTTATGCAATAGCTTTTTAGATGTGAGTTATCTTTATCTTGCTTGCTAGGATTTGTCTGGAAAATCTATATTGTATTTTCCTTGTGTACTGCAGGATTGTATGTCGTAAGAAGTAAAAATGGGGGACAGGAAGAAAGTTTTAGATTTAATGTTCATTAGCATACTTGTTTCTGATACATGAGCTGAATCAATCCCTTTAAAATTTCTCTGGATAACCATGTTTTCAGAATCCTAAATTACATTTTTTCCATAGGTCCAAACTGAATGATATGATTGATGCAATTCCCAAAAGTAAGAAGAACAAGAGATGTCAATTACACTCCTTGGACACACACAAACCAAAACCTTTGGGGTAAGTTTGTGTTTAACGTGCACGATTCAATCTAAAATATTTTAAGGAAGCAAACTATTGATGCTAATTTATTTTTAAGCATTGAGATCAATTCTTATGCTGTTATCTGTTTGCCAGAGTAGTAATCTCCAAGCTATTTGAATTATAGTAGACCCAAATAGTTGTGGGGGAGAGGAACAGAGGCACTCAGGAGTTCTGGGCAGTGTGTGTTGTAGGGCATGAGCCTTTCTCAATAGGTTTTCATAAGAAGGTAGTTAGCCATTTTTTGTGCAGTGAGAGTGACAGTCTTATCAGTAGGATGTTTAATCCTTTCCCCATGGCCCTTGCTCACATTTTATTGATTGGACAAAACTAGTGCAAGAAGGTCTTCTGCCCTCCCAACGTAAGATCTGTGCTCCTTCCTCAGTGTGAGAGTTGTCCCTCTGCCCTTTGTCAGGGCAAAGCAAGTGGTGATGCTTTCATATAAAGTTTAAGGCTACTACATGAAATCAGCTGTTTCCCGAAACTTGCTTGTTAGTTCTAGCTGTTCCATTTTTGCATCTTGGCTTTTGGGTCTTTTACTTGCTGGTAGGGTGTTTTGTTTGGGGGTTTTTTGTTATAAAAATATCTCTGTTTAATTTCAAAACCAGTTGCCAAAACGGAACTTGGCCATTACAAACCAGTGCTCTCTGATGTGCTTTTCATATCTCGTTGGACATAACTTGGAATATAGTCTGCTCAGGGCATGGATGGCTTATGCACTGTGATATAAACAATGCTCTAGAAAGACAAACTGGTTTTTGTGCTCTACACCGAAATGATTGATCAGCAGTTTTTCTCAAATTGAGGTGAAAGTGTACATGCTAAACAAATATACATCATTTTGCTTGGGCTTATTAAAAATGCCTTGCACAACTGTTAATAAAGGGCTTTATTGTGGTTGGGCTGCAGGGTTAAAATGAAAACTCTGTAAAATGTATTTTCTCAAAATGTGACAGCATGTTTTGAATACACCGGTGAAAAGATGCATATATGCCTCTGTCTCTTGAAGTTGAAATGGTTTATTCCAGCTGGTTAACCAGAATAACACTTCCTGTAAATCTGTTGTGGGTTTTGGGGAGGTTTCTTGTTTGTGGGGTGTTTTGTTTTGTTTTAATATGATGACCAATAAATTAGATTAGTATGCCTAGTTGGAGTGTCGGACCTTTTTCAGTCAGTTGTGTTCTGCTTCTGGTTAAGCATACAACCTGTTAAAGCTTGATCATGGTTTCCAGTTACAGGGCATGTATTTTTCTGTGCAGGCTTGAGTCTCTTTGGGTTTAGATAAATCCCCTGAGATGCTAGGCACGTGGAATTTGACACTTGATTTTTACTTCTGCTACTTGAGGATAGTGGTAGCTAATCATTATCTCCTATTATATTTTGGTTACAGGCCTTTCATATAATTAGTTTAACGCTTATGTTACACAAGCAAAAGATGATAGGGGTATAGGGGTATATTTTTTTAAAAATAAAGCAAATTTGAAGCATTATGAAAGTGTTAAATTTTTTTGCTTTGTTTTCAGTAAGATTAATTTTTTCTGTGTAAGAACATATATCATGGAACCTGTACTTACCATTTTGGCAAGGCAGAACAATTCTGAAACTGAATGAATAGAGAGGAAAATGCTGCCTTTATTTCCTCAATTCATGCTGGAATAAACCCCCTTCGTATTTTGAATGCTGGCAGGTTAATAGGGAATATGTGGAAGAGCAGTATTTTAATATACTGCAAGTAAAACTTTCAGCTTTGTCTGATAACATGGCTTATCAGTGTAGTTTGCTAAAGAAATACGGCTTGCACTCTGCTTGCTCAGTCAATGCCCATTTGTTATGCTACAGAAGTGATCAGGGTGTATCAGTACTGATATTTCTCCAAATAAATCTGCTGCCTTGAGTGCAAGCAAATATGCTAACAGCCTAGACATGGGGCATCAAATAGAATTGCCTTACAGAACAAATTTTATTTAGCAACTTAGAGCTTCTGCTTGACTTCATTACAAGAAACTTCTTCAGATAAGTTGCATGTTAGGCATTTTATACACACAAAAAGGGCTTTGAATTGTAATTGTGTGTTTAATTATACAAGTTACATAACTAGCTAATACCACTTGAGAGTTACTTGATGTCCTCAGTTTCAATGTGCCTGGTTTACGGTTCTCAGTTCCATTCGGGGCTAAGGAGCATTTTAACCTCTCATAAATGCAAGCCATATGATCTGGCAAACTAGTAATAGCATACATAAATACTCTTGAGGAGCTAGTTATTAAATAGGAGTGCTTCTTCCCCTGTTTTCCTGCTCTGTTGTATCCATACACGAGCTTAAACGGAAATGGCTGTTCTGATAAAATTTCAAGTGTAGTCAAGTCTGTAAGTAAACATGACTTGCTATTTAAAGTTTGTTCTTTGCTCTGTAAGTGTACTTTTAGCAAATGTGTGTTGTAAAGTTGTGGGTTTTGTTTTTTTTTTTTAACAAATTTTGGAAATTTAATATAGTGTATTTTACGGTTTCTTATAGTGGTAGATGTGTGGAATTTTGTTGGGGTTTTTGTTTTGCTTTTTTCTTTGGGGTTTTTTGGGGTTTTTTTGTTTTGTGTTTTGTTTTTGGGTGTTGTTTTTTTTTTAAGTTGTCATATGAAACTTAATCTGCCAGAAGCATTAAAACTTGTATACGTTTATACTTAAGGTAATATTCTGAAAAATTAGCTGTAACTTTAAAAAGTCATTATGAATCTGGGTTTATAAACATGGACAGCGAAATTTGTATCTCATGTCTGACCCTAATGTTACTGGAAGTTAAGGCTTAGCCTATAAAGGATTCAAAGTAAATTAAGGAACACATAGCATTTTCATAGCATTTGTTTAGGAGAAATAACTAGTTCATAATATATATTGTATAGATTTAAAAAAATGTTTTCTAATACTATGTGACAGTGAAGGGAGCAGTAGCACACTCAGTACAGAGAAATTAAGTGCAGATAAGAAAAATAGTGAAGACAGCAGGAAGGAGGAGAGCAAGTGTAGCATCACTTTCCACTATGGACCTTTCCAGGGAGCAGTCAGGTAAACTAATGATGCTTTATTTTGCTTCTTTTCTAAACCCCTAACAGGATAATGTACAGTCTTTTGTTTCTTATGATTTTTTTTTGCAGGGGTTGTTGGATGGATGTGTGGGAGCTCATGTCCCAGGAATGCAGGGATGAAGTAGTTTTAATTGACTCTAGTTGTCTTTTAGAAACATTAGAAACCTATCTACGAAAACACAGGTATGTTAAAAGAACAAAGACACATCTTCATCTTGAGGAATACATGCTGCATTTTTTTTTTAATCAAAATGTATGTAGAGTTCACACAACGTTTAAGTGTAGAGAATTCTTCTGATACCCTTCTAAACCTTAAGATCTAAGCTTCATAGTGATGGAGAACCTTGCCAGATTGCATTGTAACAGTTGATGAGACTAAGACGGTGAAATATTCTTTGTGTTTTACCTATTGTTCTGGGTTATGGTAGGGGAAATGCGGAGACCTCAGATGAAGTCCTAGCTACTTGTCTTGATTTTTTTTTTGTTAGGATTAAATTATGATTTACAATCTGATGTATTAAAACTGTGTATATTCTTTCACTCTTTCACAGTACTCTGGGACTATGCCTTCTTTTAGGCTTTCAGGGAGTACATGCAATTTCAAAATAATGTGAACTAAACTAATAGAAGCAGATTTTAGGCTTGGTGTTGCTTGTAAGTCACTGTTTTATAACAGTTGGTTTTGACTTTGCTAGTGCTATTAGGTCTCTCTTGCAGGGAAAAAATAGGCCACTAAATTATTGTTGCATGTGTACGGTAGCTACCATGCTGACTTTAAAAGTTTTAATTTCCAGTAGTCTCAAGGTTCTGATATAAACTGTGGGGGCACAGATGGGCGCGGGGGGGGTGGTGGTGTGGAAATAACACTTTGGAAACAAAATAACTTTAATCTCCTGTGACATTAAACATGGTGTTGGCAGTGTTCCTGATGCTAACCTGCAATAATATTACTGTTTTCTTTCCTTTTGCCACAGAAACTAGCCAGTTGTTATAGTTCTATCAAACATCAAAATATGTTTCACTTAGTGTTGTCAAGTGACTGGACAAACTAGGAAAGGGAAAAACACCATCCAGAGATGGCATGAAGAGCCAGCTTTTCAAGCTGAAAGCTGAAATGTGAGCAGCTTGTCTGACTTGCATTTTTAGAATAATACAGCAAGGAGTTTTGTAGCTTCTTGAAGATTACTTCCTCTTATAAAATAGAATGAGCTTAATTTGGTTGTATTTTAATTATAACAGACTTCATAACTATACTCTTCTCATATTAGTTATCTGAGCTATCACATGTTTAAATTGAATACATTGTGTTATAAATAAACTTTGTTTGGCTATCTGTGCAGTAATCTAATAATTCAAAATATGTTTAAAGGTGCTTGTAGTGGAAACATCGCTCTTATACAGTAGGCAACAGAGGAAACTTTTTTCCTTATTGCTTATCACTCACTTGAGTATACTTTAAATAATTGCTGAATTTTGTCCTGGCTTGTACTAATGATGCAGTTTGTTCACTATTAGATTTCTGATCTTTGAATGAATATGGAATTGCATATCCATATAGGAATTTCTTCATATTAACAATTAGCCTGATTTATGCCTTGGAGCATGGAAGTTGATATCCAGAGTTGTAATATATGATAGGTAGCATAATACATATAGTAAACTTAGGTGGCTTACAGCCAAAGTCTTACTATTTTACCTTTTGGAGTAACATAAACCTTCTGTGACCTAGTTTAAATATAGCATGCGCTATTAAATATCTCAGTATATTATAACTTAGACTAAGCGGGTCTAAATTTCTGCTTGAATAAGAATTCAGTTCTGTTATGTTCTGTTTTAACACAGGTTTTGCACTGACTGCAAAAATAAAGTACTTCGGGCGTACAATATTCTTATTGGTGAGCTAGACTGCAGCAAGGAAAAGGGCTACTGCGCTGCACTTTACGAGGGCTTGCGTTGCTGTCCCCATGAACGTCATATACATGTATGCTGTGAAACAGATTTCATCGCACACCTATTGGGTCGAGCTGAACCAGAGTTCGCAGGAGGGTATGAGTATGTAATTTGCTAGAGTGGGCTATCTAGCGCTTTGCTTCTTTATTTTATTATTGAATGTATTTTGCAAAAGTGATCTTTGCCTCCTTGCTGCATAATAAACTTCTGAATGTAAATATTCGTATTGAAGTAGACTTTCAAGATAGTGCTTCAAAGTAGCGAAGATTTCATATGTGCTTTTGACTTTAAGGTGCATTTAACTCTGAAGGCAAGACTGAAAGAAATTGCCAAATGTCTTCTGGTTCATTTGTTCACTCACCAGGGCTGCCTGCTTTTCCATTGAGGTGTTCAAAATATGCGAAATAGAAAGAGAACCTTGGTTGACTGTTTTACCAAATGCCAAGTGTTCAACTTAGTTTTGTCACCGTTTGTATATTACAGTAATTTCTGAACCTGTTTTAGCATCTTAAAATCTTCCAATGAAAAATTCAATTCTGAGCTCAGTGTCTTTAGAGCTCAATCATAACTGTTTGATTAGGAGGCTAAATCCTTTATAATGATTTTTTCTTTAATAAATGATAGATACAGGTTAATACTGAAATATTTTTACTTTGTACGGTAAGTAATGTGTAAACTTCTATGTGTATTTATTCAGCTTCAGTTAACTGACGCATAAATGTCTAGGAAGCTGAAATATTTGCTATAAACTAAATACAAATTCTACGAAATGAAGAATGGTTGCATCTCTTTGGCATTAAAACCCTGCTGATCCCTCCTAGTAGGAGCAAGCAGACACTGATGGGGTAGCACCTTCAGAAGTCACAAGTGGGAAGGCATAGGGCAGCTTAACAGTGCCCTGCACAGATTAACGCAGGAATGCAGTGGTGGTTTTGACCTGGTCCTTTCTATTTTGCATCCGCATGCAGCACAGCAGAACTCGATTTAAAAAGCTGTTCATGCAAACATATCTTCAGTTGTACATACAGAAAATACGTCACTGAACTGCTTTGATCTCTTGGTAGACTTCCAGCTACTTTAACCATACTATACTTTGGTTCAACTCTTCCTTTAGACGAAGAGAAAGGCATGCTAAGACAATAGACATAGCCCAAGAAGAAGTTTTGACCTGCCTGGGTATTCATCTTTATGAAAGATTACACCGAATCTGGCAAAAGTTGCGGGCTGAGGAACAAACATGGCAGATGCTTTTTTACCTAGGTGTTGATGCTTTACGCAAAAGCTTTGAGGTAAAAATCAAGTTTTATCTAACTCGTATTTGAATTGCTATAATAACTCTGTGCATTTCCACTAAAATTATTTTTCTGCTTTCTACTAACGTTGGGCTGGAAGGAGCTCCGAGGGTGTTGCACTCAATCTCCTGTTCACTGCAGGCAACAGTTGTGTAATATCAATCCATAGCACAACTGAGTTGCATTCCGATGTGAAGTCTACTGGAACATAAAAGATTGAGGCTTGCTTTTACTTTCCAAGCTGCACTTTACAGTACACTGGATCTTCTGTGTTTTTAATTCACAGTGAAGGTATTTCTACCTGATAGCATTTAAAGTAGCTCTGGCTACAACAGTTTTATTTGTCTTATTAGTAAAAATGGAGGATGTGCTTTTGAATTACAAGCACAACTGCTAACTCTTGCATTCAGTGTGTTCCAAATGCACTGTGTAATCCTGTGGGATCTTGAACTTCAGACAGACCTCATTGCAGCTCCTTTAACATATGCCAATAGTATACTTTCCCTTTGGCATGACATAGATCTTTTTTGTTTTGTTTATCTTCCATTCATCATGACTGTTCTCTCTAAAAACTCTTAAAACATCAGAGGAGGAAGAACAAAATCAATTTGGAAAAGATCACAGTGGAACCCTAATCTAGTTAGTTCTTGGAGGTTTTTTACAAGTAATTTTTTAAGAGACTTATAATGCTATGGAAATAGTGTTGGGCTGGGTGCACTGTGGCATTTTTGTCAGGTTTTGCCTTGATGTTTTTTTGATCTGATAAAGTATGGTTTTGAAAATTCATTGACATTGTAAAACTCGGGTAATTATACTGGTATGCAAGGTTGGCTATGAATCTGAAGTATGGAACTGTTATATCTTTATATGGAGTCCTTTTCTAAGGTGAGTGGGAAAGATGATGTCTCATTTTGGCTTACGGAGTTCCCAGAGTGATATGGAAAAAAAACCCCAAAACTCGTGAATTTATTTTTAACTCTGTAGGAGTATTGATCCACAATAGTTTACTAGTTTAACTATATTCTTGTAACTTCATATGTAGACGTGCCATTATGATATTTGTTCTAAATTTAATATTAAGGAACATATTTAGATACTTGCTATATTTTGAGATACGTCTATACTTCAAAATTGGACTGCCTAGAAAATCAGTTAGATTTTTCACTGGTTACCCTAGGCAAAGATCTGCAGGAATTCTGTAGCAGTAGTTCTAATGTGTTTTTCTGTGCTGCTGTGTTAGATAATCAGGGTATCTACCATGTAAATACAGATCCAAAAATGCATTCAAGTCTGCAACTTTTTACTGAAAACTGTGAATTTGGGCCATAAGTTAAACGCAGTGCTCCCCCTGTACATACATCTTCTCCAGCAATCTAAATTTAGTGACTAAATCTGGATAGGCATTTTTGTTCTGTAGTCAATAGTTGTGTTGCTGTGACTTTATTATAAAAAGAATTTACCAGCTATTTTGCTCCTCCTTTTTTATAAATGTAAAAGCTTGAATTGTGTTAACATCTATAAATAGATCTAACCTCTTATAAACAGATGGCTGTGGAAAAAGTGCAGGGTATTAGTCGATTGGAACAGCTCTGTGAAGAATTTTCAGAAGAAGAAAGAGTGCGAGAGCTTAAACAAGAGAAGAAGCGCCAAAAACGGAAGAACAGACGGAAAAATAAGTGTGTGTGTGAGATCCCTACTCCTTTGCAGGCCACGGAAGAGAAGGAAATAAATCAAGCAAAGGTAAACACTGATAGCTGTGGCTTTCTGCTGTTGTTAAATAGATTTCTAATTTGGCGCTTCATTCATCAGTTCACTCTTCCATGTTAGAATTCTTGAGAAGTTTTTACTGTATCTCTAGTTTTGGGAACTAGTTTTTGATCGCTAGTGGAATATAATACGTTTTCAGATTAGCACGGTCTTTTTGTAAAGTAGTTGCCTGGAACTCCTTAGCTGTTGGGGGTTTGGGTTTGGTGAGTTTTTTAAAAAAAATCCTAAATCTAGGGGGTAAGGTTATGCTAGAATATTTTTCAGCTATAATTTCTTAAATGTCGCTTAGAATATGGGAATTCAAATGCTAGTTGCGGACAATTACCATTGAATTTTTGGAGAGGGGGAAGCTTTAAGTGACTGAGTAGGTGCAATTATTATTCTGGATCTCTTGACTGAACTTAATGGGCTAACTGTAGGTCATATTATTGTAGGGAAAGTAGTTGGGGTTTTTTTCAGTTGTCTTGTACTTCTGAAGAATTATAAACAATGCTGTGGCTGTTATCAGTCAGTCACCAGTTTTTTCTTCATAAATATGCTGGCTGAGCTACTTTCAGTACTTGCAAGTATTTTTTGTTTTTGTTTTAAGGAAAATTCGAACTTCACGGAAAGTAGTTGCAAAGCCTGTGGTAGCACCGAAGAAGCAAACAATTGTGTAGAAGTAATTGTTACTAATGAAAGCACTTCTTGCACCTGTCCTAGTAGTGGTACCCTATTAGGTTCACCTAAAATCAAGAAAGGTATGTTAAATGTCATTATTTTTCATTTTTAAAAACATTTACCATTTATGGGGTAAACAGTGCTCAGCTATTTTTAAATATAACTTTTCTTTTTAAGAATTCTTTCTTGTTAGAGGCATAACTAAAGAATATGCAGCAGCAACTGTAGATTAGCGTAACTTTTCACTTCGTCTCAGGTTTATCCCCGCATTGTAATGGTAGTGATTGCGGCTATTCGTCTAGCATGGAGGGCAGCGAAACTGGATCTCGAGAGGGATCAGATGTGGCCTGCACTGAAGGCATTTGCAACCATGACGAGAATGGTAGGTTTGGTAAGAACGTAATATTGGTTTAGTATCCACAAAACTGAAGTATCTGAGAAGAAAATTCCCTGTCTTTTGCAGGAGATGATTCCTGTGTTCATCGCTGTGACGACAAAGAGGAGGATGGAGATAGCTGTGTGGAATGTTGGGCTAATTCGGAAGAGAATAACACAAAAGGCAAAAACAAAAAGAAGAAAAAGAAAAGTAAAACTTTGAAGTGTGAGAATGAACATGTAAGGAACATAGCTATTCCAGAATGCTTATTTAAATGCATACATTTTAAAGTAGTTACAAAAGTATTTCAAATTTCAATTGTGACTAATGCTGTAAATGGGGTAACAAGGATCTTCTGTTACCTCTCCATCCGAGTTTTGAAATCGAGGTCCTTCCTAGAATAGGTTGTGGCGGAAGGAGTCTCTTCTCTCCTATGTTCCTAAGCATGTGCACTTTTGCGCACTCTCAGTGGATTAACATACCATTGCCCCCTCCTCCCCAGGCACACGTATTTAAAAATCATATATCCTTGCTCTCTTTTTGAACTTTTTCCTTTCCTCTTTTCCTCCTGCTCCCATCTGAAACTTGAATGTTTCAGGTTTAACACTGCTAGTAGTTCATTACAGGCTATTTTCAATTTTAGATTCAGAAACTTGGAAGCTGTATGGCAGATCCAGGTAACAGAGAGACCTCAGGAAATATCATGCACACAGAGTTTCATCGCGACAAGACCAAAGACACACATGCTGAAAGCTGCTGTAGCTCAGAAAAAAGTGGGCAGCAGTTGCCTTGGTTTGAGCATATGAAAAATGTGTCACAGTTTGCAGAACCTACAGAAATGTCACTTGTTCCTGATACTGGAAAAGGTGCCAAGAGCTTAGTGGAACTCCTTGTAAGTAACCACTTACTTTGAATTTTAGGTTGTAGCATACTGCTTTAAATCCTCAGGATTGAGGATGGGGTTTAGAACTCAAATCCCACTGCAGAACTGTTGCAAGAGAGAACGTAACTGAACCTAAATTCATAGCTTACTCTCCCAGTGTTAGTTTGTTTGCTTTTGCATGTTCCCTGTAAAGTATGTAACTCGGATGCTTTGCAGAGGAGGAGAAATTGCCTGTCACTGGAATGCAAGTGACAGAACTTGTATTCTAAGTATTTATTATCAAGGATCATATTATTCCATAAAATGAAGCGTGCATTATTGCTGCCTTCATGCCTCAAATACTACTTCCCACTATAGGCTCCTTGGACAACTTTTTCTCTCCCTTTCCTTCTCTTCTCCTCCTCCTTCCCCTTGCTTTACATCTTTTTTTTTTTTCTTTTTTTTTTCCTCTTTTTTTTCTTTCCTTTTTTTTGAACTCTGATAAAAGCCATCCGCTTTCAGTGGAAATGTGCTAAGACTCTGAAGCTTATTCTGGTAGATTTTGTGACTGTATAGGCTGCCTCTTACCCAAAAAAATAGCAGAGCGTTGTGTGTGAATCAGGTGACTGGATTAGCCAGCTAAGACTTGTGGTGTCGTGAGATGAAGGCTCC
Organism: Calonectris borealis; assembly: GCF_964195595.1. Lineage (NCBI taxonomy): Eukaryota > Metazoa > Chordata > Aves > Procellariiformes > Procellariidae > Calonectris > Calonectris borealis. The sequence goes on along the minus strand of NC_134330.1, from coordinate 2,856,168 downwards.
GTCTTTCTTCAGAGCAACTGTAGACAACGTGTACAATTGCAGGAGAGGTGTACTGCACAGGAGGGACAATGCTCGAGTTCTTAAATGCCTGTTTTCATTTGTAGGATGAGTCTGAATGCACTTCTGATGAGGAAATCTTTATCTCACAAGATGAAATACAGTCCTTTATGGCAAACAACAAGTCTTTTTACAGCAATAGAGAACAATACCGACAGCATCTGAAGGAGAAATTTAATAAATACTGCCGCTTAAATGATCACAAGAGGCCCATTTGTAATGGTTGGTTGACAACGGCTGGAGCAAACTAAATACAATAAAATAGCTCTGTCTTTCACTGAAATTCTCAAGATGACTACTGCGCCTTCTCTTTCAAAAACTTAATTTAGTGACTTATGGCAAAATTTTATCTTAAATTAATGTGATTCTTTTTTTTCTTGGTTTTTTGGGGAGGCTGGTGGAGGTGATTTCATTAATTTTGTTCTTTCTTCAGGCTTGTATCTTTAGTTGAGTAGCTGTGCAAGCCTCTCTTATAATTTAAGCCATCTCTTTTCATTAAATGTTTCTCTTACTGTGAGACTTACAAAAAGCAAACTAGTGGCAAAGTAATGTTGTACCTATAATTCTGTACAGAATGACAATGAGCTGAATATAAGATTTTACAAAGTAGACATCCATTTGCAAAATGTTTTGGATGTAATATGTTAAAGCGCAATGTGCAAAATTTAAATAAAGAATATTTATTAATATGCATAGTAAAAGTTGGTGTACATGTTCCTGCTTTAAAGACTCCTTCCCAGCAGTCTGAATTCTTGCTGTCTCTTCAGTCTGCGAAGCTTCATGGAGGCAGGCGTGAGGTGAGTAAACTTGCCTGGGAAAAGTACGGATCCTTCAGTGGCGCTCATGGAAACCAGCCCACCGGGGCGTGTGATTCTCCACTGAGGTGGTTTAGAGATCTTGGAGTTATTGCCGGACAAGCTGGGTCCGTGATACCCCGCTTGTGTCAGTAGGGCGCTGCACCCCACCTGCCTGGCGCCGCTCCCAGGATCCGGATGATGTCTCGGCGTGGCACGGCGCTGCGCGGGGCTGCCTGGGGTGTCTCTGAGCAGCACTGGGCCGTGCGGACGTGCTGCATGACGTGAGCGCTGTGCCCAGGGTCAGCGTGCTTGGTTTGGTGGTGGTTTGGGATTTGTCTGGAGTGTGCAGCCTGTACCATTTTTGGGCCTTAATTTAGTTTCTCGTCGAGACAATTACTGATGCCAGTGAGTTAGGAGACCACGGTGCTCATTTACCTTCTTCCCCGACAAAGCAGACTTAAAGCTTCTGCCTGAGCCCATCAGAACGTAATCCAACAAAAAGCAGGTTTTCCACACACCTTGATGTTTTCTTAATGGAATAATGAGCTCTGTTCTGAGGGCAGAACAGGAGTGCTTTTGCATAAATATCCTTTCAGCCATATCTTGTTCTCACAAATACGGTATCTGGTGGCATGGCTTGTTTGCAGAGGGTGGTCTGGCAAGTGGTGAAGATACAGTGTGTGAGAGATTAAGAAAAACGCAATTTAAAACCTGGTGCTAAATCGACAAGACTGGAGGTGGTGGTACGGTTGTGCACGGTAAGCATCCAAATTCAGCTGACGTGAGCCGACTCCTGTGGCACTTCCACCTGGAAGCTCTTACATGTTGATGTGTATCTAGAAGCGGAGGCTCTTTGTTGTACAAGTGCACCTCAAAAAATGTAGGAATTAAAAATCATGTATGCAAATTGAAATCAAGATACAAATGTTTTCATAATAATAATAAAGGCCCAGATAACTTTCATATTTAAAGGAGATCATGCTCTGTTAATGCACACCCCACTTGGTTATTTTATAGCTGTTTTACAAAATCAGATGTAAAAACTATGTTCTTGAGTGAGCTTTAGCTTCATTATTTTTTCCAAGTTAACTGGTAATACTGATAAATAGTCCCTTTGGATATTATTGAAGAGATATTTACTGATTATTTCACTCAAATACAATACTTCTGTGTTACAAAACACAGAAGAAAACTATAAAGATATGAATGCTTTTTTATATGACGGTGCTTAGATTTTGGTAGCAGCTGCCACTAAAAGGAGAAAATTCTGTTTTGGTGGGGGGGTAAGCAGAAATATAATTCCTAATTTCCTTATGTTCTGTACTGTGGTCCCTTTAGTTTTTCTGATAAAGGGAAAGAGACAGGTTTGTTTTCTTGGCGCTGTGTCATGCTTCGACACGTTATAAAGCGGCACTTGTGCCTGGCGATGCTTAATTTGCCCAGGGTTCTCACGATAAACCCGAGAGTCAATTCATTGAGAGTGACAGAGAACACGGATGGACTTTTCTCCTAGTCCTGATTTTAACTTTGAAATTCAGCTTCATGAAAACGAACCTTCAGCTTCCTCTGAAGCCACACGGACTCTTACGTTTGCAATGCAAAAGGCTAATTTTGCAAAAGGAAGAAGTTTCCATCTTTAATGTGAGGAAGGAGAGTCCTTATCGTGGTGATTTCTTTAATCAAATACTCTGTCAGCCACAGGAAGAACGTGGTTAACTTCAAAGAGCCGAGCTGCTGGCTGCGCACCGCTTGTGCCTGCACAAGGAGCTGGTTCGGGGGGTAGTTGTCCTTGGGAACTGATGAAATCATCACTTTTAAGTGGGGCGTTTGTCGTTTTCTGCTTTACCAGGAGCTGAAATGATGGGGAAAAAAAAAAGAATTTAGATCACTGTTTTAAATGCGGTGTTACCGCAGGGCGCTCGAGCGATTTGGTGCTTGGGGTCACATCTGGAGGAAAGCAGTGAGTCCCGGAGCCGCTGCGGCGTGCGGCCAGCCCGGCGGCCAGCAGGTGCTGTATGTGGTGTTTGCTATACGTGTAGGATGGCAGCATCTACAACCCTCCCTATATATTTATTATGGCCGAGGGGCCCTTTTCACTGCAACAGCCCAGCTGGAGCCCAGTGCTCGCTGTGGGCCCTGCGCCCACTCAAGCTCAGCCCCCCCAGGAAAATCTCCTGCAGCCTTTGCCCTGTTGGGAAAGGGACACAAGTGGTACTTCATATTTTTTTTACAAAATCAAAAGAACCTGAATACCTGTGTAGTCTATTCTTTACTTTTTATTTTTCAATTTTCAGTGACAGGCTGTGTAATCAGCTCTAGGGGTGGTACTTGGGAATCAGACTTTTAATAACGTTCTTCTTCGTTTTGTGTCCGTCCAAAGTAGGTTCAAAATAAGCCGCCCAGCAATGTATGGCCAGCGGGAAGAGAACGGGAGGAAACACCTTCAAAAACGGCTCTCCCAGCATGTCCTTGCAGCAAGCCATTGCCCCCGGTGGTAGATGGACCCTGGGGATCAGCAGATCTGCTCCAGATCTGACCAACTCCAGAGCCAAGGGGGGAATCCCTTCAATTCATCCCAGTTAAACTGGGCAGCTCGTTATCGCAGCACGGTGAGGATGGCAGAAGTGTGTCTGGATTCAGAATGCAGCTGGACGTACACATGAAACCGTCGGGCTCGAAGCTGCAGAGGCTCCAGCTGAGGAATTCCCTGGGCGGCTCAGCGCATCGCCTTCTCAGCTCTCAGATTTATGCTCATTTTCTAAAATTCTGCTACGTGTGACCACTGAAGACGCTTCTGCTTCGGCGGGAATTTGGTCTGTCCCGCTGTTTAACTGCTTTACGGTTCTTACTGCACCCTCGGAGGTGCAGGAAAAGTCACACCCAGGAGAAAAAGCCCCAAAAGCTGCATTCCGTAGAAAGCCCAGTTTCCCATTTCTAACTAACCTCTTCCGTGTGGAGGGTGAGAATGGCCCATCTGTCTTATCTGAGAGGTGGTATTTGAGCTTTCTTATTTGAGAGCGTGGATTTTGCTGTGAAGCTTATGAAAGACCGCAGCTGGATTCGAGCACCCCTGAAAGACCTATTTTTATCTTTTTCCTCCTTGTATCATTGGTATACAGCGGTCTGCATCGGCCAAACCTGAGTCAGGGCCCATTTGTAAATTCCTTGTAGTATCTGTCTCTAGTGGGGAACCTGAAAGTTGCTTTTTCAGCTGCAACGTGCTCGTACCGCAGGTAAACTCCGGCAGGGAGCTCTGCGCAACCACCGCCCGCCCTGCTCGCACGTGCCGCTGGCTCGGTCTCCCCCAGTGACTTGAACACCAGCGTGCTTTGGCTGCCCAAAATCTTAGATTTGATAGAAAGATAATTTTGGCAGGAACCGCAAGCGCTTACCCTCCTTCAGGCCAGTGCAGTCATTGCCCACAGTGGGGCCGGACTTTATTTCTTAACGCTCTTCTGTTGACAGCTCCCTCTCCCCCCACAGCAGGTAGAGAAGGTCGTGCCAGGGCTCGCTGCCCCATTTCTAACCCAGATCTCTACTTCTGCAGAATTTAAACGGAATTGTCAAATCCCAGCCCTTCCTTACTTCATAAATTAAATACCTGTACTTTCGCCTCTTCCGTTTCAATTAATCTGTTTCTTCAAAAGTTTCTGTGAATTATTCAGACGTGCTCCCTGGCCCCGGGAGGGGGGATGACAGTCCCTTCCCAAAGCTGCTTCGTCCCGTGCCAGAGCTCCTTCCTCCGATCTCACCAACAGGTTTTCTCCCTCCCAAGCCCACCCCTCACCCTGCCTCGCTCTTTGTTTGCTGGGTCGCTGCGTTTGGGCTCCGCGTGTCCATCCCGGCACCCACGTCTCTTTCCCAGGACTGGTTTTTTTTGGGACATGGATGGGTGCCAGCTGGGTGCGAGCGTCTCCTCTGCAGCGGGGGGGACCCTCCGGCAGCACCCGCTCTGCCACAGGTGGCTGCGGAGAAGCAGCGAAACAGAGTTAAGATTCCCCTGGTGGGGGGAACTTTGCATTTTTTGGATGCTTTTTGACTTCTGTGTACCGTAACAAAGCAGCTTTCTCCTCCTCGCCGTGCGTGCGAGCGAATGGGTAATTCAGCCAGTGACAGGATTGCTGTACAGCTCACGTAATCGTTACACGGTTGAAGAGAACAGGAGCCGATGCAGCCGTTTCATGCTAATAAACTGTTTTTGATTTAAAGCAGCCCATCGCTGTTCGTTACCCAGCTGCTGTAGGGTATTTTACCTTTAAAGCGAAAAAGTCATTTAACAGCATCTCACCTTTCTGATTTCAGGCCTCGCCCTTCTCAGTGGGGGCGTTTTGGGGAGGAGAGACCCCAAACCCAAGCAGAGCCCCCCGCCCCCGCGTCCCACCCCGCGGGCTGAGCCCTCACGAACTCGGTGCACGCAGGGCGTGCCGCGTAGTGGGCGTGTCCGGCGGCCCGGAGGCGTGGCTGGAGGCGTGTCCGGCGGCCCGGGGGCGTGGCCGAAGGCGTGTCCGGTGGGCCGGGGGCGTGTCCGGCGGAGCGGGCGGGCGGCGCATTGTGCGCGGCGGCGGGGCCGGGCCGGGCCGGGGCCATGGAGCGCTGGACCGGGCGCGTCGCGCTGGTCACCGGCGCCTCGGTGGGCATCGGCGCGGCCGTGGCGCGGGCGCTGGTGCAGCACGGCATGAAGGTGGTGGGGTGCGCTCGCAGCGTCGACAAGATCGAGGTACCGGGGGCCGGGGGCACCTTTCGGACCGCGGCCGGGGCGCGGGCAGCCCTACGGCGGGAGCGCCCCGTGGGCGGGCCTCGGCCGTGCCGCTGCCGCCTCCCCGCGGGGCCTCGCCGGGGCGGGAGCGCTCCCGGCAGCGGGGCCGGGCCCGCGGGCGGTGCGAGGCGGGGGCGCGGCGGGCCGGGGCTCCGCCGTGGGCCGGGCCGCGGTGCCGCTCGCCGGCTTCGCCCCGGTGCGGGCGGTGGGACGGCGCGGGGCTGATACCGGAGCGTCCCCGGGCCGCGCTGGCCGGCCGGCTCCCTCCGTGGTCCCGTCCCCGCCCCGGTGTCCGGAGCCCTGCCCGGGAAGAGCCGGGTACAGCCGTGCGTGGGGCTTTTCCCAGCCCGGAGGAGCAGGGACGGCTGGCTGGAGGATGCCCGAGGAGCAGATTCAGGTTCGGGTTTTTCTGAGCTACCTCGTGAAGGTTAAAACCAGCGTCTGGCTGCGCGGGGGGGAGCGGGGATGTTTAAGGGCTTGTTGACCCCCCTCGGCGTGGGGTTTAACCTGCTTTCTGCCTGCACGCTGGCGTTCGGGAGGTGGGGCGCTCCTATGAGTTAATGTTAAAATAGGGTTTCGGTCCTTAACGTGTTATTTGCCCCTACGACCGGCACCTCTAGAGCTAAGTCACAAACCTCACGGCGTTGGCTTAAAAATAAAGATGCTTAAAAGAAATAGTTTCTGTGGGAGCCTTTTTTGTAGCTGGATGCATTTGCAGGCTTTCCCTCGCAATGGCACGAGCTAAGGCTTATTTACTTTTTAAGAAGTTTCCTCTGAGGGAGGAAAAAAGTTGTAGTCAGACAGCTTAAATATTGTCATCTTGGTTGGTTGGTGCCTGCCCAGCCAAAGGAGATCTATAGATTATATATATACGAACATCCAGCGTTCGTATTTCCTTAGCAAAGGGGATAAGGACTCACTCTGCACAGCTGACCACATCAGGAGTAAATCATCCAAAAAATCATGGAAAACAAGGCTTGACACTGCTGGTGTTGCTGAGAAGTGGGGTTAAATAAAGAAATGCTTGGAAGAAACAAAACTTTTTCCATTCCTCATCATGAATGAGAAAGACACCACTTGCAGAGAGGAGAAAATACACCGACGCAACTTATTTAACTGTCCTTTGGGGCTGGCTTCTAATTTTGGACTTCCCGACGTTTTGACACTGCAGTTTACAGGGACAGCCGGGCTCTCCAAAGGCTTTCCCACGTGTGGCTGATGGTGGTTAATGTACTTTTATTCCCTGGCTTCATGAGGCTGCTGCAGCCTCACGGTGTCTGGTTAAGGATGCCGTAAAGGATGCCGTTGCTTCCCACTCCCCTCCAAAATAGAAAGAAAAGCCATTTCCAATATTGCCTTTTCTTTTGATTTTCTTTTGAAATATTTTGTTTTTCTTTGGTAAACAAAATCAACGAAACTTATATTTTCCTTCAGTGCTACAGAGGAGTTTCCTTTCTGAAGCCTGAAAGCCTTCCTTTCTGAAACTTTTCTGGCAAAAATACAGTGTAGATTTAAGAAAGTGTAGTCTTCTAAAGGCTTTGCCTTTTTAGTTGAATCTGCACAAAATGCAATCACATTTTATCCAGGCGATTTATCTGGGTAGTATGGTACGCACATTTACTGAGCAGTGCTGACCGGTATCTTCCAAGTCTCTTGTCACTGTTGTGTTTCAAAACCTTGTGTTTAACACCGCAGCTAATGTTTGTCCCTGCTTACTTCTGTCTCCCGTCCTCTCTAAGGACTGAATTGTGTTTGCAGCTCATTTGTTTTGGTAGGTGTCTGGACTGTGTTTTGCTCCGTTGCTATTCTGGTTTTATTTATTGTGAAGCACATTTCCTTAAAGAGGAAGAAAATCCCAGAGGTGCTGCTCGCTCAGGGAAGGGAAGGTGGTGGAGCGCGAGGTGGTCCAGGGTCACGCCGGGAACAGGTCCATCACCTCGGACTGGCTGCCAGGGACACTTCTGTCGGCACAGCTGAGGCTTCTTACCGACTCCTGCCCTGCCTTTGGAGCAGAGTTGTTTGTGATAACTAAGCTTTCCTCCAGGAGCTTCACCTTGTGTTATTTTTCTTTAAAAGAAAAAAAAAAAAGGAGGAGGAGGAAGATATTCAGGCTTCAGACTATTGAGCTCATGCTGGGACTTGGGACTTTGGACGTGGCCACAAGAAGCCATCTCGAGGAGCGGGAGTTGGCGTGGTGTGCGGAGGATGACCGTGCTGCGGCTGGCACGGCGGGCGATGCCGCCAGACCCCGTCTCGGGAGCTGCCGGCGGGACTCCTGCCCCTGAGGGGCTTCGGATGCTCCGGGCAGGAGGAAGGCACTGGGCAGGTCCGTGCTGTCGGCACTCTGCGAGCGTGTCGTTACCTTGATTAGTTATTGTATAACCAGATCTATCCGCAAAATACACTCGTCTGTCATCTCCGGCTGCTGATTTTCCAAGTCATTGTTGGTCGGGAGCTGGAGCACAGCATCCTTACAGGACGCCTCGGTGGGGATTCGAAGGATGCGCTCATTCGGGGAGAGCGGCTCGCGCGGGAAGGGCAGGAGGGGGGAAGCTGTGCTGATGTTCGGGGCTGGGGTGCGGTGATGGAGGGACGAGAGGAGAGAAATATGAAGGAGCTGAGGGCTTGGTGTTGCCAGATGTGAATAAAGGAGAGGTTAGAGCATCACGACCATGGTTGCTGCAGGACAAGTCTTGTTGCTGTATTAAAACTGAGTAATTCAGTAATTACCCCTGTGGATAATGGTGTATAGAGGAATGAACCCAAAAAATACATCAAGGCAGCTTGAAATGGAAAGAGTGCGAACAGTACAGTGTAAAAGCAGGAATACAGTACTCATTTTGTAGCAGAAAAGCGTATGTTTTCGTTGATGTTATGCACTAGTCATCCATTTTAAGGTAAAGTGCTGGAACCACTCTATGTGGTGGTTTTATAACCTACTGTAAACGGGTGACTGAAAGAGTATGTTGTCTTGTGGGGAGCTTAACTTGGGCAATAAATGCTATGTCAAGATTTCTTAATCTCTTGGAAAATCAGATAAGGGCTTGAGGCAAGATAACGAAGGATTTGCAAAGTTGCGGTTTTGGTATTAAACCCGTGTCATGACTCCAGTGCTCTTTATTTGACTTTTGAAATAAAAATGTTAATGGCTTACAAAAACTGCAAAAGTCTCTTTTTTTTCTTTCTTCCATGGCTCTGTAGAAAAGCTGTGTGTTTGACTTGCCTTGATTAGTGCTCCGGCTGACTTCGGTGGTATCGTTTCAAAATTGGATTTGATTTTTCTTTTGTCACATCTTTGTATGTGCAGGCATGGCAAACGCAGGCTCCGGCGGCTGGGTTTCCCCTCTGTAGCTGGATCTACCCGTGACCCTTTAAAACACGGTGTTGACCCTCCTGCAGTCCTCGCTCGCAAGGAGCCTCGTGTTCCCCACTCGTGCCACTTTTGTGAGTGGAGACTCTTCGTGTGGGTCATCCAACAGTAACTTTAATAGCCAGACATCGAGGAATAAAATATAATTAAAATGACTTTATTTTACTTTTGCATGCCAGGAAATAATTCGGGTTGAAAGCTGGTTTTAAATGAGAAGCCTGGAGGTCCTAATGGCTGTCACAGACTTTTTGGCCTGTGCTCTTACTGTTTTCTGCTCTTCAGATACCCACACGTGTTCCAAGTCAGGAGCGAGCGTCAGTGCTTTAATGAATGAGCCAGGAGCTTTTAGCAGCCTGTAAGACCAAGCTTTGGTGGAAACTGCTCCCTATTAGAGGATCACCTTTACAGGGACCCCCTCGCTGATCACTTGGGTCTCCAGCGTGGGAGAAGACTTGCTGTGATTTAATGACTCGCCACAGCCTAGCTGGTGCGCGGTAGCACATTAGCCGCAGTCACTCCACCCCGCAGACAAAAGGCAGTGTATCGCTTTTGATGGCTTCACTACAAGGCTCTTCAACTTTCTTCTTCCTGATGTTTTCCAGAAATCTGTATTTAGCATCTGACTTCTCGCAGCAGCACAAAAAAGGGAGAGAGCTTCCCCATGCACCGGACAAAATGTTTCCCCCCCGGCTGGCAAACCACTCTCTGGTCTTTTATTCAGCATGATGCACAAGTTTTATTTTGCGGTGTTCTTTCCCTGGGGTGGGGGAAGACTTGGGAGGGTTTGTGGTAAGTGTAGGGTCTGGCTCAGGGGCATGGTAAAGGCATCGAGGTACTCCGGTGCTTTTCTTTTGGAACACAGGAAAGTACGAGACAGGGAGCTGTTTCCAAAGAGTTTGCAGTCGACGCTTGCTATTACACTCTTTTTTTGTAATAAAATTTAATTTCATGTATTTTTATTTTTATATTTGTAGAGAATGGCAAAAGTGCTGGCAGGAGTTCTCCCTCCGGCCCCGGTGTCGGAGCACTGGATCCGTGCATGCCTCGTGGCCAGGGCTGTCGCCGATGGGAGAAGCTCCGGCTGGGGCAGTCCCACCCGCTTCGGGTCAGGCAGCACCTGATGCTGCTGCACTCAGTTTTGCTAGAAATCTTCCAGCAGCTCAGGCATTCCTTTGCTACCTTGCTGTAGGGTGCCCGGGGGCGTCTGTCACTTATTTTGTGATTTTATTTTTTTTAAATTTTTTTTAATTGTATTTTTCTCCAACGCCTTCCAAGTGTTGTTAATTCACCCCTTAGAAAAGGCTCCTGGGAGAGGTGCGGGAAGCCAGCCGGCTCCTGCAGTCCTTCGCATCGCTGCTGGAAACAGCTGAGCTGGCGGGGTTGCAGGGTCGCAGCGCACAGAGCTGCGCCGCTCCGGCGTGCCGGCCGGCTCGTCCCTCTCTGCGATGGGAACGTCTTGTGTCCGCTGCAGGCCAAATAACAAAGCGTCCGGCTGCTCCCGGGAGACCAGCGAGCATCCTGGGAAGCAGCGGTACCTGGCTGCTCTGCCAGAGGGGCAGGATGGGGGGGAACCCGCTGCGCTCGGCGAGCGAGGGGAGATCGGGGCCCTTGGGCGATGGCCTGCTTCAAGGCGTTGGAGAGATTTAATCATGGATGTCGTGTTCTGAAAAAAAGATTTTTTTGTTCTTTGTTGGGGTGGAGAGAGCGAGCTGTACAGGAAGCAATAAATGTGGTTTAAAATACAAGGCTTAACCGATTAATTCTAATGCATTTGTGACAGTTATTGATCAAAGGTAACATTTATAACCAGGGACTGCATTGTCAAGGTTAGATCTTGCTCAAGAAATAGCCTTTGATAAGCTGAGCTATTGATTGCAGATTCGAGCAGTCCAATCTCTGACGAGGTTACTGCTCTCTTCATCAAGCAGCGCGTGGTGGTGTGGGAGGAGGAAGAAGTCGCCGAGCCTTCCTCCCGGCAGCTGAGCATCCCGAGTAGCCATTTGCGGGCTGGCTGATCCCTTCCACCGGTCGCTGCCCGGGCCGTAAGGTGCAAGGGAGGCTCTTGACCCCTTCGGTGCTCCAAGGCGGTTAATTAACGGCTAAATTGTTTCGTAGTACCTGAATGTGGAATTTAATTACGTTGCGTGCAAATCGCATTGATGGCTTGGAGGTCAACTGGTTAAAATTTTGGCCTCCCTCTGTGGGTGTCCGTCCGTGGGGTCGAGCTGTGGGTGTCCCCGCAGTGCCGGGTGTCCACGGTGGGGTCTGTCCCTCTGCCCTACAGTCGGGGCTGGGGTTCGCGGGGCGTCCCCGAAAACACAGGTTTGCTTCTGTGCCCACGCCGCCTTCATCCTGTGACTTACAGCAACGGGCTCCTGGCTGAACGCGAGAGGCGCGAATTCGGCCTCTGCGGCTCCCGTCCTCCCTGTGCCGAAGGTGGATGAGCCGCTGTCCCCAAACGCTCGTCGTGGCCCGCGTCGCTCCCCCTCTCCTGTCTCGTCGCTCTCCGGGCGTGCAGGCTGCGGAGCTGCTGGGCTGCGCGGTAGCCCAATGAATTATTTTTTTTAAGGCAGGAGGAGCAGCTCCAGGCAGGATAATCCCAAGGCATGGTCCCCGTGTAAATGAATGACCTTCAGATTCTCCTTGGCCTCTGGAAGGGCTTGTTTTGTGTTTGGGGAAAGCCTTGCCTCGGGGGTGGTGGGTTCTCAAGGCCTCTGAGGTGCTTTTATTGCTGCTCGTCCCTGACCAGATCCTTTCCTGATTAAATGCGAAAGAGATCCCATAATTGCTGTCCTGAGTAGTGGGAACAAATGCTTCGCTGTCCCGATGGTTCTCCTCAGCCTTGAAGCTCAGAGGCGCGTGGGGGAAGGGTTGCTTTTAAATCAGGTTGGATTCATCCTCCTTCCCCCCAAAATGTGCTTTAAAAATGTCTTATTGCAGCAGCCCCCCATTCTCCGCTTCTCTTTGCAGTAAAGCAGCAATACCGGGGTACGTTGCACTTGCAGCCCTGAAAATCAGTAATAACTGAGCCTTTTCCTGGAGACATGGTGGGGTGCTTGTTCTGCCTCTGCCTCGCTGTGTAACAAGGCAGATCAGGTAGCTGTCCCGTGCCTCAGTTTCCCCATGTAAAACCTGGTAGCTGCTGCCCTGCGGAGGTGGGAGGGCGGGATGGGAGCAGCGACCAGGCACGGAGGGGGTTTTCTGGTCTGTGTTTTGGGTTTGTGGAGAGCGTCCCAGGGCAGGGAGGTCCGGACGCAGCCGGCACAGTGTTGGGGAGTAAATACGATGGTGGTTTTCCTGGGGCTTGTTAATAGTTTAAGCTCCACAAAAAACAGCGGCTGTGCTAAAGTCGCACTTTAACCCTTGCTCCTGCCAGTGTCCATGTGGGAAGTGTTAATGGTAATTTCCTGGCTGACAATATCATTATTTTGCCTTGGTCGGTCCTGGGTGGGTTTGTGCCCACCCTGGTTCTATAGGGTAAAATGGGAGCAGAGGACCTGCGGTCTTGCTCCTTCAGCCAGACTTTTCTCCCTGTTAGGCTCGTGCAGATCAGCTGCAGCTCCGCTCAGCTTAACTGGGGATTAGCATCGGCGTAGATGTGAGCGGCGCTGAGCCCCCCGTGTCCGATGGCGTTAGCACAGATGTTTAATCGCGGCACCTGCAGCTGCACGGCGATGGAAGTGGTAATCCTTGCTGTCGCTGCCGCTTGCTCCGACCACGGCTGGGCTTGGGCGCGCGGAGCCTTCACCACGGTTGTCGGTGGGTTGTAAATCTGGGACGTATTAAAATTCAGGACCCGTCATCTGAATTTTGGTGCTGGGGAGCATTAGGAGCCGGTGGGGGAAGGTCTGCCGCTCTCCCAGCGTGCGTTAATCTGTCTTTTCAGAAGTGGATTCGTTGAGGATTACACGGGTGCAGGATGGGAGCCGATGAGACAGATGCCTGGGGACCGCGGCTCCTGCCCTGCCCTCGCAGCAGGAATGCTGCCGCGTGGATGGCGCTGGGGAGAGCGGGCAAACGCCCAGCTCCGCGAGCTTTGGAGAAAATCCAGGGCTGCGCTGTGGGGTGTCGAGAGGGGAAAAGGCCGATCTCGTGATCTGACGGTGAGACCCGCTGTTCTGGTACAGCTCTTTCGGTGACAGCGGCGGGTGCTTGGCAGACGTCTGTGTTGCAGCAACGTGCGGGGCTTGGCCAAGCTCTGGGAGCCCAGCGGCTGCGATCGACGCTCAGGTTTTCCTGGGCCTGCGAGCGAGGAGCTCTCCGGTGGGTTATCATCTGGTGGGTGGCTGCTTCTTTGTCTCACAGGTGGGAATGCTGGGGCTGGGAAGGGGGAAAGCCTCCCAGTGCGCTTGCGACAGAGCTGGGAACGGGTCCCGGCTCTCCTCAGGAGTGCTCCCGAGTCTTACCCACAAGGTACGGTGATATACTCGGTTACAACATACGTTATTCAGGGTGGGCATGTGCTGATGGTTTCCACGGACCTCTGATCACACCCTACATCTTCAGGGGTCTCAGACCTTCACTGCTGCAAGATTAGGTGGGGTTTGATTTAATTAAAATAAATAAATACATTTTTTTCAACTCCCTGAGTGTAGTGGAGGTGTGCTCGCCTGCGGTGGAGATGACACAGAAGGCATGTGCCGTGATCTGAGGGTGTCAGGCTGAAGCTCCGGCTCGGCTCTGCCCTCCCAGGGATGTGTTTGCAGGTTGCCTTGGAAATCTGTGCTCGAATGGGCGGCGATCCAGCCTGCGACGCGTGGACCGTCGGGTCTGCTGCGTGCAGGCACTTGGGTGTCTTGGAGCTCCGTGGTCTTTGAACCCTGCTTGCGAAGGCAGCCGAGGGCTGGCGGAGGACCGCGGGTGGCGGCTGTCCAGCAGCTTCGGCCTTAATAAGAGCGTGGGGTTCGGTGAGGAAGGAAAGCATCTACGTGCCTGGCTGCGTGGGAACCTGCTTTGTGCATGTTGGAGCTGAGGAGCAGGCAGGCACCTATGATGCTTGTTTTAGGGTAGTCATACCTCAAATAAGCAAGAGAGATTGCTCTGATGAGCTGTCATCGTGGGAGCAGCGTGTTTCCTCCTCCCCCACGCCAGCCCGTGGCAACGTGATCTGAGCAAGCAGGAAAAAAAAGAGGTGCCTTCAGCCTTGACGTACGGAGCGATTGTTTGAATGCCTTAAGGTAGCAGGGACGTTCAGGGCAGCGTAAATGGGGCGATTTGGCTTGCGTGTATGGCACTGGAAATCTAAAATTAAGTGAGCTAGGAAAAAACAATCTTGGATGTTTAACTACTGAAAAAGCGCAGGGAGCAGAGAGGGCTTGGAAAAAAGCAGAGTCTGGAGCAGTCTGGGAGGACAATTACCAGGACTGGGAAGACGTGGCTGCTCAGCCAGGCGCCTCTTTAGCAGGAGTCTGGCTTCGATGCCTGGGATGACACCAGCTGAGTGGCTCCCTTGGGCCCGGCTGCTCCCACGGGCGGGAGAGGGGCAGGAGTGGAGCCTGTGGGACGGGTCTGCGGGCGAAGGGCAGGTGCCGTGTTGATGTTCAGTGTCCAGAGCCTGGGTACCGTCGGGGAGACGTCCCGGGCAGCTGATGCCGGGGATATGCCAAGATGTAAAGTGTGGCAGCACCACGGGTGTGAGGAGCCCGGAGGAGGGAGGGCTGCCGTGCCGTGCCGTGCCGTGCCGTGCCGTGCCGTGCCGTGCTCTGTAGCCCTGATGATGACCGTGGTCATGACTACCTGAGTGGGACTGTTACCCCTTAGAAGCCTCTCCATGGTCTGCTTCTCGCTGCTGGCAGCTGATAAACAGCAGATAGGTCCAAGAGGTTCCCCGGGGTTCTATTCCCTTCTCTTCCACAAAATGAGATCTGGTTTTTCTCGGTTATTTATTACGTGAGTGCTGATTTTGTGTGCCACCTGTGAGTCATTGCAAGGACTGTGAAGTCAGTACATTTAGGATGACAGAGGGTGCAAAAAATACATAGAGGGACTTAAATTTTGTCCCAAATTTTGATCACTTTTTTCCTTTGCCTGTGCCAAGAGGTGGTGGGTTTCTGGAGCAGTGTGAAAAATCCAGTCTCCCTGATCAGGCAGCCTGTCTGTACTTGAGATGCACTTCAGGTAAACGGTCTGAAACTGGTGCTGGTCCTTCTTTGTCTGTACTAGGTTTTGGTATTGGTGCCCCCAGCTGAGTACTGCATGTTTGCTTTTCCATTTAAACCTTGTTTTCCAAACTTCCCCATCCCCACCGTTCTGCCTTCTGTCCTGGAATAGACACGGATCGGAGCTGAGGAGTGGCGATTGGCAAACAATCATCGAAAAGCATCAATTTAAAGCTCACAAGAGGGAAGGAGCATCACTTTACTGTTTTATTCATTTGAAACCTCCTTTTAGACTCCCATGGAGGCCCTGGCTGGGCACCTGGAGCCAGGCAAAAGGAACTGGAAGAAATGTGAAGTAATACTCATCCTTGGATCATGTGTGGGCAAAAAGCCCCAGGTACCTGGCAGCTCTAGGAAGGGATTATCTCCATTTTACAGATGGGGAAATAACTCTGAATCTTGCCCATGGTCACAGAGCACACTATGGAAATAAACCCCAGTCTAGTGCTTTATTCCATATATATCTCTTCTTCTATTATGCTGTTGCACTGGTATTAAATCTTAATTAAAAGAAGCTTCAAACTTGCCAATCAGAAAAATGAAAGGATTTGTAAGCCCCCAGTTTTCTTTCACAACTGTGATGCTGTTCGTTAGGATTTTTCTCCTTCATTTCCTTTAGATAGCAAAAGTAATTGGGGTGATTTTGGTTTCTTTCCAGTTCGTTTCTTGGTACAGCTATGTATTTAAGCATAAGCTAAATCAGTAGGATGCAAGTACTTGTGATGAATGGCAGGTTAGATTAAAAATTACCTAATGGTTTCTTCTGGCTTTAATCTCTCTGAACTAAATGTGTCTGAAGTTAATAGGATGGTTTGCCAAATAAAGCCCTACGTGACTCTCTTCTTTTTTTCCTCCCCTTAAGAGTCCCTTTAAATGTTTGTATCAATTAGTTTTGTAAAACCATTTTACCAAGACTGAATCTAAATGCATGGCACTGTGCCCTTTCCAAGTGTCGTATGCATAAAGAGCATTAACCCCTTCTTGGGAGAACTGACGTGTATGTAACATATGGAAAACATCCCATAAATGCGAGGCATCCTTTTCGACCTTTAAAAGCAGACGACTAAATAGTATATAGTAAGCAGCATGACCAGGTATTCTTCTTTGTCTTTCTTACACTCAGGGAAGTGCTGGGTGGTTTTTTTTCATTTGCTCATTCATTCATCCAACACTGCTGGAAGCTGAGATAAATCACTGTGATGTCAATGGAAAAATTGGTGTCTAAGCACGAGGCAGATCGCAGCCCGCGTATCTAGTACATACTGCTGTATTGGCTCGTTATGTCACACGAGTAGTTTAGATGCCCTTTGTGGAAAGCTGGGCTTTCATGGGTGTTGCAGAACTTGCCGGGTGGAAAGCTGGGCTTTCATGGGTGTTGCAGAACTTGCCGGGTACTGTGCTCATGCTGGGTAGCGTATCAGAATTACAGGGGCGAGGGCTTGCATCAGGGCAGTGGAAGGCTCTAGGTCAAATGTTTTAACACACAGGGTGTCTATTTCTTCTTTATGCTGCATTATCCCAGTTTGTACCAGTAGCTATAGCACCTGGCTGTCCATTTCCAAGCATCCAGTGATAATGGTGTGGTACAGAGATGCTCAGGTCTTGTTTCAAATCTTCATCTCCAGCTGCTGGAGGTGCCCTGGCCCCCGTCTATATTGGTGTTGCGTTACGCGGTCACTCTCAAGTTGCTTATGAAATCTGGAAAAATGGCACTTTTCTTTTTTTTCCCTCCTTGTGCGTGTGGTGTGCTTAAAGTGGAATGAGCATTAATTGAGTGACTTAACGGATGCTCTGGAAAAATATTGCAAGCTCCCTAATTCAGAGAGTTGCTTTACATGTCTTCTCTTGCAAACTTGCCCGCAGTTGATGTTTCTTTGAAGAGCCTGTGATGACTCTTTATCTATAGATGGTTGAAGCACATTCCGCGCCGCCTGGGTGTCAGTGGTGTTCGGCACTTCGTTTTCAAAGAGAATTTGTTAACACAAGGGTAGCCTGCGAGATGAAAGGATCCATGTTGAGCCTCGTTTGAGGCGGCGAGACACCAGGCAGGAAAAGAAGGATCTGGAGAGATATTTGATTTCTCTGGTCAGTTGTGGCAGAGAAGCCTTTCCCTGAGTAAGAAAGAGCTTTCTCGTGGTCCATCTAAGACATAAGCTAAGGAGATTGCCTGGGAAAACAGGATGGGCAGCTCCACCACGACAGCCACTGCTGTCCAGAGCACCCCGTGTTTCATCTGCTCCTTCATCTGCTGTGCTGCAGCCTGTGGTGTTTAGACCCTGTCTGCCTCCATCGAGGAGCGGTACTGAAGAGGGAAAGGCTTCACCGAATAGTGAAAAGTGACAGCTGAACATGGAAACGGAGCTATTAAACACAGCGTTTCCCTCTGGGCTGTAGATAAGCTTGTCCGTCCTTTCCTGTCCATGCTGATGGGCCTTCTTCCTTCCACAAGCTCTCTCCCTCATGCTTGTATTTCTCATCTTTTAAAATCATTGGCGTTGCTTGATTTGAGTTCAGCAGGGCTGAGTTCGGCTGGACCGGTTCCTGCCGTGAGCTGTAAGCCTTCCTCCCCGCAGCTCTGGGATGCACCGTGATGCTCAGCCTCAGGACGCGATCCCCGCTTTTCCTTCCTGCATGAGAGTACGCTGACTTTGAAAGACAGCACGCCGCTTCACCTGCGACGAGCCCTGACACCAGCAGTGAAAATTGGAGGCACCACTAGAAAGATAACTCAACCCAGCTTTTGATCGAGCAAACTAAACGTGGCCGGGCAATGCAGGAGGTGCCAGGGCACCAGCCCTCTTCCAAGAGCAAAGTCAGACCATGCTCCTGGCCATGACCTGGTGAACCAGGAAGAAGTTGTCCCAGACATAAGCTGTGGTACTTTACAAGCAAATACCAAATGGGATGGATCCCTTAGTGGAGTGCTCGAGTTTGGGCGGTGGGATGGAGAGAGCTCTGAAGCTGTCACCTTGGTGCCAGGTTATGAAGAACGTGGCTGAGGGCCCCTTGCCCATTTTTCCCTCCTGTATCTTAGCAGGAACAAGCCCCCACCCCTTAGCACCTTCCAGCAGCCCTTCATGCTGCTTTTAATTTTCTAAATGCTGCTTTTGCAGATTTTTCCCCGAACTGTTTTCTCAAGTGTGTACTCCGATCTTTAAAAAGTATATATTTTTCTACTATTATCAGCACATAATCAACAAGATTGCATGTATAGCAAAGCGAAACCAGCCCCGGGAGGGTACAGAGAGGTACGATTCAGTCCCAGGGGCCCCTTTGTTCTCCGTTGGGCAGAAATATTGTCTAGCTCAGCCCAAGCAGAGCTCTCCAGAGAGCGCGATGCTGTTGGGACGTATCGACCTCCGGGCTGAACTCAGCATGTCCACCCCCTTCTCGCTTGGTGCTGTGAGAGCAATAATCATAATCCTTGTGTAACTGCAATGCCTTCACTGAAGCGGTACGCAGAAAGGAGAGCGGCTTCTGGACCAGACCCTTAGACCTGGGCTGGTTTCGGCTTGTGGTCGGTGAAAGCTGTGGATTGCTGTGAAAGGCAAATCAGAAAAGCTTAAAATCACTGTTCAGGGACTCGGCCCTCCTCTGCGGTGCTCTTAGGTATTGAGAAAGGTTGAAAATAATTTACCGAACAGAGCCACTTGCCCCAGAGTAATTAAAATGAATGTGCTTGGGGCGCAGAGAGGGGTTTGCAGGTCCTGGCTTGTCTGTCCCTCTCCCAGTGAGGATGCTCAGCCCTGCTCTGTGTAAAACTTGGCTAAGAGAAAGTTGGTCACCGAAAAACCCACTGACGAAGAGCACACTTTATGATTTGGAGTTGGGAGCCAATTCGTATCTTCAGGTGGATTTTTTTTCCCTTTTTTGGACTTTGTGGCATCTAACCGAGTTACCAGCCCTCCTTGTTACCCTGCGGCACGCGGCCGTCCTGCGTTGTGCTGGCTGGGGAGCAGAGAGCCGATTCTATCGAAACTTCAGGGATCAGAACCTGCAGGTTTCCTGGGCGTGCTGGCATCTGATCTGCGGGATGGCAAGCGTTGGAGGCCAGCTGGATGGGAGCTGGGCCCGTGCTTTGGTTTGGCATTTGCCAGGTCCCGTGGTGTTTGTGAACTGATGCAGCCCCACGAGCTCTCCTGCCAGCCTGCGCCAGGGAGCAGTGCCGTGCTGTCTCTGATTTTTTTCTTCTCTTTCCACTTTCCCTTATGTTCCATGTTTGTTTTTTGTTTTCTTTTGTCTAATGTTTATTTCAGAATTTGGACATCAGGCTGGCTGACAAACGGCGAATGTCACCGATGCTGGGTGTTTTGGGGGGCAAGTCTGCCCCCGCAGCAGCCGCCGAAAGACCGGCTCTGCTAAGTGAAAGGGACAGGGGACCCCGGGGCTTGCTAGCTTCCCCTGGGAGCAAGCCACCTTCAACGCTCTGGTTTGTCACCCCTTTCATTAGAGCGAGCTGTGTCCAAGGCCAGCGTGGCTCTCCAGGCTCCTCCCTGTGTTGGTACAGATGGTGGGGCTGGTTTCAGCATCTGCCTTCTCCAAAATGTGGGAATTTCTCCATGCATCTTCCTGGAGGGCCAGGAGGGGCTGGGCCAGCCCGGGAGGTGATGCTGTACCTCACAGCAAGCAAAAAAAAGTCAGCACCCCTCCAGTGCGAGCTTGCCGGTGGTGTTTCGGGTGGTCCTGGGTGCTGCGGCTGGTGGCCCGGCTTCCCCATGTCCTTGTTTCTGGCCGAGGCCGAGTGAGCTCCAGGGCAGGCGCTCGGCTGGGGCCGGGATGTTCGGCAGCCGCCTTCATGTGCAATCACTGTCCTCTGCTTCCAGCCAGGGGACTCCTGTGCTGGGCCTCGCTCCTCCTTTTATAAACGGCTGTGAATTGCAGTCCTTGGTATGCAGGGAGGAGCCGGGAGGAGTGGGAAAGCTGCCTCTGGCAGGAGAGCGGCTTTATTGCACCCTCCGAAATGTCACGTCGGTGAAACCGCCGTGGGCGATGGCGTTCGAGTGATTTGGTGGACGTTTGTAGCCAGAGTCCATCTCTCCGCAGAAACCAGACATCACGTGGCTCTCGCCCCGCGCTGGAAGCTGTCACTGTCGCTAATACGACACATCAGAGATGAGACGCTGCGTCTCATTAGCATCAGGGGGTAAAGGGCATCCTCCAGAGGATTTGGCGCGGTGGCTGCCGCATCATTAACACAGGTGGCCGGCAGCAGCTCTTGGCCTTTCATTTGCTTTATATTGTCTAGTCTTATAAAAGATCTGGATGCTCGGAATAATTGTTGGTAATGGCTAATGAGGAATTGTCAGGCATGCGATTGCCGCATCCTTTATCCGCGCAGCAGCGTGGCAGACTTGCAGCCTGCTGCCGCAGCAGTATTTATTTGTATTTTGCCAGCACCTGCTCACCTCGACCTGTATTGCCTGGGGTGATGGACGAGCACAGAGTGTGTCCTCAAGTTTAATAACTTAAAGGCTGAAGGGCTCAGACTCTCATGTATATCGATATTTCTTTTTTCTTAATTAGCATTTACAATGATTCTTCCCTAGCGCCTGCTCTTAAGACGGGCTCGGCGGGAAGCTGCCATGTTTTGTTAGCCCTGGGGTGTGTTTTTAAGCGAATGGCTGGGTAAGCTGCTCCACAAGGAGAGGAGGCTGATGGCTGTTTTCTTCCTTGCTTTCTCTTCCCTAGAAATTGGCAGCTGAATGCCAGAGTGCCGGCTATCCGGGGACCCTCATCCCGTACAAGTGCGATCTCTCCAACGAAGAGGAGATCCTGTCGATGTTCTCCGCCATCAAGACCCTTCATCAAGGAGTTGATGTCTGCATCAACAACGCGGGGCTGGCTCGCCCGGAGCCCCTGCTCTCGGGGAAGACGGAGGGCTGGCGGACGATGATAGACGTGAGTAGTGCCACTGGGAGAGCAGGAACTGTGCTAGATTTTTATTTCTTCTGGCCACCAGCAGCATTGTCCCCAGCTACTTATTTCACGTGTGGAGAGCTGAGGACCTGCTTCCCGTCTGGCTCTGACGTGGCCCGGGTTTGCTGATTGGGAATAGAAACACATCATGCACTGCTGAGCCACATGCCTTCACCTTGGAGTATGAAGACACTCAATACCTTCAGTAGCATTTTTTTCTTTAGCTCAATGGCTTTCTAAAGGGTGATGAGCCTCACTTTTTTTTTCTTCAATAAAATAGGAAATTGAATGCCAAGCACTGGCTTTTGTAGCTAATCCTGTTAGTTGTAGCAGTGGGTTGTAAAATGGGCAGATTCTTTTTGGTTTAAAAAGCTGTAATGCTTTTTGTCTTTATAGCTTAATTTTCTGCCCATAATCTGGTTACAGCTGGATGTGAACAACGCAATTTCATATGCCGAACTGGGAGTTTGTGCAAATGGCCCATGCCATTTACTAGCAGCGCTTCTCCCTGGGTGTTGCTGTCCTGAGGTGCTGCTGTGCATCTTTTTGGGACTTCGCCCAAAGTCATTATGTCATTTTGTCATTATGTGATGGCCCTTTTCTGCACATAGCAGTGGCAGCCACGGCTGCGGGACCCCGGGCCAGTTTGTGTGCCTTTGCAATGGCCCTTTTGTACTGGCCTTCCTGCAGCGCTGGCCGGTGAGATGCCGAAACAAGAGCTTTTCACAAAGGTGATTTTCCCCTCCTATACTACCTACTTTTGTGCATGAAAGCTAAATCCTCATAGGAACAAGAGTCAAACTCATGGCTTTGAGTAAACCTTGCAGCACCTCCAGCAGCTGTAAGGGCTTGTCCTAGTAAAGGAAAAGACATGTCTACTTGAAAAGCTGCTCGAAGCTGTACTACATCTGACAGCGGAGCGAGCCGGGATCTGTCGGCTCCTGCGGCAGCCGGTGGCTGTTCATCCAGCAGCAGATTCAGGGGCTGTGTAAAGCAAAACAGAGAGGCACATTGAGGCCTCGGACTCCTGCTGCCAGGGCAAGAGCTGCCATATCCTGGCTAATTAAGTTCTTGTTAGGATTTTGGCTGGTCTGCTGGCTGCTGTGACTGCAGCCAAAGCAAGCTCAGCTCAGCTTTGTCTGCCCAGCCAGGCTTTTGTGGGTTGCCCAGCCTGGGTCACTGCACAGCCACATCTCCCCGTCCCTGGTTGCCATGGAGTCTTTAAAGAAAATTAAGTGAAGTGTAGCTGAGGCTGAGCTGGTGTAAAGCAGGGCACTTCCCAGCGTTGTCTCGCTGCAAGCCTGGCCCCGCGGGTCGCCTGCGCCTTGTAAACTCCTTGTCCTGGTCGCTGTCGTCGCGTCTGGTGTGGATGCCTCTGTGGATGCTGCGAGTCCCTCACACTCGTTTCTCTTTGTTCTTCTGACCTTTTGTTCTTTGTAAGGTGGGCAGGGGGCTTTTGCCTGCTGAAGACCCTTCCCCTCTCCATGCTCCCTTCCCTGGCTGCTCAGGTGGGAGTGCTCCCTTTGTCTCACCTTCCACCACTTTTAGGGAGGAAGATTTTGGAACAGGGGTTGCCCTGTACGAGACACTCCCGTGTTGGTATATACAGTGGCCTGACATGGGGTTTGGGAGCCTGTGGGGTCCCCCTCCTTGTGGGTGCTGCGAGTGCATCCTTTGGAGCTGCTTCGGGGTGACGGAAGGGGTGGGAGGAGAGGCAGGGTGGTGGCTGCGCAAGGGCAGCGTTAGGAAACCAGGCCGGGGGAATATTTTATTCCCAGAGGTGATCTGTACGGCTATATCTGCTCTCATTTGCTTGGCAAAAATGCTGTTGTAGCACTGGGAACAGACTGAGACACCCAAGCTTTCTTCATATGCTGGCAGATTTTTTTCCTCTCACCAGCTTCCCAGCAGCTGGTGGGTTTGCTCTTGGCTTGTGTGTAATTGTCTGAATAACACTTGCACCTTTAATGTGAAGGTGAAGCCCTGGGATCCTCCAGACCCGAACGCTTCACCCACCTCAGCCTAGGCAGCCTGACAAGCCTGGGTTTTGCTTTTTAGCCTGTTGGTAAGCGGTAGAAATAGCTCAGGGTTTTTCCTTTTGCTGTGTGTCCCCAGTTTTGTGGCTGCGACCTCCCTGCTTGGAGGTCTCGCTCTCCAAGCGTGCCGTGGCTGTGCAGGCGCCGGCGTGGCAGCGGGCTTTGGGGAGGGATCTGCAGTGACAGCTCTCCCCGCTGTAGCACACCAGCCCCAGGGAAACCCTCGCCAGGCCCATTTTTCCTGCATGCTCTGAAGCTCTCGGAGGGTCAGGATGGGGGAAGGTTGCCAGTGCCTTTCACGGGCCGCTGGGCTTTGCAGAGCTGAGCAGGAGCAGGGAGGCTTCTTCCAAAGGTCCCTTGGAGAAAGGTGTTAGTGAGCAGCACAGTTTGAGAGATGCTGTTGGAAAGTTTCAGTGTACTTCTGGGGTGCAAGGCAGGAGAAGTTTCTAAACAGCCATCAATCTATCGATTTAGGAGGCATTAGGGCCTTAAATTAAAGGCATTTTTTTCTTTTTCGTAAATCGATTTTTGTTTCCATGCATTTTTTATGAGCTTTGAGGCTCTGTCTCCTTCCAGGCTCCCCTCTGAGTATACCATAAAATTTCATAAAATTTCTTGCTATACATCTAACAGTCGAAATCATGTTATCGTTTACTTATTCCTTCTCTTTTTTAATGTTCCAGTTCCTTACTGTCTGGTGTTTGTTC
Organism: Calonectris borealis; assembly: GCF_964195595.1. Taxonomy (NCBI): domain Eukaryota; kingdom Metazoa; phylum Chordata; class Aves; order Procellariiformes; family Procellariidae; genus Calonectris; species Calonectris borealis. Next base: position 2,832,371 of record NC_134330.1, on the reverse strand, counting down.
CCAAGGGGGAGCTGCCTCTCCCAGGGCTGCAGCAGGCTCATGTTGGGAATCGCCCCTCCGTCGCTTTCCAGCAGCGGGGAGCCCAGCGCTGCCAGCCAGCAAATCCGGAGCGTGCCAGGGAGGGAGCGTGTTATCGCAGGCAGGTTCTGAGCCTGTCATCTTTTGGTTCACAGCTTCCCCCCTTTTCTCTCTACTTGTTTGTGAGGTTGTGCTTGACATGAGGCCGGAGCAAAGTCCTCCAGCCGTCCCCAATCCGCACGGGAGTAGCCGGGGCTGGGTGCTGTGTACACACTGACTCCAGGCTCTGGGATTTGAACAGCTCCTTCACGTTTTACCTACTGACCTTTACAGCCAGGAATTCAAGCTGAACTTTCCATCTGCACTGTTCGGGGCACAACGGACTGCAGCACACATCCTCTCGCTCCTCTAGACACTAAATGGGTTTGATTCTTCTTGGCATTATTCATTGACCAGCAAGGCTCTGTTCTTCTTGTTTTTATATACCATCTGTGCAGAGATATGTTTTCTGTAACCTGCCTTTTTATATGTATTTAGGAGCTGGGGTACTCATTTTGATGCCTTAGAAAAGGCTGATTCTGGGAAGTGAAATGCTCAGTGCTTCCAGGAACTGGATCTTTTATGTTCTCCCAACGTGGCAATTGGAACTCATTAATAACTAGAAAATGTGCCTTCATTGTTTCTATTGCATTAGCACACACGCGGCAGTCCCAGACCTGCTGCCTTGCGCGGCATGCTGTGCAAAGGCAGAGCACAGATGTGTTGGCCATCTCTGCTAAGGGACCTTTGAACCTTTTGTTCTTAAAATGGAAACAAGGCTGAAAAATGTCTTGCATGGATATTTGTAACAACGGCCTTTAGATTATTTCTCAAAGTGATAAAGCCCTAAGACTTGCTCATTTTCCAGGCACATTTTTAGGTTCCTGAGTGCCTGTTCCACGTTTTGAAATGGGATTTCACCCAAAAATCCTGTGGGTGCTATAGGGAAAAGGCAGCGAGGCAATCCCAGCTCAGCTGCCTTCCAGCCCGTTGTTTTGTTGTACCAGGGTGTCTTATCGTACGGGCTCTGGACTTTCCCATGTGGCTGTTGATTAGTATCTTGCTTTGCAAGTAGTTGTCAAAATGTTGTAACTCTACCCACGCAAGGAAGCGTTGCTCAGCATGAGTCACAGCGCTGGAGCCGGGTCCCAGGCTTTAGGCTGATGTTACCCTCTAGTGGCCTACGGAGGTGGAGTGGAGCTGGGGAGCAACTGTGCCAAAGACACGGTGCCGGGTGGGTTCAGGGCGTCCTGGGGCAGGGAGGAAAGCAGAGATGTCGTTTGCCACGAAGGCTTTCTATACTAACAGTTGCCCAGATCTGTATCTGAAAGGACTGGCTCCTCTCTTGGTGAGTATATCAGACTGGAGCGGGTTACATCCGCTTTCCTTGGCCTTCTTACCGTGAAATCCGAAAGCCTTCAGACGCCCTGCCTGCTCTGGGCTTCACTCCACTGCTGAGGTGGTTGTACAGTGCCACTTCTGCTGACATGTCTGCTAACTTCCTTGCACAGCCAGGTAAATCTTCAACCTGGTGCCAGGGAATTTATCTCTGTAGTTGCAGGTATGGTGACTGAGATACCCGGCAGTGACTGTGTGCTCAACCAAAGTGCGCTTGGATGAGGGTGATGACTCTACTTGTTGTGTTGCCTGAGTACTCCAGGATCAGATAAACGTGCTATTTATCTATCGCCAAGACAAAAACTCATAAGCATGGCCTCTAGTAATGAATAGAAATAACGACCAAGACAAAAGCAGTGACCTGAAGATCCTTCAGCTGACCCCACTCGTCATTTGTGTGCTGCTCAGTAATTACGTCTCTCGAATCCATCCCTTTCTGCCTCCTACTTTCTGGTCTCCAAACTAATGTTCCTCTCTTGCATGTCCTTTTGTGCTGGCAAGTCCTCGTTAGCCTGCCCCATTATTTATAAGTTTCACAGCGATGGTAGGCAGCCCTCACACATATCCTTCGCTTGCTGTCCACATGGCCTTGTTCCTGCTGCTCCTCCCATTTATAGTTGCACCTGACTTCTGATTCATCAGAAATTTAGTTCTTCCTGGATATTTAGTTCACAGCGGTGTTTTCAGACTTGTCTGGCCTGCTCATTTAGTTAGCAAAGTGACGTGCCATTGGGTAGGACCTGCCAGTGTGTCCTGCCTTGAAGTGGTTACATCCTTTCTAGAGGGCTTCAGCAGACGCTTTCTACTTTTCAGCTACTTTTCCAAATCTAAACCTCTATAAACTTGAGCAATTAGCACTGCTGCTGAGACGGCTTGCTCATCAGTCTTACACACACCTCTGGGTGCTTTGTATTCCAGCTGGGAGAATTTCCATATCTCCATCTTTCTGGAAATTTTGACTCGGTGTTTTACAGTCAGCAAATGCTCGAGGCATCTGTGCATTAACGGTGGCACATTGCAGGGGTGATACGGCTGAGTTTAACCGAGCCACGGTGTGCTGGGCAGTGCTGGTCCAAAGAGCAAAAGCCTGGAAAGCTCTGGATCCTGTGCGAAAGGACTGGACAAACTGCTTTCTTCCTTGGCTTATCCAGTTAGGGCTGAGGAAAATGTCAGCGGACAGTGTGACAGATCGGTGGCTTTCACATCTGCAGGGTTACTTGCCCGCTCTGGCCCTCCCCATGGCACGACGTGATCTTTGGCTTCATTTGTGCATGGGAAGCTCTTTGCTGGATGTGGTTTGCAGTGCCTCTGAGCGCCTGGCGCTCTGACAAGCAATATCTGGGGATTTCCTCGTTAACTAGCTGACCTAATTACCTGCTGCTAGTGTCCTATCAGCTGCCCAAACTCCAGTGTGCTCAGTGCTGTACAAAATAAACAACTTTGTCTCCTGGACGGAGTGCTGACTGTGGGGAAGTGGGTTTGTTCTCCCTCACCTTGCACTCTACCCTCACTCTTGTCTGTAAAACAATTAAGTCCACTTATTTCTGGCAGAGGCCAAGGCTGTCCCACAGAACTGGATGTCTGTGCCTCCCCTGCCCAAAGCCCTTGTTACTGCAGCCCCATCTTGGTCGCAGCGTGATTGGGGTGTGTGGCGAGGCGTGCGGTGTGCGTACGTGCATTTCCCTCCGTTGGCGTTCGCAGGAGTTGCCGTGGGTCGGGGACTGTAACCTGCATCGTGGCTTTGGGCGTGCGGGGGGCAAGTCGAAAGGTGCCAGGCAGGGGTCCTCTTAGTTTCTTCCTCTTTTCTCTTCCCTCAGGTCAACGTGATGGCTGTGAGCATCTGCACCCGAGAGGCCTACCAGTCCATGAAAGAGAGAAACATCGATGATGGGCATATTATTAACATTAACAGGTACGCAAGGGGGGAATGTGGGATCAGCCACGTGGGCTTCCTCCTCCCCGCCTCCCAGAGAGCATCTGAGTGGTGGAGCTTTAACCTCGGAGTGGGCTGATGGTGCCCGAGGAGGGCTTTTCTCAGGATTGCGATGGTTGATTTTCAAAGCACTTTTTTTTAACCTCTGCTGGTCTAAATGCAAGAAGGACCAAACCAGGGAGAAAAGGATAATGCCAACCACTTGTGACAGTGCAAGGTTGAAGCCTGAAACTTCTTGACCAGCTCCAGAAAACAGCTGTGTTGAGAGGAGCCTCTGGTGGTAGGCATTCCCTGCAGGAGAGGGGGATTCCCCTCGTAGCCACCACGTCAGCGTCTCTTTCTGTGTTCCTTACGGTGGCTTGAATATCTGTTGGTTCCTTCTAGGGGCTGCTTGCCTCCCCACCTCCCAGCACTTTCCTTTCTGCTCTCTCCTCAGCATGAACGGCCACAGCGTTGTGCCACAGTCGGTGGTGCATTTTTACAGTGCCACCAAGTACGCGGTTACAGCCCTCACGGAGGGGCTGAGGCAAGAACTCAGAGAAGCAAAGACTCATATACGAGCCACAGTGAGTACTGCGGGCTCTCTTCCCCTCTCCTGCTTTTGTGGGTGGTAGAGAGCTGGCAGCTTTATGGGGCAGAGGTTTTCCTTTTGGAAAACGGGCAAGGAAATGCAAAAATAGCGCTGAGCACACTGGGAACGTTGGAGTCCTGCGGCCAACTGTCCCTGGCCACCTCTCTTGCCCAGGCAGAGAGAGACTGGGGGGCAGGAGGCACAGGAGCAATGAGCTGTGCCAGGGAATAAACTTTTTGGGTGCACAAAGTGGGCAGTTGCTTGTCCGGGAGCGAGGGGAGCTCACGACAGCAGAGGGAGGCAGTCAGCTGGGCTGTTTGCTCTCATGCAGAGCTTGCGTCTCAGAAGCGATGTGTGCAGAAGTTAATTTGTGCCGCAACAGTCATTAAGACAAAGCCTGCTTTCTTAAACTATTCCCCTAGAAAAAGGGTGGGGAGGGAGAACAATAGAAAGGGGGCTGGAGTTTTTTGGCTTTTTCAGTGCTAAAATGTTCTCTCTCCTTTTTTTTTTTTTTTTTTTTATTCTTTTACTGAAGGGGAATTACAAATCCTATTAGGATGTGCTCTGCTTTTTTCCAGTGTATATCTCCAGGACTGGTGGAAACGGGATTTGCTTTTAAACTTCATGATAATGACCCCGAGAGAGCTGCTGCAACCTATGAGAGCATTCGGGTAGGACATGGAGAAATGGAAACAGAGGGAAGTGGCTCTGATTATAGTTTAACAGTCTCTCTCCTGGCTAACAGCACAAGGAGCTAGTTCTGCAGAGTGCCCAGTGCTTTCCAGGATGTAATCAGCATCCCCAAAGTCTCAGCACTCAAACCTCAGATTTTGCACTGATATGTACACACTATGTAGATTTTCATTCAGGTTCAGCTTCCGACTCCCTATATTTTTCCTTTTATTTTGATGTTCCTGTAAATAAACATCAGTCAGCTTTGACATTTGGCAGGCTGTGACTTCTTTATTGAAGAGAAGATACAATAAGCAAACATGCCTGCACAAGAAGAAATGTGAGAGCGTGTTGTCTTGCAGGTGGCTAGCATAGGATTTTTCTTGGGCTTCTCTGGTAATTTTTGATAAGGATGGCAATGCCTGACCTGGCAGAATTACTGTGCCAGTAGTAAGATTATTCACAGCAAATGGAGAATTATCAGCACCAGACACGTCCTTTGTTAAACTTCTAATGGATTATTTTTTTCCTGCTTGCTTGCATCTTTTTGATGTGCCCCAGTGACACTGTCGAAACTCGTTATTGATGGTTAGGGAAGAAGTGATCTTGTGGCTAACTTCCTGAGGTGCCCTTTGACTAAGAATCTCTTTCCTGTCTTTCCAGTGTCTCAAAGCTGAAGATATGGCTAACGCTGTCATATATGTCCTCAGTGCCCCACCTCATGTACAGGTAGGCTGTGGTTGGGTGGGAGGACTCTGCGGCAGGCGGCTGAAGGCGGAGAGGGTAACTGCTGCCCTGACGTCTGCTCATCAGCGTCGCAGCCACTGTATCGGCTGTGTGCTTAGCGGAGCCTGGGCTGGGGATTAGCAGTGATCACGTTTGTTTACACTTCCCTTATCGGATCCCTGCGGATCCAGCAAAGGCTGCTCTGCCCCCAGAGAAGGACTGCACAAGGCAGGGGGAATGGTAGGGATATGGGCATGTTTTGCCCTTTTTTTGGATAGTGCCATCTGAGATTTGCTGACAGTCTTGCAGCAGGGTCAGATCCTACCAGTTGCCAAATGACGTGTTGGGCCTGATCCTGCCAAGTGCTCTGCACCTCCCCAAGGATGGTGTGAGGTGCTCGTGCTGCCAGAAGGACTTCCATCCTGTGAAACAAGAAATAAGTGACCAGCTTTGAGCTGGAGCCAGGAGGAGGCAGGAGCAGTGTCAAAGTTTAGTATATGCAACAGAAAAGTTCCTGTGGCAAAAGCAAACTTTGATCATGAGAGGTTTAGCAGCCCCTCGCGTGAACTCTGCTCCTTTGGAGCAAGACGTGGCTGTCTTGACATTGGATCAGTAGTGATAGCTGGCCTTGTTAAGAGGATAAAAAGTCCTGCCCGTGGCTGGTCAAGCCGTGCTTCTGCTTGACCCTCCGTGAGCAGGACCAAACTAAAGACTTGAACCATGAGAGTTTGTAATCAGTGTCCTCTTGCACTCTTTTCTGCACGTTTGTGCTTTTATCCCTTCCGCGGAAGGCAGTGCAGTCACGTTCACCTTTATTTCTTTCTAATATCTCAGTTAAGCAGGCTCATTTCTAGTCACAGGAACTTTCTTCATGTGCAGCATGGGAAACGCCCAGTGCAGGATTTAAAATGGACTTCAGTGCTCCAGTGAAATCCCATGTTGGTCTCTTCTAGATTGGAGATATACAGATGAGGCCCACGGAGCAGATATCATAGCAAATGAAGAGGACCGTGAGCAGCACCGTGTATCCACTCCACTTCGAACCCTCTGGCAATTTAGGGTTTCGTCGGCTGGCTAGCAATGTTTTAATCAAGTACCAAGGATCATGTTTGAAGAATTATTTTTCTCTCCCTCTCTCTGAGCTGGTGCTGGTGCTGAGCCAGTTTAAAAAAAATAGTAGTGGGTCTCTTTTCTTCCCCACTCCTTTCTGAAACTGCTTAAGAGTAAAATGTATTTGAAAATAATGCAGGGAAGTGGTTTGTGGAAGATTGTTGTCTCCAGGCTGGTTTATTCTTCCTTTTGATTTCTTTTCAAGGTTTGTTTGATCATCTTTGCTGATGCTGTGTCTGGCATAGGTGAAGTGGCACAAGGTGTTTGCCAGCTTCAGTATGCTTAGGGTTTGAGATTTTTTAGTGGATGTCATACATGAATCCATCTAATTTTTGGGTTTATTTTCATCAGATTGATTACTGATGGTAATGATGCATGTGATATTTTCTACTTCTTTCATACTCCACTGCCCTAACCCCAGTGTACAATCGCACCCACCTCCCCCAACCCTCCTTTCCCATTCACATGAATCATGCCTGCCAAGTTTGAGGAAGTATAAATGTGTGTGCTTGCTATTTCTCTTTCTTTCTAGGTAGGTAAATAGTTGGAGGAAAAGTACCTGTATTTCTGCAGGTTAGAATGATCATCTAAGTGGCATAGTTACAGTAAGAGTGAGTTGTTTGGTATTTTTAATAAAAACTAAATGTGTGCTGTCTTGTGATCACCTCTATCCTTGGTATCATCTCCCAGCACTCTTGATGTTTTTGTACGTGATATTTGCATGCATTGACACTTTTCTGGAAATATTGATCGGTCTTAGAAAGATGTATGGTGCTGTTTAAATGCTGGTGCTGATGAGTCGGAAATGTTGAAAGTTTGTTTATATGCAGAGATACAAACTCGGAGAGAGAGAGAGTGAAATGAACCATGCCGAAGCTGTCCAAAATGAAAAGATATTAGTAGGGGCGTTTGCCTATGAAGCAGCAGGTAAAAGGTCTGGTTCAGATCTCGTACTAGTTCTACGCTGGTGCAGCCCCATTGTTTTGCTCTGGATTTATTCTAACCTGAGGGAGAAGAGAATCAGCCTCAAAGCTGATATATGTAGAGCTGGCGACCACTTGAGTTGTCTTAAGATTCTTGCAGCATGGCAGAAACACGTCTGTGTGTAGTCCAACTTGCTGCAGAGCTATGGAGCTGTTAACGTATATGTTGCCTTAAGATTGCAGATTCGCTCCTGCTGCGCTCTGGACTTTCTGTAGTGTTTCGGAAGGCGAACCGTTGGTTGAGGTGGAGCAGGTATGGTCAGTTGATCGGAGCGGAGGATTGGGAGCCAGAGAAACTTGGGTTGGATTGCTTTGCTTACACCAATATAGCTCTGTGGGAGTTCATCTGTGTTACACCACCATAAGGGAGACCGGAATTGGGCCACTCCGTCATGAGTTTCAACTCCCTGTAAAGCCTTGGGCAAGTCACTTTACCTCTCTGCCTCAGTTTCCCCATCTGTAAAATGGGGATAATAATACTTACCTACCTCACAGGGGTGTTGTGAGGACTCACAAACTTTTGTAAAGCACTTTGAATATGAGAAGCGCTATGTAAGTGCTGAGTGTTGATATGAAGTATTATTATTAATTAAATCTTGTGATACATAGAATTCCTTGTGCCAAAGGTGAGCAATTGTAGAAGGATACAAGGAGAAAACTGGTAAAACATTCCTTTGTAATGGCAAAACAAAGGCAATTTGCCCCTTTTTTTTTTCCTCTTTATAAATACATGCTCATGGTGTGTTCTGTCCATTCCTCATCTGTCACCAGTTTCTACTGGCAAGTACACGTAGCCTCGTCTCTGGATTTGGCCTTTTAACTTACTGTGAGTGAAATTCGTGCCCCGTGGTGCAGTCTGGCACCCCTGTAATGCACTGCCCTCCTCCACCTTGCCGAGGCGCTGGCTTTGTGTGGGTTCTTTGCGCAGAGCTGGGTTTCACCCGCGGCATTAGGTGAGATCGTGTGCTGTGAGGAGCAGCCAGTCCAGGTCTCCACGCAGCCAGCAATCCTCACTGCAGCGGAGAGCCTGCGCCAGCTGGAAAAGCTCTTCAGTCTCCCTGCCACCATGATCCTCAATTCAGCACTCGGCTAAGGAAGGTTCAAGCACTACTGTGCTTTTTTTATAATGCCCCTGTGGTGTTCAGTTAGACTTTATATGAAAACTCCTGATGTTTTCCGTAGGATTTCTTTTGCAGGAGCTTGTTGAAATTCAGCAGATGCGCTGTGCAGTGTGTGCCATCTTTTTAAGAGAAGATGGCTGAACTAGGAGTTGGAGGCAAAAAAAAAAAAAGTTGAGAAATTGGGAACTGAGCAGAAAAAAAAATGAGCAGGTATGTGGGTAGCACTGGTGAAACATCTGAATTGGTGGCCACAACTGTGTAGGAAGTTAAGCAGCTGTTGAAATGCATGGCTAAGGAGGGACCTAACTTATCTTTCTGCTCTGTAAAAGGAGGCTTTGGAGAGAATTGCTTAAGATGTAAGGTCTTGAAAAAGGGCCGGTCTGGGTAGTTGCTCCCTGCAAATACAACCTGGCTGACCTGCAGCCCTGGAAGTTTTGGTTTTTTTTCCCCAAGAACATTTGTAACATTTGCAAGTCTATAAAATAACCTTGAAATGATATCCAGTATATTTTTCCATTTCAAATGTGTTTTTAGGGGATAATTCCTGCTGCTCGTTAACTTCCCACGTGAAGCACAGCCTGTGGAGGGGTTTGGCGCGGATTGTTTGACCGCTCTGCCTCGTGTAACCTGGTGGCACCTTGAGCCATCTTCCTGGGATGAGATGGGATTGGCAGCACGACTCTGAGGCATTTAAAAACCCCAAACAGGAGGGTGTAATTTATCAGTAGGTTTCTAATTGTGAACTGTAAAATAAAGAATAAAGAGAGGCACCCTGTGGTTCTTTTGTTGTGTATATTGTAGTTTTTGTGTTAAAACATAACATCCTTTTTACTGTTCACAGCTAAGCCTTTCTTTTGTGAAGAGTTCAAACAGAAATGTGTGGTTTTGGTTCTTCATGAGAAAAACTGTAATTGCTTTCTAGAGCAGAATAGCATCCAGTTGTCTCACGGATAACCTGTGGAGGTTGGACTCGCCCGTCCTTGTTCAAATGAAGCCGCACTCCGTAGGGGTTCGCTGAAATCCCCAGGTAGGCTGCTGGGCACGGCTGGGTTTGACTAAACTATGCAAGGGATGAGCTGCTCTTGCTACTCGGGCTTGGATATTGAACTCTTTCAGTCTCTCGTGCTTCCCTTGGAGCAAGACAGGTTATCGTTGTCGTTAACTGAAGGCATTTTTGTTCGCCAGTCCCCTTTCAGCTTGTCCAAGCGCAGAGGCACATTCCTGAGCTCAGGTTTGCTGTTGCTGAAATACAAGGTTTTTGCAAATAAGTAATGAATAGCTGAACTGGCTGCCATTGCTGGATTTGAGGCAGATATTTTGGGTACCTTGTAAATAGGTAGAGAGCATTTGTAGAATTAAAACCATGGGTTTTTCCTATTCCTGTGCTTTTTTTTTCTTTTGTCATATATAGTATATATCATCAGTTATGTTAACATGTTTGCTGGAGGTACAGCAGTTTTATCTGGCAGATTATGTGATCTCAGGGGACTAGTCTCAGCTCTCATTTTTTTTGGTGAGGGGGAACCATGAGCACAGTTGGCTCTGGTGAGCAGCAGGAAAAATGTGATTTTACTTGAGATCTCTGAACCTACAAAAGCAATTTCATTCTATTTTTGAGGCCTGATGTAACTTGTCAATGCTTTAGACTAACAGTATAGAAAAGGACTGAAACACTTCCAGTTCTCTCTGCAAAATCATTTTAAAATAATATTGTTGTCGTTTGTCCCCCATGGCCCACGCAGGTGTGTTTGCCTGAGGGATAAACCCCTGGAAGCCCCAAACCTATTGCTGTGAATGACCTGGTTCCCTGTGAATGACCTGCCCCTTGTCTACCCATTTATGAAATTAAAAGATGGATATAAAATATCGTGTAATTAGAAGAGCAGCATTTTGGTGTAAAGTTAGAGGTTTGGAGCGAGTCGGGCCCCGTGGCAGCGCCCAGGGCTTGCCCGATGCCGCCGGAGCCCTTTCTGCCCGTGTTTAGAGAAGCACTTTGCAATTCCCGTCCCTGGGCAGCAAATAGGCCAGGACGTCGCCCTCCAGCGCGCGCTTCCAGCCCGTTGGACGCCATTTGGACAGTTTCCATTGTCCCTGGGGTTTTACAGCCCGCCTGAGCACACACGGCTTTTGGGAACGTGGTCTGAGAGAAATCCCTGCCCCCCGAGGTAGCTGCAGGTCAAAAACTCGTTTTTTAATATTAAAAATACCTAGGCTAGGCCGGGGCCAGGACTTTCCAAAGCACCAGCGCTTTTGTTGCTGGACCTGCGTGGTGCCGGTTGTTTGCGCTGGGGTCTGTAGGATGCAGCCTCTCCCCCCAGTCGGTGTGAGAGCCCTAATGAAGCGGTTAAAAGCTGTTTTCTGCGGAATTAAGGCCCTGCCAGCAGAGGCCGGGGGGCCGGCTCCCCCCTGACTCGGGGCAGCACCAGCCCTGCCCTTTGCAGCCCTCGTCAACGGGGTGATCCGGCTCGGCCCAGGGGCGCGGGGACGAAGCCGCCCTCCTCCCTCACGGCTGCCGGGGCCCCTGGCGGGCTCTGGCCGGGAGCAGAGGCTCCGCTCCCCTCCCGGTGCCCGGGGGCTGAGCTGAGGCGAGCTGAGGGCCGCCCGCTCCCCTCCGGGGCGACCGTTATCAGGGGCGGGAGCGAGGGGGGCCGCGCCCCCGCCCACCGCCAGGCGGCGCTGCCGCGCGGGGCGGGGCACCCTCCCTCCTCTCGCTGGTGCGGCCGCGTGCCCGCCCGGAAGCGGCGCGGGAGGAGCGGGGCGGCGGCGGGGCCCACGCGTGTCCGCGGCGCTCGCTGCGGCCGGCAGTGCCTCCTGCTGTGCCGGGGAGCCCCGCCAGCCCGCCCGGCGGGCGTCCCACACGTGTCCGTGCCCCTGCCGCCGTCCAGGTTTTACGACCGGGCTGTCTCTGGAGCCGAGCTCGGTGTTTTCCCCCCCACCCAGGGCCCCGCGCTCGTCCCCCGTGCCCGTGGGGGCGGTGCGGGCCGCCTCCTGTCAGCTCACCGCGGCCTGAGGCCGTACCGCTTCCCGTGGGCAGGCCGCCGGTGCCCGCGCTGGCCTCTCCCCGGTGGAAAGGCCATGGAGCAAGCGCTCAAGTCCAGCGTCTGGAGGGCCGTGGGGCTGTCACCCGCTACCCGCGGCCGATGGTGGCGCGGGCTGAGATACCGCTCCACTGGGGAGCAGCGGCCCCCGCCCTCCGCACCGCCAGCCGCCCGCGGGGATGAGGAAGGGCCACCCCGAGGCAGGAACGGCGGCGGTCAGCTTCCCCCACCAGCCCTCCTGGGGGGTTCTCAGGCGGTGACCGAGTCCTGTACCTCCCGTGGGGGCCTGGCCCCGCAGAGCCGGCCGCGGCCGTGGCACAAGCGGTACGAGAGAGGACTGGCTGCGCCAGCCAACAGGGAGTTGTGGAGCTGGCGAGAGGGTGACTTCTCAAAGGCGAGGAAGAGGCTGGAACGAAAGCCTGTGTCCATCGAGAGGACTAAAGGCTCAGAGATCTTATTTGGGATTGCACCGTGTGCCCTGGCCCTCTCCCAGTCAAGAAGGGACCTGTTCAGGTTGTTCCTCAAGCAGAGCAGCGGCTCTCGGCGGCTTGTTATGAGTGAGTTTGTCCTTCAGGCCACGGCCCGGGGAGTCCCTGTGCACCACGTCAAAAGGAGAGAGCTGGATGCTCTCTGCAGAGGTCAGGTCCACCAGGGAGTTTGTTTGGAGGCCACTCCTCTCCGTTTCAAGAGTTTGGAGGAAGCTGAAAAGCCTGATTTGGGGGATGAAGAGAATCTGAACCAACAGCTGATTTGGCTGGTGTTGGAGCAGATCCAGGATCCCATGAACCTGGGGGCACTGCTGCGCTCTGCGTACTTCTTGGGGGTGGACAGAGTGGTGACAAGCCAGAGGAACAGGTACGAGGTACGGGGTCGGTTATCTGCTCCTTCAGCTTTTCTCTTTCTTTTCCTGCTGGCTCCCAAAGAGGTTTCTAGCCTGCATTGCTTGACAGCTTCTTTAGAGGGCTTTCCAGGACGGAGCTTGAGAGCTGAATTTGGCTAGCTGCTGCGTTGTGTTGGGCTCTGCAGGGAGGCTGTGGGACGTGGTGTTCCAGGCTGGTAAGGAACCTCCCTGACTACTTTTTGTTTTAATCCATTTTGTGTTTCAGTTGTCCGTCTGTGCAGAGAACTGCTGTAACCTACCTACTGGGTTAATTTCTGAGCCCTCCTATTCTCCATAGGAAATATATCTGTATAGTGAGCGAGATCTTTAGTGGACTAGTTGGAATTGGGTTGCAGAGGCAAGAGAAGGAAATACAGAAGTAAAAATTCTCCTGGATTTCTTTTTTTGCTCTCATATGACACTTTTCCTTTCTTTTTTCCTTGCAGCTGCCCCCTGACTCCGACAGTGAGCAAAGCTAGCTCTGGAGCGATGGAAGTCTTCGATGTCTACAGCACAGATGATCTCCGGAGCTTTTTGAAGGTAGAATGATCTGCATTTTTCTTCCCTTTTCTTTCAAGAAACCTCAAATATTGCATTTGTTGAACAGCGAGGAGGTACAGGAAAAGGACTCAGTTATTTGCAGTGTCCTGTGCTCCTGCTTTGCATTCCTGTTTGCTGCCGGTGGTCTGTGCTGTTGGACCACCCAGATCTGACAGGCATGCACCCCCAGTCCCATTCCATCGGGTGGGGGTAACGGCTCTGAGTTATGGGTCTTCTTCTGGAAGATGGCGATAGCAGGGTAACGCTGTGCCTGTCTCCCGTACTCAGGCTGCGAGCTCGGTAAGACGGGGTCTGTCTCCCTTTCTCTCCGTGGGGACCGGAGCTAGCGCTGCTGCCTGCCCCAGGTCTTGCCCGGCATGTGGCGGAGGCAGCGTCCCGGGGCCCAGGCACACGATGGCAGCATTGGGCAGCCTTTGGAGCAGGGGAGAGAGGAGAAACCAGGGCTGGTGCGAGCTGCTGGGAATCTTTTTACGCTATACCTAAGCGGTGAGGTGAGATAGGGCCCTTTGCAGAACAGTGTTGCAAAAGGAGGGGGAATGCGCATGGAAAAAAATGATTTAAACTGAAACAAACCCAGGGAAGTTGGCAGAGTGCGTCCATCCCCTGTGATAGCACCGTGTGACTGCTCCGATTCCTCATGGAGGTCCCCTGTGCCCTGGCAGGGCTGGGGACCGGCTGAACGCTGTGCGCACGCGGAGCAGGGAGCTGCAGGCTCTCATCTGCCCTCCCCTGTTCGTGTGGGATCCCCCAGACCTGGGGAGCAGTGGGGTCGGAGCGTTCAGCGCGGGGTGGGAGGGGGAAGGCTGCAGACCCTCAGGGGAATGGAGGTGCCCGGTCTGCGCTCCCGGGGTCGCTGCGTGCCTGTGTCCCTTTGAGGAACAGCTCGTCGTAGTCTGGTGTGACCGCGAGGAGGCCGAGCAGAGGTAAGCCTGGACTCTTCCCGCTTGGTGCTAGAAAACCCTTGTCCAGCTGTACAATAGGTCTGTGGCAGCTGGAGCTCTGGATGATGGTGAAATGAAAGATATATAAAATACATCGATATTTAATTGAAACAGATGGAAGAATCACTTTGTTACTGTAAAGCTTGTTTTATTAACGTTTTGAGCCATTGCAGCAGTTCATTTAGTTGGACCCAGAGTCGCTGGCCTAACCCTTGGCATTGCCTGGCTGGTGTACATTTGATGTAACGTCATGTAAAAAGTGCCAGTTTCACAGGAAATGAAGCTGGCAAGAAGCAGCAGCTCTTTTATTGTTAAAATGGATTTCCAAGACAAATAAGGCTCTTTTTACAAGGGTGTGGGAGAGAAGGCTGGTTCTCTGGTTATGTGAGGCACTGAGGGTTGAGTGCCCTGCCTTTTGTATGAGCTGATTTTTGGCATCTGAGTTTGAAAATGTGCACTTGTGTTTTAAAACGTTACTGTGGGCTTCTGATGGCTGAGCCCGCACTTGAGAACTTCCACTGCACTGCTCTGTGGATTAGCCTTATGCTGATTTGTTTAACACTACTCTTTTTGTATGGTTTCCTGGAAAAAACCTTCCTAGAACTGTTGTATGGGCAAAAAAAAGCTTTTCAGTTGCTGTTTGTTTGCTTGCTGAACTGGAATAAACACCAGAAGGAAAATTACTTCCCCCCCCCCCTTCAATCAAGGTTTGTGTGGGAGGACTTTGGTGGTAGAAATTCAAGGGATGCCAAAAAAACTAGAAAAGCCAGTCAGCTTAACTGAAAACATTAAAAAAAAAAAAAGTGTGTTTGCATGCATGACTTATTTTCTTTTTAAGCTTGAAAAGTAGGCAATTTTTTAACATTTGTTTCCTTTCCCTTTCTAGGCTAAAACTGCAGAAGGCTGGGAAGTCGTGGGAACGGTCAGCAAGCCTGAGGATGTGGAAAATGTTCCTGTCATCAGTTGCTTGGAATTTCGGTGGAATAAACCCGTTATTATAGTAATAGGTATTTCAATTTACAGAGCTTTGGGCTTGGTGGAAGTGCATGTGCGAGGGAACGATCAGGGTGATGTTTTACTCCAAAGCTAGTGGCAGGTCTGTTACGTGACGTCACACTTGGGTCTGGAAAACAAAAGCCGAGCAAGAAGTACTAGAATGATCTGGCTGCAAATGAAATAGGGACCCAGAAGAAGAGGGGGAGCTGAGAAGACTCCCAGTAGGAACTGCAAGAACAAGCCAGTTTGTGTAGATGAACAGAGGGTCTGGATGGCAGTTTTTGGTGGCAGGACAGGTCTGGGTCAGTGAAGCCACAGCGTGTTGTTTTGCATTGTGTTCTGCGGCGCTTTCCATTATGTCCTAGAGCCCTGAGCCTGGATTTTCTGTGTTGGTGAACCACAAACCTGAGAGACCAGGAGGTATGTGTTTGCTCTTGCTGCGCTGAGCTGTAATGGTGAGCTGTGCCGTGTCTTTGCTCTGTCGTGTTTCTCTTAAAAAACCAGGAATATATCTCTGTGCCCAGGGCTGGAAAGAAGCATGAGGAGCTGGTGCTGGGGATGGTCTGAACACAAAGTTGGTGGCACGGAGAGCACCACAGAGACCAGTCAGTGGCTGCTTTTGTATGCCAAAAGGCAGGAGCTGTTGGCTGCTGCGGTACCAGCAGGAGGAGCAGGTGTCACCTCCCCCCTGCCAGACCTGTGCGCTGTTTGAGCAATGGGTGCCGCTTTCCTGAGCACCTACACCGGGCGATTCCTACAGGGCCCTCTGCTTCTGCCCCCTCTTTGTGTAGTGGATACTTGCAAAGGATGCTCTCTTTTGTAGGCAGAGTTTGGGGTCGTGCAGCCTCCCAGAAGGTGAAGAGAAGGGGAGTAACTGCCTCGTGGTAGCCAGAGAAAGAAATTCACCCAGGAGTGCTGCTGTAGCATGCTGTAGCCCCTCGCTTTGTGTCACCTGGCACAAGAGCTGGTTTGAGCTTTTACACTTGGAAGTAGTGTCATGCTGGCGATGAGCCATCAAGGGGCTGTAATCCTGCCCCGTGCTGTGGTTTTCTTGGCTCAGAAGACATTCCTTTAATTAAAATGTTTATTGAACTCCTAGAAATACTGACAAGACAATGCCCCAAATCTGGCATCTCTACAAGATGTGTGGAGCTATATTATAAAGGGAGTAGGGAGGCCGGCAGCGCTGCTGATGGACCACAAAGAAATGCATCCCAGAAACAACGACAACACCAGGAGAAAGGAAGGGGGTGAAAGTGGCAGTGGTGTCGTTACCTTGAATTATGGGAGATTTCTCCAGGAAAAAGTCCAAATATCCTTTTGTCAAGGGAGATTGGAGGCTGATTGGTGGATGCATGAGGAGAGCTCCCGGACCTTGCAGCAGTAATGATTTCAACTCTCTGCTGAGCACTAACTCTTCGCTGAAAAGAAAATTGAACATTACAGTCGTCTGATGCTGAGGTGGTTTGAACAAACGTCCTAGATCTGAATATGTAGTGTACCTGCAGCTGCAGAGAGCAGCAGAGATAATTCAGCATGGTAGTGAGCTTCCTAGCATTGCACGGATTGTCTTGCAAGTTAAGCATTTGCAGACTTGAATTCACCCTCCTGGCACTCTCGCTGGCTTGGCAGAGAGTGATTTGGACAGTCCAGCTTAATGTTGTCAGCGCTGGAGTCATTGCCGAAGGTGACAGGCAGGCTGGCTGCCCTAAAGACTGGGAGCCTTGTGCGAACAGGAACACATTGGGAGCGCTTAGATGTCTGAGCAAGAAGAGTTTCTGGGTAATTTGTTCTTCTTACACCTTCAGTCTGTAGCTTGGGGTTTAAGACTGTTCATGGAATTGGTTTTATCGAGGTGCTCATTTTGCATATTTCTCTGAACTGCCAGCATGGCTGCTTCTGCCTGAATTTGAACTTCCTGCACTGGAAACTGCAGTTGTTACAGTGGTGTTAATTGTAAATAGGGCAGGAAACCTGTTTTATCATTTCAGCCAAGCTCTAACTCTGGTCTTTGAGGCCTGTCAGTGAGGGGCAAAGCGAAGAGATGGAAGTCAAGGATCTGAAGTGGGAAGTGTTTTGTTCACCAGTATAAACTAGGATTTAATCTGATTCAGTCAATACTCCCTCCCTTGTGTCACACTGTGCAAGTCTTTTTGCCCTGAATTTATGGTTCCTAATTATTTTAAGCAGCCAGAGCCATAAAAAGCTTTGTAAAAGGTGGAAGCAAAATTGCTGCCTTTATTAGGAATCGTAAGACCCTTATCAGAGAGAGGAGAGGATTGCTGTCGCACCTCTGGCAATAGCTGCTGTCCCAGTTGGAGAGTCCCACGAGAGTGTGGTTTGAGAGGCTCAGGAGGCAAATATGACTGTAAGTTGTAAAACTTTTCTGTGTTAAATCAGGAAAAGGTAGGATAATATATATATGTTTTTTTCTTGAAGCATCCCTAGAGAGCCACAGTCTAGTGATGAAGAGGCAGGCCGGGCCATGGGAGGCCTGGCTTCGATTCCTTGTGTCACCCAGGCTTCCCCTGTGACCTTGGATAACTCACCCAGGTCTTGTCTGCACTTCTGGATTAAAGAAAGAAGGAAGAAAATAATGGTTAGAACGGGATTTTGGTTTTCTGAAGGTTCACTCACCCCAGCCAAAGGAAGCTTTTGCCAGTATGGCTTATTTCATGTGGGAAGGTGATGCAAGATGCCTTACCCAAAGCATTCTTTTGGTTGCACAAAATGCATCTTGCCGCTTAGATCAGGCCAGCAAAACATGAGACTGGGCCTCAGCTTCCAGTCTATGAAATGGGAATAACAGCACTCTCCTACCCTGTGCGGTCGGAGGGGCGTCGCACGGATCCGTACATGGGGACGGGGCGCGGGACCCGCTGGGGAGGTGCTGTAAGTAGACAACAGGGGAAGAATTCTGTGGCAACTCAGCCCAGCAAAGAGCTCATTTCCCTTGTGGAGGAGTGAGTCTCCAGTGGCATAGACAGTGCCTAAAGCATACGTGTATGCTGTTAAAACTTCAGGTAACAGTGAAGCGTCTAAATGTGTAATCAGTGTCTAAATTTAGGTGAGCTTGAGCGAGTCCGTGCTGACAGCACTGGTCACGCAGGCAGAGCCCTTGGTAGGCAGCGTGTGCCCCCGCGCTGCCGTCCCGGGACGAGTCTGGGGTTCCACTGGGGTCGGGGTATGGCTGTTGAAGGGGAACGTTTGGCTTCCAGCATGCCGAGCCTGTTTTGTCAGAGGGTGAGCATGTCTTAGAAGTGAGCTGGGTATTCCTGCAGCCGTGTAGCTGTCTGTGTAGCTCTAAATAATGAATGTGGAAGAATTCTTTGGGGAGCCGAGCGGGCTGGGAGGTCTGTGGTCTTCTGCATTTTCACTTGTCTGTGCACAGGATTGTTTAAAGCCTCTCCCTTTCCATTTCCCTTTGTGACAGTGTGAGTCAAACAACTACTAATGACCTGGGATAGATTTCAACTCTGTTTCACCAGTGTATCAGCCCAAACATATCAGGGCTGTTGGATGGTTTAACAACTAATCAATTGAAGCCTCTGGTTAAACCGTCTGCATTCACAAGTTGCACCCAGCTGGTGGTACTGTGTGCTGAAAAGGCTGAACCCGTCACTATCAATAGGGATGTGGGATTTGCTGGACCAGATCAGGCCTGTGGCCTCGTCTGCCTTGTCCCTCCGGCAGCCGCCCGCGTACGTGGGCAGCCGTCTGCTGGCACGGTGGCTGCTTGCGCAGGGGATCTTTGCGCTCAGGCTCTGTGCTTTGCGCTGTGCATGCAGGCGTGTTGCACGGGTATTCCCCAAAAACGCTTCAGGTACTGGAGAACAGATCCAGGGCGACTGGAGTGGGCCTGGAAGGGAAGGCCGGTAAGGTGCCCGACTCGCCTCTGGTAGTTCTTGGCTGTTGCTCCATGGGAGCTGGTGAGGTTGCTGGTGAGCTCAGGGGCAAGGGTGTAGTTGTGACGGAGCATTAGCAAGAACTGTACTCGGGTGGGGGGAAAAGGGACATGGCAGCGGCTGCGAGCTGACCTGAGCGGTGTCTTTGTTCTGCAGGTAGTGAAGGTGACGGACTGTCCCTAGAGACGCAGCTCTTGTGCCATCGGATGCTGGCCATACCCCCTGGCAGAGCGCTTCACCCCGGCATCGAGTCCCTCAACGTCTCTGTTGCTACTGGTAAAAACAGTTCTGATGCACAAAGGCATCATAGTCCAAATTTCTGTATTTAGAACCAAACAAACATCCAGGCCCGCAGAACGATTTTCTTGTGGTTTAAAAAATGATCTTTTTTTTTTTAACACATTTTTACTTTCCTACAGGTATTCTCCTGCACTCCATCTGCAGCCAAAAGCTGAGGCACGGTGACTGACTTTTTTTTTATTTGGCGGGGGAAGCTGCTCGGCGTTTCATGGCTGTGCTCTGTCGGTGTGGATATGGAAGCGCTCTTTCCAGGCTCTTCACCGATGCTGCAAGTTACAGGGAGAGCCCCGTTGACCTGAGCAGCATCTTGGCTGACGCGCGATACCACCAGAACCTTGGCTTAACGCTGAAGTCAGCCACCTGCACGTACTAGGTAACACCTCCCACTGGCACCTCGGAGGAGCGGCTGTAAGGAAGGGAGACAAAGCTAGGTTTTAAAAGCAGCGAAATTCGTCAGTTTTTGCAGTAAAATACCCGGTGAAGGCTGCGAGCTTTGTGCTTGTTGCACGGGGCACTTCGTACATCGCTCGTGCTGTGGAGCGAATTTGGGCTGTAGGCGAGAGACGGTGCTCGGCTGGTGCAGCCACTGAGAGCAGCCGTGCCCTGTGCCCACGCTGTGCCCGTGCCTGAGCCCACCGCCCCCTTAGCAGCCAGGAGGGTGCTGGTGAGAACCAGGTATGATTTGGGACTACTTGGTAGCAATTTCTTCATGACGAGGCAGTTTCTCTGTTACATATTGCTGCTTGAATGTGGGAAAACACACGTTGTATTTGGTTGTAAACCAGGTCTGCAGCCCTGTAAAGGATGGACGCGAGCTGTTAGAAAGCAGCTGTAGCGGGGAAAAATGCAGCCCATTGAAATAAAGCCTGTCTAAAGACTGGTTGTAGGCCCGAATCCATCCTTTTTGTGTCATACATAAATCCAGAGTGTGATTAGTGGAACAGGGCACTTCCTTCAGGTGGGAAGGGGAATCAGGAGCTTGTTCTCTTCGTCCAGGGAAGTTTCCTTTCTATGGTGGGCCTGATCCTACTGGTTGCTGAGCTGCCCCAGCACCACCGTCCCCTCTGATGGCATGGGAGGGGGTGAGGGTAACTTCATTTGCAAATATCCTGGTTGAAAACCAGACTGGCTAAATTATTGAGAACCAAATGAATGTTATCACTTAGCACCTTAATTATTTTATTTAGCTACTGTGGCCCTTTGCATAGGATTCCTCATTAACACTTAATTTACAGTGCCCTTTAGGGATAATTTCAAACAATTCAGCTTAGTCCCCCCCCTTCCCCCCTTCCAAATGAACAAGTAAATCACTCAGAGTAACTAATTAGGACTTTCCTTTGAGCTAAATGAAGTCTGTAAACCAGTCTGTGGATGTGGAGGTTTTTCAGATGTGTCCCTGGGAGGGCCTGGCCGGTGGGTGCTGCCGCGGTGGGCGGCTGCGGGGCTGGGGACGCCCCAGGTGCCCAGGGTTGGGGACGGGACATGGAGCTCGGCGGCTGCCGCGGCCACGGGGACTTTGCACAGCCTGCGAGGGACGAGCAGACGCGGTGGCCGGCGCTGGGCTTTCGCGCAGCCGATTGCCCAGTTGGGGCCTTATTTCCCTCCCCTGCTCGGAGACCTCTGTGCGGTGGCCACGGAGGTGTCTCGGGGCCGCGGCTGCCCCCGCGCGCTGCTGGGGGTCCTGGAGTTGCCCCACGAGAAGGTTTGTGCCCTCCTGGCCTGCAGGTGGGATCCTGCACAGCTTTGCAGTGAAAGCTTTTGCTTTTCAAAGGTGTCGAGTACTCACTTCTGCGTCTGCGGCCGTGATGGAGAGGGTGCCTGGTGCGGTGGGACGTATCCCGAGCTGTGGCTGCCCTCTTGCCCTCTCCTGTGGAAAAGGACAAAACCCAAATCCCCCCCAAACGGCAGCTATAGCGCGAGCAGGGCTTTGCTGCCCGGGGCTGACGGCGAGCTGGTCACTGAGTCACAGTGCGGGGCATTGCTGGGGCGGCAGCTGGGCGGGTGTGTAGCACTTGCATTTTGTGAGCTGAATGCGTCTTTTATTTTAATGCTGAAATAAAAAGGCCCGGGGCCAGGGAGGCTGCGGGCCAGCCCCGCCGGCACTGCTCATGCAGCCGAGGGTGCCCCAGCAGAGGGTGCCCGTGGCTCAGATTTGCTCATTTTTCAGAGGAAAGATTCAGTGCTTGGGGCTAACTGAATCCTTCCTTTTGGGCAGCAGGGATGAGGATGAAGCCGTTTCTTTATTCTTGACCAATAGGTAAGTATATATATTTCCGATTTCATAGGAACTGCGGTTTCTCCTTTTTTCTTTTTTTCATTTATTTGAGCAGTACTTTAATAGAGGAGGCACTTCACTGGCTTTGCATGTGTTTGGGAAGGCCGGGCGCCGTCACACTGTGCTTAGCCGTGCCGGCTCACCCCCCTAATGCGGCAGCAGGTGAGTAATGATGGAGCAGCTACTTTACTTCTGGAAGGCTCCCAAAAAGCTTTGAAACCTCAGTGCCCCCAGCGGCTCTGCCGACGGGGCGAGGGAGGTGGATGGAAGTTCCCGCAGTCGCTTGTCCATCAGTCCAGCAGCCATCGCGATCCCCTGCGAATTTCCCCGTACAGCCGCTGTGTCCACGGAGCACCTTGATTTGGTCCTGGAGTATCAGACAAGGCTTACTGGGAGTTGCATGAGGCTTGAATTTTAAGAGACAGGGCACGTAACTAGGGGTGCAGCTCAGACTTTTTTGCTTGAGAGCTGCAATACAGGCTTTTGTGGGTGCAGTAAATCCCACTCCGGACAGCTCTGCTGTTTGCATTTAGCCCATTGCCCTTGGTGGTAAGTTGTGGCCCGGCTTTGTTTCACTGGGATGCCCCCCTGCCATCGCCCGGCCGGCTTTGGATGTATCTGCCGCAGCCGATGCTTTCTGCTTCAGCCGCAGCTCCATCCTGCTCCAGGCTGAGACCCGCGAGGAGCACGGGGACCTCTGCACACTCGCACCTTTGGAGATGGAGCTTTGTGCTGTGCGATTTGCCCCTGATCTAATAAATGCGATCCATTAATTGGATCATTGCCTGCTTCTCCAGTTAATTTCCTGGGTATTTTTAAATGTTAAAATGTAGTTTTTATAGTCTTTCATTATTTTTAGCCTTAAGCTTGACTATAATCGTCCCTGTAATGTAACTGTAAAAAAACTCCCGGCTTTATATCATAAAGGAGGACATTAATTGTCATTTTTTGTGTACATCAGCAAGATCAAAACATGCTTCCTGATTACTTCTGTTTGTACATACAGTCTCTTTGATATTTAGATATGAATAAAGTGTGTGTGTAATTTGAAAGTCAATTCTTCCCTCCCTGCTGCTTGTCATGGATTCCTTTCAGAGGCTTATTTACCAAATTGATTTTAAAATTTAGTAATTGCCCTTCCAAAATTATTTCTCAATAATCAAAGCGTCTCTAAGCACAGTGGCAAAATATTTGTCCTCCTTGGTTCAGAAGATGCACTCCACGCCTTGGCCTTTTTATCCTCAGACGATTGTGAACACAAATCTTTTCATCCCCCAAAATCAACTCCAGGGAGAACTGGCTGCGAGAGAAGCTCAGCTCATGCCCCAAAATTCAGTTTTGTGCACAGATTATCAACGCAAGCGAAAAAAAATCCCATTCCGTCAAATCCATCGCTGGGTCCCAGTGAGGTTTCCTGAGGCTGGAAGGGCTTTGGGGACAGAGAACACCTTCTTTGGCTTTGCAAAGCTGGAGGTGGTACCACGGCTGACGGGAACAGCGCGGTCCTGGGGCCGGTCCTGGCACCCGCTGGGCTGGGGCAGGAGCGGCCGGTGCTGGAAACGCCGCCCGAGGGGCACCTTCCTCGCCGGCGGTGGGGAATCCTCCGCCGCGCCGCAGCCCCGATCCGAGTTTGTAAATGTAATCAACCTTGAGGTCTTGTTACTTCCACAGGTGCAATTAACATTACCATCTGCTAATCCGTGATTAACGATGTTTACAAATACGCTACAACATGTTAAAATGTGCCGGCGTTCTTTTTTTTCCCTTTTTTCCCCTCCTCTCCCTGTTCCGGCGCGGGAGCTGTGTCGCCGGCAGCAGCGTGGGGGGGATTTCCCGGTGGAGGGCTCCCCGAACCCCACCGTTAATTCACATTTTGTTTTCGTTATTTAAAAGTGCTGTTAAACTCCAAACCAGCTGTAGGAATGACAAGTTCAAATCAGAAGGTCAGTGCTGCTAAATGGGATTTAATTGCACGGGGGTTGAGGTACAAACTGATGAATCTGAATAATAAAACTTTGTGGGGAGCGACATATGGCGCAGTTTAAAGTAAATTTTTATTGATCATCCCACAACTGATGTGTTAATGGGATGGCAGTCTTTGCTTTGGGTTTGATATTGATGTGGCGTTTTAATAATGTCACACAGGAATATTGTGAAGGGGTTTATAATTTAAAAAAAAAGTGTTTTGTATTAACTGCCTTTTTCTTCTTAACACAGAGAGGAATACATTACATCGCCACTGTATGTCCTCCAGATCTAGGTGACGTGTAATTGCTCGGTAATTGGTAGAACCATGTAAAAGCCATGGTATTTGCCAGTAAACCCTCCTAAGTTACCATGAAATTGAAGTGTGATATTTATTCTCTACAAAACTTGCTACCCAAATATCGTGTTCGGTCACCGCAGCGGCGTTTCTGCCGTGGCTGGGCCGTGCGTAACGCCTGCGCGGCCCGGATTTTGCACCGGTATCATCCCAGCGCCTGGCGGGGTTCTGACTGGGAGGTCGAGGGGTTATTTTGCTTCAAGGGAAGATGCTTTCACCTCCCTTGGGCTTCAGGATTATTCAGTCTCAGGATTATTACAGTTATTTCGAGGCCCACCTCAAAATGATGGAGGTTTGGAGGTAGCTGAAGAAGTTCTCGTGTTTTCAAGGGGACGGGGAATAGTAATTACGCTCATGGTGGTTTTTGAAGCCTCTGGAGATGAAGTATTTGTCGGTACACTGGGGGTACACCCTGGGGTCGCCTGTATTCTAGCCTCTGGTGAAGCAGGATGTCCAAACCTGCTCCCATCTTGGCAATTTCCGTGATTTAACCACGGCTCTGGTGCAGACACCTCCAGCCCCTCACCCGCGAGGAGCCTCCGCTCGTGGCTTTTTCCCCCTGATGGAGGTTTTTTGCCTCCTCCGTGTGAAATGGCTGGCTGGATTCGGTGATCCCTCCTTATCGCCTGCCGCGTGGCTTTGAATATGAGCAGAAGTAATTGCCTTGCTGATGATCGATAGTTTTCTATACTTTAAAAATGTAACAATGCGCTGTGAATTGATGTAAAGTTGAACCTGCCAATTTTTTTTCGCTGGCCTCTTTTAGAAGCTGCGAACTCAGCAGTGTTTCCCCGTGCTCGGGAAGCCGTAGCTCAGCTGTTTTCTCTGAAGATCTGAACGTCGCATCCTGCGCGTTCCACGCGTCCCCCTTCACGTCCGCTTGCGCGGAGGGAAGCTGTAGTGCCTGCAGTTGGGTATAAATGTCCTTTCTTAACATTTGTAAAGCTGCCTTTGAAAGGTTTGTACAGCAGATAAAAAGCCTGCCTGACCCTGCGGGTTCAGGGTCCTGGCGAGGTGTTACCGGAGCGTCCCAGCACCAAAGTGCCCGGGAAAGCGGGCAGTGGGGACGCGCTCAGCCCTGGGGAGCAGCTCGGGGCGACCGGCGCTGCCGGGGGCTCAGAGGGCCTCAGGACGAAGCCTCCACGCCCATATAAATCATTAGCACTATTCCAATGTTTAATTAATTATGGGAGCAATTGCTGCCTGCTTCTCCTGCAGGAGGAGGAATAGTAAAATGACGCTTTCCCTCCTCTCCTCTTTCCACCGCCCAAAACTGCAATTATTTTTCCCATTTTGAAAGCTGTCGCTGCAGATGTGCCTTTTCCTTCGCCCTTTCGAGCCTCCCCAGGGTCAGGGTGCTGTACGCTGACACCCTTGCTTGCAGACTTGCCTGGGCGCACCGGCCCAGCCCCGGCCCCGCAGCAACCCCTCGCTGCCACCTCGCCTGCGGGTGCCGGGGCTTCGGGAAACGTCCCCTGTTCCTGCGTGGTGTCGGGCGGTCGGGTACCGGGGTGGGTAGGAGAGAGAAAGGAGGGGGGAGCTGGAGGTGGGGACGGGAGCGAGGGGGTCCCGGGGTGAGAACAAGTAGTGGATGGTGGAGCGATGGAGGTTGTCCCACCGGTGCTGCAGCCAAGTGTCCTTGTGCTTATACCAACGTATGGGATAGTATCATACATTAAATATACGTGACATGGAGCTACAGGAAGGAGAGTTGCCCCTTTTCCACTTGGGGTCGTTCCTGGCACAGGAGCTCCATCCCGTGAGCGGCAGCTGGGGGCAATCGGGTGGTTTTGCCACCCCGGAGCAAGCTGCTTGCATGGCCCCGTCCCTGTCCCCGAGGCTGGAGCAGGTCGGTGCCATAAAACAGCCTCGAGCCGAGCCCCAGCGGCGCCGCGGGGGGATCGGTGAGAATAGTTAAAAGCGAGGGGGATGCAAGAGCGATGCGCGAGGGTTCGCGTTACCCGGCAGAATAAATGAGGTGGTGGTGTCTGGCGGCGCCTTCGCAGCTTTGCCAACCCTCATTAGCACCTTTCAGCAAAGCGGAGCTTATTCAAACTATATCACAAGTCTTTTGCTGGAGATTGCATCTGTGCCTAATATGCATTTTTATATAAACAAGGGTACTAAATGGCCTTTCAGTTCCCTCTGTAATGTCTTTTTTAATGGAAGGTCCTGAATTAAGAACATATATATATGACTCTAAGAATTTCCTAAGTGATATTGAAAACCTACTGTAAAGTAGAATTTCTTCTTGCAAAATTATTTTAATGAGGTTCCAGTTTATTTTCTGGCTATATTTTACTTATTTAATCCTCCAGAGGGGCTTTTCAGAGGCAGCATCTCATTTTCAATGCAACTATTCTTAACATTAGGGAAAACTACCTTTCTGAAATGCATGAAGGAAAAAAAAAAAAAGAACCAGAGGAAGATGTACGAGATAAGAATAAACTTGAAAAGCTTTGAGGTGGTTTATGGCTTCTCTTGAAAGAATAACAGTTCATGTATTTTTGTTATGGTGTGGTTTAATGATGCTTGCAGAAAAAAGATAAGGTAGAAATGGAAATATAAAATTAAACCAGCAAAGTGAATGTGATTATTTTAGTTACTAGTATTACCTGGGGAAAACGCTCTCGGGGTTTTTTATCTAGACTAAATATTTGCTTTTCTAAAATGGAAGGCCCTCTGCATCTCCCAGCACGAGGGTGGGAAGTGAAATTTTCCCGTGGTCCAGCAGCCGCGGGAGGACGGTGGTGTCCCTGCCGCAGCCCCGACCGCCGGCGGCGGGTTCGTCACAGCCCGCCGTGGGTCGTCCCCACCGGCTCCGAGCTTGCTCCTCTGGCCCCGGGGAGGAGAGCTGGCTTTGGACCAGATGCTTTTCGGTTATTTTTAAGGAAATCAGGACTGTTTTTAAAGAATCTGGCCATTGCTGCTGTATTTGCTGCCCCTTCGGATGCCCCCCTGCTTCCAGGGACGCCCGTCAGCGTCTCCAGCCGAGGACCCGACGGCGCCTGTGCCTCGTCCCAGGGAGCGCTTTGCGCGGGGCTGCTTTTGGCAGGGTGGTGCCGGGTGCCACCGTGGGGAGGTGACCCCGAGAGGGGCTTCGCAGCCTCGCCGCAGTGTCTGCACCGCTGCGTCACCGCAGGCACCCCCAGCGGGTGGAGAGATGAGGGGGAGGCACGGTGGGACCCGGTTCCCAGCGACTGTGCGTGACCGGGGCTTTGTGCCGGTTCTGGAGGACCTTCCTCCCCCAGGATCTGGGCACGGCTAATCCCCAGGGCGGTATGGTCTCGTCCCCTCCTGTCTCGTCTCGTCCCATCCCATGCCATCCCACCTGTGCCATGCCGTGCCATCCCATCCCATCCCATCCCACCCCATCCCATCCCTCCCGTCTCATTTCACCCCACCCATCCCCATCCCCGGCTGTGGGTGCTGACCTGGCACCCCCCGTGGCAACGCGCTCAAAGGCCCTAACACCTCCCGATCCAAGACCTCTTGCCTTCCCTGGGCAGCTCTGCGGGTTTCCAGTCCGAGCCAAGCCGGCGTGGGATCACGCTCTCCGTGCAGTTTGATGGGGTCTCGTCGGGATCAGCCAAATCTCGAGTGAACTTGGGCGCAGCAGGCACGACCCCGGCTAAGCGTCCCGCTCCAGCCGCCGCCGGGTGAGCCCCGCCGCCGGGTCACGAGAGGTAAACTCAACTCGCCGATGAATTAAGCCTGACATGTGGCCTTGAGCCTCGCCGGGTAGTTAATTTTTCAATTTCTTTCATGGGTCTGGAATAGCGAAGAGTTTGTTTATAATTAAAGTACTTGAAGATTTATACTTTAATTCAAATAGCTGAAAAGAAGCAGTTTCTGTGTAGGTTTCTTCACTATCAGAATCTAAAACAGATTATTATGTAAATTTTTTCGATCCTAAATTCATTATAATATTCAATTTCAGGAAATGCTCTTGACCATCTGCTACTGCTCTAAGAAATGAGTCTTGGAGATTGTTTACTCCCAGAAATATTGTAGGTATTCAGGGTAGATCACAGTGGAGTGGAAGGGCAATGTACTGGTTTCTGAGTCCGGTTATATAAACCCGGAGCGCTGATGCCATGAGCCGAGCGAGTCGGAAAGTGCAGCCGCAACGGTGGCAGCTTCTGCTCTGCCAGCGACCCGGCTCGTCCCGGCTCGCGGCACCGGTGCCCCCCCATCCGCAGTGACGTCCCGCCTATGAGCGGGGGTACCGGCCCTTCTCCGTCTCGCAGGGAGACAGTATGGGTTCATTCCTGGTCTTACCAACAGCGGTTTGAGACCCCTGGGATGAAAAGTACCCTGGAAATATCATTTGCTGTTTATTTATTGTAACCCCCAAACTTGCCAAGAGAAGCCACGTGCTGATCCCCAGCGAGCTTTTGCTCTTGATGATTAGAGCAGGAGGGGCCGAAAAGAGGGGGGGAAGGCCTCCTCACCCGGACGTGCGCAGGACGGGGAGCCCGGCAGCACCGCCCAGCCGTCCTGAACTTTCATCTGTTTTTCCCAGTGTGTTTTACTACCAAGGCTTGGATGTCGTTAGCAGTGTCAGGTGCAACAGGTGAAGCCCAAGGGCGGTGACAGGGTGCTGCAGGAGGGGCTCGCGTCCCGAGGCGCTGCTCCTCCCCGGCTCCCAGCACTGGCTTGTGCTGCCGTTATTCAGCCTCTGCAAGACACTAAAAGCTGTTGCTGCCCCCCTGCTTGCTCCTACACGTTTGGGTTTGGCTTTGTATGGAGGAGGAAGGTATTAAATGTGGGTCCTTTTCCTTCCACCGTGGTCTTGCTCAACAAGTGCAGCACCCACGGGGCCGGCGGCTGCTGCCCATCGATCGGGGCCGGGGCCGGGGCCCTGCCCGCCCTTCCCGGCGACTGCGCCGAGTATTGACGGATCGAAGCGGCGAGCGGGGCCGAGGCTGGGAAGCAACGGCTGCTGGCAGGGAGCAGGAGGGGGCTGCGGCGGGGCTGTCCCCAGGGCTCGTGCTCCCGCTGGACCGGCAGCCGAGCATCACCCAAGCATCCTCCCGGCATGGGGGATGCGGCTGCCCCGCCTCGCCGCGGGGGTGGGCTGGGGATGATGCTGCACGCAGAATATTCGTGAATATTGAATTATGGACAGTATTTGGAAAGATGAACTGTTAACGTAGTGGAATAGACTTCAGAAAGGCACTCGTGTCGGTCCGGATGCAGTGTAGGAGCGCCTGCAGGCAGCGGGGTGCCTACGGGTGACAGGAGTAAGCGCGTGGTGTAGCTCCAGCAGTTTCTGCAGGAGCGAAGGGCTTGCAGCCTGCCAGCGTAGGAACTTCAGAGCATTTCCTGAAGTTGTTTTTTTAGCAACCCTGGGTTTATTACAAGGGTGTCTGTACTATCGGCAGTGTGTAGGAAGATGGGCAATATTAGTGTGGGGCTACGGGACAGGGACTGTCCAGCAGCTCTTGGATAAATATCAGAGCGTAGAGTATGACGGAGAGATTTTCTTGTTCCTGTTGTTCTTCATTCATGTACAAACTATGACACCAGCGTTTTCTTATCTGGAGCCCTTCCCAGGCTTCAGTATTCAAACCCCGGCGATCACTAATCGCCTTACTTCCCCTCCTTCAGGGAAATTTTAACTCTTGTCCTCTGCCGCCGAGTAGATCTTTAAGCCGGTAATAACGTGAGGCAGAGGGAAATTAACGGCCTTGTCCTGCCCCTTCCCTGGCTGAAAACCGCTGAAGAATTAAAGTAAAGAATTAAAAAGGTATAAATTTGCATTCAAATTACTTCCTGCTGCTGAGGAGTTCATTTTTAACGGGGTGTGAGGGAAGGTCTATACACCTTGTGCCCTCGCCCTTCCCCTTCTGCCCTCTCCGAGCCCCCGGCAGCTCCCGTGGGGACGGGGACCCCGCGGTGCCGGGACGCCTCCGCCCGGGACAGGAGCTCCGCAGCCGACAGCCGCTCCCGTGGCTTGTTCCCCCTTCAACATCCTAATCCCCACCGGTGACATCCGTGGAGAGGATGAGGAGGGCAGGTGGCCTTCCTCCGCCGGCCGGGGCTGCTGCGGTGGCACCGTGCGGGTGCTGCGCTGGGGTGTAAGGCTGGGGGGGGGCCGGGGGGCCGGGGCCGCGGTGGCCTTTGTCTGCCTGTGCCAAACAGATGTGAACAAACCCGAGTTCGATTTCCAAGACCGCCTGGGGAATATTGCTAACTAATTATAGAAAACAGAAGATGCGCTCCCCTCCTCTTGCATTTTTTGATAAACATTGTCTCCTCTCAACAGCTGAGTATTTAATTAGTGTTGATTGTTGTTCGCGTGTTCAATAACCACTCATCAGGAGGGGGGTGTCCGCTGGGGCAGCGTGGCCTGGAGCACAGAGGAGCGGAGGGTGTTCATAATTAAGGATGCAATTTATTTGAGTAAGTCATGTGCACAGCGCCCTGTGTTTTAGGTTAATTTTCAAGGTTAAAGGGTAAAAAAAAAATACCCCACAGCTTCGGAGGATGAGGAGCGAGGGTTGGCAACTCAACACTGAAAGCGGCACAGGGGGTATATATATATATTTATATATATGTGGGCATACACACACGCATATATATATATATATACACACACACAGTGCATCCAAGGCTCTGCGTGTGTGTACGTATGTGGCTGCACGTGTGCTCCCACCGGAGCCCCCCGGGCCCCCCAGCGGTTCCCGTCCTCTTTCCCGACAGACTGCGCCCCTTTCCCAAGCCTTGGCTGGCAGACGCTGCCGCGTGGGGCCGGGCTCTCCGGCTGTGGAAAGGTGCCTTAGGAAGCAGGTTTAATAAAAAAGAAAAAGCAGCTTTTCCTGGGTGCTGCTGGGTGTGGGGAGGGCTGAGGTTCGCCGTCAGTCCGGGTTTATCAAGCCCTGCCGTGCTGTGCGGGGGGCACGGTTTCAGCCCGGTGTTTGCCTGTATTTACCTAAGGAATAGCCACGTGCACCGGCGTCCCCGCGTGCAGCCCGCGCCGCGGCGGGCCGGGATTTGGCTTTGCTTTCCAAGCACCGTAGGGATCGCTCCCATTTAGAGGAGGAGAACTAAAACCTCAAACAGAAACACCTGCGGTTTTAAAGACACCGATGCTGTCGGGAGACGTGGGCTGAATCGGCACAAGGGGTCTCTTTTCTCTTCTCCCGGTGACGAAGCACCCATGTCGGGCTTGCACCGCTGTCCGGACAGGACAGTGAAGGCTGGGGGGTGTAGAGGCATCCCTGCCAGCGGGGACACGGGCTCCCTTCATGCGGTTTTTGGGACATCGCTATCGTTGTGCGTGCCCCTCCGTCCAGGGCAGGGCTCGTCTGGGTCCCCCACGGCGCCGGGAGGCTTTAGCCCGGGGGGCCGCGCGGGGCGGTGGCAGCGGGCAGGCGTGCGGCACAGCCCCGTCCCTGCTCGGCCCCCGTCCTGCTGACGGGAGGGTTTGGGTGCGCGGGTGGGGGGAGCAGCAGCTAAAATAGTAAATAAGCAAATGCCTGTCTCCTCCCTGCGTGGTTTCCCCTTTATTTATTTATATGTTTATTTTGCCGTGCCTCCTGACAGCGGTGATGGAGCTGTCATGCTTTGGTGGCCACCGGCTCGTGATCCGGCACCTGTTCTCCGCGCTTTAATCTCTCCGCTCCGCTCATATAAAGAGTCTATACATAACCCCCAGCCAAACAAAACGTGAAGAAAAATCAAATCTAATTACGTGCCATTGATTTCTTTCCAAATTTGCTTCTAATACACTTTTTGACTACTCCTTGGGTTTTTTTTTTTGAATTTTTTTTTCCCACTTTTCCTTTCTCCTCTCCTTCCCCCGTCCGCTCACGCAGCAGCAGCCTCCTCCCGGGGAAGCGAGCGGCTGCAGCCCCTGCACTGGACGCGCCGAGCCCCGGAGCAGTTAGGAAATGCATAGCCCGGAGTGGTTTTTTTGCTCTTAATAGGCGGTAGGGATGATCTGTGCGCTGAGCCTCCTCCTAAGGGACAGGTAGGACCGTACAGCTTCCTTCATTGCTTTTCCCCTTCCCCTCCTCTTCTTTTTTGTAAGCCTGACCTTCGTTTTCCGTGCCAGCATTGCTGTGGCAAGGGCTGTGGGCAGAGCTGCTGGCCACCAGCACCTCCTGCGGCTCGCCCCGTGCTCAGGAGGCGGCAGCGGGTGCCCTACGGGCCAAATCCAGCTGCCCTGGCAGCTCGGGGGGGCTGGGGTGGGCGGCGGGGGGCTTGTGCTGGTCCCAGCCTCCGCCACCGAGCAGCGTGAGCAGGGGGATGGCTGTGGAGCCGCTCCCGTGTGCCGGTGCCCGGCGGATGGCTCCCCTCGGGGGGAGCCCGGCAAGCGCGAGTCCCCGCGGGATGTGGGGGCCGGCACGTCGGCAGCGCGGGGCAGACCCCGATCCCGGCTCGTCCCATCGCGCCCTTGCCCCGGAGCTCCGTTTGCAGCGTTGGTGCGTTGGGCCATTGCTTTGGTTTCGTTCCCTTGCAATGGTGGCTTGGCGCAGGTCTGGCCCCGACGGGGCTGGGGGGTCGGCGTGGGGACACGGGGAGCGTTGGTTATGGCAGGAGAGAGACTCCACGCTCACACGGTGCCTTGAACTCTGCGGTGATGGCGGGGAACGGCTCGTGAGCAGCCATCCCCCGGGGCTCGCTCCCTCCGAGCTGCCGCAGCGCGCAGGGAGCCCGGGCTGCACAGCGGGGCAGCGAACAGGCGCGCAGCCCGACGCAGGGTGCGGGGGGCGATGTGGCTGGGCGTCCCCAGCCCCGGTGACAACTTTGCGGGGTGGCGGGGGAGGCTGGAGGCACAGAGCCCTGCCGGTGAGCGCTGGGCAGCCGCTGAAGGGTTAAAGGCGGCGGGATGCAGAGGGATGCAGAGGGATGCAGAGGCGCAGGTCACTCGGCCAGAGCTCTCCCTTGTACATCGATATATCGAATATCCTCTAAGCCGGGGAAGCGGGTGCGACCCGCCTAGAGCAGCAGACGTGTCTTGTCCGAAGGGGGATGCGGGACAGGAGGGCTGAGCGGGGCTGCCTGTCCCCACGCTGCCCGGGGCAGGTTTGGCAGCGGGATGGAGGGAGGTGACACCATCTCCTCACCTTCATCCTTTCCCTGGGTATAGTCTGACCCACCCTTTGCACATCAGACTCCTAAAAACCTTATCAGCTATGAAAAATCAAGAAAAAAATCCGAAAGAGAGAAAAACCCAAGGATTGCCCCGTCCTGTCCTTCCGTGGGGGTCTGGGCAGGGAAGAGAGCCCAAGGCCACCTCCTGACCATGGCCACCAGTGCCACCTGTGCATGGTCCCAGCGTCACCAGTGCCAGGGGGATGCGAACCCGCGTCTGCCGTGCCCCTGGAAGTACCCGCTTCCAAGAGAGAGGCCAGATTTATAGCATAAGGAGATGTATTTAGGCCGAAGACAGTTCAGTTGTGTTAATTATGAAAATCTAAAGATAATCTATATTTAATGTCAAATTTTTCTCAAATTTACCAAAGAATGAGGAGAATATATGCACATGGTGACATTTAAATGAAGAACAAGGTGCAATTAAACTCCAAAATGTACAGTAGACTAATTGGGAGAGGATGACAAATATAGTTATCATCAGCAACTAATTAGAGACCTGCTTTAGCTTTCCCTACTTGATTAATCTTGACTAGGTGTTAATAAGTTACGTGGGCCCGGCCGTAAGTTGTGAACAGGCTGTTTGTTGCTCCGCCTGGCGTGGCAGGGAGGAGGTTTGTGTTTGCAGCCTCGCGGGAGGACGCTTTGTGCCGAGAAGGGATGTTCGGGTTGAGGGGGGTGTTTTATCGGGGGGGTGGCGAGCGCGCCCATGGCGCTGCTGGGGGCTGTGGTGGGTGCTGGTGAGGGCACGTTTCGGTGATGGAGATGTCCCCATCGTGGTCGCTGGGCTGGGCACGGTCCCCCGGTGAGCTGAGGCTCGGTGCGCCGAGGGAGGAGGACCGGCGCCCGGGAGCAAGGCTCAGCGCTGTTGACACATCCCTTGTCTCCCAGATTTACACTCTTATCTTTTTGCATTGAAAGGTAAGAATAATAGTAAAATGTTAATGCCGTACTCTACGTATAATACTGTACATAAACGGATGACATGACATGGGAGACAGATAAATCACCGCTGTGTTCAGACAATAATCTGCGGGAGACAGAATAACACATGAGTTCTCTGAGCATAGGAATGTGCTCGGGAAAATGCGGTTTTACAGCCCAAACCCTCTCTGATTTTTACTAGTATGTTTATTAGAGTTTGATTTTATGAAATTAGATAGATTTTTAAATATGCTGTTCCCTGCTCATAATGGACACTCACGGCGTAAAAGCCTGGAAAATGACTCGCTGCAACTTGGTGCCCATTAAGACACCAAACGCGTTAGTTAGAGCTGTGCTAAAATGGGGAGGAAAATGGGTTTCTGCCTGGAAAACATCTCAGGGCACGTCCCTGGCACGGTTTTCCTCGTGGGTTTCCAGTTTGTCGGAGTTCCCTGGGAAAGCTGCAGCCCCCCGTAAAGCCCTGGCTCCCCCGCGGGAAGGCGGTGGTGAAAATTCCCATGGCTGCAGCGGTGCGTGCAGGGCCGGGATGGACGTGGTGCTACAACCGTCCTACAACCACTTTGGGCCGTAGCTGCGCTAGCAAATACAAAAAGCAATATTGTGTGCTGGTCCTGCTTGTTGAACGCCATTCCCACAGGGACAGCATCTGGTGGGTGCCATGCCATGAGCCCCCGGCACCGAGCGGCTGGGGGGGACGGTGCTGCCACCCTTTAAACATGGCACTTTGGCAAAAACCACCTGGAAAAGCCCGGGGGTTTCTCCCGCGCAGTCCCCGGCGGGGTGCCGTGAGGAGATGCCGCTGACAGATCGAAGGCTGTTTTTTCCCGAGAAACAATCCCGAGCGGTGGTGGGAGAGCAAAGCCATTACCGCGGAGGATGAACTTGGCTCAGTCACCATGGAAACGCTGGCCGGGACCCGGCGCCGCTCGCGTGTGCACGAGTCCCGTTGACCTCACTTAGAATTATTACCTTTAGCCAAATAAAATAATTTGTGTTAATAAAGAGACCATTTTCTCTCGGCTTCCAAGCGAGCCTTCCCCAGAAGGCAGAGTGACTCCTTAATTACACTTTTACTGCAAGGTGATTAATGTTCAATATGTGATAGTCCGTTTAAATAAGTCGCTTATTAACACCTTTAATATGTTTTAATTTTTTTTTTTCCCTTTTTCCCCCCCTTCCCCCTCGCCTTGGCAGGCCGGGCTGGCGGCGGGAGGGGCTGCGCAGCGCTAGGTGGAGCTCTGATATTAGACATGGGCGCGCGTGGGCACCCACCGGGCACCGCGCCTGCCCGGCACCCAGGGGCGAGCCCTGGGGCCCTGCAATCTCCCAGAAGGACAAAACGCTGGGAAGCGGGAGGGGAAACCCCAAGCGTCGAGGTCCAGCGGCCACAGAAGTTAACCAGGGAGCACCCGGGAAACCCGCTTTGCTTTTTCCTGCTGCAAGGCGGTTGTGGGGTGATGTGTAATGAGCGGGCGAGGGCTCAGCGCACCCTTGGTGAAGGGCTGCAGCAGCCGCCAGATGCTGGGCGAGAGCTGCGGGGGCCGGGCCGGTCCCCCCGGGGTGCAGGACGCAGCCACGCCGCGTTTGGAAACTCCCATCGTGGTCCAGCTCTGCCCATCTCCTCCGTGGCCGCTGGAGAGGGCACATCCCTCCCAAGAGAGACACAGACGGAACAGGGCTGTCCTGAGAAACGTGCTGGGGGTGGCACAGAGCTGGGCAAACGGGGGAAAAAAACCCTTTTTTGTCATTCCTTCGTTAGTTATGGAGGGTCCGGTTTGGGGATGGGTGATGGACGCTGCTGCTGCTGCTGCGGTCCCTCCGCCTGCCAGCGCCTGAGCGGAGGTGGGTGAGAAAAATGTCCCGTGCACTCATCAGCTCCTTGCCTTCGGATACTCGGAGGCGGCTGACGTTCCAACGGCGGCACCGTTTGGGCAGGGCTGCCCTCCTTCGGGACCGCGGGACGGCGGCCCCGGCCCCGGCCCCAGGGACGCGGCACGGGCGGCTGTGGCGAAGGACGGGCTGGGTGTCCCCGTTGGCTGGGTGCGGACGGGGCACCCCGCGCCACGCGGAGCACCGCGCTGGGCCTGGGAACCCTGATGTATATAGCGGGGATTGCAGCAGCCGCGTTGGGTGTAATAGCGTTATTTAGCTGGCCTGGAGAGGTGGAACAGGAACCCGAATTATGGTAATTTGTTATGCCTCTTGAAGCAGTATATATATGAGAAAATATATGTACGTATATACATTAGCTGGGCTTTCAGAAATACAGGGGATTCTTCTCTTTCTTTCTTAAACCAACTGGTTTGAAAATGCGCAGCTTTTCGTTTCCTAAAGGAGCCACCTGAGCCGGGAGCCGTCCCCGGAAAGGGGAGCCAGGTCGTTGGATCTCAGCTCAGGCCGTTTGCTCCTCTCTGCTCAGCTCTCAAGAGAAGAGAAAAATTTTGAGGCCCCCCCCCCTTCTGCACGTCATTTTAAGGATCTTCTTTTTTGCTCCTGCTCCTGTTTGGTTGGGTGGTGTTTTAAAAAAGAAAGGAATTTCTGTTACTGTCTGAAATGGATGAGTGCACCTGAATTTCTAAAGTTAAAAAGTCTTTTTATTTTATATCAGATTTCTTTTTTTTAGAACTATTTCTATCAGTGCAGCAACAGATTTTATAAACACGTTATTATTTGTCATATAAAAGAATGTATTAATGGTAGTAGTATATTCCAGATTATTTTACCTTAACATGTGTGATTTTACAAGGTGCGCTTTAAACAAATCTCAACATAATTTGCAAAATCTCTGCTTTCCCATGGCCAAGTCTTATCTCAATTATCTCAAGTGCGATAACTTCCTTATAACGTGGCTGGGTGAAGCGTGAAGACAGCTCTGGGCAGGAGCACGTCCAGGCCAGGCACTGCAGGGTGCCCACGGCCACCCACCGCCTCGTCCCTGCTGCAAACCAGCACGGCCAGTTTAATTCCCAAAATGGGAACTCACTTAATTAAACAAACATCTGGCGGCGGCGTAGAGTTTGGAACTGACGTTGGTGGTTTCTCCCCTTGCAGCCCCGTGTGCAGGCAGAGAAGGTGGCGGGAATGCGGGGGGGGAGCGGGGCTGTTCAGCCAAAACATCCCCTGCGCTGGAGGGAGGGGGCGAGGCGGTTTGGCCGCGCGAGGGGTGCCGCGAGGGGTGCCGCGAGGGGTGCCGTCTGGGATGCCGCGAGGGATGCCGCGAGGGGTGCCGCGAGGGATGCCGCGAGGGGTGCCGCGAGGGGTGCCGTCTGGGATGCCGGCCGCGCGAGGCCAGCGCCGCTCCGCTCCCGCCGAGGTGCAGGGATGCTACTCGAGGATTAGTTCCTTCTTCCTGCACTCGTGTGTCGGACAGGGTGCACCGTACAGGCTGATGCCGTTGTCCCCGGCGGAGGTACCCCCGCACCTGTCAGTCCAGACCCAATTTCACCTTGCAGCACGCTTTTCCTTATTAATTTATTTTGAGCAGCCATCACTGCTTAGCCTCGAGTC
The DNA here is from genome assembly GCF_964195595.1 of Calonectris borealis. Taxonomy (NCBI): domain Eukaryota; kingdom Metazoa; phylum Chordata; class Aves; order Procellariiformes; family Procellariidae; genus Calonectris; species Calonectris borealis. The sequence goes on along the minus strand of NC_134330.1, from coordinate 2,795,024 downwards.
TTATTTTGTGGAAATGGAAACAAGGCGGCCGAGGGAAGGGGAGAGGGCAGAGCTTCGCAGGGCAGCATCCTGACACCCAGACACATTTACAGCCATCGCTGTGTTTTGTTTCACGAACACCGTTGGCTTTTCCGAGCTCTGGGCTCTCAGAGCGGGTTTGGCTGTGATGCCGGTACCGACGGCACGTCCCTGCCCGTGCGGCTGCATTTGCTCCGGGGACGTGCCGGAGGAGCAGGGTCTTGCCTTCAACTCCTGGGAGAACCCGGGGGATGAGCCAACAGCGGCAACGACAGGAGAGCAGCAAAGGGATGGTGGAGAGCAGCGACGGGCGGTCGGGGCGTCATCTGGGGAGAAGATGTGAGTCCCGGGAGGTGCGTGTGAAGCAGAGGTGAGCTAACGCGGTGGGATGGAGGAAAGCCCCGGCATCTCCACCGCAGCCAGCAGAATCATCAGATCGCTTGTAAATGGCTGTGAAAACCTGAAACAGGAAAAAACCCTCGTTGACACCCCCAAAAAGCGGGGAGCAGGACTGCGCTGCAGGCCGGTACCCACAGCGGCCGGGGGATGCTGCCGCGCGCTGGAAATTGGGGACCAGGCTGGTTGTTCGGGAAAGCTGGTGCCTAACCGTACAGGAGCTCAAGGATGCTGCCAGTGCAGGAGCCGACTCCTGCTCTGGGCACCGCGGCTCCCCGAGGCTCTCGGGGTGGCTTTGCCCCCACATTGGGGTCACGGGTTCCCAGAGCTCTGCGCATCCCTGCGGGAGCAGGATCAGGCCCCGCATTGGCACTGCTTTGTGTTACCGCGTGATCTATGGTGTCCATCAGCGTCGCAGCCGTAATACTGAGAGCTCCCGTACACCTTTTTAAAGAACTCCATTTACTGCTACAATGAACACAGGCTGCTCGGCGGAAAAAAATGGAGACGAGGAGGAGCCTTTTTATTTATATAGACAGCTAAAAAGGACAGCCTCACCAGATACGGCATTTACCTGGCAGACAGGAGCTGCCTTCCTAGGTTGGGTTCTTTCTGCTTCCCATCATCTAGTTTGGCTCTCCAAATTTTTGCTTGGCCCCCCCCGGTTCAAAGCTGGGGCGGGAAGGGATGCTCCCGGCAGCCCCGGTGCCGAACACGCCAATTCTGGGTCAAACTGCCCAAAAGTGCAGCTCCGCATGGGGGGGGCTGGCTCCCTTTCCCCCTGTGTACCTGCTTCCCACTGGAAACGGGGTTAATTATTCCTCTTATATGGAGAAATATTCACGGGAGCGTGTTAAAGAGCTGCCCTGGCTGCTGGGGGGGGGTGTGCTGAGAACCACTGCAGAGTTAAATAAAATTGCAGAGAAGCAAATGATTTCTAAATGAACTTGTCCCTTAATTCGTCAGCGAGAGCTTCGGAGGAAGCGCTCAGGTGCTCCCAGTTACCAATCTGGCAGAGCTTTTCCTTGGGAACCTCGGTTCCCCCGACCAGGTTTCAGGTAAGGATCGTTGAAGTTTATAAATACCTGAAATGCAGCTTCTCTCCTTGAGTCATTTTATTTTCTACCCTCAGCCTGGAGCCTTCCGAAGGGAATGAGAGGTTTGCTGTTGTCTTTGCAGGGGTAGGGTCTGGTCCCTTGCTACTGGTTTTTGGTTTACTGGTTTCCCCTTTTCTTTTTCTCTTCTCTTCTTGCAAAGAGGCGTTTTACTGGGGACGTGAGTGGTACCTCTGAGACCCCAGCTCCAGCTGCTCTCCTTTGTTTGCCCTGAATTCCTTCACTTTATTAAAAGGTGCCAAGAATTGGGAGGAAATAAACTGCAAAATAGCTGATGTAATTTCTTAAAATTAGCAGTAGCTCCCTTTGGTTAAGGCTGGAGGGGACCCTGGGAATAACGGCTCATTAAATGATGCTAACAATTCTAATAATAGAAAGTGGCTTGTAAAACCCTGTAAGAGAGGTAATACCTCTGGTTTTCTCTTGCTCTGTGTTTTTTCTGGGGTGGGGATGTTGGTTTGGTTTTAGTTTCTCATCTCCTTTGAGTAATTTGGAAAAGGGAGGAACTTTGCTTAGGCTCAATCTGTGAAAATACTAAAGCTCTGGTAGAGGAATAGCTGGTGTAAATTCTGAGACCGCTGTTAATTTCGGTGCTAAATTAGACATTTTCTTAATTGTTTGTCCTGTTAGCCACCTCTCTGACAGAAAAGCATCGAGCACCCCCACAGCCCCCTCCCCTGCGCTTCACCGCTAGGTATTTGGGAGTTCATTAGTTCAGAGGGCTGAGCTATACATCATCCAGCATTTCCTAATAGTCATCTATTTCAGGACTAATTCCCTTTGAAAATGAGCTTTTATTGCATTAAATAAAACTTCAAGTAATTCTGAGAATAATATTTCTCTAATGTTCAAGACCCAGGGAAAGTCTCCAGCCAAGTCGATGCTGTTTAATCACGGTGAAACTACAGATAAGGCAGCAGTGGTGTGTGCAGGTTCCCCCCCTCCCCGCTCTTTTTTATTTTCCAGCTTTGTACCTTTAGTATCATTTTTGCTTGCAGCTGGATATTTTGCTCTGTAATTTCTTTCCGACCTAATGGCACTTGCTTTTACCGGGCGTTTAAGCTGAACAAGGTAAGCAGCAAATAAAACGAGGTTCGTTTTCGCCACATGATGGCAATGAGTCGGCGGTGCCCGGCGCGGAGGAGATGGGCTGTAGGGGCCAGTTCCTGCCCCCGGCCCTTCGGGGATGCATTCCTGACTACGCCCGGCGTTGCTTGCCTCCCGTCGGAGACGTTCAGCACGGAGGGGGGGAAAGGAAAGGGAAGCCCCAGCGTTTGCATTTTTATTACAGGACCATGCCCTGTCACCAGGGCTGGGGCACTGCAGTGGCACCCCTGGGCTGCTGGCGCTGGTTGAAGTCTTGCTGTGAGCAGAAAGGAAAGGGTTAATCAGGCCAGCACACACTTTCCAAAAGTAGAGTTAAAACTTCAGGGGTGCGAAGCTGGGACGTGCAGGAAACCGAGCAAACGAAGCTCTGACCGGGGATCCCATCCTCTGCCGCCACCACCAGCGGGGACAACACCATAAGGGACCTCAGTCTGGGGGAGAAAATCCTCGCTTGGGGTCCGTCCCGGCCCTTCTGTGCCCGCAGGTGAGATGCCAGCGCGTGTCCCCTCCCCTGCGCCATCAGCAAACCCACGCTGTCCCCAAAACCCACCGCTCCTCCTCCGTGGTGACAGCACGCAGCAAAGCCAAGCAGCCCGTGGGGACGGGCAGCGCCTCCCCTCCGTGTTAAACTCCTTTAAAACAGTGGCCAGTAATGAACCAGCAAAGGTTTATTGCCTATAAAGGATAAAATTAATGTAAGTTATCCTCATAAACTCTCCTGATTTGTGCTGGTCCTTTCCTTCTCGCCGCGTGTCCCTGGCAGCCTGCTCTAAGTCGCTGACGGGCAGCTCTTGGGTCTTGGTGCGGAGCTTGAGGAGCCAGGACAGCCCTGGGCTGGGTGGCAGCTTCCGAGGGAGCCCCGCACGCTCCCGTGGCCTCCTCATCCCAGGGCAAAGCAGAGGCACAAATTACATTTTTCTTTAAGAGGCTTCCTCGCTAGGATGGAATCTTTGGTAAATATGTTTTTCTAAAGACTGCGGGATCATAACACGGTTTTTCCACTCTCAGTCCACACTGGGCTCCTGTTCCACCCACCTCCGCACTGAACTCCCCATCTCGTGAATAGTTCTTACAGCGGGGGGAAACAAATCGCACCTCGGTTTTCCTCTCTCTCTGATACTGTAGCTAAAACTGAAATGAGAAATTCAGCAAAAAAGCACAGAAGACCAATATATAGAGGCATGTACCTCTGACTTATAGTCCGCAGCATGTTTTTATGGTGGTTACTTATTTTCAGTAAATTGATGAGGCTTAAAGGGGAAGCTAAACTTTTAGCCGATATATAGGTGAAATAATATTAAATTCCCACATTAAAGATCATCGTTAACCTGTTTGGTTTTTATTGGGCTAACAGTAAACACAACAAGCTGTGAACAGGGTGTTTAATTATTTCAATGAATATTCATAACATACAGGACCTTTAGAGTAAATAAAGAGAAGAAATTGTTTCATGACGATTGGGAGCTTGATAAGCAAAGCCTCGTCTTTAAATTAGTGAGCAAAATGAAATACACCTGCACTGTAAAGCCCCAGTTTTGCAGCTGCTATATATATATCTATATATATTTAAGAAATGAATACGCCTCTTAGTAAGCAACTTATTAGAGAGTCATTTGTTTTCAGTGGACGCTAGGTACGTTTGGGATAACTTTGGGTTTAAATAGCAGAAATATTTGGAGCCTGATGCTGCGGCACAGTGACTCGCGATGCAGACAGGGTCACGGATTTCTGTAAAACCAGCAGGTTTGGGGGTTTTGGCTGAAGGATTGCCTGGAGCCCCTCTTTTTCCCCGCTCCCCAAATCCTCTTTCCGCAGCATCCTCACTTGGTGCAATAACACTCGCCAGATGTTTAGGTAGCTGGTTAAATAAGACATCCCGTAGGGATGAAGTGGAGATCTGCCCAACCACTTACTGGGTGGCTGTAAGAGGTACCACAGCACCGGCTGAAGTCCTTTGTCCTACATTATATGTAAGGGCACGTGTATGTTTAACCGGTACAGGAAAATGTATGTTATAAAGCTCTCGATATAGACAATAGGATTGGGTGCCTTAGAGACATGTGACTTGTGAATTAAGAGACTTGGTAACTTGTAGAATGATGGTTTAAAATGACTTTATTTTATAGCTAGTTTCTGCCATCTGAGTGATGTTGCATGTATTGGTTGTATTTATAACTTAATAGCTTTTCTCAATTTTATTATACTTTTTATGATACTTGTGGCTTTATGGCACTTCATAATTTTTCTCAGATTCATTAAATCCAGTTGAGGGTGGAGCCGATGGCAGAGCAGGTAGTGCATTCCCAGTGCCACGGGGCAGTCCGTGATCCCCCTGCAAAGAGCAGGAGCCGGCTCCGGGGGGGGTTCACGCTCTGCGAGGTGAGATGGGGCTGCAGGTGGAAGAGGGAAAGGATGAGCGGGTGGTGATGGCTGACACCCAACCGCTGCCGCTGGAGGCAGCTCGTGGCAGGGCTGGGAGCTGCTGCCCGCTCGTGGTTATTCTGCTGGCGAAGATGACCCAGTCCTGGTGGAGGAGCAATTGCTGCCCTGCTTGCAGAGCACGTGGCGATGCTTAAATGTTCGCTTACAGCTGTATTTAGACACTCTTCCCTTTGCAAATGCAGGGTGGTGCGTTTGGACCCCGGCTTGGGCTGGGCTGGGAGCTCAGCCTGTGACAGCAGCAAAGAAACAGCATCTGTTTAGGCTTTACATCCTACCAAAACAGCCGGTCACAGCCTGGTTCCCCAATATCCCTGGGGCCAAGCACGGGAGGGACCCTGGCCCATCGCAGCCGCCCTGCGGGGTCCCGCCTGGGCGGCCCAGGAGTGCCGGGAGAGGGTGGATGTGCCGGGCGGGCAGGGAGGCAGTCGGACGGTGCTTCTTGTGCTCCTCGGTGTCTTTGTTTCACGGGAACCCCCTGGCCATGGCAGGGATTAGCGTGATTTTTCTCTCCTGAATCAGTTAAAGCAGTCATTCCCTCCCACAGCCATGGGGCAGGGGCAGGGAAACCTTGCACTTAAAAAGAAGGTGTATCTTGGCAGCTTGGGCCTTGGTATTGACGATATTCTGTAGAATTTCTCTGATTTTTGCATTAACCTTCAGCTGCAGCCGCCGCCGCGCTCTGTCTATTGTAACCTTTCTGGTTTGGTAGGTGCCACGTACCAAAGTGGACGTTTCTGTGTTTTGAGGGCGTTCAGTGGCTTTGGTGTTAAACCCCCACCCTGCAGTTCGGCTGATGCACCCTCCTGGTGTGCCATGGCATCTTGCTGTGCTCATGGGGAGCGTTTGTACGGAAAAGACACCTCTGGAGCTTGTCGGCTTTGGCGTTTCCTTCTGCGCTTGAAACTTGCCCAAAATGATGCTAAATTTAAGAAAACTTGGGTGTGACTCAGAGCGGGTGAAGTGGCATGAGGAGCCCTCTTGGAGCCACCGGAGCTGGCCGCGGTGTCACACCGGTGTGACAGGAGGAAGGCGAAAGCTCGGGGCACCCATCACCAGCCAGACCCTGGGCACGGGGGACCCACGGTATCGGCTCGACGGCTTCTCAGGGTGTTTGCAGCTCTCCTGCAATGGGTTTTTCAATCCTAAAACTGTACTCTCCAGGGCGAAAATAGCAGCATCTTGTCATTCGGTGGGTTTTTTTCCTATTTCTTTTTTAAAAAACAAAGACAACCAACCTCAGGAACCCCCAGATACCACAATTTTTAAACAAAAATGTCATTTTTGTTAGCACTGAAATAGAGGGCAAGCTGCAGAAAAGCCACAGGCCCCCGAGGGCAAGTGCCACGAGTTCCCGGTGCCCAGCGAGCCTGGGCTGTGATTGTGTCTGAAATAGCCCTCGTGGAGGGGAGAGCCTTCTCTTTAGAGGCAAATCAGGTCGCTTTAATCTATTCCCCGTGGAGTGGGAGATGCCAGGATTATTTCTTTTGTATAGTTTAAAACAATTTAATTCTGAACCCCACTTTCTGGAAAATGGGAAAAGATGGAGCTGACTTCTTGAAGAAGGTCTGTGTCCCTGCGGGAGGCCGGTGGCAGTTTGGGAGGGGACATCGGACCCCCTCACTTTGTCTCCCTCTACCTATTTATGATCCCAAGAGATAACGCGCTACCCAACTCCGCAGCAGCCTTCATTACAAGCTGTTGGTCTGCGGGACCGCAATGCATTTATAATTTTTATTGTTATATCTTTTAATTTTATTTTGCTTTCCTTGCTGTCTCGGAGAAGGGAAGATAGGAGTCCATATTTATTACAGAGCAAACGATCTACCTCTGCGAATGTATGTATCAGTTAATTTAATCTCACCAGTTTTATTTAAACTGTTTTTCCTTCCTTTCTTTACTTCCCTCCTCCTATCTCCCCCCTTTTCCTCCTCCTCTTGGTGCAAGGTGATCAGTTTGTTTTTTTTTTTTTTAAAAAAAAAAAAAGCTGGAAAGTAAAACTATCCCGTGCCTTTTATAATCTGTATTGAAAAGGCTTTTTCTGGTTGCTACGGAATCGCTCTGCCTTTCACTGCTTACGCCTGTGTGCCTCCCGTGGCCCCCCGTCTGATTGACATTTACAAATTACCAAGCTGAGAGTGTTCAATCTTTGACCCGTGTGTTTCTATTCAGCAATGAGTGAGATTTGCAAGCATTTTGTCATATAATTACTGCAAATCCCTTGAAAATTTCCACAACAACGCCTAGATGAATGGTAATTTGTGCAGACAGCCGCTGATGCCTTTACAATACACTAAGATGCAAAACAGTCTAATTTTTTTTTTTTTTACCCTAAGATTTCTGGGGGGAAAAATGTTCTGCATGTGAGTGTGTTGTAAAATATTTGGATTGTTAGATTTATTTGCTTACACAGCCTATATTTGTGCTGATTTTATTGTATTGACTGTATGCATTTTTTTTCCTCCCATTCTACAGTTTTATTGTGCGTTGGTCATATGCATACATCACCCGCATTGTTCTCCGGGAAATTTATTCCACCTTTCAGCATGCTCTTGATAGGACTTATTGCATTACTAGTTAAGTGCTGAGATTTGCTACTACAAAGATTTGAAACAGCCCCTTGTAATGTTTATTTGCCAGACATGGCTGAGATCATATGTTTTCATAACACTTGGAGTACCTCTGCATCTCAGCAGCTGGCAGGGTTGGTCCGCCCAGCGTTTGGTCTTGCAGGATGGACCGGGTTCCTCTCCAAACTGGGAAGCCAAGGGGGAGAGCATCAAAGACCCAGAAGGAGGTGGATGTCCAACACCTGTTGAAATATCATATATATTTACTCATGACTTACCTATATATATTGGTATGATTGCACACGCATCCACGTACACCTACACACGTTGGGCAAATACATCCAGCCATCAACATTTCACAAATAGTGGCAGAACTGTGTGAAGTGTAACGTCCCCAGATTTGCGACCTTCCCTCCCCGTGGGATGCAGCGCTTCCCTGGGGAAGGGCCGCCAGGCATTGCCGGGGCCACCGATGGGCGCAGAACCAGCCCATGCGACCGCCGTGCCGCAGGGTGCTGGTGAGGGGTATGCTGAGGAGCCCTGGCCAGGGAGAAGACATTGGAGTTGTGTCTAATCTGGAATGAAGGATTTAGACCTCGACTGTGGGAATTCTGCGTTTGTGATCTGTATTTTAAAATAAGCTATTTTTGCCAATAATGTTTTGATGGCGTTTAATAACTATTCGCCTTTTAAGCAATGCTTTCAATTCATTCAAATCACCTTTTCAGAATTTCCCTACACTGATATAGGTATGTATTTATATTTATATATATACACATGCTCTTGGTGCTTGGCAGTGGGAGCCTTCGCAGGCTTCAGCTCTTACAAGGACCTGTGCTTGAGAATTGTGATATATGTTCTGTTATCATTTGTTAAAAACAAAACAGCCTGGCAAGAATCGTAATAACCAAATTGTGTTTCGGTATTGCTTTTGTTTTCTGCCTTCTAACCCTGGTTGGGTTTCTGGCCCAGCTGGTACTGGGCAAGGGCAGAAGCCTCTGCTTTTTGTGGTTTATTTAATGCTGGAGTCGTCGTGCCCGTTGTTGGTGCCATCGCCTGGCCAGTTTTTCTGGAGGGTACAAAACTAGGCGTGTTTGCTGGGAAGGTGAGCAGAAATACGGGAGGGCTGGTGGGGGATGAACCCGGCCAGGGGCCCGGGTGGGTCTGGAGAACCACTGCTGGAGCAGGAGGCTTCCGAAACCTGCAGCCGCACGCGGGAGCCCCCCGGGCCGACGGACCTCGGGGCGAGGCTGGTTCGGGCACTCGAGCCGGCCCGGCATGTGGCAGTGCCGGGGAGCGGTGGCGGCACGGGGTGGCCCGTCCTCCCCCAGCCAGCTCGTGGAGAGCGTTTTGATACCTACCCCTGACAAGTCCCACGTATTATTTATTATTACTGTAACGTTCTCGCCGAGTCAGCCTTGACTGCACTGCAGTATTTTCCCTTTGCTGAGGAATTTCCTCTCTTGCCTTAGCGAGTGGTTACCCTGAACCACAGCGAGCAGCAGTAAAGCACAGATTTTAAGCTCTGGGATCCGTAAGTGCACGGCTGCTTGTGCAAACCAGGTTTGCATGTGTAGCTGCCGGGTCTGGAGGAATTTTCTTCGGCCACGTTGCAATGCTGTGTCCAGTGAACTGTGAGCAGGCTCACCCTCGGCTTCTGGGAACCCAGCAATGGGGAGAAACGGGTGGGATGGGAAGAGACTCGTGCGATATAACTCGCAAAGGATTGTCCGTCTCGAGCTGTTTTGCAAGAGCGCGGCGAGTGACGTGCGCCGCGTCACCGTGACGGATCGGAGGAAGAGTTCAGTGACTGCAGCGTCTGAACAAACCGCTCTTGTCATTAGGTTGGAAATGTAATCTCTGCAAAAGAAGAGGCTATGGTAGACTTAGCAAGATCTGTTCATGTTATGGGAATTTAATGCACCTGGTAGAAACTAACTGCAGGTCATCAGTTTTTATTGGCATAGTGCAGACATGCAGTGTGATGAACTGATCTGGCAAAACATTAACAAAGATAAAAAAAAATAAATCCTAGATCGGGTTTTGTAGTGGGTATCATTGAAATCAGAGCAAATACTACTCTTCAGATACTTGTCTGTTCATCCCCTGTAATTTCTGCTGCTGTGCTGCTGATGTAGATGGTCGTTTATACAGAGTTCGCAGATAAATTTTTGTCTGACACATATCTAGAACTTATATAGTCACCTGCTAATTTAAACCAATTTGCCCTAGGTGATGGGTGAATACACTTGAAAATTAAATGGGTCTGATTTAAGCATCCCTTCTCTGAAGCCAAAGATTATATAATTAAATTAAAAGAAAATGTGTTTTATAATAAACTGTATTTCCTCTTGGCAAAATCCAATTTTGAAACAAGATTGTAATATCATATCTAAAAATGTTTTCCCATGGGTATTACCAGTCTATTCCATTTAATTGTTTTCACCCATCATATTATGAGCTTTCAAAGTAGCGAAATGAGTGTGGTTTTTACAAAGAACGAGGGAGGAGATGGCAGGGAGAGGGAAGGCTGGCTCCTTCCCCAGGAGGACCTCCTGGAAGACCAGGGGTGGTGGACACCTCCCCGCCTGCCCCAGGCTTTCGGCTCCTCACCCCGGTGGTGGCGGGCGATGCCGTGGCCGGCGCGGGCGATGCCGTGGCCGGCGCAGATGGGCTGTTTGCTCAGGTCGGAGCCCGATGGCCGCGAGGCTCTTCGGATAAACCTGGGCTTCAGGGAGGCCCTTGTGTCTCAGGTTTTCCTTCTCCGGTGAAGGTCTGGTGTAGGAAGAAACTCAATGAGCCGTGCTGTAAAGATTTTGCACTTAAGCAGAAAATATTTAACGCTTTGGGTCTGAGCTGCTGGGAGCACTCCTTCCCCAGCGTGGCTGCTCACGTCAATGCACAGGGGTTCGGTAACGCCGGGGGTTTCCCTGGGTGTTCCCCAGCCTGTGGATGAGCAGGATCAGGCCCCCGGGGTGAGAGGGACCTGTGGTAGGACCGGCAGCTCTTTGGGGTGGGATCCCCACGGGTGCCGCAGCCATCCTGCCGTCCCACCAAGTGCTCAAACCCTGGGTGAGGGGAAATGCCGTGTAAATGTAGGGTACGCTTCAAGTGAAATATAAGCCAATGCCACCCTTAATTAATATGCTCATTTTCTTCTATACACATTTATCTGTTCATCTATTGTTCCAGCGTGCTGACGGCACAGCAAAGGGGGACGGGTATCGCTTTCAGTCTTGCACATCTAATTGATGCGGCCGACGATAATTTGAAGCCAAGGCAACGGCATGTTCGATGCGTCCAACTCTGCATTGATTTGGCAAACTTTGGCAAAACGCTTTAACAAACCAGTAAGAAAAACTCGAGGTGCCCATCCCACCGGCGCGGCCGGCTTTGCTCTGCGGAGGGGCTGGGAGGTGCCAAGAGATGGGGCCAGAGAGCAGCATCTCAGCGTCTCTGTTCCTCGCGGGTCCCCGATGGACCCATTTATTTCCTAGATGGGAATGGGCCTAGTTATTACAACCAGCGATACGTTAATCACGGGCAGAGGAGTCAGAAACGGGCCCAGCGATGATAAGCAAAAGTGCCTCTGCGTGAGAGCTCGGCACGAACCCTGCCCCGCTCTCGTTGTGAAGGCAAGCGCCCTTCCGCTGCGAGAACGCTCACAGGTGTCCTCACCTCCCTCATCCCACGTCTCTCCTTTTTTTTCTTTAGAAAGCCCTGATTCTGTTTTTACGTTTGGCTTTTTTTGGGGGGTGCTTGACAGCGTGGGGCATTTCTCGTGGGGGGGCATCCCGGGGTGCCCTGAGGTGGGCAGGTTCAGTAGCAGCCGTGGGGTTTGCTTGGCAGCTTTGAACATCCCCACCACCTTAGGCAGGACCACGAGGTACAATCACCCTTTTCTTCTGCATCTTCGCCCTATCAAACGAATTGGCTTTTCTGCTGTAAAAACTTCCCAGGACTCATTGGCTTTTCAATGCTGGGGGTTACGCGGCCCCCCCAAAGCTTAGGGACCACACTGAATCAGTGCTGGCTGCTTGGCGATGTCCTGGGTGCCCACCGTCATCTGGAGCCCCTCAAAATTAAAGCTGCGTTCAGGAGCGCAGAGGGAGCGGTGCTGAGCGGCGTGGGGCTTCCCGGGGTCTGCAGCGCTCGGTGGCCTCATTAAATCCTTCAGAGCCTTTATCAGGGACAAAACCGTCGACTTTCTGCGAAAACGTTGATTAAAGCAACAGCGAGCAGGAGTTGAAAGGCTAATATTATCAGTTTTAGCTCGCTGGGATGGTGTTTGCCTGAGGTAAAACAATCTTGCAGCAGAGAGCGGTGATAAGTGATGCTGCGCCTGAGCCAGCCGGGCTGTATGAGGACGCGGCGCGGGGACCCCGGGGCATCCGGCGGCGAGGGGGAAGGACGAGGGTATTTAGACGGGAAGCGTTTTCTGCGGGCATTCAACTGCTGTCAGCCATTTTAGGTTTCTGAATCCTATTTCCCTGGTGCTTCCAAGAGAAGCTTTTGGGGGAGTCCCCAGCTAAAACTCAAATTTGCATTTAAATGGAGATTTTTTTTTTTTTTTAATGAGCAGGATGCATGGGAGACTAAGACTATTAGGTTTCCTTGTGGGAGAGTGCAGAATTCTCTCACCTTTTACATCCCACCCCCTCCCCAACCCCTTTAATGCACACTTTAAATTAGACATTAAAAAAAGGAATAGTGCGTCTTTAAGGAGAATATAATCATAAACAAATAAGTCTCGTTGCCCTTGCAGCAGAACTAATCTTCCCTCAGCTGAGCTGTGATATAGATCAGTAACAAGAGCCACGCGCAGGGGGTTCCTTTGAAATGCATAATACCTCCTCGTATAAATTGGAGTTGGTGTGATGGAGCTGTGAGATGACATATTGTGGCATGACCCCTCTCTACTGATTGTGGGTGAACCCTGCAAAGGTAAATCTAACACGGCGCACACATCAGACAATTTCATTTTCATCACCCAGGGACAAAAACACAGCAACAGAATCTTTTCAAATGATAATCTGCATGCTGGGCGGAATATTTTCCCTTCCTGCCTTCCTTTTTCTTTTTTTTTTTTTTTTTTGCATGTTCAATTCATGATGTGGGTGAAAGGAATTATAAATTGCTTCCAAAGTTCATTCATTCCCTTCTTCTCATTCTTCCCTTTCTTTTCCTCCTTCTCCTTTTGCTTTTGTCCTCCCCCCCCCCTTTCTCCTGCCTTTGTCTCCTTCTCTTTCGTTTTCCTCTCTTCTTTCTCTTTCTCTCTTATATTTATTTTTTCTCTTCTTTCTCTTTTTTCCTCTTCTTTCTCTATCTTTTTTCCTCTTTTTAATCTTTTATTTTCTCTCCATTTCTCCCCCCCTCTCTTTTTTCCTCTCCCCCCCCCCCCCCCCTTTTTTCCCTCTTCTTTCTCCTTTTTTCTTTCTCCATCTAAAAGTTTGGCTTCGTGTGTGTGTGTGTGTAACTGATTCATTCTTCTCATCCCCTCAGGGACATTCCAGTAATAATGATTTATAGGAGTGCAAAAATCTATGCTCTTGCTGTTACCAACTAATATCCCTCCTACCCTCCAAAAAGGGAGTTTTCTTGTAGAAGATCTCTCTGTACAAAACCTTCTCCCCTGCTTCTCTCCACTCCCCCCTTCACCTTCCTGCGCTTTTCCGTTCAAGTATTGGCAGTAATCAGCCGGTTTGCATCATGCTGACCAGGAATATATAGTCCTGCAACACCATATCTCATCTAGAACTAGTTACAATTGACTAAAATGACGCTATAGCTGTTCTTTGTTCTTGTCTCCAGCGGTTTTGTGTTAGACTCTATTCTTTTGAGGCTAAGAACGGTTTAGAAAAATCCTTTTTAATGTGATACCTCTAATTGACTATAAACCATTTTCCCTCACAAATCAAGGTGTGTTTGCAAACCGCGCACAGCTACCAGGTGAAATGTGAATTGTCAGTCCCCATCAAGAACAGCTGATGGTTTGTGTAAACCCCGTGGCTTCGTAGTGGCGGTGGCTCCGCTGCCTTTGCCGGAGCGGAGCCGGGGCTGAGCCGTGCCGGTGCCGCAGGGCCGGTGCCGGTGTGCACCTCGCTGGGGCCGCGGCAGCTCCGGCGCTGGGCAGCTCCAGAGACGTCGCCTCTGTCAGGCACAGCCCGCTGCGCTCCTCTGGCAAATCATTATATTCAATACCAAACCAGCCGAATAAATGATGCCGAGCGGTAGGTATGTCCCAGGACTCCGCTCTGAAGGCAGAGGAGAGGTGAAAAGCCGGGCTCGGAAGTGATCTGCAAAGCCCTGGTGAAGAGATGCCAGTCCTGGCACAGAGTCCTCTAGTCCGGCCATTTTTACTGCTCTTATTTTTATTAATTAATTGCTTTGTTCATCAACATGCTGGCATGCCTTGGGCTGGCTCTCTGGACACGGCTGCGACGCTCCGGGCCCTCCTCTCCTCCATGCAGTAACCGTAAGGTGTTGGGGACATTTCTGCGGGGGCCGTTGACATCTCTCGTCTTCGCCCTGAGGGATAATTGCTGGCAGAGGCTGAGCAGTTTTGGGGGTGGCACAGGGCGGGCATCCCAGAGCAGAGGTTGCCCCTGGGTGTCCGTCTGCCATCCCGCGCTGTCCATCCCCACCTGCTTGGCTGCAGGACGGCCCCGGAGGGAGCAGGGCAGGGACCCGGGCGCTCGGTACCCTCGCAGCTATGGCATGGCTTTGGGACAGCCCCATTACTCGTCCGTGCCTCAGTTTCCCCATCGTTATAGTATACTCTTGAGATATCTTCAATTTAATTTGCGAAGTGATGTGAAGAGCTTAGTGATCTCAGAAGCCGCAAGCTCTTACCCCCTTGAGGAGAGGTTTTGCAGGCGCAGGGAGACACCAACCCCACTTGGAAAGGAAAAATGGACGTAGAGCACGCAGATTTTCGGTGCGCTTTGCATAACCGTGCTCACAATTAAATAACCCCACCCCAGCCGGCACCGACAGAGCACGGGGCGCAGCGGGAAGGCTTAAATCTGCTCACAGATTAGGGCCATCATGGGCCCGTAATCCCGTCACTGCCTCCTCGTCCCTGATGCCGAGTGACACAGCTATTGCACCCGTAAGGGAGTGACACAGAGATGAGTTTGTCGGTTCCACCTAGCGTGATTGCCATTTTCTCCTCACAGAGGAGAGGAATGAAATTGAAGGAGAAAAGGTCAGAAAGCCCTGGTCATCCTCTCCCCTTCTCCCAAATCACTTGTTCCTCTGGATGGAAACGAGAAATGACAGGTTCCCGTGCCACTTGGGATGCAGGCAGCCCAGAGTAAAACAAAAAGGAAAGCTGGTTGGAGTAGGGGTGGATAGCAATGAATGTAGCCTGTTAATAATGCATTTCAGAGGCACGGGATCCTGGTTATTGTCCGTGGCATCTGCTAACACCAAAGTGACAGTGACAAGTTCTTTGATTAGAAAGACGTCCCCACCACCTCCCCCCTCCCGCCCCTGCGGAAGGTTTGTGGAAAACACCACCCTCTGCCTAAAATCCCTGCTGAACGCTGCTGTGGGGCGGGGGGATTCAGCTGGGGAAATGGCTTTTTTTTGTCTTCTGTTTCCACTTTTGTGCAGAAATGTCTCAGCTCGGGCCCAGGAGAATCTCGGCCTGAGAGCACTTTTTGCTGTTTTTTGGTTTCTCTTTCTTTTCCTCATTCCTCACAAATTTTTCAAAGGAGGAACCATAATCCATCCTCCTCCTAATTTCAGTGCAAATCGGCACACACCTTTTAAACCTCAGGGCATGGGTTAACAATCGAAAGCAAATGCAATTGGTGGCAGCATCTCTGAGTAGCCATTGACCCTACTTTGGGCAACCTCCGCTGCCCAGGTGGCTGGCGCTGGGATGGGGCTGGGAGCCGTGCGAGGGAGGCGGCGAGTGCTGCCGGGTCATGTTTTCTCAGGTGGAGAATTAATTTTGGTGGTGTTTGTGCCACTGGTGGTTATTTGCTTTTAATTGTTGGATAATTGTTTTTTCTGTCTACACATATTTTGAGAAGATTGTGCAAGAGGAGTGCTGGTGCAGGCCATGGAAACTCCTGGGAAACAAGTAGCTGCACCCACAGCAGAGGATACTTGGGAGGTGTGGGTCGAGGCAGCATTCGCGTCCTCCTGCCTAAAAACCATCCTGCCCGGTTCTTCATATTGACTCCCCTAAAGATATCCTTTGTGTGAAGAGCACCTTACCAAAATGCTTTCTATGAGAAGTGTAATCAGTTTGGTCTGTTTTGCACTGTGAAGTGTTTTTTCTATTTTTATGCAAACATGAAAATCCTCATTTGATCCTTCTAAAAAATATTATTTTACAACCAAGCGCTTTTATTTGGGTTTCAGGGAAAAAGCACTGCCCTGAGAAGGCCAGAAGGCTTCACCGTCGGCAGGAACCTGCACCGGCAGCCCGAATCCCGCAGCGATGCGGACGTGAGCCGATGTCCGTAGGGATGCTGCAGCACAGGTGTGTGCGGGGGAACGCAGCGTGCGGAGCCCCATCACAAGTGCCGGCAGGGCAAGGGGGTGCTTCATGGGCGGCCCTGGCGCAGGGAGCACCGGGGCTGCTTTGCAGGTGCTGAGCCTCTTTGGTACTGGACTTCCAGGGACAAAATGGAAATAGCGATGCCCAGAGCATTGGTACACGCAGGCCGGTTCATAAGATCCTGCCTGCACCGTGCGTAGAGGGGCTGGCTGGAAACGCCAGCCCAAGGCAGGCTGTTATTCGTTTGAGGTTGGAGAGCAAATGCAGGGCTCTTCGGCCAGGGAAAGGCAACCTGAAGTGGAAGAGGTGAGACCCACCATTCGTCACAGATCTGCAGGACCTCTAGCAAAACAGGATGGGGAAGGAGATGATGACGGGTAGGGAAGTTGAAAAGAAGGGGCTGTGGGATTGTCTCTGTTCAAGCAAGTGAGATAACCCAGCTCTGTCATGCCTCGCCCAGCTGCAAAGCTACCCAGAAAATTATCTTCTTTTCATCATGTTTTTATTTATAACTTTCCCCAAGTCCCCTGGGATGTCTTTAATGGGCTGCATGGGATTTTTTTCCTTTCTTTCTGTTTGTTGAAGAAAAACTTTTTCACAGGAAACATGGGGAAAAAAATTAACCTTTTTCTGGTGGAAAAATAAGTGCCAGTTTTGTTCACCTCTATTTCTGTGTAAATGGGGTTGTTAAAAAGAGAGACTGTGCCTGGGGTGTGCAGAATCTTACCTGTCTCATAGACAAAAACCATCATGACTGACAGCATGAATTCAGGGATTTTACTGCATTCCGAGTTGAAAAGGAAAATGCAGAAATAAGAGAAAGAGAAATGCACGCTGTCCAGGTGGAAACTGTTTTACCACAATTGTGATTTTTTCTGAGAACTGAAATCAGCAGACATCTGGGCTGGAAGGACATCGGTTCACAGGCAGCAAGCTGGGCTAAAATACCCACAGATATAAGTAATAAAGCCTGTGTTATGTTTAGAAGCACAGCATAAAAAGTTATCAGCAACAAACCAAGGGACAGGCTCCCTCTCCTCGGTGGTGTTGTTCAGACCTCCTCAGTGGGGTACCTGAGCCCGGGCAGGTTTGGGGTTTGCTTCCTTGGCTCAGCCGCGGGCGGGCAGAGGCTGTGGGCTTGAGTGGGTTTGCAGAGCAGACTGATGCCAGGCTCTGGGAGAGGCCATGGGATGGTTCTGCTTTGAGTTCATTTGCTCCTGCTGAATACTTGCTTTCTCCCCTTGCTTCCAAGATCAGTAGATGTGGCAGCTGGAGGGGTCTTCTGTAGGTGTTTCTACCTGGTCTTAAATAAAATGAAAGAAGAGGCAACAGCAAATACATTTCAGATCAGATGTAAGGAAAACACTTTTTTAATGATGGTGACCAAGCACTGGAAGAGGCACCCTGAGGTGTGAGGGAATCTCCATCCTTGGAGAGTTTTAAAATTCATCTGAAGAAGGCCTTGAGCAGCCAGGTCAACCTTGATGTCAGGGACTTTCTGCAGGAGCACAGTGAAGCTCTTCCTTACTTTCCTCTTCTGCTGCCCCCTCACCTGTCTGTGCAGGAGATCAGGGTTTGGAAAGTGATTTACAGCTGCATAATTTGGCAGAGAGCGCTGCTAATGTGTAACTGTGCTAAAGCCACTCGTGGGAAGCCACATCGGCTGCAACGCCGATTTTGGTCTCTTGTGCAGGCAGCGTCGCCGGTGCAGGCAGGATCTGCCACCCAGCACCTCCACGCGCTCGCCGTCCACCTCGCACATCAGCGGCACAGCCCTCCCCTTGCTGGCAAGGATGAATGAAGCCCACGGCCAAAGCTCTGTGCTTCGAGCTAAGCATTTGCTCCGGCGTGTTTTTCTCTTTGGGAACAAGATGCCTTCTAGATGCCTTTATTCAACACGCAGACGTATCGGTGCTGGTTTCTTGCCCAAAGCCAGACTAAAGCAGAGAAGAGGAGCTGATGACCTGCGGCTGCCCACAGTCCGAACCCAGCAGCGAATGTGCCTGAGCTATCAAAGAGGTCTCTGTGGCAAGTCTGCTCCACAGGCAGGAACTTTTCCAACCGCTGAGCCCTCCTCTCCCTGGGTGCTGCTATTTCCATGCTAAACTGTACAGTTACAGATTTTAAGATAAGGTGCTTTTGTTTCCCAGTTCTGTCTGAGTTACCATTTGAAACTGATATGACAGGCCTAAGGCTAGTACAGAAATTTGTTACAAGTTCCCATTTCGCAAACGTGTCGCCAGTCAAATAGCCTCCCTCAGCCTGAGCCTATTTACTCTCTCGGGGATCTATTTTTAAAAGTTATTAGCAGATTACTGGTTTTCTATCAACCTCAGGCACCAATCTCCCAAAGATACCATTGTAGTTTAATAAGGTACATTTGATAATCTTCAGATAAAGGCACTGGAAGTGGGGGGCTGGGAGGAGAGGAGAAACTCTTGCACCGATTCATCTAAGGGACACGGGCGAGAAAAGGGTTAAATATACTCATGTTTCTAAATGGCTGAACTACTGTATGTTGTAGTTTTCAACTGCAAATCATCTTTAATAGCAGACATCACGGGATGGCTCATTACATTAAGCTATTTTTCATGCTATCTCCTGTAATATCCTTTAATCCAATGCGTTTCAAATCACCTCAGGCTAAAATAAGAGACATAGCGATGTAATAGCCTAGTGTATTAGTGGGTTAATTGCCCTGTTGTACTCTCTAGTAGATATCTCTGGAATGAGTTCTATATTAATTGTAAATTGCTTAATACATTTAACTCCTTGAGCAGCTTGGTCCTCTGCTAGATCTTTAATGAACAAGAAAAGTTTTGAGTTGTAAATAGTTGTTTTCTCTCGGCCGGCACCACAGGGTGCCTGGCCCTTCCCTGGAGAGCACCAAGCACGCACGTCATCCTCTCGGCGCTTAGGAAGAGTCAGCCCGGAGCACTAACGGGAAATTATTGCTTTTTCCTGGAAGCTGCAAAGTTCTGCTCCAGCCCTGCAGCCTGCAAAGCCACAGAGCCTCGCCTCGCTCGGAGGGTGGTCAGCGGCCAGCTTCCAGACCAGGATCTGCAGAGGCAGCGGCGCTGGGACTGCGAGGACGCAGTACATTACACTGTGGCTATCCCCAAATTGGACAAACGGAGATGCTGCGAAGGGAGGGAAAAAAAAAAAAAAAGGGAAGGTTTAAATAATACATAAGACTTCAGGCTCTCGTCTTGCCAGTGCCGTGGCCAGAAAGGGAAGACGAATGAAATGCTCTGCAGCTCTGTCAGAGGATGCAGCAGCGGGTCACTGACACATATGGCTCTCAAAGTATCACCCATAATGTGCAGCAGCTAGTTTTCTAAAATTACTTTTGCAGCACTAGGCAGACATGTCCATAGATTTGCAGTCACTTTTCTGAAGATTGGAACATAAGTGTCACCAGGCTACTAGAGGGTAATGTCACTAATTTCTTTGGATTGCTCTCAGTTTGTGTCGGGGGGTGGACGAAGGAGCAGGCACAGCGGAGGTTGGAGGGGATTGTATAATTTGCAGGTGAGACATTCTTTATTAATTTCTTCTGGGACATTCTGGTTTCTAAAAATCCTGGCAAAAATGTGACTGTCAATTTAAAGGAAAGGCACAGAGAGGAATGTTGAAAAACTCCTTGCTTTGAAAATTTAGAAGAAACTCTTTCCTGAAGTGCCACCTATTGCTTAAAACCAGCAGCATCGCAGCAGTCGTGGTAAGGAGACCGCAGGTCAGTGGTTTGAATTTAACCCACATGACTAAAAGTCCCGTCCACCTGATCTACCTGACTGAACTGTGCAGCTCAGTCTGTTGCCCGGTGCAATGTGGCCATGCTGCAGCACACTGACTGTGTTACGGATCTCTTTCCTAAGTCTTACGTCTAAGATAAATATAACACTCATGAAGATGCAATTCAGGAAGCCTTTTATAACACACTTAGCTCTAAACATAAGCTCAAGGTCCAGTACTTTAACAGAGCAGCATTGTAATGCTCCTTTCAGCTGAAGTGTTTAACAGAAGAGATGCTTTGCTTTTGGGTTTGTAAGGGGGGCTCAGACAGGTCTCTCCCACCCCTGGCCTCCATGTGCACACGGGGTATCTGATGGAGAGCCCGAGCAGGGAGGCAAAGGGCTATGCATGTATGATTCCTGTGTTGGGGTGGGAAACATAGAGTATAATGCAGGCTTTCACCCCTGCAAGCTTTCTGGAAGTTCTCCTGCCTGTACTTCCACACAGACCTCGGAGGTGGGGACGCAGCACGGCTCCATCTTCTGCAAGGAGAGATCTCGTGTCACTCGCCACCATCGCATATGGCAGCTCAGAGATTTAAATTTGGATTTTCTGAGCTACCCTGCGCTGTCCCTGACTCCTGCACACATGCACACAGGCAGAGTTGTGATTATTATTAATACTCGTGTAATTCACGTAACTTCATATATGATTACTGCATACTAAAACACCCAAGTAGAAATTTCCGTTGCTAATTAGAGTGTGTTCATACTAAATTCTCATAGATGGAGATTTGTTTGGAAATTAAGACCCAGTGATGCTATTTGTCCTTCGCAGTGAAGCCGTGGAGCGGGGGGACGATGAAGCGGGCTCTGTACGCTCACCTGGGGGGAAACCGGCCGCGCGCAAGGAGCAGGGACTCTTGCTCAGATGAAGTCAACCAGAAATTACCCTGGAAATCAGCATCTCCTTCAGTTGCCTTCGTTACAAGTGCAGCAAAACTGAAAGGCTGCCTTATTCCAGTGCCATTGAGGCAATTTTTTTTGCTATAAGGTAACTGTACTGACTTCAGTGGAATTACTTCTGATTTATACCTCGGGAAGTGAGAGAGGAGCCAGACACCCCGGGTAGTTCTGCTCTAGCATTGCCTGTACCCATTGACAGTTCCTCGCATTTACATGAATAGTTAGTTCGGGCTAAAAGAAATATCATCCCTCTATTTTTAAACATAATGCAAAGGTATTTGTGAGACAATCTGAATGAAAATTTCGGAACTTGTAGAGGAAAATTTCTGTGAAACTAGGGAGCCAGTTGTTCTTTGAAGGAAAGACACAAAGTGCTTAGACTGCTGGAAAAAAAATCCATCAAGTAATTCTCTATCTATAAAATAGGTGGTAATGCAATCTGAGCTTAATTTTGATGGCACACTGTACTTCATAACAGTGACAACACCTTAAAAAATGTAATGAAAGGGCCTGATTTATTACTGAAATAATCCATTTAGCACTCCAATAAATAAAGGGAGAAAATACAACCAATGTTTCGGCAGAAGGGGAAAAAAAAGAGAAAAATTGCAATGCATAGCAGTTTTCTGTAAATGCATCCAGAGACTGTGGCCACATGTTTTGGGGTTGATTATTTTTCTGAAGACAAATATAAATTCAAAGTTAGATTTGAGATTTAGGCCTGATGTTCACTCTGCATTTTGAGGTTCTTTTAAAACAGCAGCCCTGTGACTTGGTAACACAAGGACTGGTTCTGACTGACAAGGGGGAGGAGAAAATGCTAACTTACTGCCTTACAAATATTTGATTTTGAATATGCTCTCGTAGCCGTTATTAAGTGCAAAGCAAACATATTTTCCCCTCATGCCAAATTTGTTTTAATAACATGACGTTACTTCTGCAAATGTCAGCGCCAGCCTCTCTCTCTCCATTTCAGTGGCACTTGGCCCACGGTGAAGACTGGCAGGTTTTATACTCCCTCTACATCACTTCTATTAATCTGTTTAATATGCTCCAGGACCTGGCAGTGGCAATGACAGCAAAAGCAATAAAATCCTCACGTGGCAGCTGTTTGTATTCGGGTACAGTGTCACGCTGGAGAGAGGAGCTGCCATTTCTCTGTAGATGAAGAAAAACTTTCCAACACAGAAGCAGCCATCCAGCAGAATGAGTTGACTGAGGAGGGGGCTGGACCCCGACACCAAAAGTTTTAAGACCATGTTGGACCAAGCTGTGAGGAAGGATGCAGAAAGGATGGGAGCGTGGCTCTGCAGGGTCCGCTGCTTTCAAGGAGGAATGGTATTAGTGGTGACAGCCGCGGTACAGGGGTTCTCCTGCACGTCCCCAGCGATGTGGACAACATAAAGCCATGGCTCAGTAACATCCTCCTCCATCTCGCTACGCTAGGGGCCAGACCGAGAGGCATCGGCAGAACCTCAGCACGTGTGAGAACATGTCGTGTCCCCGTCTCCCTGCCCAGGTCTCTTGGTGTTTGCATCAGCCAGTGCTGCACGCCGTTTCTGCGATGACTAAAATGAATGGGAAGTACCATGGATGAAAAAATTAGGGGAGAAAAAGCAGCAAACTGCTGCTATGTGGCCCTTTTTGGGGGGATATTTTGCTGTGTGGCCTCAGAGCGTCCTCCGTTGGTGGCTTCGTCCCTTGCGCCCGCGTCTCGGGCGGCCGAGGCTGGAGGAATGGCTCCGGCGCCTGCGTCCCGCTGCGCCCTGCCCGGCCCTAATTGGCCTGTTTGTTTTGCAATAAGTGATTCCTGCCTGTCTTGGGGTGGATTGTTTTTCACACCATTAAATGAAGTTCTGCTGTATTGATCCCTGTTTTTCCAATTTGAAGCCTGAAAAGTGATGAAGACATTTTCTTGTTTTCTCATGTACTTTTCCCTCAGTTCATTTAGGTGACCTGTCTTTAGTTCCTTGCTCTGCTCGCTGTAATTGCTTCTTCAAAGTAATGTTACACCGTAAGTGCGGTACAGCAGCCGGGGTATGTTTTTATGGAAGGATGAAGGAAGGCGAGGTTGAAGTCATCAACCAATATTAACTGTGGAAGGTTTGTCACAAATGACATCTCAATAGCGGTGTCTCAGTGTCTCCTGCTGGAGCCTCCGTAAAATAGTGCAGAGGATGAGGGCAGGACCATGGGACAGCTTCCTCTCTTCAGGCTGCTTAATATTTTGCTTAAGAGATGGAAACATTGTGGAACATTGTTTTTCTTTGGGCACAGATATCGTCATTTGTATCCTCTTTACCTTTATGAAAAATCTAAATACTTGAACGTTTGCATTAGATTTTGCCAGGGACCTATTTTTGTTTAGCACTAACGTAAGGGGTGGATTTTTTCCAGAAGAGATCGATAGAGCAGGAGCTGAACTTATGTTTAAGTGGCAAGTTTAATTAAGGAGCGAGCAATGGTTGCTCCAATGCAGCCTCACTTGCAATTAATTAAAGTATGAGGTCTAAACGGAGCCCATATACACAGAGAAGTCTGCCGGTGGCTTCAGGAGGCTCCAGACTTGCAGACTTTGCTGATGGAAACCGGCAGAGATGCAGTGAAGCCTGGGGAAAACATGAGAGGTTGGGATTGATGCCTGTGTCCCTGAGCTGTCCCACCGAGCCCGGCGCAGTCTGGGACGCCCCAGCTGCGGGGGCGGGAAGGCAGCACCGCTCTGCTGGTCTGCCTCAACCTGTAAGGGACCGAATTTAAAGTTTGACTTACTGAGTGTTTCATAGCAGCATCTCGGGTACCTCTGCACCCACACAGGCTGCTTCCCGGTGTGCTCATGTCACTCTGTAGCGAGGCAGGTATTCCCGAGGCTCTGCGATGCTCCAGAAGATTTTTACTCCCAGTCTTTTCTGGCACTTTTGCTCCCCGGTTCACAGGGAGACACATAAAACATCCTTGTTTTAAGGAACTTGTTGTTGCTTTGATTTCTTATGGAAGTGGATTTTGGTGGCTTTGCAATAAGAGGTGGAGTGTAGCACTTTATTTTGCTTTTCATTACAGGAAGGGAGTAAAGCAAGTGCTAATAAAGAGGCAGAATTAGCAACTCCTGTGCAAGGCCGGGGGAATGTGCCCTACCTCTGAGATGCTTCCCGAGGGAGCTCAGCCCTCCCTCCCTCCTTCCCTGCTGTGACGCTGCTTATTAAAGCAGCGGGGGGGTCTGCGAACGCCCCGAGTCAAGCACGGCTCAGGTAAGCTCAGGTATCAGCAGTATGAGTTTGTTCCCTGATCCTGGAAATAATCCTGTCAAGAGCAAGTGGCCCAGAGGAGGGTCTGGAGTCTGCAGGCATCTGGGGTGCAAGAAGGCAGCCGTGCACGGGGGCCTTTGCAGGATCAGGGCACTAGAGGTCGATCTCAGTGCACACTTATTAGGAAGATGATTAATCTATTTATTTTGCATTACTGCTTATTATTATTATGCGCATAAGCCTGAATTATGTAAGAACTTTACCGCACAAATTGTGTTTGCTTGCTGTGAGCACAAAATAAAGAGGAAAATTCTTTCCTTTGAATATCTTCTGATCTAAATGGGTGGGAAGTGCTGAGAGAGGGGGTTTTGGGGGGCAGGATCTGTCTTTTGTGCTTTCAGCATCTACTATCATGAGGTCCCTGCTCCTAACAGGCCTTCCAAAATGTTATCACAATACCAAGTAATATATAATATAGACAAGAGATAGGGAAAGGGATGCAGTAGAAAAATAAACTTGTGCCAATGTATTTTTCCAAGAATAGCAAAAAAATCCAATGTGCAGTTTGAGAACATGGTGTCATATAGACATCTGGGGGCGAATCTTGGAAATAAAGTCTACTGGATCTGAATGGCATGATACATTTCAAAAGGGTAACTGCACTAGGCAGAGTAAACAGCAGAAAATACACGAACAAGGAGGGTTTAGTAATTTCTTTCTTTCCCCTCCAAACGTAGAATTCTTGGAAAAAGGCTAAAAATTAGGAAAGGGGGTAATTTGCAGAAATGGGTGATCTGTTCATCATCTAAGCAATAGGAGAGGATTTCTTTTTAAAAAAAATTTTATTGTAAACTACCTTATGACAATTGGTGATAAAAGAGCTGCGCCTTTCAAAAATCCATTTTAATAAAACACCGTATGACCTCATAGATATGCATAGGATTTAGAAATAACATGGATTTTAATGAAGGTACTTGAAAGGTATGGTGCCATATTGCAATTTTATGGAAGATCTTAGATTAATGAAATTAAACGTGAACTGCATTGTTTAGATGATGAACTTAAGGTCATATCTGCAGCATTTGAAAGAGAAACCTTGAGTGGAGGGTGTAGAATCATTGATTTAGACCCTGGTAGACAGCTGAATAGCAAGCATTGAAGCATGAAGGTAAATTCCCATATTTCATTGTTAGAAGGTTAGCTGGTGGCTGCCAGCTTTTCAGTGATAATCACCAACCAATTCCACCCTGTTTCAAAAAAGATTTTGCCTTTGTGTGCTAAGACACTTTTAAAAACCATTACTGTTCAAAGCAGGGGCACACTGTTTAAAGAGAAGCTATTTCTGCAAAATACAGGATGGCAATGAGTTGATGCTGTCCTTGGATAGTGATGCTATTAAGTTCATTAGGATCATCATCCATTTAAAATGCTTATAAGGAGAATTGAGACTGTTTTGCCAGAGGCACCTCCTACTGCAAGTCACAACTACATGTCATCAGTAATTAGCTCTTTTGCTTCCTTAAGATTTTTTATAAGACAATGGCCCTTTCAGGTTTAAGTACTGTTTTCCTCCCCAGACACACAGCACAGGCGCACACACAGAGGGAATAAATGCATGCACATGCACATGTATTAAACTAATAGACATGAATTTGTACAACAGGAAAATTGCAAGGAATGAAATCCTCAGGCCTTAAGAATAAGTGATAATAGAATGATACTGCCAATTACTGCTCGAACAGTGTTGTCACAGGGAACAGCTTATGGAGATGGAAGGATGAGGGGCGGAGAAAAGATTCCCTTTTGACAGTTTGCCGTTAAAGGGAATTTGTCAAGGATGTTAAAATTAGATCTAACTGGGCCAGATCCTCCGATGACATAAATCAGCCTGTAGACTTCAAACCATGATCTGGCCCTGTACTCCTCTTTGTTCTTTCTTCATCTTCATTATCTGCATCATAACACTGCCTGAAAGCTGCAATGATGCTTTAAGCTCCATTGTCTTAGTGCTGTACAAATGCAGTGAGAGAAGGTATTTCCATGCTTTCAGCTGCTCTGCACAGTCTTTTATTGCTTAAAACATCCACATGTTTTAAAAAACCAAAGCAAGTGTGGGAGATGGGGACCTTGTCTAGACTAGGGTTTAGGCTGTGATGTTAATATCGGTTAGACAATCTGTATGGACTGACCTGTTTTCAGTGCGGGTAAGATGAGTTGCTTTCCACAATGGCAAAGTGATCGAGTTGCCTTTAATGAGTGCTGTTGCATACCAGAGTGAGAACACTGAAATGGGAATCCATCATCCTGCATCCAGCCCTGCTGATTAGAAATATAGTAATAGTTAAAGGGAGCATTCAGCTTCTGGAGTGGCCTGCAGGGTGCAGGGGTCTAGCTGGGTACAAGAGGGCAAACCTGAAAAAGACGATCTCAGATGGGAAAAGATCCCGTACTTTCATGTACATTTTCTTCCAGCCCAAATTTTTGGCAAGCAGAGTTAAATTCCGCCACATCATAAAAACTGTCTGAAAGCTGCCAGTGAGCAAATTAGAGAAGAAATAGTGTTAGCTAATGGTCATAAATGCATTATGATCACTCCTTTCATTAGAAATTTCCTTGTTTTCTCCCTGGTGTACACCACAAACAGCTTGCACATGATTTATTTGTGTGTGTTTGGGGAGGAGAGGCAACAGGAATAAAGTCTTAGCCATTAGACGTTTAAAAAGGCAGTTGGGAGATTTAGAGACATGATGCTTATTAAATGGAAGCTGTGTGTCTAAATCCCCTGGTCATCCTTGAAAATCTTGTTCCTAATATTTATCTTGCAGTCATTTCCAAATGGGGCATTGCATATCCCATCTCTAGTGTGTATCTAAGTGCAACGGGACAGTAAAACCAGGATCACACGGGGGCCAAGCCCAGCTCTATGCCATAGACGGCTTAATGTTCTGAGTAAGGAGCGAGCGTATTGGTACAAAGCTTTGAAATGGTACAGAGAATTTTCTGGGAAACTCTCTATAGAAAAAAGTCCAAATGCCACAGAAGTTAAGGGAACGTGGATCCTCTCTTCCATTTCCAGAGGTTTCTGGTACGTGCAGCTCTTGGCATCAGACAGACTAGCCCTGCTGCATCCAGTTCCGTGGAGCTGATCTGCTGAGCTTTTAATAGATTCATAACTTTCCATCCTGTTGTAAATCTTCCAACAAATATTTTTTAATTTTTAAAAGAAACTATTGGCATTGGCCACTTCAGAAATGCTGACCCATTAAGTCGAGACAGGGAAGTTAGGGCATGTTAAATATCAATTGATTATAAAACCCATATTAATTGACGTTTAGCAGCTCCACTAATGGAGAGGAGCTCGTTACATAGCAGTTAACCCTCAATGCATATATATTAAATAATCAATTAGTATTTATTTAACATACAATAACCTCCCTATTAGAGCTAAATTAAAAGCCTCCTTATGGAGGCCTTGCAGAAAGCACTGCACTGTGCTAACCTGAAGCCAGGAATTTGCATTAATAGCCTGAATCTTTGTTACCTCTGGTGTCCCCAAGATGATTTTAACATATTAAGTGAAAGACTAGAGGGGTTGTGTTTGTTACAGTCACTTGGCCCTACTATGAGGGACTCAGCCCCTGAGTTATACGATGGAGTATGAAAAAAGTGTCGTTCAGGTAAGTATTTGTTAAACAGAGCTGTAGCAAAAAATAAAAAAAGTTCTCCTGGTTCTCCTGCAGCACAGCGTGTTCTGAGGGCAGATCCCGCTCCCGAGAAAGGCCAAGCTGAGAGGAAAGACGGGAAGAAGAGAAAGTCTGAATTTCCCTTCGAAGACAGATGGAAAAGGTTGCACTGCTTTTCCCAGACCACAGAGCGGGCACGGGGACCTTTGCCGTGGGGCAGGATAACCTTTCAGTGCAGGCACATGCCACCGTGCTGTGCCATCAGGGACACCCGGAGGCCAAGAAAGCGTCCAGGGTCACTCGCTCCATTGCAGACAGACCATGAAATGTGAGTTTACCACATCAGATGGTTCTGGCCACTGGGTTTGTTCTTTCTCCCATCCCCAACCCCTCAGTCTGGTAAGACTTATGCTGACACCAAATTCAGCTGGGGTGCAGGCTGTGCACTGCGGTGACTGCCAGGCGTGAGCAAGAGCTGGGGAGATGCTGGATGGATTAAAGCTGAACCAAAGATAAGCCTCATTTATCCTCCTGTGCCTGTCCAGTGCGGAATGCACTCCACTGACGCAATTACAGCCTGTAAAAATGCAGTTTTAACACTGCGCTTCCTTTTACGAGCAGAATCTTCAATTAAAACTCTTCCTAAATGATAGGAATTGTGGCACTAAACGAAAGGCAAGTCAGGTTTCTCCGGGATAAACACGGTGCCAAAAGCGCATGCAGGTGTGAACCACATGCTGTAGGGCTGTGTGGGGGAGAAGAAATGAGAAAAGCTTTGGCAGTGTGTCTTGTGGGCTGTGCAACTCTCGTGTGGGTCTGCACTCCCTCCGTGCGGGGAGAAAGGCCCCGGGAGCTCCTCGGCAGAGGAGAGAGCGCGCCGGGGGGGTGCTCAGTGCGGAGAAGTTGGTGAGTTGCTGCTCATGTGGTCCCAGAGAGATGCAGACCCGGCAGGTGATGGGTGAGAGGGAAACAGAGGGACTCACACACAAGTGAAAGACCTTTGAAGTAGAAGAAAAGTATTTTCAAATGTAAAGAGAAAACGAGGAGAGAGATGGGCAGGCAGCAAGACAATATAGAAAGCAAAGAAGTGGCACGGTTGGGTAATAGAAATAGGGCGAACTGGGGAGCTCAGAAAAGGAATAGCTGAACTAAATTGCTCAAAATTAGTCTCTCCTGTGTTACGTTCTGAGCTGCCATTTATATCTGTGTGGCGTATTGAATATTAGCAAATGGATTTACTTCCATCTCTCTCTGGTGTAAGGGGTGACAAGGAGGAGTATAGCAGGGAGCTATTCTGTTTTCCTTGGATCCTAGGTGAGTTTTATATTGGGGTCTAATAGGCCCAGAACCTATTTGGAGCTGAATTACATCACCCTCGCCCTACGCAATAATCTGTTTTCTGGTGGGGGAAAGCTGGGAAATCAAGCAGCTTCTCCAGAAGTCAATTTTGGTTCTCAAAATGGAGCCAGCTCAAGAAATTGTCATTGATCCACTTCTGAACTTGGAGAAAATTTCCATAAAAATAATCAGATCCTCCCAGCTGCTGAAGTTTGTAATGCCGCGTGTTTCACTGGGTGGGACGGGCAGGCTGGGAGAACGGGGCTGAGCAGCGCTTTGGTTTCAGGTTCCTCCTCTTCACCGTACCAATTCTGAATAGGGAGTTAGGTGAGGGAGGGGATGGGAGATGATGGCTTGGCCACCCTCTTCGTGACATGTTGGCAAAAATGAGCAAATAAAAGCAGGTTGTTTGATCTGATGGAAACTGCAGCAGCCCTATTAGCCCTAAAAAAGCTCAATTAAGTTAGGTTCCTGAGAAAGTAGCTGCGAATAATGCAGGGAATGGGGCTTGATCAAAACCCCTGGAAAGTCTGGGGAGCTCTGACACGGGGGGAGCTAGGTTCAGACCGGAGCAGGTAACGACAGCTCGATCCCAGAAGTGTGAAGAAAGAAACATGAGGAAGAGCAGGGCCCCCCCTGGGGCAACCCTGATGGTATGGGGCGTTTTATACATGTATGAAAGGGGGTGCCTGCCCCCCCAACCCCTGACTGCCCCTCTCCAGAAGGAGAGCCCCAGCTTCTCCTGGCTGCAGAGCGGCAAAGGGAGCCAAGGAGATCCGGGGGTAACAGAGACAGAGCAGAAACAGGCAAATAACCGTGGATTTGAAATATTAGCAGGCGGAGTTTAGTGAAGGGATAAGCAAAATAAAACTGGAGGAGAATGGCAATGCTATTCGAAGGGTAATAATGAACCTGATAGAAAAATTGCTTTAACCATGTTGGATCTCATGGAAGACACAAATGTAATTTTATTTTATTGGGAAAATTTAATTGTGTTTCAGGCCAGCCCTGCTTTTCAGCTCTGCTGTGGAGTATAATACAAGCACATGTCAACGTCCGCCCCTCCCGAAACTCGGGGAGGACTTTGCTGTTTGCTGTTCACTATGGTAGAAAGAGACCTTCGTGGTCTTTTCCCTCCAAGGACAGCACCAGTTGTTTGAGCAAGTGATGGTCACCTGTATTCACAGGTATATGATGTATTTTTAGCACCTGCAATAAATTACTTCTTTTTCTCCTTACAGCTTCTGGAAACATTCCCAGTCCCTGGCCTATTCATCAGAATTGTTATATTTCTGCTGCTGAAAAGAGGGAAGTACCTTTTTCTCTTACTATTTATTAGCATGTACCATAGTGAGAGGGACTGCGCCGGGGAGGGGAACCCTGTTGTGAGCGGCACTGGGTAAACACAGGAGAAATGACAGTGACAGTCCTCATCACAGAGTGTTAGCAATTCAAACAGCCACGTCAGTCAAAGAATTTGAGAGAAGGGATGTAACACAACCAAAGGAAGAATGTGACAGTTTGCAAACACTGAGTGAGTTGCATGATTTTTCATAGGTGTGTTCGTTCTTTAAGTATCTTGAAGGAAATGCAAATCAATTTTATCCTGGACAAGTCTATCTGCAAGCTAGGTCTGCTGGAGCTTTATGTAGAAATTTCTTTCTCTTGTAGAAAGAGATAACCAAAGGGCTTTTTGAAAATTCGAGGAAATTATCCAAAGCCTGTTTTTGCCTAAGAGCACAGGGGATATATCATTGAGCCCTAGGGAAGGGCAGTCTTGTGCTAATCTATTGATAATAAGCCAAAGAAAGTTGTAAAACAGAAGCAGTGCAGCAAAAACAAAACCAAAAACCTCACCAAAAAAACCCTGATGATTTTCCAAGGTAAAATTTTGGGGTAGTTGGAATGTATTGATGTTTCCTAAAACAACCAATTTAATTCCTCCACACTGCAAAGGTAACATCAAACTTTAATTTAGGAAATTAGGCTAAACATTTTCTATTACCCTGAAATTTTGCCTTAGAGGAACGATAACACAGAAGGAATTTCCTTGGGAAAGAAAAGAGTAAAAGATGCTGCAGAATTATTTTAGTTAAGCTGACTGCAGTGCTAAAAATGAATTCTGGGGCAGGACAATAAAGAGACTCATACAAGAATATTAATTCTGCTTCCAATCATCCAAGGAGTTCAGTCACTGAAGTCAGGAGTGAATTCACAGGGTTTCCTATGGGTTTCCATGGGCTTCGGGGAGGCCTTGCCGATGCTATTCTTTCCTGCTAGATTTGCCTGTGACTCTTCAACGTTATTAGTGGAAATAATTTCCTCTATGGAGAAGCAGCCACCTCTCCCCTGCTGCTCTGTCTCTGCTGTGGATTGCTCCATTGTGCATCGTATTTTCCCTCAATCCTCATAGGCAGCACCAATGGCTGTGCCTGCAGGGTGTTCTTCAGTCTTCTGCCCAATTATC
Source organism: Calonectris borealis (assembly GCF_964195595.1). Taxonomy (NCBI): domain Eukaryota; kingdom Metazoa; phylum Chordata; class Aves; order Procellariiformes; family Procellariidae; genus Calonectris; species Calonectris borealis. The sequence goes on along the minus strand of NC_134330.1, from coordinate 2,763,434 downwards.
CAGGACAAAACGCCCATCCTAAGCTAATCATGAAGGCCAGTCTTCTCCTGGTGAAAACACTCTCTGAGGACTCACCTCTGCCACGGTGCCTTAAGGAACTAACCCACTAATTATGGGAGAGGAGTGCTTGGTTTTATATCACACATGACATGAAAAGCAGAAAGGGAGATCCCAAGGCTGAGACCCCAGGTACTCGTCCCATCGCTTTGCTGCACCATTTGACCCCTTCCCTGGCTCTCTGGTTCCCCAGGGAGACCTGCTCGCCGCCACGGGCAGCCTGTATTCCCTCGGTGAGTAAAATTCCCTCTTTGAAACCCCAAATCTAAACACAAGGGTGTCGAACTTTATAAAGTGTGGCTGCAAAGAATAAGTAATTCCTATCTAACGCATTATGAAGTCCTCAGCTAGCAGGCACTAGGGCAGCGAAAAATGCTTATTTTAGCCCTATCATCTCTTACGATCGCTTGTTCTCCATCTCCGCGGAGAGGTGGCTGGCAGCGCACAGCCCCGCTGATTTAAGCTCGCCAGGCTCCCGTGTTGGCTCTCTTGCTGAAGTGCCTGAGCTGCCTTACAGCACTTGGCCATAAACTGTGCAGCCCAAGGAAGATGTTGCTTGTTTTCCAAAGGACAGGATGAAATCACCCCGTGTATGTCCTCTATCTATTGCCTCTCTGGGCAGGGAACACATAAATGCCTTTCCCACCATTTTATTTATTGGCTTTTCCCTGTTTCCTGGGAAAAGCCTTTTTTTTGTTGTTTGTTTTAGTACTTTTGTGTGTGAGTCTGTGTGGGGTAGGCGTGTGTGTGTGTTTAGGAGGTTAAAAAAAATTTCTTGCTGTCAGCAAGTGATGTTACAAACCTGCTCTGACAAGGCTGGTTGTATATTTACAGTTGGTGAGAGCGAAGGCTTCATCAATCTTCACGCTTTGAAAGGGACAGGCCCGCTCCCATGAGCACCTGCTCCGGGAGAACAGCTGAACTGTGACTTTCCAGGGAGCTAGCTGTAAATTTTAGCCATTCCCCCCGCAGCCCACGCATGCTTGAGCTCTTTAACCTTCCCAGGCTGGCAGGAGTCCCAGCAATCAGTTTAGTGCAAAGACTGGGGTTCTTTTTAATTAACCTTTTGTTTCCCACTGCAGGTGTTTCAAAGTTTCTTAATGTTAAAAAGGAAAAGGAAAAAAATTGTTTGCAGAGGTGCATCCACACTCTTCCACTTGTTCTATGCTTGGTGATCAAACGGGATCAGCCTTTCTCGTGTTTCCCCTCCACATTTGCTCTTGGATGTATGTCTATAACAACATCTGCTGGGAATCTGCAGCACAGATTCCCTTCAGGCATCTGCAGAAAGTATTCCTATGAGTGCACTTTGGTTTCGTCCTGCAAGGTCACGTTTCCTTCCTTCATGAGGCACCTGCTTCTCCAACCCCCTCCTCTTCCTCCAGGCAACTTTCTTCAGACACTTGACTCCCTCGGTGTGTTGATGTTCTGTTTAATTAGTTTGGCCTCTTGCACCCAGCCCGCCCAGCCAGGGGAAGTTTGATTATAGACTTGCTGAATGCTTCTGCAGCCTCCGGTCTTCCCAGAGTGCTCGCTCAGTGAAAGGAAAAAAACCAACCCTTCCTACAACTCCAAACAGGCCAACCTGCGTTAACCATCTTTAACAGTACGCTGGACAAGGCCAGTGAGGAGACAGAGTTTAGAAAATGTAGTAGGAAAACATGGGGAGAGGATTTAGATGGATCACGCTTGGGAGGTGAGCAGTATTTTTGCATGTAAAAGCACTTGGTTTACCTCAGGTAGGCTGTCTTGTTAGAAAAATAAAGCTGTATCACTTTGGGAGGGAAATATTCCTGTGCTGTAGGAAAAGGGAAGTATTGTTCTGTTTGATCAATAAAATTATTAGTAGAACAAGAACCTGTTGCATCTCTAAGAAAATTCATATGTGGAAATTTATCACAAGGAAAAAGTACATTTAAGCCCCACTTAAAACAATAAAATATATCTTTGAAGGAAAGTTTCAGACTTTTCTGTGTAAGAGGAATAATGGTTTCTATAATTTAATAGGTGCTAAATTTGGTGAGCAGTGCCAGCAAATCCATTTCATATAATGATATTTTATCTCCCTTGAAATGGTCATTTTCATGAATGTCTTTTTATTGGTTCCCTTGTCCCACGAAGTGTCCACGGTGGTGCTGCTCGTCCTCAAAAACTGAGCACATAGAGAGGCAGGGATGACTAGAGAAACCTATTAATAATGGTGACACAAAAAAATGGGCAGGAACTGCATGACAGTTAAATGTGCTCCCTATAAATAAAGACATTTCTACTTTGACCCTCAGGGCTGTGGCTTTTTAGCGCTTACTTTTGTAGGAGTTAAGGTGGTCACAGCTATTAAAAACTAGAGATAAGCTGTGAAGAAATTCAGGTGAGGATAACAGAAAAAAGAGGGTTTCCAAAGAAGATCTCACTGAAAGTTTCAGCTAGAAATTGCCCTCAAGTGAGGGATTTTGTTTACATAGGTGAGGGCAATTTGCTTCTTGGTAAAAGGAGCGATTTATTCTCTTAGGTACCTACTTGCAAATTCACAGAGCCAAACCTTTTCCTGATGTAGCTCTACTGAGATGGACGGGAGCATTAGTTACAAAGGTTCACAGATTTTTAGAACCCTCATAATGTACGTCATATATAAACTAAAACTCATGGTTATGGTTTCATTCTGGTTGGTACTTTATGATGACTAGAGGTAGCAACCACAATCTGTGACTGCTATCACAAAAAATAAACTGAGTTTCAAGAAAGGGAACAGAACATTTTTTTCTTGGGAAAAACAAGCAGAAGTTGGAAGAAAATCAGAATAAAATGGGAGGAAGTGGAAAATATACAAGGGTAGGTATCAAAAAGGCAATATATGATATTATAGTGATAAATACACTTGATATAAAATGGCCAGTGACATTCACAGTCAACTCAGGTCTTCGTCCTCTCATGTGCCGTATACCTGTAGCATCAAAATTGTCTGAGTTTTGCCACCCATTCAATTCTGCCACCTTAGTGGCTGGTTGCCTACCTGGGAGCTCCTGCAGCCCTGCCTGTGTGTAGGAACAAGGATGTGCCAACATTTGGTCCCGAAACTGCAAATTCAGAATGAAGCAAGGAGCAAAAGAAGTGACAAGATGAGCTGTTGTGGAAAATGAAGGGAAGACTGTGAAAATGGTTATAATAAATAATAAGAAATGTTGCATGGGCCAAAGGAATAATAGATCAGCAATTGAAAGACTCTAAAAGCTGCTAGGAGTTATTGATAGACATTGTGTAAGACAAAAAAAAAAAAAAAAAAAAATCCCTGACAGTTTTGCCTTCATGTTCACAAAGGTGGATGGCAGGGCATATGCCAGAATGAAAGATAAATTTCCTTTTGCATAAAGAAGAAATATTGAAGGAAACCAAGCAGAGGTGATGGAGAAATTAAGAGTGTTAAAAGACCCTGAAAGCATGTGGTCCATGTCAAACCCCTTTCAGGATTTTGAGCTGAGTCAGCAAAAAGCAGGAAAAATCTGTTGAGGGAAATGAGAACGTCTTTGAAGACCAGTAATGGAGAGGTTCCTGCAAGTGTCAAGTCCAGAGGTCTGAGGAAGCTTTCCAGAAATGAAAGCCAGTGGTACAGAGGAAGGTACCTTGCATGGCTGGGAGGCCAATGTGTATTTTAATCTGGGGTTGCAGTAGAGAAATAGTTAGGAGAAGTTATTAGTTTAATTAAGGAAACCCATCAAGGATTAAAAAATTGGAAGCTACGCCAATAAAGAGAGAAGAAAACTGACAGCGGCTTTCTGAGGAATTAATGCAAATCAGAGGCCAGGGAAAGCCAAAAGATATAACTTCTGCAGTGGCAGGAAAGGTTGGATATAACACAGTCGAGAAGCGTAATCGGGAGTAAAAGTGACGAGTGTGGGACATGCAAGTACCTGGTTGAGCACCGGGCTGGTGGGTCCTTGCAACTGAGCTACTGGTGAGGATGCACTGGCTTGTACTGCCCTGGCTGTGAGCTGGGAGAAGGTCTGATGCTGAAGGAACTTCAAGCCACAAGATAAAGTGATTATTTAACTTTAAGGTGAATTTAACTGAAGGAAGCACAGTGCAGAGTCAAGAGGAAGGGAATAAATACTACAAGGGTTTGAGGGCGCCTGGCCTGGCTGGGGAACCAGCAAGCACCAGTTCAACCCAAGCACTGATCGGGCAATTTTCTGTGTTTCTGCAAGAAGTTTCAATGAAAGATTTCTGATTTGCACACTCTTAATTAACTAAAATTAATGAAAACGCCAAGCATCCCTGAAGTAGGTAAGTGCAAGCTAAATAGCTACCATCAAAGTCTAACCACCAAACATGGTGTGTCAGACTTTTCAAAGGTTAACCAAAACTTCAACAAACTGGCTCTTCAAAAACTTGAATAAGTGTTTGGGGGGAAAATAGCATAATTTTGGTTCTCTCCAGCTGTCTGATGCCCTTTTATTTGGTATCCAAACAGCTTTAAAGCACTCATTATCATCTTGCCTAGAGTAAGCAGATAACAGGGACTATGGGAAGGACTTTGCCTACTGAATCTTACGTCTTTGTTTTAGGAAAACTGCCTGTTCTTCTACAGAAGAACAAAATGGGAGCCTGGATCCGTATTTGCAACCAGCCTCGACAAGACCTGCATGTCTTGCTGCTCACCTGTGCCGAGCTGCTACTGCGCCCCATACCTGGCCTTTCTTAGCTCTACTTTGTAGATTCATTACAGCTTTTAAGGATGAATCCACTCAAAAAGTCCCAGGAGTGCTTCAGGAAGTGACAGGGACAGGAGGGGGTGAGCGGCTGCCGGAGGGGTGCTGACCCAGGGGGGACGTGGGGCTACTTGAGGGCCTTGCTCTGAGTTCCAGAGGGCTTCTGGGTAGAGTTGAGGGGAGTAAATAAACGGGAAAGAAAGCCAAAAGAGAGTTTTTCCAGTGCCGCTCCACAGCACTGTTGCCTGTGAGGGAGAGCACCCCAACTGCCTCAGGCAGCCACGTTTGGTGAGGAGACAGCTTCCCCCAGCTGTGCTGCCTGTTAGACCCCCCCCATATCCAGGACTGATTAATTTGTGCCTCAGATGGAAGGAAATGAGGAAAAGAAGAAGAAACATCTCCCCATGGAGGCCAGCATGTGCCCCACTGTGGGCTGGGACAGGCTCTCCTGCCCGCGGGACGGCTGCCTCCCTGCACCCCATCGCAGACTGCTCCTCGGGGGGACCGGCATGGCTGCGCATAAGGCACAGCACCTGCGACGCGAGAGGCTAAACTTGGCTCAGCTTCTGTGAGCAGGTAAAGTCCTGGGTGGAGGGGGACTTTGGGGGGATTGTCACTCTGTGCCTATCTGGGAAATGGGCCCTGTGAGGCGGTGTAGGACTGGCACCATGTGGGCATGGCGGCTGGATCAAACCACCCCGCCATGGCGCCTCACGGCTGCGAGAGGCCGAGGCAGCTCTTGGGCGGGAAAGCGGCGGGTCTGTGGGGAGGGCGGCCGTGGCCTCTCCCCTCAGCTTGCGGGCCGCGTGGAGGAAGCCGCCAGAACCGCCTCAGCCGAGCTCGCCGGCTTGTGGTTGAGCCACTGCCCGCCGCCCGCCACTAGAGGCTGCTCCACACCTCATTAAATAAACACACAAACAATTAATGAAGGATGCCGTGCGAACGGGGCCCCGAGCGAGGCGGCCGTTCCTCCCCGCCGCCGGCTGCCCCTCGGAGCTGGCGGCGGGTCGGGGCGGAGGGGCAGCGGACGTGAAGGTCGGGACGCCCGCCGCCTGGGCTCTCTCTCCCGCGGGCAGGCTGGCGTCCGGAGTGGGGAGATTTTGACCTCCCTTTTCCCGTGTGCTGGAAAGATGCGGGGACATCTGTAAGAACTTACAGCCCCAAATAAGTGTATTTATATACAGCCGGGGTTCGGCTCTGGGATCCCAACAATCCCTGGTGGCTTTGCCAGGCAGAGTCTTGCAAGAAATGCATCTAAACAGATGCCCCGGCTTCCTTGCAAACGTCTCCTCTCGAGAGAGATTTGCAAGAGATTTTATTTGCGAGTTGAATTCCTTTGTCTCAGAGGAACTGGTGCATGTGTTGTTTGTTGATCAAGCTGTACCCCAGAAATTCATTCCCTTTTCGCTTTGGTTTAAAAAACAAAACAAAACAATCCAACCCAGAGATGATACGTTCATGTAAATAGCAGCCCTAGTGCTGTAGCGATCGCTTTGCCAGGCTGAATGCTATCAGCAAGTGTTGGTGTGCTCTGGTAACTTACACCAAGAAAGCTGCGGTTGTTATTAATCTCAGTTCTGCTGTGAGCTGCCGCTTTCACAAAACAATATACAACTTCATTCAAGCATGCTATTGTTGTTGTCTGCCTGGCACTTTAGGCTGCTGTGTGAGGGAAGGTTTTATACGCTCAACATTTACAGTAAGTAAATATCAGCATTTTCACCAGCCTCCTTCCTCCTCTCCCCAAAGCTCAGACTTTATTTCCGCTCCCCCCGCCCTCTTTTACCACCAACTTGATCTTATTAGTCTGCAAAATTATAGCCTTGTCATAAACCTGGCATTCTGAACTAAGGAGAGCCCCTAGCAGCAACGCTCATATTTTCATTTTGTCTTTTTCATCAGTGACGTTGGTCCGTTGTTTTTATTATTATTACTTTTTTTTTAACACCGCTCTGAAAGGATAAAGCTGGAAAGCCCTATCCATTTCCTAGAAAAGCCAGTTTCTGTCTGTCAGCATCTGTCATGCCGTGTACCCTATTATTTAAAAACAACTACATCAATGGACAGACCAGACTATATAAGGGATTTCTCTCACTCTAATTCCCATATTCAGTGGCACACAGTATTTCTTGTTTAGTCTCTCTATGCTGCTAAGTGCACAGGAAGGCTAGACAAGAAATAAACATTAAAGAAGTGCTGGTATCCTTTTTTTGCAGACAGACAGGGAGATATTACTGCATCCACACTGAGTGGCTCAGGGCTTGAGGTTGCATCTGGTCACCACTCCCTGCCCCGAGCACGCTGCTTCCGTGTTGCAGAGATGCTCACTCCAGTTCCCAGCCAGCTTTTCTGCCAGGAAAGCTCACGGGCAAGGTGGGCCTCACTTGCTCGTTGGCTCTGCAAGCACTTCACACAGTAAACACTGCTCTGCAAATTCAAGGCCACAAATGAGTGAAGATGATATAGATGTATCTTGGAGGCTTCAGACTTACTTGCAAATTAACATCATTTCTGAGAGGCAGGTGTGATTTTATCTTTGTGGGTAGCTAGGAGGGGAATAGAGTCATAGATACATTATGCAGTCATTTCCTTACACTTTAATGGGGGCGGGGGGGAAGAGAACTGACATATGAAATGTGAGAAGTCAAAACTTAGCTGTTCAGTTAGGGAGACTGCAGAGGGACCATCGCCTGGGTCTGTGGCAGGGAAGAGGATTTTCTGGGAAACAAAGGCACTGTCAGCTTTCGTGTCTGTTCTAGGCAATCCTAGCGTTAGGCAGCATTGCTCTCTGCCTTTTAGTAATTTTATGGACCTGATATTTTAAGGCACCAAAGGGAACGATGATGTTCATTCAACATGTGAGATTATAAAATGGTGAAGTGTTTGTTTGCTTGGCCTGGATTGGTAATGTCTACTTTAGAGAGCTTGCTGTTTTATTATCCGCTTTCTGGTGGAGAATACCGGAAACAGAGAAACAGCAGAATTATTATTATTTATTTTGTTGCAGTTAGGTTTTTATGAAGATAGGTGTGCAGATGGATATATAGATATGCCTGAGCAGCTGCAAATATAATACAAAAATACGGGATTTGCTTGCCAAAGCTGAATTCCTGCCAGTCTTTGAGTCCTTTCCTGGGACACTTGTTTGCTGAAGAACACCAGTGATTTGCTTTAACGGAGTATAAAAAGCATGCACTGGTGCAAGGAAGACTTGTGGGCGGAGATGAATAGATGGACCATGTAGGCAATGTGAGTTCTCTTTCAACAGTTCATCGTTGCAGTCATTGTGCAAGGTAGATTTTTTGCACCTGTGAAGAGGTGGGTCGATATTCACTGGGTCATTTGGGAATGGAATTCTTTCAGGCTGGGTTGTGTGATAGTAGCAACACATGCACGTATATATATTTTTTTGCACCTGATTGTGCATACTGTTGTGAGTAGAAGTACCCAGGCACTTTCAGGGGAAAAAAAAAAAGTCTGCTGATTTACATATATAGTATATGTTCCTATAAAGCAAGGTGGCTGGGCAATGTGATGTTTTGCTACAATGGGTGTCCATTTCTGTTAGCTGTGTATTGTTTGAAGGAGTAAGTTAAATTCTGCCTCTAGGTACATGCATGTACGTCTAGGTATATGCGTTTGATGTGGAAATTGAGAAATCTTAGCTGATGAGGTGTTGCAGGTGTGCAGCTGGGGGCAGAATTGAGCCCATGGTTAGTACAGCCATACAGGCATCACTTCCCTTCCTTCGTTCCATGGATGCTGTTTCTAATTGTGAAATATTCCCCTTGTCTTTCTGTTTTCTGGAAAGACCTCCTGTAGCATTTGCTGTGTTTATAGCTTTTTATGGGACTTGCGACTCTGGAGTTTCATTGCCGCTCCATAATCAATGTTAATTCTCCTCATTTTATGGTTTTAAAAATGTACATGCTCTACTCTTACAAACTCTGTAAAATGCCATTAGTGTTTCTTGGGATGATCATATTTTGTTTACAGATGCCTTGCTATTGTAAGCCTCTGTCTTTCTATGGTACAGTTACCAGAAAATGGATTAAAAATTAAATGAACATATTGCTTTGTTTGTTTGTTTTTAATGAAAGCTGTTTTCCAATTAGCTCCTTATTTGATCAAAGATTGCATCTGAGTTAATTGTGTGGTTTTGCCCAGTTTATGATCCTTTCTCTGAGATAACTGGGTCAAGTTTTGTTTACATTGTGACCCACGTAAACTCCATGGTAAACCACACTCACACCTCTTTCCCAGGGCCAAAGCAGTGCATGCCTGTAAACTGAAATAAATGCACAACTGTAGGGATATAGTTATTTGATGTCAGCATGTCTCACTTTTTCAAGAGAATTTTCATCCTCAGCTCCAACTCACATTCAGTCTTTGGGTTACATAGATGAATTTTATAGCATTTGCTAGAGGCAAGAGATTGTCCACAAATTGTGTGTGCCATTCGTTTATATCCCTAGCGATGTGTGTGTGATGGAGAAGCTCTGCTTTGGACTATCTCAGTTTGAAAAGTCTTGCAGCCGTCTTTTAAATGCACTTGCAGCTTGTCTTGCAGTGCCGTGCCAGGCTTCAGACTCTTCCTCTTTCAACCTTCTCCAATGTTCATTTCTTCCATCATGGGCTCCCTTCTCACCACACAGCTTTGAAAAGGTGAGAACAATTTGTGAGGCATGGCTGATACCAGCTTTGCCCACAGCACTCATCGCTGCCAAAAGTAGTTAGGAACCCTGCATTTGATATCCTCCCACTTGATGCTACTGTGGCCATTCTTACCAGGGCCACTGTCCAGCTGCTGTGTCTCCTAGAGACCATCATTTTGTGTCCATGTGATGGCTGTCTTGAACAGAAGTTGTTAAAGACCTTTTTCTTTTTATACTGTCCCATCATATGGATTGACTTTAGAATCAGTCTTTGCATCAACAACTGTGTAGATATTATTCACAGACTGGTGATCTTTGCTAGAAGAGTTCGGCTATCTGTGGGGATAGACATAGCCACAGAGAAATTGGTAGAGGTTTGATGACCTATGTTAAGCAGGAAAAAGAGATCATTGCAGCAATTGTATTTGTGGCACATTGTCAGTAACCAGCTTCCTGATCACTTGTGTCAAAATATCACAATGAAGTTTCCAGAAATCAGTCCTTTTTGGCTGCTTATCAGCTGATGATGCTCTGTTGTCTCCATGAAATGTGTGGACAGGAACTGCAATGTCTGTAGATGACCTGAAATATATAAGCCCTTTATCATACATATTGCATTTAATGCTGCTTTTGTCCTTTTAAGTAAAACATTCCCAAGCAACTGGCTGATTTTTCAGTGTCGTAAGTTACTCTCTTGGCTTTCTGGTGGAAAAACGTATAAATATTGTTATAATGATGTTCCTAGTGACTGTTACAGTGTTGAGTGACCCATCACAGTCAGATATTCTGCTGGGTTTGTATGGCTGTTGTGAAAATGACATTCAATTAATTTGGTTAGCAATATTAAAATTGATTATTGTCCATGAAAATGATAATTGGGAAATCAGTTATTGATTAACATAAGACCAAGATTCCAACTGTCTGAGCATAGTTGCAACTTTTGTGAAAAAAACCAAACAAACCCCACTTTTCGTGACTCCTGCCATTTTACGTGAGAGATATGTTCCCTTCATTTAGTGCATTGTTCCAGAGTGGATCCTCACCCATCTTCTCTCATGGGCTAGAGGAACCGGTCTGGATAGTAAATATGAAATCTGTGCTGACGTCTTTGCTGACAACACCTATTTCTTCATTTCTTCTTTATGCTGTTGCTACCTAGATGTCCTATCTGACACCCCAGGGCTTCCCTCCAGGCTTAATGATAGGTAACAACAGAACAATTAATCCAAGAACACCTTGTTCTCTACCTACTTGGATGGGAAGGTAGGAAACTGTTTCTAATTCTGGGTCTCTTGAATGGAAAGAAGCACTGCTTTACTGGCACTGTCTCAGGAGTCGAATGTCAAAAATGCTGCTATTTTCTTATGTCTGCTATTAAAAGCGAATGTAATACATGTTTTTATAATTAGTATCAGCGTTATTATTGTGCTTACACTAAGAAGCTCAGCTGTTGACTTAGCCCTACCTATGTAGGGGCTGTACAAAACACATAGTTAAAAGGAAGTCTTGGCTGTGATGAACAGAATTCGTTACTTGAATATGAGTAGAGATTCTGTAATTCTGACTGCAGATGATCCCAAGTAATTCGACAGTCATGATGTTGCTCCAAATTGATACCACAATAGCAGAGATGAATCTGGCCCAAAGTGTCTCTCTAGTGTGTTCCTTTAGTAAATTAATATTACGTTTTGTCCCCATTCCTTCCGTGGAGTGCCTTTGCTGCTGTATCTCGCAGCACTCTTCAGGGACGCGGCGAGGGTATTTTGCAGAGACAGTGTCTAGCTTTGCATTCATGTCTCTTCGGAGAGAGTACCTATGATGCCTTTTTGGCCTATATTTCATATTGTTCTCTGCGAATAACAGGATCTGATGATTGAAATCTACTACCTGGGATCTGAAATGAATTGTTTGCTTTCTCATGAAACGTTACGCTTCTCCATTTCCTTCCCCTTTGCACAGATATACATATGCGTGCATTCACACAGACACACTGGGGCTTCATCATACAGCAAATTGCTTATACACATGTAAGCAAATATCTTCTCAAATCATCTCTTATCACCAAGTGGGGTGTGGTGCTTGTTGTTCAAGGGGTTGAGGTTGCCTTTCAATCTGCCAGGGCCAGCCTGACACCAAAAATAAACAGCATAAGCCTGGAACGGTTGTCACAAGGGGCAGAGAGAACTTGTCAGGCAGGAGTGTGTGAGCCGGCAAGATGATAATGTGGCATGACACTTCTGAAATGAGACACCGGTTGCCATGGTGAGGAGTCAGGAGGGACTATCTCTCCAGAGGCTGAAATAAAACATGCTTTAAATGATGTTTGATTAGAATTTAGATCATGTAACTGAGTGGCTGGACCTTTTTTTTTTTTTTTTCTTTTTTTCCCCTCCCTTTACTTGTTGTCGTTGTCGTCTTTGGCTGCTGGCAGAGTTCACTTTGGGAAGAAAGGGCTCTGGGTCCGGAGCAGCCCCGGTTGTAACCCCCCTCACTCCACCACTTCCAGCGTGCTGAGAGGTTACTTAGTTCCATGCCCAGTCAATTATGCTCCTTGCTAACTCCGCTTGCATTTTCCACTTGAGTCCATCATAGTTTAAACCAGTTAAAAATGATTCCCTCTGTTCTGAAAAACAGTTAATCAATAACACCCTGAGAATATTTCTTGTCTTCGTTTGCTTTCCCTGACCAGTCTACTCAGAGTATCCGTCATCTTGTTAATACATATTAAAAATACAGCCCATGAAGGCTTATGCACAATATCCTTCTTGGACTCTTCATATTAAAGGAGTGTGTGTTTATGTGACAGTCTAAGTGGTAAAAGGAACCTGAAACAGAAAGAATTTGAGAGAATAATGCAAAACAATTGTCCTTGTGGCTTTGTAAATGGAATGGGACATTTAAAAGTAATTTTAGCTTTCTTTATAGTTTTAATGCAGCACACAACCAAATGTATTCTTCATGTCTTTCCCAGCAGAAATGGATAATAAAAGCGCTGGTTCTGGGGTGCAGAACTTTCTCTGTGGTGCTTTTTGGTATGTCCAGACGTTTAAAAATCTTGAAGCAGGTATCCAATGTCTGGATAAATCTGTTGGAAAACAATAGTCAGCCAATTCCAGTGCTGCCTGGATGCAGACAAAAGCACTCAGCAAAGAAGGGCAACTGTACCAAGTTCTGCTAATTTCAAGATCACCTGAGGGCCAGCTATTTATTGATGTAAATCAGCTAGCTTAGCTGGTGCTGATGCACACAGAGTACCAGGGCCTCAGATTTGCTGGGTGTCATCTGGGTAATCGGTTGTGAGTGAAAGGTGTTAAAATACAGGGGATTTTTTTTTTTTTGGTTGCTGGAGTGAACGGCGTTTGATGACTTACTATTGGGAGTCATTGTTAACTCCACATTGGATAAGTCAATGCAGAAGCAGGTGTTATTGGCAATTTTTTGACTGAAAGGCAGAAAGTCAAACGATTGAGACTCTACTATAGCCTACACACTGGGTGGAAGTACTTTGTACAATGGTAAAATTCCTGTGGAACTGTGAACAGGGGTGTGTGTGTGGCTAATAATGATATTCTTACATACACACTGCAAATGAGCTTCCCCTTTATCAGCACATTTAAATTGTGGTCATTTGCTTTTGTAATTGAAATAGTTACACCAGGCCAGTGAACGTGTGACTACAAGTATGTTTTTCTCGGCTATTAAAATCTCTATGCAAGACCATGCTGATTAGAGTTTCTATTGTGTGTATTTAGAGGAAAAAAAGACTATATAGTGGCTATGCATGAGACAGAGTGTATTCCAAGAGTCAGAGGATGCCCTGTAATTTATGAGAGACAAAGAGGTACATTAGATATTGTTAGAATACATAATAATCCTCTGGCAATAATTTATTCGGCTTGCAAGGTTAGGATCTCCATAATTCTTGGTTGCACTCTAATGAAGACTGCTGATGCTTATTATATATTTTTGTGTACATTAGAGGTACCTGTGAATATATGGATACTGTACTTGCCTCCTGCTACCCCACTACTCATGGAGCTGCCAGTGAGACTATATTGTGTGGACCATTTGTCTAAATAGTCCAGGAAAGTGCATCAGTTGTATTGGCTTCTTGTCAGTGGTTCTCTGTAACTTTGTGCCCATAAAATCATCTTCTGCAGATTTAGCCTGGTTTTCTCACACTATTAGGTCACCCCTGGCTCTGGGGTGACACAAGCATCGTTAGGAAGTTGTGGTCTTCAGCAGTACATGCTGTCCATCTGCAAATACAGACACACCAGATAGATGTTCCCCCAGAAATTTTAAACTGGGTGCTCAAACCTGATTAATTTGTTGGTGGGATGGGGTGGGGTAAGGAAAAAAAGGAGGAAGGGAAGAAATCAAAACTTTCCTTCCCCCCCAGAACTCAGTGACTTTCCATAAAACTTTTGCTCCAAAATCAGTTTATGATTCCACCCATAAAGTCATTTCCAGGTGATTTATTACCATCTGATAGTCCACTCCAGGATTTTTGGTGACACTACATGGGTCTTTTGAGCTTTATGTTCAAATTTAATGGTGATCACTGCAGCCAAATGGATGAAAAATATCCATTTCTTCACCACTGTTTCTTGTATTGGCCTCAGGGATTAGAAAAGTAGGTCTTTTATTTAGTTACACTGTCAGCAGCAATTTTGATGTGAGTTCAATTGCTCAGTTTGGAGTTCAAATGTTCCAGTCTGAATACAGCCGTGTGGGGTCGTAAAGCATCTTGAAAACTGCTCTGCTGCTTGCCCCACGTCTGCACGGAAAACTGCCCAGGGACTGTGATGGTCATTGCTGGGTCTAAATACCAAGTATGAGATGGAAGTAAAGCCAGAGAAGAACGGGAGAGTCCTTTTTGAAAGAACAACAGAGAAAACTGAGAGTGCGTGGGTGAGAACCTTGCTGAAGGCAGCATGGACCTTCAATGGGTGGGTGGGCCATACATCAAGCGTGTGCCTTTGTGTTGTGGAACAACAATGTGGAGGCAGAATGCGGTAGGGTCGTGGGAAGAAGTAGGGAGCATGTATCAGATGAAGCAATGGGCCGTATCATGTTTAGAGTCTTGCCCTACAGTAAAAATTCTTGGTTTATATACTCCAGAAGGGAGAAAAATGTTCATATTCACAAGGCAATGGAAATAAACAGGGAGAGAGAACTTGAGGTAAGGAGCTCAATGCTGAGAGAGCTGGATGAATTGGTAGAGTGATGCCAACATCGGAGTAATGAGAGGAAAAACAGTTTTGAATGGGGAAGCCTCAGTCTCTCACTCTCTTTATAGGTGGTTTTCTTCTGTTAGAGACTTGCAATCCTGGCAGCCTCATCTTACGACCAACATGTTTTTCTGCTTAGCTGATTGCAGTACATGTTATGTTCACATCATCCTTAAGAATCAGGGGTAAGGAAGGGGTTAAAATTATTTAACTATAGGGCTTTTTGTGCATATTAATTAGGTATTGCTCTATTTTATCGCTATAGTGCACTTTGTACAGCAGTTTTAAAAACGCTTATAAGTAATGTTTGCTATGGTTCCTGCAGCCTAATCTGCCAAATAATTTAGGTTATCCATGCCATGGAATTTACTTAACACTGACATAGAAATTAGCCCTGAAGTGCTGGAAGATCCCAGAGCTGCTGATTATGGTTGTCTGATAAGAGCATAGGCCTATAATGATTTTATACAATGTTTTCATCTAATGGTTCATCTGGTTTCGAAGGCAGTCAGCATTTTGATCATAGAGACGCACATTATGATCCTCACCACCAGTAAAGAGTCATGAGAAAAGCCACTCTTGCAGGCTACTTGGTTTGCAAGGCTATAATATTAAACGGCAGATTCTTGTAGCAATGCTGTGTCTCTGGCCTTGACTCAGGCAAGGTCCTGAAGTGGCACTACTTAAATAGCTAAAAGTTGTTTCTTTCCCCTTCCTGATTTGGGACTGTAATAGCTGTGGAGGTCAGTGAAGTGGCTTCTGTCAGTACAGGGGTTGATTTGCCTCTAACCTGGTACCTGGCTGATGCTGAAGACAAAGCTCTCTTCCACCACGGTGCTGCAGGTACTCAGGAGACAAGAGCTGCAGTCATTTATGATCCTTTTGCAGCTCTGGAGGAGGCAGATGCTTATTGTGGAGGTGTTTGCAGATACAGGGATCATGGAGACTTCTCTGAGGATTCCAGCAAGGCCAGGATTTCACCCTTGGTCCAAAGTGATCTGATCAGCCTTTTCTGCCCTGCCCTTAGGGTGACTACAAAAGCCTGGTCTCAGGTGGTGTAAGTCACTGTGGCTTCTCTGAAGCTGAGTTATGTCAGTTCAATCCACCTGTAGATCTCAGTCGCCTGTTTCAGGGCAATATTTCTTTCCATTAATTCTAGCTTTATCTATTTTTTTATTGAATCCACAGTGAGGTCACTACAGAACTATAAACCTCGATAACGTGTCTCTCTGAGAGTGCTTGATATCTGCATATGGCTGTCTAGAATTTACTCTGCCTATTGAACCTGAATGCATCTAATCAACTTCTGGGTACAGGGTTCTACAGGATAATTAACAAAAAGCAAAGAAGAAATGATCTGGAAATTATTATACAGTTTCTTGAAGCACCTCCTGTGGAAACAGATTTTTTTTTTCTTGAACTGAGCATTAAAACCTACAAGATTCTTCCACGGGGAATTTTCCAAGTTTTCTTTTCCCCATCACATTTCCACACTCTCTTGTCTTCCTTTCCTTTGGCCAAAGCACATACTGCTTCACCACAACATTTCCATGTGCTATTGTAGCACACAGCTCTTCTGATCCCACATCAGGTGTCAAATCTTTAATATGATTTCCTACATGTTTGACTAATCAATGCAGAACATCATCATGAAAGATAATTTTGCCCTCTGGCACTTCAGGGACAGGATAATGAGGCCTGGTGTTTTCCATTTTTTATTCTTCCACAAGAATCTACATTTTTTAGACCCAGCTAATTGATTTAAGTTCATGGAGGAGGGTTTTTTTCCCTTTCCCTTCCAGTATCTTGGATATTAATGGATTCTAGTGAGCTAGCAGAGCTGTGTGATCAGTATGTTTAGAGATTCAATATACTGCCGTTCTGACCTTTCAGAAGCCAGGGGAAAAACATTAGGCCCAGCATGTTGATCCCACATGAACACTGAAACCTCAGGCAGGTTGGAGCTGCTTGAGCTGGCTGGAGATGGGGTCTTTCTGCAAGAAGGGAGGTTTGTTCTCAAATCATTTGCCAAACAGGAGGGAGCTTAGTCTTACAACCCAGTGAGAAGTGGGGAGATTTATGGCCTCGCTTAGGCAACAGCGGAAGGTGGACGGATGGAAGCTGAGGCTTTCAGAAGAGATCAGGCACCCACGCATTGCTCTGAAAACCCTGGTCAGAGAGCATGGCGAAGCAGGGCGTGAGTGATAAACCATGGACACAGGCCAGATCTCTCAGCTCCTGCTCCCCTGATTTCATCAGAGGATGAATATCGTCATTATCCCCTTCCTTTTCAGCAGGCTGTGAAGCCTTGCTTTTTTTGGAGGAAAGCTGGGCAGGCTCCTCACTGATCATCTGTAGGGTTGAAGGAATGGGACAAAGCCCATTCCAGCAGTAGCTGAACTCCATCCATCTCAGCAAAAATACATGTTAGTCTAAATATCCTTCCCTGAGACAGTGTGAACTAGCAAGTAAAAAACTGTTTTACTTACTGAGGTACCACTGATAGCATGATAGCACTGACAGAACATTTCCCAGTCACAGATATTGTCCCTTCTGGCCACTGATCCACTAGGTCCACTGGATGAGACCTAAAAGGGAGTATATTCCTGCTGCAGCATGTACCTGAGGCTCTAGAAGGTGTGAGCTAGACATGTTTTTATGAATAATTCGTATATTTCTTCTGTATTTTACCCCCATTAACTAGAGTTATTCTTATATTATTATTTTTTTTAGGGATGGCAGCAGCTTATGACAGATTTGTTTAGGGTTAGCCCTATTCATAAATTAAGTGGCAGATAAAATTTAATTTTTCTTATAAGAAAAGTCTATAGCTCCTTAAATTGCTCATTTAACATCACTGAAAAGTAATACTCCACTTTAGAATGGACATCGTATTAACTTTAAAAGGCCTATTTAAAGTGACGGTTGTCAGTGAGTGAAAGCCAGATATGGTAATTTCGAGTTACAAATCAGAGTGAGGAAACTGTAGAATGGACAACCTTGTTAACACAAGCGCGACGGAGGAAGCACTGGGGTCAGAGTGCCAGCACAGAAAGGAATAAAGACACAGCACCAAAAATATGTCCTATAATTAGGGCAGCTGTAAGAGTCAAGGTTGAAGATTCTTCACCATGACATGTCTGATATAGAAAAAGTGATAGCCAAGAGTAATCACTTACAGGCACCGAGCCTTAAAGGAGCAGCACTGCACTTACCCTGGCTGGGGCAGGGAGCCTGTAAGACAAAGAACAGGGGGGCATGGGGTGATTCTGAAGCAGTGCATGTGGGGAAGGCGGTAGGGAGGAGCTGGAAATTTCAAGGGTCAACACTCAAAGGGACTGAAAACTAGAAAAAAATTGCTCATTCCGCAGAGAGGTTTTCTGATCATGGTGTGGAACAGAGTGGTTTCTCACAGAGCGGGATGGGTTACCCTGTATGCTGGTGGGGGTATCCCGGGTTTGGATCAGAGTGAGTGGGCACAGAATCACCCCTGGGGGGACTCCGAGGGAGGAAGGTGACAGGAGGAGGCTGAAACAGTGGGTGTTTGTACATAAAAGGACAGACATAGGCGTGCATCTGTATGCTGTGCAGCAGGAGAACAGGAGCTGGGCAAGGGAGAATTTGGTGGGCACACAACCGCACAGTCATTTTTTATGGCACAGAAAGGATCCAACCGCCAAGCAACGAGCATCAGGAGGGCACACATCCAGTTGGATGAGCAGCAGAATGTGGGATGCATGATTGCTTTCCCTACCTCGGCCTTCCCCAGGGCCAGGTGTTCATGGAGGGTAGGGACGGCCTGCAGAGATCTGCCCCTTCATTTGGGTTTGGTAGGTAGTAAAACAGGGGCAGGACCAATCTGCAGCACGCTCCACACTTTCCATGGGAGTTTTCATGGACCTTGGGTGCATACACAAGAAAGGAGTGGGGAGCATTCCTCGGCATCCTGGCACTGCGGACCTGGAGAAGCGGGTGCGACCTGACCTGTGGAGGTTGTTTGACGAATGCTCTCTTCTCCTGTCTGCAATGCTCAGAGGACGATCCCTTGCCAGCTAGGTCAGAGTGGAGCAGGGGGACAAGGAGAGTGGAGGACATCTCCTTAGAACAATCCAGCTTCCTGGGAATCCTGTGGGATCTGTGGAAACCTTCCAGGCTTTCTGCCTCCTCTGTGACCCTTTTCAGCAATGGCTGCATAAAAGCCCCAGGAGGCCATCACAGGAGAAGCCCTTTGCTCTTCTGCTGCCTTCTGCTGTATTTCCTTGGGGAACGATCCAGTCCAGGCAGTTGTTGTGGAGTGACACGGGCACATGCTTTTCTCCCTCAATTCCCACATCCTCCAGGGGATCCACTTGAAAGGATAAAGGAAATTCAGGCTGAACAAGTACCTTACCCCCCAAACACTCTTCTTTCTCTACATTAAAGTGTATTCCACAAGAACTGGTGTAATGTAATGTAACCCACCTCCAGCTGAGCTTCCCTGTCCTGCATTTGAGAGCCCTCCAACTGGAGCAGGCACCCGTGGTCTCTGAGAGCTGGGCAGTGCTCGCTCTCCAACTCCACATTTCTGAATAACGCACACCACCTCTCTGGACAAGCCCATTCCTCGCCTAGGCTGAATAATTTCTTACAATATTGAAAGGTTTTTAAGTAACAATGATGAGCCCTTAAAAGAAGGACTGTTTGACCTTGCTTTGGGCTACTGTGTCCCCTCCCATTACTATCACAGATTTGGTTACCTGATATCAATTTCTGCCTACCTGCTTGTAGAGCCAAACCTTTCTTCAAGGGCAGGAGGATCAGCCTGCGTCTTTGGACATCTTCAGCATCCATCGTTTGGTTTGCAGAGTGCTCATGATGGGTTTCAAAGGCTGAAGTGAAGAAGCACCGCTCCTGCTCCTTTGCACAAAAACCCTGAGAAGAGAGTCACTGCGGCACCGGACAAGGAGTTTTCTGGCAGATCAAAGGCTATGAGTTGTTCAGCTTCCCATGCAGCCCCTTTGTCAGCCAGTTTATTTTGCCTTTGTCTTTGTCGACCTGTACTTGGGGACGCTAATTCGATTTTCCATTGAGAGGTGCAGATATCTATATTATTTTCCTAAAACTCCAGAGAATATTATAAATTTCTTTTTATTGCTTCCAGCCATGTTATTTAAAGTAATTAACCTTAATTTATAAATTTTTATATCAAACTGCCTTTTAACTTTTAGAACTGGCAGGAGAAGTCCATTTCCCAGGGCTCCTAATAGTTCTCCATTTAATCAAAATTCATCCATCAGATTCCAGTGTTAAATCATCTTTTAATTGGGAGTTACATTCTGGTTAATAGTTTTATAATTCGCCGCCTCTAATAGTTTTTACCACAGGGATCTACTCCATTTTTTCTCACTCTATTATTCCTGGTGTTCAGCAGGGACATTTTAAAAACGTTCACTTCCCCTGCCTGTTCTTTGTGATCTCATTAATTCTTGATAGCAAGTTCCCTTTCTCCTCATTACTGGAGCATAACTACCTTTATCACTAGGTGAAACCTTACTCATTTCTACAAGTGCTCTCCAATTTGTTGTTTTTTTTTTTTCCTCTTAAAAAAAATAACAATCTGCAATTTATTTCAGCAAATAAGATTATATGTACTGTGTATGGTCTTGGCACTTGATGTTATTGAGATTTCAGACTGGAGATTTTTGGGGCAAGAACTTTCTCAAACTTTGTGTTTGCGCAGTGTTTCTCACAGCAGGGCTCTGACATTAGTCGGGTTTTCTAAGAGATACATCCAATCAAAAATATAAATTACTAATACTTGTGACATAAGAGAACAATCCAGGAGTCAAAGAAATTGATTGACAGGAATGGCAGATCTTTGTGGAGGGAGTCATTCGATGTGAACCCGCATGCCTTTTGCAGAGTATGTGCTGTTAACTGCTACTGACGTTCACCAGCACGGAGAGGAGCAGAATCAGGCCTCGGCACTTTTTAATACCAAATGCTGGCTTACTTGCAGATGAACTCTGCAGTGTAGCACTTAATTGTCAGACAGGCTGCATGCAAATGGCCTCGCTCGATGCAGCTAAGCAGTTAGGGCAGTGTTACATTAGCTTGGTATCCTCCCAAAACAATAAAAAGAGCCCAAGGAGAAGTAAATAACGTTGTATATGAGGTAGTAAAGCCAAGCTTGTCGTTTTTCAAAAAATGCCTAGAATTAGCGTAAAATTAAATTTGAAACCTTAATCCTCCAAGGGCTGATTCTCAATTTGCAGATCCACAAAACCTCTGCAAATTACCCTACCAATCCTACTGACAGTCTTATAGGAATATGTTATATTGACTACCCAAAGTCAGCCTCTGCAAAGAAGAGTACACTGTAAAGTGCCATTGGTAAGAGTAAGGAAAAACAATCTCCCAAGGTTTATATCTTAGTCCCTTGAACAGTCCTGTAGAATAATTTCATATATAACTTCCTATAAGAAAAATAGGATGGACAAGTGTAAACAGAATTATTATACAATTATAGTGGTCCTCAGAATAACTATAACGCTGTCCACAGTAATTTTTATGTCTCCATAAACTACTAGCGCTGCAGTATTCTTTCAGCCCTTCTTTCGCCCCACGCGGTAATGTAATAACTTTGCCTACTTAACGTATGCATCAGTGCGGTAATTTGATATGACAATGATTACGAAATACTCCAGCAGTTTTAATTGACTAGTGTTGAGATCGTATCACCAGAAACAGACAAGATCTTATCTCATGTATGACTTCCATCCCACCTGACTGTTACAATATTTATGTTAATAAGGATCGCGGGCATTAGCCCAGTATTAAGTCCTCAGCTGTGGTAACTACATTTAGAAGCAAACAATAATTTCACAGACTGCTGGCCACCCTTTCCTTTGAGTGCAGTAGTGATAAATAAATAAATAAATACTTAGCTTTTCGCTAGGTACAAAATATACCTAAGGAGTTTTTATGTCTGGAACCCAGATTTTGGGATTTCTTATGAGAAATATTACAGTAATTCAGCAGTTAAAAAGTTGCCAAAGCTTGATACTGTATCTGAAGAAATTACCATAGAAATCTAAACCGGTATTATGCCTCTTGTATGCATTGCAGGCATACTATTACCTCCTCTTTTGTTCCTGCTGCAAACATTTACTTGGAGAGACCTTATTGTCAATGAATTTTTGACAGAGGTCAAAGTCTTTCTGAGTGAAACTGAAAGAGGTCCAGGACTTATATCAAACAGCTGACAGCATCAACAATAGTGTGTTTACTCATCCTTCATGCTGGAAAAATTAATTAAAAGTGTTTGTGAGATGTTTTGAGCTTGCAGAAGCCTTATATACTTTTGGTAATGAGCATGCCGGTCTTATCTGTGGGTGGAGGAAGCATTGCAGTTGGCGATAGATCTGTTGACTGGAGATCGTTGGGGTTTCTTTGGTGGGGGTATTTAGCAAAAATGCGATTGAGTGTTACGATGAGTCAATGTGCGACTCGGGTAGGAGATCCCCCATGGATTTTGTTTCACGCTGCCGGCAGTGACTCAAGTGCCAGGGACAGACGGGTCCCATGGCTGCTCTGAAGCTTTGTGCAGCCACATGGCAGTTGTAGTGTGAGGAATTAACTTCTCAGAGGTGCATAGTAAATGGCGACAAGTTTTTCCTCACTCTGCCAAGTGTCTGGCATAGCCACGAAAGGGGTTTGTTACAGCCTTTCCATACTGAAAAGGATGGCCGTGGGGTGCGTGCAGTGTGCTTCGCAGTGTACTTATGTCTGCAATCGTTCTGAACTACAGCCAGAAAATTAAGGTTCAGTTTACCAAGAGGTCTGAGAAGTAAATGTACAGCTTTCACTGCCATTTCTAGGTGGCAGTCTGAAGGGAGAAAATGCAGCAGTCTATAGCAAAACATTTGTGAATCAACCTGTATTTTTTTACATCTTTTTAAAAAGGTCCAAGAGTGCAAGTTCCCTGAAACATTTGTTAATTTTATAATGTTATAAATTCTTCCCAGCTTTAAAATACTCATTCCGACAGGAAGTTGGTCATCCAAAAAACCATGCAGAAATGTGGTCGCTCTATTGCATCACTCTGTTACATGCCCATTCTGTTAGGACTTCATGGGATCTTAGTGTGTGCTTAAATGCTGCCCTGCAGAGAAATTAAGACTTCAGAACACAGAAATCAAAGCACGTATAATTGTTCATTTTTTTATTTTGACTGATGTGCACTCAGGGCTGGGTCCTTGCGGTACTTAACCTCCTCCTACTTTTGGGTGATTTTAGTAACAGGGGAGAACACTCTGTCCTTTTAGGTAGTTATGTTGAAACCTCTCAAAGGCTTTACAAACTCTTCTGAAAAAATGCTGCAAGTTTTAATGAGATGTAGTAACTTTTTTATAGATTTTTTGAACTTTCCTGTAAAATTATTGTAATCTTCGAGAAAGAGCTTTATCCACCTTCATGTATGCATATGTGTGTAGGAGTATAAAAAACCTTGTTCTTAATTTGAGTGTTTCAGGATTATTTCAATGAGATGTGACTGATTTTTTAAGGAGTTTTGTTGGTTTCTGGCTTTTCTATGCAGTTTTTCATTAGAGAACTTTTTTTTATGTATCTTATAGAGATGGGAACTTATGAGGATTTATCTAATCATGCGTCACTGAGGACCTTGGACTCATACTGCAAAGTCCTGGTTGTTGGTCACTGGCAATCATAAGCCTCCCAGGAGCCTCTGAAAGCGTTGCTTTCTCTTTCCTATCTACAGACGGGGAGACCATGGGTAAAGTTTCAATGTTCTGTATTTTTTTCCCTGTAAAACACTGGCTACTACAGTATTACAGTCTTTGTCTTCACCTGAAGTGTTCAGTGGTAGGAGACGTGGGTCATGGCAGACTGTCCCAACAAAATAGCTCAATGTATCCTGTACTTTATCTTGTACTTTCCTCATATGAATAAATCCACTATGAAATCAGTGCTTCAAAGCTTTTCTGGGCCAGCAGGCTAAGCACCTTGCAGACTCATGTCCCAAATTCAGATAAATCCCATCAGTGATGCAAATTAAAGATTGGTTGGACATTCAAACCAGTGCCTTTCATTTTGTGAATATATATATATGTACACACTTTTAATATTTGGCCACTTAAAATATTCATCAAGTATTTTCATTCTGTTACTCTTCACTAATGCATTTTTAAACGCATTTCTCTCGAATCAGCCCAGTCTCCTCTTTCATGAATCCTTATCTCTGTCCTGTGGGCATCTATATCCCTGCCCTAATGTTCCACTGTACAAGTACTGAGCTGTTCATAACCCTAATCATACAAAACCAGATGATTCATTATTGAAGTGGATGAAAGAAGGCATTAAATATTGGCATAAAGGAGAAAAGATAAACTGGTACTGGAAGGTTCCTCTCTATTAGCTAAAGTGTTTGGGGACACCACAGAAATAAACCTAGGGTTATAAATATTGCCCTTGATTAGGAACCTGCAATGAAATCCAGGAGAATGAACTTCTGTGCCCCAATTAAGAAAGTGGTCTGTCTGTGAGGCTCTCACTGTGGGATCAGGGCTGGTTAGGGGTGGAACGTGCAGCAGCTGTCCTGGGTACAATAGTTAAGGATTTGGGCACAATGTTACACTGTTGTTAACTGTGGGCATTCACAGTCATGAAATAACTCAGGAAATACTGAAAGCTAAAAAAATCTTGTGGGCTCTTTTGAACTGCACTGCGAATGTTAGGGATCTTCATCTCTTGGCTTTTCCTGTCAGGAGGAGGATTAAGGACTTCTTTTGTTTTTTTTTTAAGGCAAAAGGCAGCTGAATTCACTGGACTTCAGGAGCTGAGGGCATAAGGAGAGGATCAGATCTTGTAAAACTTCTGATTAAACAAAAAAAAGAGAGAAGCAACCCGGTACTGAAGAATTGCACTCCTGTAGAAGGACGCAGTGATTGGGAAGGTAATAAATACCAGCACTGTTTACCATGCTGGTCTCAGATATGAGCTAGGAGACAATGTCTGGGTGGCCAGTAGCAAGTTATCCTTTGATGTATCAGCCCAAATCCTGAAGATGGGCCTTTAACGAGAGGCCAGTGGCTGAGCAGGGCAGCAGGTGCTGGGGGGCGGGCAGGGAGGTCAGGCTGCTCCCCCGCAGCAAACCTGCCTGCCCTTGCCATCACCAGGGCCTGCAGCTGCGGGCGGTTAGCAAGACCTTGGGGAAATAAGAGCGGAGCTGGGGGACCAGTCTCTCCCCTCCAGTAGGGTGAGTGGTGCATGTGCTGGGCTGCTGCAGGCTACTGGGGCATTACCTGCATGGTGCATGCCTTGGAAAGTGCATGTAAAGCTGCTGCTTTGGCTCCGAGGCTTGGGTGTGAAGCTCATGCACGCGGTTCATCTGGAGGGGAAGGTAAGGTGTTACTGCTCTCTTTTCTGGGGCTGGGATGTGGAGGTGGTGGGTATTGCTATAGCAATATAGTGTGGTGTCCCTGGCATACATAGCAGGCTTGCTGTATGTCTGTGTTTGGCTTCTTGACCTTGTGCTTGGTAGAAAGCAGCTACTGAGGGGCTTGTAGGGCTCTGATGTTTTGTTTCTCCTTCTCTGGCCTCTGGGGATGGGCCTGGAGGTGTAGGGGCTGGCAGCCCTCTGCAGCAGAGTGATCTCTGTCTCTGGGCCACCTCTAGGGTAGGGGCCAGAGTCTTCTCTGGAGAAGAGGAACACTCTGAACTTCCTGGGTGGGAAGCCCCTAAGTGTTCAAAATAAGTATGTGGGACACAATTTTATTCCCCTTTATCACTCAAGTGGTTTCTGAGCAGTGCTGTTCTGGAGCCCATGAAATAACTGTCCCTCAGACTCAAATGACATGTCTCTGGAAAGCCAGGGAATTGGGCAGTTGGGAAAACAGTCCTGAGCATCAGTTCTCCCTGCCAATGTCATGTTCAGCTATGTGCTGTGATGTAAGGCAGCCCTAAATTACAAGCAAACAAACAGAAAACCCTGTTGTTCTTCCTCTCTCTACTGTGTGGGCAGAAACTCATCTGGTAGCCTGTAACAAAATGCCTGGGTGGGTAGCAACTGGGGAGGCGGTTCAAACCACTCCTCCTGTGGAGATGCTGCAATTTAGTGAATCGTTAAGAAATAATACAGGGTATATCACTCTCTCTTGTTCTCTCCACACACTCAAACAGAAAACATGCAACATAATCTTGTGTGTTTATTTCGGGTGAGGGATAATGCCCTTCAGAATAAACACCAGCGATTTTTAAAGGAAGCAAAATGCTCTGTCTGCACTCCCCTGTCCACCAGCTGACTGCTGTACCTTTTGCCAAAAAGTGGCAGTGAAGGGAGGAACCCTTACAGGACTAATTTAGTTAAAATTTACACTCCTTGATTTTGTGCCTCTTCTTTTTCCTCCCTCTAGTTTTGTAGCTATGATGCAATATTGATCCAAAGATCTATAGGATCATACCATGGCTCCAGGTGGGTGGCAGAATTGAGGCTAGGCTTCATTTCCGTCTGAATGGTGCAGAAAATAATTCCACTTTCCAGCTTTTATTGCTCAGAACATTGCATTTCTCTCATTGCAGTGTATGGGAATTAGCTCTGGAGGAAAGAAATGATCCCCCCCCCCTTGATGTAGAGTGGAGCAGAAGGATTTAGGAAGAAGTAATGTAAGAAAGCAGACAGCAAGCTCATTGCTGTTTGAATTAGGTGCAGCTGGATTGCTCTAATGAAATGGGACTTCTCATCTGGGGTTCAAGTGGTGTTTCTGTGGACGGATGGTCCCCAGACTGCAAATTCCTTGTCTGGCTGGGATAGCTTCTTGCAATAGCACAGTGTGTTAAATACAATAATAGCAGAGGAGCATGCAGTTGTTCAGCTGTGTTCTAGGTGTCAGTGTGAGGGGATGTGTGATGGAAATCAGCAGGACTGCAGAAGATAGAAATGCCTGCAGCTGGAAAATGCCTCTAACCATCACTGGTACTCAGGCCAGCTCAGGTGGTCTGTGTCAGCTGTGGTCATTTGACTGCATCACAGACCTACTTGCACATCTTGAGCTGTCTGGGACAGACTCTCCTCCTGTGTTTGAGTGCGTAACACAGCTGGAGCTTGGTCCCCACTGGGGCTCCAGTACCAGCTGTCCTGAGGCTGTGTGTGTTTTCTAGAATGGCTCCAGGCTATATTAAACGCTGGCTTTAGGGGCAAAAGGAACCTGATGGCTCTCTGGAGCCAGACAGGTTGCCTTGAAAGTAATAAAGTTATGCAGATGTGAATTTGTAGGTGGGAGAGAAACCAAGTGACAGTGGAGCAAGAAAGTATGTATGTGAAGATGCAGACACCTAGCGCTGCATACTCCAAGTGCCCTTCATGATACTTCACTAATGTGCACAGAAAGGCCACCACCACGAGGCTGGAGAAAAACAGATGATTAAGCTGCTTCTTGTGAAGTCTTGTGCTTGTTCTCCTTTCAAATCATCATCTTAGTGGTAGGGTGGCGAGTTGCTTGGTTCTTTTTTCCCCACCCTACAGCAAAGACATGTGCGTGGCTCAGTGACTGAGGAGAGCAATTGAAATGGTGACCCATATTGGACTTCTAACATGGACATAGTTCATTCAATTTGCTGTGTGAATTCAGTAAATCAGAGAAGTAATTTCCCTGCAAGAGAAGTGGGCTGCCACCTGTTCATGAACTTGGCAACCTTAAGTCACACCTCCAGTATTATATCCTGCTAGAAAAGTTTTCAACAGTTATTTCATGCAAAAGGGGGGTGAGGGGAGAAATTCAGTAGCGTGCTGAGGAAATAGTGCTGTCTGTGCCCAATTCCAACTAGGAAAGAAAGTAACTGGGAAAAGACTTTCAAAATCCAGTGGCATACTCTGATAAACATAGCTCACAGATAACATCATTAGCGTGTTAAGACTGGTTTTAGAAGCATGGATCCTGGGAACTCCTTGCCAGTGCCTGTCTGAGGCAGGAGTGGGGGGGAAGTAAAAAATAACCTACAAAGGGTTTAGGTTAATTTATGAAGGTTCATGTAACACTGTAACTGGCAAGATGCTAAATGTTTCTCTTATCAGAGAGGTGCTCTCAGGAGAATACCTGTCCTTATGAAACATTTACTTCTAACATAGAATAGATGCTTCTACTACCTGATGTCACTTTAGTCATGACACTTTACATGATAGCAGTGGGGTTTTCTTCCCCTCCCCTCCCTTCTCTACTGCTCACCCAGCTTGTCCCACCCATCAGTGTTACTGCCTAGGCAGGTCTCTCACGAGTGCTAATTGCATTAGCACCCTGAGCAGAGCCTGCTTCAGTGCTTCTAGATGAGTGTGTTTGAAGTGCACCGAAACTCAGGCTACAGGATTTGTGCTTTCTGTCAATGACAAGTGGAGCAAATATTGACAGTGCCTCTCAAAGACTCCAGTTACTATTGCTCTTGTTAATTCAGGGCAAAATTTATCCTCGTGCCAAAGACCCACGTTAAGTCTGTGCTATTGAAACAGCTGGACTTCCCTGTCCCATTTTTTGCTGTGTGGGTAATTTGGAGAATAAGGGCAAAACCTAAGAAAACCAAGGATGTGCTGTGGTCATCTGTGGGGCTTTTTTTACCTTTTTGGTTTTTTTTAGCCCATGCTCTGCTTTCCTGTTTCTGTTGGACCACTCGTGTGTACAAAAGTATAATATGTTTTGTTAATGAGACTCCATGCTCAGATAAATTCTTAAACCATTCTGTGGCCCAATGGAAAAGATCTCATTGCAGTGAGAGGCTGAGTTGGGGCAGTCCATGGAGCTTCCGCTGAGTTATTGACGCTTTCTGAGTTAACCTTCTAGTTTGAGTCTGGATTTGGCACTGTCAGACCAGTACTGACAGTGGTCTGCAGTGAACGCAGAGGAGCTGTTCCTGCTTTGTCTGCCATCAGGCCTCCTCGTTATGCTGCTGTGTCCCAACCAGCTTGAGTTGCTTTGTGCTTGTATATTTGGCTACTACTTATGCCTGTCTCGGGGATGGTGAATTTTGCGCTGTTGACTACTCCAGACAATTTTAAGTGGATTCGGGGCAAGAGAGAGGTTCTCGGTGAGAGCTTCTCAAAATGCTTAATTAAAGGGGCAAAGACGGAGGAAAAGACATTCCAGTCCTTGTGATTGTCAAATGCTGAAATAAGCTGCAAATCCTTGTCCGAGATGCTGGAGCATAGGCTTTGCTCCTGCTGGGGATTTTGGCCATGTGTGCTGAAATAAGAACAGATCTGGACTGGGGGCAGGTGAAGCCATTAGGTTAGGGTGAGGTGGTTTGTACTAGTCAAGATCAGCCGTGCTTGAAACCAGCTGGTTAGTGTATGGATTAGTTACTTTGCCCATTTAGTTTGATGTTTTTGCTCATAATTTGTGCCACTGTAAAAGATTGAGTGCCTTGCTCAGGCCCTAAAGCCTTGCTGTATCTTGTAATCTGGGATTTTGAGAACTTGGAATCATGCTAGAGGTCTACAGCACCAGAGACAATGGCAAACTCATCTCCAGCTTTGCTTCACTTACCAGATTTTGGAAGGCCCCGAGGGCTTCAAGAAGTGCAAGGGGAGGAGCGGGTGGAGGGTTTTTTTTTGCTCAAATTTCTAGTTTGTGTTATGTGTAAACTAAATTATAGGGTTCTCTGCATCAGTCTTCCTTGGATGCAAAATCTTGTGAAACTTTCGAAGAATTTTTTTTGACTCTTGTTACTTCGAATTGGGAATGGGGGGAGATGGAGACGGAACTACAAAGAACTAAATAGTCATTTTCCTCCTGAAGCTAGCAAACTTGTGGGTAATGCTCTGAACATCTATCTCTTTAAAAGACTCCTAGATTTAAAGAAGAAAAACCCCTAAAAAACAGACATGGAAATAAACCTGGATTAAACTGTCACTCATTCACAGTCTATCCAGGAAACTCATCCATGCCCCTACAGGTAGCTAGTTATCCCATCAGGAATTTCATATTCTTGTCTGAATCCTGGAACACAAATTGGTCCAGCACTATGGGTCTGCCTTGATTAGGGTCTGCTGACACAGATGTCCACAGCATGTGTTCCAAAAAAGCCTGCTCAAATAACTGCTTCTTTCCCCAAAGGGGTCAAAGGTTGAGATGGTCTTCCCAGAGCTTTAGCCAGGCTGTGCAAAGCATCTGCAAAGTTTAATCCCCTAACCTTTCCTTTTCTTCCCTCCCTTTTCTTTTTTTTAAGGACGGTATAAATGGAGTTTAAGGGTTTATCTTTTTTCTTTATAGAAAACAGCTATTATTTGTAAAGAACCCCTGGAAAAGAAAGTGCAGCCTTGCCTTTATCTGAGAGACAGTTGGGTTTTGGCTACTCTGTCAAGGATAAAGCCCAGAATACCTCTATATGCTTGTGCAAATATCTAATGTTGACATCTTTTGCCAGCTGCTGTTGTGGCTTCCTTCTCCTTGATGAAGAAAATCCTCTTGTGATGTGGCCTCTGAGCGCCATTATAATTAAAAGAATTAAAATTCAATTTGAGCTATTGTCGTTACACAATGCAAAGTTCAACACCACTGAAGGTTGATTTTATTGATTCTGTATTGGGTACTCCATGGAAATAAGTTACCTTGACACAAACATGGTATTGGCAGTAGAAGGCACAAATGGTCCAGCTCCAGCCCTTGCTCGCTTTAATTTTATTGTTAGCAGCACCTTTCACAAAGAGAAGTTGTGCCAGCATTTCTATCTTAAAGTATGTTTTTTTTCAAGATCACTTCAGTCCTCAAATTATCTCCAGCTTGAATAGCAATATAAGATTTACAGCCTTGGCAGAAAAATATATGTATGAGAGTTAAATGCTACAAAGCTTGTTAAAATTGCAGCTGTCAGTGGCAGCAAGGAACCTTGCTCTTTCTTGTAGCTTGAGTTGGTTGTCTTTGGCTGCTTTTCCCTTGCACCCTTACTATTCAGGCTTGCATATATCTATTTTCTTTCTTTAAAGAGCAGGCTTAAATTAAGCTTATCTGAATTTTCCAAATCTGTTCATTAAGAAACAACCAACTGTCACCATCAAATGTCTCTTTTTTCCAACACAATTATTTCCGAGAGACTGAATATTGACTTGAAATCAGCTCTTCTGAGTATAAGATGCTTTTAAGCACTGATGAGAATTGTTCCTGTTCTCTGCAACTGCTCCTTTAAGCAAAGCAGCTGTAGTTCATGCTCGATGTATTAATGGTTCACTCGAACATGACAGCAGGCTGGACAGTAGGAAGGTTAAAATTGTTGTGATAGGGAGACTGGGTGTGAGAAGTGAAGAAATCTTTCTGGAAGGTAGAAGGGCACTTGGACCAAGAGCATGAAAAAGCTTGCTCTTTGGAACTTTCTTTTCTAGTCTTTATATTGATGTTCTCAGTTTGGGGGAAAGATACATACATGTTTCTTTTTTCCCTGGAGTGCCTCTTTGCATCGGAGCTTCTGTGTTGTTGCAGTATAATTAACTAGTAATAATCACAAAGGACTGAATGCAGGTGGGAGAAGATTTCTGGGCAGCTTGCTTGTCTCTGTGGGAAGCTCCATGCCCCGGTCTGTATGGTGGAGAGATGGATCAGGAGTGAGGAAGCAGCTTCTAAGGTTGAAGCCCAACATGGGAGCGATCAGAAGATGTAGTCTATATGTGCTTGAACTTCCTTCTCTCCAAATGTCACCCTTCCTGTTACACTGGTTTGCCAGTCCTGTAATTATCTTGTGCATTGTCCAGCAAGTACATGATGACACTTAAACATATGGCTTAAATCTTCCCCTTGGTAGAAAATCTGGCTGGGAGATGCCCTTGCAGGAAGAGCAAAGGGCTGGATTACAAAGGTGCTTGTGTCTAAATTTTGTTATAACACTGATCCCTGTGTCTGCAGGCAGACTTGTGCCAGTGAGGCCAGGGATGTGAGCGAGGTCTGTATTGGTCTACAAGGCTTATTTGGATTTGGGAGCCACCCAGGGGCTGAGAAGTCACGCTACCCAACATTCCTGGGACGCCACTAAGCAAGACATAGGGCAGCCTTTCCCTGTTAATGTTGTATTCAGCACTTCCTGAGTGGTGTCTTCTTCAGGGGGAAAAAGCTGGTTGGGAAGGAAAAGTGTTACTAGTTGTTTTGACAGAAGTAGCGAACTGCCTGGGAAGACCTTGTCTTCATGTTATGCGACGGCTGCTCAGCTTATTGCTACCTCATTAGCAAGGAGTTACCTAATTAGCAAGGCAAGCTGTTAATTGTGTATTGCATTACTCAGCTTTAAAAATTCTTTTGGATGTTAAATATTTTAGTGATAAGGAGTTGCCACTAAACCACTTTCTGTGTAAATTTCTCTTTCATCTGCCAGAACGGAATAAATCATGAACTGCTGTAACCACCACAGATTCTGGAAAACAACTGAATTTTTTGTGACAAGTTGGCACTAATGAACAGTAATAATTTTTTAAAAAATATAATGGAAAAGACTTGGTAAGGTTAATAAGATAGTAGAACCCCTGTGTATTGAATCAGTCTTGATAAGAGAACAAAAACTACATGTTTGCTAAAATAACTTTAAAAACAAATAACATTGACTTTCCACACCTAGTGGAGACCAAATTTTCACTTGCTTGCATGCCTGCTCTCCCGGCATGCTAGGACCTGTCACCGTTCCGGCTCTCACCAGGACAGTGTGACTTTGATTTTTGACTGCTGGGCAATCTTTTTCATCAGATGGAGTTGGATTGCAAGGTGGAAATTAGGTGTCCCTGCATCTTCCCACTCCTTCAGCTCACATGAAAATTTTGTGTTGAGGACATGTATCCACTTCCTACTGGCCCCACTGCATGAAGCTTTGATTAGCAATTATTTCTGAGATATTAAAAAACACAATAGATGTTGCAGGGCTCTGGATTTTCCATTATGATTATTAAGGGAAAAGAAAGACTACGGCTACAACTCAATAGTTATTTCTCCATGTCAGAATGTAAATTATTGGCATAGCCTCATGATCATATGTGCATGTATGCTCATGTACCAAATACTTATATGTGTTAACTGTGTCTTCATTTGCATTGATTAGCTGGACGCTGATTTTTACTTTTTTTCTTGAGGGGGGGTAGAATAAACTAAAGCAGACAGTACCAAATGCTTTGTCCTTGCTGTCTTCAGCAAGAGCTGAATGTGTCTTAAAAGCAATGTGTCTTCACCCTTACACTACTCCTCCTTTTTGTATGCAAACTAGGATAGTAAAACTTTAGACTTAGCTTTATGGAAGAATGAAACCACTTCAGTCATTACTGAATAAAACACAGAAGGGACCTCTGTGTGCAGGATCTGACTCTGTATGGTGTACGAATCATACCAGTTCTTTAGCTGTCATTAAGCTGCATGAGGACACAGCTCTGACCTCTGTTTCTTGGTCTCATAATCTCTGAAATAAGGCTCTCTTCAGTAAGCACGTGTTCACTTGGCGAGTCTTGTGAGCCGTTTATTTGCTGTTGATTCTCAGTTGTGTAAGTGTATGTGCTTAATATCAGGTGAGCATGTGTTTCAAGTGATCTCTTTCTTTGGGACCCTGAACTGTAGGACTATCATCTTTCTGTTGGCTGCCTGCCTTGCAAATGCATTGCAAAAATGTGACATGGTAGTATTCTAGTGATAGGTCTTTAAATAGTGCATTTTCCAAAAGATGCTGGGATTGGGTTCTTAATAGAACTTCTTAGAAACACAGTTGTGGAGGCAGGCTAATCCAGAATACTGGAACACGGCACAACTGAAAATGTGCATTACCTTTTAGCTGTCAAATGACTGAGAATTAAAAACTGCCTTTGAAATAAAAATCAACACCTGAAAGTACAGCAGTAGTGCAGAGGAATCTCAGATGAGATGTGCAGCTTGTGGGAGGACAGGGCAGGACCCCACTTTGTGCAGCACCTGAAACTGGGAGGCCTGGAGGTCCTGGAGCACTCCTGAAACAGAGGCAAGTGTGTGACCTGTTCTTCCAGACACTGATACAGCACATCAGGGTGGTATCTTAAAGTAGTAAGTGTCCACTTTAGCTATTTCATAAGGACTTTTGGGTAAGGAAAAATAAAATTCCCAGTGCACGGTTTCTCTTGGGGTGAAATTAGAGGTGAAGAAGAAATGTTTTGGGCTTGTATCACTGATTGCACTATGGGTTAAAATTCCTATTTGATAGTCAATAAAGATAAATTGCACACAAAAATAGCTACTATTGCCGGAGTGAGCTGGCAGTTTGCAGAAGGGGGTATGTGGTATCTTAACGTGCAGTCAGTTGTAAAGGCTTGGGAAAAAAATTTTCAACTGCACATTATCTGAGTGAGCTTCCATATTTTACCATGACACCGACTCTGAGACTCATTTCCCTGGGTTAAGTAGTGTGGGGTGAAGTATCTGCCGCTCTCCTTCTCCCTATCCATCTGCTGTGGTATTCTGGGCATTTAACCTGGAGCGCTTGCTGATGTATGACCAAATCAGAGAAAAGAGGCCGCGCTGTTTAACCCTCTCCCTTTGTAGCTGCACTTAATGAATGTCACACAGGCCCACTATAGAAATGATGGAACATCCATTCTGGCAGCATGAACAGAGCCCACTGTGCAATGATATGGTGAAATATGCTGAAAATATTCACAGGAGCCTGTGAACATAAACTTGTGATTATTTTTTCCCTTAAATCTCAATATTTTAGCTGGTTCCCCCCCCATATAATAAAAGTGCAGTTCCAAGCAGCGTCTACTTTTTTGAGGGGAAGAAAACCCTATTTTGTTTTTAATGTGGCTATACTAAAATTGCTAACTTATGCTAACCAAAATGTAATTATGTTGTCCATGCAGGTCTCTTTATCTTTCTAAAAAATGTCTTGTAAATAAGATTGCAGGTCTTAATGACTTCATCCAGTAATTCCTGGACAAAATTCAAAAGTGATAAAAGTAGGGCTATACCTTCTTTTGCAAAAGTTATTTACATGCAGGTGCGTGCTGTCTGCTGGCCCAGTTCTTCTACCTTCACTCATGGGGAGTTGCAACTGGTTGTTAAGAACCTGTGCCTTTTGTAGGGCTCCTTGCTGAGCAAGTTACTGCTCAACATCTTGGAGGCAGGCATGAGTGAACCGTGCATGGAACAGGAGGAGTATGCAGCTGCAAAGCAGCTCTTGTCATGAAATGCAAGAGTCTAATCCTCACTCCTTTCACCATTTCATGCATCCTTCTCCATTGAACTACCTTTTTCCCCCCTTCTGAATACAAGCTACATTTTGCTACTTCTCACCTCTAAAGTTTGCACCAGATCTCCTCTTCTGTTTGGACTTCATTTGTGTAATCCGAATTCAGCTGCAGAGAAAACATAGTGAAACTTGCTCTTGGTTTGAATGGCTGTACAAAACCTCCTATGTCACTTAAGTTTCCCTAAAGCACAATGATTCATCAGCCTAATTTAAAAATAAATAAATAGGTTGTCTCACTTCAGAAAGAGAATATAAAGTCTAAAAGCTGGTGGCTAATTACTTCTGTTACTCAGCTTCATGCTGGTAGCAAATGTCTGTCAACTGTTCTGTCAAAGACTAAGGAAAGTACTAAAAATGTATGATTTCTTGCATGTTCCTGTTAAAGAGGATGCTGTGTTCCAGTGATGCTTTTCATAGAATTCCTCCACAGATAAGAACACCAGCATCCTTGGTGTCTCAGAGTGCTTTCTTAGCTGATGTAGTCTTAATTTACGAAGACCATGTTTATACTGGAGGAGGGAGACCAAGAGAAGCTTGGATCTTAACCTTTGCTTCTCTGAGATAATCAGCAAACAGTGTGGATGTGTGTGTGTGAACATGAGATATGTAAATAAATGGATGAAATACTATCACTGGGACCTTCATTTCACCCAAGCTATTGAATCATCTCATCATAACTGCTTGTTATTAACCAAGTGGCATAATTCCAACTTAAACTTCCCTTTTGTTTACTAGAGACTTGCTGAAGAGCTAGTGCTGAATACTTAATTTTCAACCTTCTAACTACATGTATTTATAGAAAGACCAAGCAATGTTTAACTCAAAGATATAGAGCTAGGCAATGAGCAAGCTAGGTGTGAATCTCAGCTTTATTTTTAAAAGAAAATTTCAGGTCTGTATTTTAACAGAGAAAAATCTTACAAACATGATCCATTTAAATATAGGATGAAGAAAAACCAGAAGGCACAATTTCTAATATTTACACACTCACTTTAAAACATCAATTGTTCATTCTTTTAACTTTCACAGATTTTTCACAGTGCTGAGTGTGTGGCTTATGCCTGTTTCCCCCAGTCTGTCAAATTAATACCGTAGCTCCAATTGAACTTTGACTTCTGTTCTGATGCACCAGGCAGGAATTTGGCCTGTTATAACTGTATGGAGTGTCCAAAATACCATTTTTACCATTGATACAGGCAAATTCATGCTGACATTAATACCGTGCTGTAATGTCCTGTCTTTTTGCTGAGTTAAAAAGGGAAAATATGCCAATCATGGAGCACATAGTAGTAGTCTTAGTCACGTGTTGCTTAGGTGAAATGTTTTAGCATTCCTGTTAAACAAAAGGGAGATAAAATAGTATTTATATCGTGAAGTTAATGGTAAGCAGCCAGGTTTTAGGGGCTGTTTGTACCTGGATAATCTGCTTTCCCACTGCAAGTAACAGAGGATAAACAGCCCAGGAGTATGGGCAGGGAGTGAGCCTGGCACTTGGGGGATGGACAGGTTGCTCACAAGCTTCTCCTGCTGCCTGCAGGCAACTCTGTGTGCAAAACTGGGGTAGAAATAACCCACCCTTTTTCTCCTAGTATGACTGCTGTAAAAGAGTTGAGCAGGAGCGATAGCTGCTTGTGGCTGTCTTGCTCTGTGCAGAATTTTTTTGCAGTAGTTTCCAGGCAATATTCCAGCTTGTCAGATGGAGGGAAGGAAGGTGATGCTTTGCATGAACCGTTCTTGTAGAGGATTATATGCACCCATTCCCCCAACTAGCCCCCAAAGTAGAGCATTTCTTATGTGATGACTAGAGGCTTAAAAGTGTGAGTGATTGCATTGTCTGCTGCTTGGGGCAAGAGCAACTGTGCTCTGGACATGAACCTGCTTATTTCTGGTCAGCAACTCGCCTAAAAGGGAGATTATTGTCTTAATATTTCTCCCCCTTTTCTTCCCTCTCTTGCCTAATGTACATAATAAAGCAGGCTATTTCTGCTCTAGGGGAAAAACCAACTAATTTACTTTATCAACCGGCATAATTGAGCAGGCTGCGTTGTAAGCTTCTGGTGCTCCGTGTTGGTTTGTGGTGACTCAAAACACATCTTGCTTCTTGTGGCTTCTCCTAGAGCTCAGAAAAGGTGAAAGTGAGTTGTTAATCATACGTGCTGCTGTACATCTTACTAAATGTGATAAAATTAGGAGAGAAAGGTGGATGTGGCTTTGAGGCTGAAGGACTGTGCTTAAAAGAGCAACAACAGCTCCGTCTCCTTCTGGAGCAGTGTGAGGGGAGTGAAGCTGGGAGGGAGCAGGGCCCTTCTCCTGATGGAGCAGGGCTGCTGCTGACAATTCTCCGCTGAAATGAGAAAAGAGTAGTAAAGGCATCTCAATAAATTCATTTAGATGTTTAAATGATGCTGTTCATCCTTTCTGTAAAGAGGACTTCAACAACAAGCTGTACCTGCTCTTTCTGTTTTCAAATACTCTTCTCTGGCCTTCCCTTTCCCTGGCAGAGAACCACCAACCTGATTAACATATTAAATGAAGCAGAACCCAGTGCCATCTCTGCACATTACGGCTTCCTTATGGTATATGAGCAACTTCCAGATTACCAGGTAGAACCATCCTCCACCCTCCTAACCCAGAATATATGTATTTTAAGGACATTGTGCAACGTGACAGATTGCATCCCTCCGATTTTGGGTTCTTAGTCTTCAGAAAAGGGTTTTTCTTTAAAAGTCTTTACCTTTTCTTTTAGAGTACCTCAATGCTGCCTGTCCTTTTCTCCCTGCACAGTCTTCGTTTTACCCTCTTCTGGCCCAAGTCTGCATATGTTCAGCGATGCACAGGCTCTCTTCTGGAGCCACTCGCACACTACCTTCCCTGCCCCGGGCAGGCTTGACAGAATGGGTGCCCCAAGATAAATAGGCACCTTCTGCACGTAGCTGAAAATCGAACTGTCCCTGTGCTCATCTGGAGCCAGAGCTGAATAGATTGTCACGAGAGCCTCGGGACAAGGGGAGCGGGGGGGTTACCGGGGCAGTGCCGTGGCGTTCTGTCCTTCTGCAGAAGGCTGTGGGGACGGCATCAGCTACAGTGAGCCGTGGGCCCAAGGATTGCCTCGCGCTCGGATTTGTGTCTGCAGCACCCAGCTGCAGCGAGGCACATGAGAGCCAAAGCTGCTGCAGCACGGCATATGGGGCCCCGTGGTGGTGCACAGGAGGGGGGCAAGAAGAGCTGGGGGGAGGGGAGAGGCATGCATATAAATCATTATTGGCGAACATCTCAGCTCTTGAGCCAGGCTGTCGCTTGCCGCTGCTCGTGGTGCAGCCCAGACATAAATCATAATTCCCCTACAATAGATCCTTTTGCAGCCGCCATCAGGAAAAGTGTGTTGGTTTTATCGATTTTTTGACACCGGGGCCCTGGCAACGGCCGCTCTGAATCATTATGAAATGAAACTGATTAGGAATTCATGGAATACTAAATAAACTTTACGAGCCCGTTGTAAGTTTTTTGATGCATGGGGA
This sequence comes from Calonectris borealis, assembly GCF_964195595.1. Classification (NCBI taxonomy): domain Eukaryota; kingdom Metazoa; phylum Chordata; class Aves; order Procellariiformes; family Procellariidae; genus Calonectris; species Calonectris borealis. Next base: position 2,725,050 of record NC_134330.1, on the reverse strand, counting down.
GCAGAAAATGAAAACTAATGATATAAAAATTACACAGCGTGCTGAGTATTATTATACTGCTATTGATTTGTTTCAAACTGTACATCAAAATCGAAGTGTGCTGGGTGTGCTTGGCTGCAAGGCTGATACTCAAAAGCTTTTGAGGGTTTTTTTTAATGCTGGCTCCAGCATTTTTTGCCAGCCAGAGAAGGTTAGTGCCACCACAGAATTGCTGAAGTGCTCCCTGCACCTGCCTATTCTTCTGCAACCACCCTTTGCATGGTTATCACTGACTTTATTCTCCTGTTTGCATGTGGACTCTCACGAGACAAAAATATATTGACGAGGATTTTAGCCCAAGCGGATAACTCCCCACACGCACTTCTGCTCTGGGGAATTTTACTTCTGTTCCTTAATAGCCAACATTGTGAGAGAAGCCCAAGATACTTGACAAACATTTATGCAAAACTGCACAAAGGGATCATTTGTTCTGCCACTAACTGCAGCCACCTCGGGAGTGAAGGATAACAGCTGGTTATAATGCTGCCCATCAGTTTGGGGCAAGAACAGATAACTTACCATTTTTTAAACTTTTCTTTCTATAAATAGACAATTTGTAACATGATCATAATAGCCCTGTCCAGACTTAAAATCAATGGAAATAATGAGTAGAATTGGTGTGTTCTATTTGCTTCCTATTTACTATTTTTGACAGCAGAATTTAACAAAATTAAGTAAGGCAAAAAAGGTAAAAAGGCTAGGATTGTTTCAGTGTAGCCTTGAGACAAACTGCTGAATAAGAGCAGGGGCATGTGTATGGACAGTTAGATTTATTGCTGGTATTGTCGTTGCATGTTTTCATCGAAATAAAGATCCTTGTGCTGCAGCTTGCTGTGCTGGACCAGGAAGGTTTCTGTCCTGGCTAAAGTAGTTCAGCTCTGTATCTTACAGTGCTGTTGAAGCAGAGTGTTGTTCCCCAGAGTGCCCAACCTGGCCCACTCCTGCAGGCAGGGTGCTGAAGGATGCTGCTGCGGCTCATTCTGTTATGATTTTCTTTAGGAAAAAACCTGCCCTTAAGTAACTTGCTTCTTCATGGTATCTATTCTGCTTGAGTTTCATGCATTGCAGAACCATGGTGGGACATGTGCTGTTGTGTTTAAAGCATTATTTGGAAAAAGCTTTTTTCATTTGTATGCAAAACCAAGCTCAGATTTAGAAATCTCAGATGGTGTAAATGGATTTAGCAGGTGATGGGAGCAGCAGTAACAAATGGGCTGTAACAGAGCTAACCAGGTGCAGAACCAAACCTCCTTGCTCTTGTAAAATTAACACCTTACTGCTGCTGGCATGGGCACAAGCCTTTTGGGTGCAAAGAGCTTCAGGTGTCCTTGACTGTGGGCCAAATACTTAAGCTCTGCAAAGGTTTGGGGATTCTAGGGATCTCGGTGAAAGCTGCGCTGAAGCTGCAAAGGTAATCCTGCCTCTCATGAACGCGGCTGCAGTGAAGTGATGCACTTTCTTGGGGAGATGGCTGATCTCAGGGCTTTGAGTATCTCTGAAAGTGAAGTCGCATGCAAGGGCAGGAACTGTTTCTGTAAGCAAGTGATTATACCGTGATAGCTGGTGGTGATGTCCAATGGCCTCAGCTCCCGAATGGGAGACAGATGGGATCTCGTGGGGGTATGACTGCTGCTGCATGATCATCTGGCAGCTTAGCTGTGCTCTAATGCAGGGGACTTTTTAGAGGTAGGCCCCTGTGTCAACTCTATTTCTAGCTACCAGTGCTGGTGATCATCTCTGGCCTAAGCATATTGCCTGTAAATGAAAATGTAATACTAGTGAGTAGGAAGAAAATCCAACTGAATCAAGAACAAGAGAGGAGGAGAAAATTTAAGCAACTGGAAATAAGCTGCTGATCCACAGAAGGCTAAGCTGCCATGTCCCTCAATAGTCTCCGGAGACTACACTTTTCTGTAAGTAAACCTCACGCAGCTCCTCCTGTATCGCTGATAAACTTAGATGTCACTGCTCCTGGCTGCGCATTGAACATCCATTTGTAAACTATGATCTCCAGTTTGGGGTGTTTGAATCCATTGGGCTGAAGGCACGAGATCCTTCATCTTACAAACAGGTCCTCTGGGGCTCCTTTACATTCCCTAGCATACAGACAGCTGAGTGTGCTGAGTATTAACAGTGAATGTTGTTATGCTTTAGGCCAGGAAGTCTTTGGTCAGGGAAACTGTAACCATCTGTGTCTGTGGCCATTGTGGTATTGTCCAGCATGATGCTTTTCTCTGCCTCTTGGCTTAAATGTGGACTGGATAGAAAGAAGCTGTTACCTTCAAATTCCCCTGAAAACTTTGCTCAGTGAGTTTGAAAAGAAATCCGAGGAGTAACACTGAGCACCTCCATTTATTTGGAAAATAAAAACCTTGTTTCCATCAAGTAATGCTGCTTCAGGTGTGAGGTCCTGCTTCTGGCCCATGTCTGAGCAGTGTATCTAGGTATTAAAATATATTGCATTCTTTTTAGCCATTGTGTATGGATATACCACGTATTGAAGTGCAGACAGCTTTAGTGTTTTCCACTAGACTGGAAGATGTGCTTAACTGTGTCACAGACCTTGTGCAGCTCACAGCTAAGGGTGATCACAGATTAGCTCAAGGAGTAGCAACTCGAGTATGTGGGGAGAAGGGTCTCAATTCTCTTCCTCCCAAGTCCTGGCTGGTCCCAGCTTGCCACAGACTCCCATAAATTCCTTGGCAGCTGTGGACTTGTTATAATAATCTATGTATATTTAGATATTTTGTCTGATGCAAAGAGGGAATCATCTTAAATGAAGACAGTTTTCTTTTTGCTTCCATACCACATGCAATCGCCATGTCCGCTTTATATGGCTTGTCAGCATGTGAGCACGTGCGCTGGGGATTTTTCTAAGATATGTATATTGAATTTAGATTTGTGCTCTTAGTACCTTCACTCATTCATTCAGAGCCATATTGACTACATAAATTGAGTGTTACAAGTAAGAGAGAGTTTAGCCATTATTTTCTCAGTGATTTGATTTAATGGCCTGGGTGTTTTGGCCATTACTTCTGGCTTTTCATTTGCATGGATTCTTGGCTCTGCTGATTAGCATGTTTTTTATATTTGCCATTTAATTTTTTCCCCCTTTTGGAAAGCTGAATTTTTCATGATTAATTAAATTCCTGTGTCTGTTTTGTATCTTCCATGCACACACACCTATGTATATATAGGACTATATATATGCTATGCATAGTTTTTTCTTTCTCCCATCTCTGCTTATTATACGGAGTTAAATGCAGCTGTCTGTTTGACAGGAATATTGTGTACTGTATGTGGAGTGATATACAGGTCAGTATATTACTGATGAATAAAAGTTTCCTCCTAAGGCAGCTGCTGCAGATTACTTAGTGCTTGACATGGCGTGTCTTTGTGTCACTGTTACCGGGTGAAATTAAATCAGAACAGGAAAATATTAATTTAAAGTAGGGGATAGAGGCCGCTCACTTCCAATTACTCTCTACCCTGTCAGCTTTATATGGGCGCAAACAAGGAAGGAGGCTGGATTAATTGCTTTGGACTCTGCCCCACTACAGGCCCAATTATAGAAACATATTGGCTCCCAGCACTATTATATACACTGCTGTGCAGGAAATTGTGTGAAATTTTAACGGATTTCAGATGTAATAATAGAGAACACGATTCAGGACAGCATTAGCAGGCTGGGTGGAATCTTTACGGATGGGTTAAGGTTAAGCTGTTTGGGGGTCCTTTGTGTATTAAAGGATCATCTGGTTAACCCATGTACTGCGAGCTTTTGATACTGGCCTGGGAGCAAACAGAATAAAAACATCCATCCTCTGACAACAAGGAGCTAAATCCTCAGTCAGAATGAGGGCAGAAACATACAGCGTAAGGATGGAGAGCACAAGGCTTGCATGCGGTGGGATTCTGGTGCCAAAGAGGCGATGTGTAAATGGCTTGCATGGCATTAAACACATTGATGTTTCTAGATATTCTTTAGAAACCATTCCCGGCTAATGTCTGCTTTTGCATGAGACCCGCCTGCAAAGCCTGGGTCAGAACGGAGAACTACTAACACAAAGTGAATAACACTGACATTTTAAATGTGCGTTGGATGATTATTTTGTAAGCAGTTGCAGGAATAGATTTCAATTCAATATTTTAGTTTAAATTTGTTTAGGTTTTTTGTTCCTCTCAGAATTCTGTCTCCTGTTTTATTTTTTTCTGTGTTTAAACCTATGTGTTGAAGATACTTGATAATTTGTGTGTGCACGTATGTACTATTCTGTCTCTCTCTCCCTCTTATAAAGTCGTTATTTGACTTGCTGTAGCCAGAACAGAGGGCTTATTCCAAATACAGAGCAACTCTCAGTACTCTTGAATGTACTATCGAATTACTGTGCCTCTGTGTGTGTTCATGTGTATAGCACTGCACATCAGATGTAATTTCGGCATGCAAAATAGAAATGTTTTTTTCCAAGGTTAATTTTCTTCAAAAATAGTTTTGGAATCTCAGTTCCTTTGTTTCAGGGTAATTAATTTATTTGATGTGTGTGCATGTATCTTTGAGGGCAGTTGTTTTCCAGGTATTTTCATTCTCTTAATTTTTTTTTTAATGAACATTAGTTTAATAAGGAGTTGTGTGCAATAAATTAATTGATAAAGGCTTGTCAGTACAGGTTTTGTTTGTTCTTTCTCTTGTTTTTGTTCACTGTATATTGACATTGGGCCAGTTTGCATGAGTAAGTTGGTGCTTTTTGGTTTCTTTCTGAAGCCAACTGGACAACTTGGCTATGGGCCCAAAGCCTGATTTCGTGAATAACGTCATTACCCTTGCCCATCTGAAAGCAGACAATAAAGCAACAGGCGTTGGGGTGAGCTCAGATACAAGCCAGACTTGTTCCTGTCTGTTCCTTGTATATTCTGTTCTACGAAAGCAAGATTTTTCAATGAGTCCGCTCTCTGCTCCATGGAAGGACAGTAAGCTGGTGCATGGACATCCAGGGAGCGAATCTAGAAGACCCAGTGTACTACAAGCCCTTGTGAATGCTGGCAGGTGGATCTGCTGGGTGGGGCACTTCAGAAGGCAAATAGGAGATCTGATCCATGGCTATGGAAAAGGAGGGGGCAGTGGCTTTCTAATACATTTAAGGTGCTTTGGACCAGCCCAATGGAGAAGTGAGGAACTAGGAAAAATCTGTTGACTCCGCTGCTTCCTGCCCAGACAAAAACACTGAAAACACTGAAGTCACTTAGTAGATGCACCTTTGATCTCCTGCCCACCAAGTGCTTTGCAGATTAGGTTTCACAACAGCCCTGTTCTATGGAGTGAGAGCAAACTGTGAGTTTAGCAAGTGTCTACCATGCTTCCTTGTCAGTCCCAGAATAAGCTTTGAAATCTTTGAAACTGTGTGGTCTCCGTCACTTCCACAGTGTTTCCCCTTCATTGCTTATGATATTTCAGTGACAACTGCTGCAGATTTTGGGGGACTGTTAGAGGAGGGCCAGCTAGTTGGGATTATAACTGTGGTAAATCTGGGCGTGTGGTTCAGTTGGACTTGTTTGCAGCAGGTTTAACTGGAAGTCCTTACCTGCTCTAGAAAGCCATGTGGATGGAAATGCAGAGCCCTAAAGAGCATGAAGTGCGACTTCAGCCATTTCTGCCCCACTGCTTCTTGAAGTATCCAGAGAGAGGGCCAAGCTGATTTTGGGAGTCCAAAAAGCATTCGCAATGGAAGTATGTCTTAAGACACAATGTCTATCAGCAAGGGAGATGGGATTGTGGAGTCCTGTCCCCCTTGGTGGGAGTACTGTGCCACAGTAGGGGCTGAGGCTGGAGGCAGCCCCATAACCAGGGTCGGGGGCTATTCCCATCGTTCCATCCTCAGTGTGTCTTGCACATAAACGACAGTCTATGCCTGCTAACAGGGATACAATAAAAGTGTTGCAATAGAGGTGGTGATTTAAGGTGGCAGGGGAAATACATAAATAGCTGTCTAGAGAATCCAGGACACTAGAAGCAAAGTAAATTCTGACTACGAGTGGTTATTGAATGGCAGGATCTTTGCTATTTTAGTCTATTTGTCTGTCTGAGGAAAGTCTATTTAGCTTCTAGATGATTATTTGGAGGGAAGCTGCATCTCCAGCCCCAGTCCTTGCCTTGCTCTGGCTCTGCTCCCTGTCCAAAGAGCCACCGGGACCGCAGAAACCTTGCAAGTGTCACTTTCATATTTGCAGTTTGTGTTGGTTTTAAACCAGGAGGGGGTGAAGCACTGAATTTATGATGTTTGGGTTGGGAAATCTGTTTTTGTTCCCTTTAACTGATTGTCTTGTAACCATGTCTGTTATGAGTGGATAGCAATGTATCTGGATCTCAGGAGAGACACATGCAGAATCTTATTTACGAGCAGATGACAGTGTGAAAATTCTTTTGGCATTGAAGGCATGCTGATATGGTGAACCAGGGAGGAGGGAGATGCAGGGGAGGCTGAAGCGGTCCAACTTGGCCCAACAGTTTCTGCCTCTTTGATAGAGCAGGGGAGAATGCTGAGGCGCTAATGCCAACGGTCTGTGGAGTCTGCCAAGGGCAGATCTTGCTGCTGGCATTGTCTGTCCCAACCTGAGAACTGATATTGACCTAAAACCCCTTGTTATTGACCTAATCTGATAGGGCTATGCAGAGTTTTAAATAGTACTTTCAGCAGATTAGTAGCTCCATAGCTCAAAACTCCATGGGTTTTAAACTGACTGATGGAAGAGTTTTCTTCTCTGCCAGAGTGTGTAGGATGCCCTCTGGCAGGTCCGTAGGGTCCAAGAGCTTTCCACTCACGTAGCAGATCCACCTCTGCCTCTCTGACTCACTGTGCTGAAGTGGTCGGAATGCAGGTCCCAGTAGCTCTTGAAACCATGCCACTGAAAATGAAAAGCAACAAGAAAAGGTGCAGATCATTCGTATGTGAAGGGATGCTGAATCACAAGAAAGAGTGACCATTCAACAGCAGCGAGTTGTCTTCCATCCACCTCGCCTGTAGTCACTAGGAACCTGATACAGCCACTTCTTTTCAGTGGAAGCCACTTTACTGCTTACAGTGAACAATGATCAGGTCCTTGAAATCTTCTTTGTAGGAGCTTGGCAGAATTAGCTATTGGGTTTGGGGCGGGGGGAGGATGGATCAAAAAAGTGTTGTCTTTAAAGCATATGAGAAATAAAGCATATGAGATAAATTTGCCACTGATTTTTTGAGCAGGAAGACTTGGAAAGATGCCTGTGGAACTGAAACAGCACAGAGGGGGTTAATACTCTGCTTTGTTGATTTTGACTAGGGCCCATGGTTTTACTACAGCAGTAAAGTCACTTTCCTTTTATGTTTAAAAGCCAGCAAGGAAAAAGTGCAATTACAAAGACAACTAAAATCTTCACTGGTACTCAACAAGGTAATCAGTTCAATTGATTTCCTGCCTCCTCCACCCCCTTCCCCCCCCCCCCCCCGCCCCGCGCCCCGGCAGAAAAGTATTTAAAGTTAAATTCTATCTGTGATTTTTATATGGGGGAGGGGGGGGAAATCTGTTCTCCAAAATGCTTCCTGGTTTTAAAAATGCTCTATTTTATTTGCCCTATAAATGCAAACCTATAAAATGTGATAAGGGATCTTTCTCTTCTCCCTGCACAGACAAGATCTGAGAAAGCTCACTGCTATTCCTGCATGGCTGCCAATTGCACAGACAGATATCACTCCATTAGTCATTAGCATCTAAATCATTCCACTTCTCATTCAGGTTTACTGGGCTGTGATGGCTACTAGATTCATAGGACACCTGAGCCAGGTCTTTTGTACAAGGTCTCATGGAGCAATTGATTGTAAAAAGACAGCAGGAGAGCAAACCACTGGTTTCTGTGCCTTTTGAACAGGGAGGATGGGCTGTGCTACCATGTGGTTTCTCTATGAATTATTAGTTTTTTTCTTGAAATATTTTACAAGGATTGAGTTTGTGCTGCGCATAGTGGTACAACGCCCTGATGCAAAAAATGCAGGGATTTTGGAAAAAAAAAAAAAAAACAAAACCAAAAAAACCACTTAATTTTTAAGGGTGCTTGGGATCTCTTTTACTGGAGTATGTGAGCATCTCCTCACTGTCTTTCCTGGAGTGGCAGGGGAACGGAGATACAGGAGCTCCATGGCAGAGCAGCTCCATGAGAGGTCTGCTCTTGGGGTATTATAGTTAACATTATAGTTAAACTTGTTTTTTGTAGGAGCAAAGACTTATTTACGTGGAACAGATTTCAAAATCAAGTATGAATGATTCGGCAGCTGCTATAGCGTAGGCTAATGTGTTAATATGGCTTTAAAAATACTGGGAGAATTCAATGGAGTTTAATACCTAAGTATTGAGAAAAGGGCCAGTTTTGCCAGTTGTATGATTTATTTTCCCTACAAGAAATGAAACACTACAAAATATTGGCCTTTTTTTCCTATCTAGTAAAAATGTCCTTTGTTAGGGTGGAAGAGGAAAAGCAAAAGGAGGTATTTTAACCAGTAACTCAATGTAGCTGATTCAGATCTCATAAATGGAGAGCTGATTTTTTTTTTCATGGTTTTCCTTGAGAGATCTGTGACATTTAGGAGAACATGGTGCAGCGCTGGAGCTTATCTCCTGTGTTGGAGTTTAATGCCAGGTAGACATTGTCTAAATGCAAATCTGACTCCTTTGGGAAGTGGCGAGACCCTCTGGAACATCTGGACTGGGCAGTGCCTGACATGTCCTATCCCGATGGGTTTTATAACACATGCATCTCTGTTTAGGGGCTAGAAGGTGCCTTTCATGTTGAGGTCTACAAAAAAACCCCCACGCAATTCTTGCTGGAGCTTTATAAGACAGGGAGAAAAGAAAATGGAAGTGGAAAGCAGTCTAAGAGCTGTGATACAGCACTTGCTGTCAAGGGACTGGGTACAATCCATGAGGAGAGAAAGAAATGCCCACCACTTGTTTATTTTTACTTCATGGTTTTTAAAGGAAATGACTGACTTTCAGTGAATATGCTGGTTTGGGGGTTAACCCTTCCAGCATCCATGTGCCATTCCTTTGCCTACAAACCACGTATTACGAGCAAGCTCACATAAATTTCTGGCAACAGTATCCTTTCCAAGCCCTCAGGCTAGAGGGATCTTTAGTCACTTTGGATTGGACTGGATTTGAACATAGGTCCCTAAGGTGAAGGGACAATATATCAAACCAGTAAATCATGTTTTATACCAACTCCTAATAATGAATGAAGTGCCATTTCATACAATACCTAAGTTAGGATTTTATTGATTAACTCTCATCTTGGTGTTCCACCCAAATCTAAGATATATTGCCTGCTGTAATTTTTACATTAGCTGTCAAATTCATCTTGTCTTCCCAGGGTTATGATGTGTACAGAGCAGACAATAAACAACATCACAGTTTCAGTGTTTATCTAATGAATATACACAGACTGGAAAGATTAATAATGATTTGATAGGCAGAGCCAAGAGGCAGGAAATACCCGTGTTCAGGGCTAGAGCCGGCGACCATGATTTCAAATTACACGAGGGCTGTAGGAGGAAGCACACTTGTCTCACCCCATGTCTCCCTCCTCCCCCTGCCAGACAGTAATATATGACAGAAGTCTCAAGGAAGCAAAGATGATGATGACTTTTTGTGCATAACGTGAAGGAGCAATGACAATAGGAAAAAAGCTGCAAGTAAACACTAAATTAATCCTCTGAATGATTTGCCCGGCCAAAGCTTTGTACTGGTACTGGTCCTGGGAATCCAAATGAATCTGCACTTGCTGACATTTCACCCTGGCCTTCCTGCCCTATGGAAATAATTATTTCGAGAATCTCCTTCCTTATGTATTTTCTGATTAATAACTACTTGGGGATCCCCCAGTCTTGGAACAGTCATTGGCAATACTTCCCTAATCGGAGGCCTGATCCTCCCAGTGTCCTACAGCTACCTTTGAATTTTTGCATGGCCTTTGAGGCTTTACCCAAAGGCAGAGGTCGCAGCCTCTTGCAACGGGAGAGGGAGCCCTTATCCCGGGGAATGGTTCTGGCCACTGCTGTCCCCAGGGACTGGGGCCACCTCTTCTCCCAGGGACAGCTGGAGGCTTTGCCTCTGGGGGCCGGGTAGGGGAAGATGAGCTCCCTTGCTTGAAGCTCACGGGGTTCAGCCTTAAATCCCTCTCTGCTTTGGTCCTCCAATCTGTAAAACGGAGATTTGTGGCTCTCTGGGAGAGGGGCAGAGGAGGTTTGATCTATGTTTGTTGGAGCACTATGAAGTACTGGGATAAAAGGCGTGAAAGTGCAAAGGGCTTGTGCTTGTCTGTTGAGCACAACCTCGGCCTGCACGCTTCAGTTCCTGCGAGAGGCGGTGTCCAAAGCACTGGCTTAGGGACGCGGAGCAGGAGAGGTTTATCTGCCTGCTGTTCGTAGCCAGAACTCGCGCCGGGAGGCGTGTGATGCTGCAGGTATTTGTTAGGTAAATATGTGCTGTTCTGCTGGCTGGGGTCTGCCTGGAATATAATGAGCATTAAAGAAAGGAGCGATGTGCTGAGAGGGGGATGTAAGAGAGGCAAAGCTGCTACTTCCAGTGTGTGTGCTGAGTCAGGCTGACCTTACAGGGGTTTTGAGGTGGGTGGCTCAGAGCTGGTGGCCACTTGCTGTTCCTGCTAGCCACGGCAAGGAGGGATGATGATCCCTCCATCATCCTGACTTAGCAATGCCTTTGCTAGATGTATACTCTGCTGTAGTTTAAATTGTGAGCTCCTCAGGGCAAGGACTTTTTCCCCTGACCTTGTTTTCCTACAGCAGGAGGAACAGCAGAGTCCTGAATGGGGCCTGAGTTTGCTACGATGTTTTGCAGGTGGCTGTTTTCCAAGCTCCTCGTACCCTTCAGTTCTCCAACCAGGTTTGGTGCATGTTGCATATTTCACTTGTACATCCCAGCTCCTCTATCATCTAAACAAGTAGTCAGATCATAACCTGTTGCAAAATCTATTTATTAGAAGACGGTAACGAAGCCTCAAAACAAATTGCTTCTCTGTCTACTTTCCTCCTTTTTTTCCCCCTTCGGTCAGTGTTTGTTTGCATTTTTCTTTTTTACATCCCAGCATGAAACAGTAACACATTACAGCACAAAGCAATACACCACTTATCTCATCTTGAATATAATACAGGATAGACACTGTGTATAGAGGGGGGCTGCAATAGAATACATGCAGCAAGAGCTGGCTGGTGAAGGACAATAGATTGCTGCAGATATGGATTGAGTTAGACAATTGAACCAATTATACTATTCCGGAGACTTCAATGAGATCGGAGAGCATTTCCTTAGCTTTGGTAGAAGTAATCAGCATTCCTATTCATCTCGGCCCCCATCCTGCCTGCCAGGCAGCAGCGCTGTGCAGAATGGAGCTCCTTGCCACTTGTGGCCCTCAAACAATTCCCCAGCACGCTTTGCCAGAGAGGTCTCTCGTATTTTACTCTTTGTCCTGGTCAGAATTTAAAAATCGCTAATTGCTTTTTTCCCCTGTCTAAGTGCATGTAGTCACTTCACTTGGATGAGTAATATTTTTGAGTCTTCCATTTAAGCATTGTTTGATTCTGTCTGAGAGTGGCTGGTTTTTCACCTCCGAAATGGCTGCGTTTCGGCAGCTGATGAAGGGACTCTTGCAAGTCTAAACTGGAGCTGGTGGATACATTACAAAGTGCTTTGTAACACTTTGGGTGAGAGGAAGTAGAATGACCTATGCTATTTCTTTTTAGCACCATTTAAGCTGTAAAACCAGACAACCAACTCTCTTCCAAATGTTGGCTGCTGAGATTGACTGCAGTCATGAAGATAACAGGTGGGAAGTATTTTTCTCTTAAGAAGTCCACAGCTGTCCTAAATCAGCCAGGTGATCCTAGAGGGCTGCTGTGTGAGTCTGAATGCTTAGCATCCCAGCCAGGGACATAAAGACACTAGGCAAAATGTCACTTGAGAAGTGTTGCCTCTTCTTTAGCAGTAACTCTGCTCCATAAATGCAATTGATCTCCTGAGAGCAGAGGGGATTTCTTCAGCAAATGCAAGCTTTGTGGGGAAAAATATACGAGCTGTTGGGCTTCTGTTTCTTCTGTATGTGCTCCATATCCAAGGCCTTCAACAAGTGTCAGAGCAACCACAGCCGATCTAGGAATTGCTGTATATAGGGTTATGCGCTCTACATCATGTTGCATGGTTGAATTAAAGTTGGTCCAGATTTAAAATCACTTCAAGCAGTTATCACAATGTAAACTTATCAGTGAGGTTTTAATTTTTCTTTCATTCAATTTTTTTAGTAAGGTACTGTTGCTGTTGTCAGATATCTGTGCTCAATCATGCATTTAAATCAACATGAATAGGAAGTTTTGACTCAACCAGGTTTAAGTCTGGAGCATCTTCAGCTAAAAGGACTATTTTGCAGGAGAGGGTGGGGGAAGAGCATGAAATGGTGGGAGTTTTACAAGTGTCTAAAAACAGAAGTGTATAATGAAAGTGCTTTCTCAGCCATAACTATAGCGTGCTGGTGTAATTGGAATGCTGAGTGGTGTGCTGGGTTTAGGAAGGTAATAAGAACTGCAATCAGTATTAAATAAAATGTATCTTCCTTTAGGGGAAATAAATGTATATTAAATCAAATATTCATGAATCCAAGTTAGTCTTCATACATTACACAAACAGTTTTTCAAAAACGCAGCTATCCGAAAGGCCTGGTTTGATATGTGTAAAGGGGAGGGATTAGCTTTCAGCATGCTTGTGGGGAGGGGAAGGGCCTGGCCTGTCTCCACCTGAAGAGGCAAAGCTCTCTGGGCTCCACTGAGGTCTTGCCTGGGCACAACGTTTGAGAAAGTGGTCTAAATTGTGCAGAAGCATTAAAAGAAGTGAAACTGCCTCTTTCTAATACTTATCTCCAGCACAACCTGGACACCCACAGGAGCCTTCCAAGAATAGAAACCTGAAAGGGGAGTTAGGCCAGGGGTGAGTTTCAGTGATATTTCTGTAAGTGCCCTGTTAAGGAGGGGAGGATTTCTGCACTGGCAGTGATTGGGAGGATTCACTTGTCTATCGTCAGGCCGGCTCTTTAACTACTGCAAACTCCTGTTTTCCTGTCTGCCCTAACGTGCAGCAGAGGGATGGGAGAGCTTCCTGCAGAAGGGGCAGAACAGAGCCATTCCCTGGCCTGCCAACCTCCAGTCAAGCTGTGGACTATCGTGCTGGCAATACAGTGTGACGTAGAAAAAACCTGAAAGATGTCAGCTTGGTACCAACTTGGAGTGTGGATAACACATATGTGTGAGAGCTTAAACTCTGTAGGGGTAGGATGGCTTCCTGCTTCTCACCTGAAGGGAATCTTCTGTGCCACCGTGGTACAGTGCCGTGCTTGGCTATGAGAAATGCATTTCTTGTTTGTGACAAGGGCTCTCTAAGCTTCACAGCCTTGGTCCCAGTTTCCATACAGTGTGATGCCAATTTAGCTAAAAGTGTGGGGGTTTAAGGTGATTTGATTTAATCACTCTCAAGTCAGGCTATATTTGTTAGCTAACACATAGCTATATGTTTAGGAGACAAGGTAGTAAAAGTTCAGGTTAGTAAAAGTAGTGACAAATCTGTAGATGTTTCCAGAGGAGTTTGTTAGTTTAATCAAATTGGACTTATTTGGAGTTGTGACAGCAAAATTCTTCTGTGTAGTTTATGAAATGTCAGTGCTTTTATCCAACAGCTACAATCAATTTGCTGCTTGAATAAAATAAGCAAACACCTCTGAGTTGCATCCTTATCCCTGTCTTTATAAACAGAGGGGCAGAGAGGCACGGGAACAGATTCTGTTACCTTCCTGGAGTGAGGAGGGTTTCATTCTTGAAGACTTCCAAAAGAGCTGCGCACAGCTGTGGAGAGAGGGCTAATTTGTATTATTTGCTGAAACCACTAGGCTCTTCTTCCCTGCTTGGGGAATTATTGATTTTATCACTCTACGACCTTACATGTGTCACTGTCTTGTGCGTGCTGGCCTGTAGGAAGTGCTATCTACTGATTCACAGCTGAAGAATAATTTTATTTTATTTGTGATTACTTTCCCATTTTTGGCTCATCAGCCATGTGCTCTTGTTCTTTCTGTCAGGCTTAAATCTTCAGGAAAAATGCACACAATGATATAAAAAAAAAAAAAACCAAAAATGAAATGTACCCTCTTCCCTGCCATCCTGCCTCCATGCCGCTGCAACCCAAATACTTTTATTCATCTCGGTGCAGGAGGAATGTTACTCTGTAAAGACCCATCACCATCCCATTGATTTCATTGTCTGGGTGTCTTCAACAGTGACACATTTTCTTGGATCTCTAAGTTGGGGAGTGGAGAATATGATTGCAGATATCAATACATGAACGTGTAACCCTATTGAAACACTGTCAGGCTGGGGGAAGCGGACAGGGGGTTGCTGTGTGTCATTGTGCAGCTTCCCTGCCAAAAACTCAGTCCTTGCATTCAGAAGTGGAAGGGAGATGAGCAGAGATGCTGTTATGGAGGAGGGGTGGTTGTAGGGAGAAAATATATGGAGCATCTACAAGAGCTTGCATGGTACATTAATTGTCTGTAGCTTTTTCCTTTCCTTCTCAAAGCAAAATTAATTATGGGGAGGTGATGTTCCTTTAATGAACATCATTTAATTTAAAAAATGGACAAGTATACTACCATTAGGTCTCTTACTTAATGTAGTGTGTTTTCTTAAGCTAAATTCGGTTATTGTTACATTGTGAAGAGAATCCCCTTTCTCTCGGATCTGAGAGAGGAGAGAGCATCTTGGCTGCTGAGCATCGCTTATAAACAGAGAGTCCAATCTCTCTTTGCCTGTGGGGGACACTGCTTGACCGCTTATTGCATATTTGATCAGTTTATTTCTGGATCTGAGAGTCTCCGATGGGTGTCAAGGTGACAGTCGGGTTCAGATTAATTGGCACGGTAAAGAATGGAAAAGCGGGGGACGTGCAGCGCCCGTCGCACTGGGCTGCCAGTTTTGAATGATTTCCCCCCCTTCTTCTTAAAGTACACAAAGGTGCAGCAGCGCTCGCTGGGAAGTGCTTGTAGGTTGACAAGAGCTTAATAACATCACTGGTGAAGGGTTTTTTTGGTTTTGCCCAACACTAGTGAAAATAAGCTCATATACAAACCACCTCTGCTCCTCTTCCCGCTGCCACTCTTCATCAGTGCTGAACAATATAAACAGGCTGTGCAACGTCACTGCGGTGACGGACTCCGCCAGAGAGTCCAGTTCGGAGGAATGCACAGCATCGCCGCAATGGGGCCGTCCCGCAGTTTCCCTCGGCGCTCTCTTTAGCAAAGGGTACAGAAATTAAGTGCTTTAAAAATGGCATAAAGGTAATGGTAACAAGAATGAGAATTCCGGGTTTCAATTAAAAATACAAGCAGTGAATTTTTGAATTTGAGTGTCCACTAGCAGTCACATTAGTTTCACGTGTTCTTTGCTGTCATATCGAATCATGATTCTAGAAAGGTTAATCTCAAAGTTAGATAGTTGATTCCTATTAAAAACTGTGCTCTTACACTTGTAAAATCAAATGGTCTGCTAAAGATAGATAGCTTACTTGAAACATGCTTTTAAATGAGATGGTCAAAATTAGGATTTTTTTTCATGTAAGGAAAACGGCACATGGGGGGAAAAGGTCTTGATTTTTTTTTTAATTGCTTCTGCTTTTAAAGATCAAATGTGGTGTTTCTGGTCTGATTTCTGGCTATCAGCACCATACATGAAGCGTCATTCTTGGTATGTGTGTCATCTTGCAAGATATAAAAGATGTAGACTTCTTAGGAAAACTAGAACTTAAATTTCAATGGATGAAATAGGAGCTATTCCATGTAGATTGTTAGGAAAGAAAAATCAGAATACCACTGTACTGAGTTGCTGCTGAAGGTTTTCGGCAATATACTTGAAGGCCAGGGAGGAGGAGGAGGATCTCAAATACGCAATACCCACTACTTTTGCTGCTGGGACTCTTGAGCCTGTTGCAAGCCCATTCTCACTTGCTTTAGTGGGTTTTGGATCAGGCAGTTGCTTCTGTGCTGCTAGACCAAGCATCCTGACTTTCAGCTTTTTGTTTTTCTTTGGCATCGAATAGAATGTTTGTAAATGAGCTGTTGGTGACACCTGAGTGACTGTATTTTACTTGCCTTTTTTGCCTTGAAGATTTTTTTGGGGTTTAGCCTACATATGTGGGTACAGAAATATACACTCTTCCCCTCTTTTTATTTTTATTTTATACAATGTATACCACTTGCTGTGTATCATTTTCCTCCCACTGTCAAGGGGTTATTGCATCTGTCATCCCCTTTTGCCGTGTGAGGTGAGATGCCGTATTTGTTAATATACAGGAGAGGTGGCACTTCCCCATCTGTGAAATGATGTACTTTAGAAAGTCATTTGAGGTGAAAAGTGCTACGTAAGGGTAAAATGTTATATGCCTGAAACAATGTCTGTGAACAATGATCATCTCAAACGCTCACCTCTGCAGGTCCTAGGTTTTGCCACCCAATCTCCCATGCTCAGATTAACTTGGTAGTATTAAACAAGTGCCCTGTGCAGACTGCTTTCCCACTATCTGTTCTACGTGTTTTGAGCAGAGAAACGCTAGCTCCTACATACTAAAATGGGATTTTTTTAACCTAAACAGAACTGTATTCCATTCTTATTATCTTCATTTTCAAGCAATGTTTATACTCAAAAATTGCAAGCCTAATTTCCATCAGTAGCTGCCAATAGAAAAGATTGCCTCTATATTTTGAGCATTTTATTGGCTTATTCAATAGCACTTTTCTGTTACTTGCCATGACTGGAGGGTCTGACTGTGGGGCACCGTAGCCAAGAGGTACCAGCACCCCCACGCAGCACTGCTGTCTCTAGCTGGCTGTCTGCGGGCAGAGTTGTTTCGCATTTAGGTTACTTGTGAGCAACTTGTTTATGTTGAGGTTCGATAGCCTCTCCCTTCGTGGAGCTTGAACTTGCCACATCGTGCACATATGCATGGAGGGGAATTTAAGAAGTGCATAGTGAGATCTGCGTGACATGGAGTTGCCTGCATGGAGCAGGAGGCTTCTCCAGGACCCCTCTTGCCAGCATGGTTAGGATTTCTTTTTTTTTGGTTTTTACATTCTGCAGTTTGTTTTTAGTGCTGGCTTGGGGAATACTTTGTTGACCAGGCTGTGAGAGGCTCAGTTCTGCTCTTGGCATGCACTCAGGGTACAGGGACAGAGCTAATCCCATTAGTGCATTAGCCTGTCCAGCAGCAGAGTCCTCAGTGGAGCTTGTAACAAATGCTTGCAATTCTGCCGGTCCACAGGCAAAAACGTGTCCTTGGCTGCGGTGGGGAGAGGTACAGTGCCGTGCGGTACGGAGTAGGAGGGAGTGGGGCTGGCACGGTGGCCCTGAGGATGGAGAGGGATGCTGGCAGCCTGAGCTCTGCCGTCACCCACCACCTTTCTGTGAGCACCCAGCCTGTAACTCGGACCGTGCTGGACGTGCAGCGCTGCCCCTTCTCTGCTCACTTCTCCCCCACTCCCCTCTCTGACAACATAAGAGGGCGCTCTGTCATCTTTGCTTTCTTTTTTTAATCGTAGTTATTTCGTTTTGGTGGTGGGGTTTGCAGGCACAGGGTGGAA
Source organism: Calonectris borealis (assembly GCF_964195595.1). NCBI lineage: Eukaryota > Metazoa > Chordata > Aves > Procellariiformes > Procellariidae > Calonectris > Calonectris borealis. Next base: position 2,707,307 of record NC_134330.1, on the reverse strand, counting down.
ATTCCGTACAAACAGGCAGGAGGACATGCGATAACAGAGCCCAGTGCTCTGCCATCGGCACTGCGGATTATCCACCGCCGCTCTCCCCAACCAGGCTTGTGTTCCTTGTTTGTGGGTTTGTCTCATTTTTTGAGATAGTAAATCTGTAGCATCGAAGCGAGGCTCCAGGCTGGGATTTTCACAGCTGTTTGAAGGGGTGTGTGTGTCAGCCGGAGCAGTGTGTCTAAATCCCCTTGCAGCTCTGGATTGGCGGGGAGAGGAACCCTCAGTCCTGCTCAGCCATGCTGTGTCCCTGTTCATCGGCTCCTGCTGAGAAGGCACATCCTGAAAAAACACTTACTCACCTTGTCAGTGCTGTCGTGTGGGTAGTGTGGGATGAGCTCTGTGATCACCGCTCGGATAAAAACCCCGTGGCTTCTTGTGAGTGAGCAGGTCCTGAGAGGCAGGAGCAATGCAGCTCCCACGGCCGGGTACCGGGAGGCGATGTGCTGTGCACACGCTCCACGGCGGGCGGTTAATTCACCTCCAGCAATTCCTCCAAAGTGTGGCAATCTATTTTGGCTTTAACAGTATACTTTTTAGTTACTGGAGGAGGTTAAGTAACTCTGCTGATCCATCCTGTTGTTAAGTGAAGGTAGCAGGGTGCCAACAATTAAAGAAGTAATTGTTCAATTGGTTCTGCAATAATACTCATTGATTCTTTGTTTGAAGTGATTCGCTTTTCAATCCTCTTGCATTTAGAGATCTTGTTTCACCTGTGTCAAGGCAAGTTCAGGAAACCTAATTAACTGGGTTTTGTTTTTTATAATTAGGTCCCTAAAATAATTCATAGGTGGTGTTAATAACCCCATTTAAAAATCTATTAAGCTTTTGGAAAAGTTGGACAGAATCCTCTGTGCTGATTTTTTTTTTTTCCCTCCCCTCTTCCCTCCTCCTTTTCCCCTTGGAGATGTGGTGCTTCTTCCTTTTACAGTGCACTAATTAAAAACAGTAGGATTATGGTGGGAAATAATACGCATGTGAGGTTATCGTCCACAGGGCAAAAGGAGGCTGCTGCCTCTTTTCCCCTGCCTCGCTCCAAGGTACACTCTACATCTTTAGCATGAGCTGGCAGAGTTCATTAAAGGACAGATTGCCTGTGCACGCTGCAAGGACCCTTGGCATTTGCGAGGCTGCAAGCCGGGTCCAGAAGGGAAACGACAGGAAGAGATAATCTGTGGAAAACGTTGGGTTTGGATCATCTGCTGCGACTTCTAAAAGGCAGGTTTCCTTTTACGGGAGACCCTCCCCAAAAGACTGTCTGCAGAGAGAGGATTTTTAGACATTTAAACATTTGTCCCAGCCTGCTCCAGCCCCCCTGCCCTCCCCACCTGGCCATCTGGGGCCTCGTGACGGCTCTTCCTGGCACCGCAGCAGTGCCGGGGCTGTGCTGCGCTCCGCGGCAGCCAGCCCTAGCCGTGGGGAGCGTTTGTGCAGCCGGTCCCAGCTCACTCGCAGCGCTGCACCTGAACACACATTTAGACTCCTTTTAGCGGGAGCAAGGAACCAGCTGCCCCATTTTACACGAGCTGGTGACTGGGGAGAGGCTTCTGCTGTGTTATTTTCTTCCCTCCACTGGAGCTCTCTCAAACCATTGCAGATAGAAGTTGTCCGTCTGTCTGTGCTGGTTGTGTGTGCTCCTCCGTGCCACTGGTGCATTTAAGGGCTTTGCTGCCATCTGCGAGCGGGCCCTGCTCCCTTAGGCTGCTGTAGTGTAATGCAGGGAATCATGTGCCCTTTGGGATGCCAAGACTTCCCGACATGGATCCTATGAGGAATTTAAAGGAAATGCTGCCTTGTGGCTAATGCACAGACATATGCCAGCTTTGGGCCCTGGTGCTGCTGGAGCCGGTATGGGAATGCTTTGTCCTGCCTCCTCCAAAAGAGGTGTTTATATGTGTAGGACAACAAACATATTGGTAAGCTTGTGGCATCCCATGGGATGGGGCACTTACCTGCTGGATGTTTGGCATGTGCGCAAAGGCTTTGCCCTGGAGTGCAAGTCCTGCTGTTCGCCCTGTGCAGGGAATGTATAAATTCCGAAAGGAGACATAGCAGGAAGATCTTCTAGCTAAATCTGGCATTACCTGCAAGGTCTGCTCTTAGCATCCTCAGGGAAAGTTGCAAACCATTTTTTGTCTGGCAGAGCTGAGATGATGGCTCAGAAGCCCAATATGACCTTCTCCGTGAGCTCTGAGGCATATCACATGTCCTGAGCAAGCTACAAGAGCAGTATTTTTCCACCACCACCACATTTTCTTCCCGAAAGTCAAAATGTAAATTTTTTTATTACCCCTCATGAATGTGACAAAGTCCTACTTAAAAATGTAAAGACTCCCATCTTCACATGCACCATAAAGGCCTTAGTGTTCCACGTGAAGCCTCCAGACTGTTGATTTATTATCGAGCTACAATGGCTAGAGCAGGAGAGCAAAGTTAAATCTACAAAAGTGGCTGATGTGACAAAATTAACAGTTGTCAGCAGCAGAGAGGGGAAGCAACCAAAGGCGAATGTTAATACTCAGCAAACTGTGGCATGGGGAAGCGAAGTTGACTTCACACTCCGGTTGCAAAAAGCCTCCTGCAACACCGCAGCAGGGCGAGGGGGGATGCCCAGGAGCTGGAACAGGAGGCAGCAGTGCTGGGCAGAGACTCCAAGGACAGCACAGCCTTCCTGGGGGGAGCGATGGAGATAAAAGGTGAAAAATCCCTGTCAAACCTGCTTGATTTGATGGTGTGAGATAATTTTCTTAGGGAGGAACGATTGCTGTACAGGGGGTCTTGGACAGCATTGCCATTGGTCTTCAAGGTAACTCAGGTTTGGGCATGCATAGCTGGAGAATTTTAGGCTCAGACAAGGAGACAGTTCAGGAAGGAAAAAAAAAAAGGCAAGACACTTTTGGCTTTTCAGTTTTAGCCCAGTGCTGAAGCTCCTGATGTTATTTTTCTGAACCGACAGGAGGGGGCAGATGTCATATCTTGAAAGTGGATCCGAGATTTGGGGGATGAGGTTAATTATGGGGTTATTTGTTATGAACTTCTGAATTGAGATCTTTGGCTGAGTCTGCAATGTGCAGCACAGAAATCTGGAGCCCTTGTCTAACAAAAGGGTGAACTGCGCATTTGGTGAAATTGTTTATAGTGGGCCAGGGTTAAAGCGGTTTGTGAGATGTTTGCTGTCACTTTCCAGACTTCAGGCATCTCTTTTCACCTTGACTTGCAATTTTTGTGGCTTTCTTGTATACAAATGGCTTTGCCATTCCAACAGGGCCCCTCTTTGGTTATTTGTGGTATTGCTGGCAGGAACCAACGCTCCTGTTACCTGGGAATTTTCCATGCGTTTCGCTTGAACAGCTCTGATAAAACAAATTACTTCCTAGATGGATATTTTAGAACCAAACCACCTCTTTTTCCAAACAGCATGTCTTGAGTTTATGAAACAAAACATGTGAGAACTTGGCTGACCAACCTCTTATTGGAAAACATGGGTCACGGTTTGGATGAAAAGCTCTTCACAAGACCCCAAAGCAAGACGCTTCCCTGCTACTCCTGTATGAAAAAAGGAAAAAGGTTAACACAAGATGAATTGAATTATATTAGTGAAAATTGCATCATTAGAAGAAGCCTCTTCCTGCAAAATGCACAAATATAACTGAATTCACAGATGCATTAGGGTCTTCTGCACCAGGAATATTTGTCATCTCAGAAGAAAGTGGAAGAGGCTTGTTCTTCAATGCCTGACATGTCACTACATGCTGTGAAGTGCAAATAGAGGAAGAAAAATTAACACATAAAAGAAATGTACTGTTTCTGCAGGAAAATTAGCTAGTTAAAGCTGAGGGAACTGGCTTTTTTAATAAAAAAAAAGAAACAAAATAGCAGAAAATAGCAGCAGTATTTTTTTTGCTTTGCTGGGGAAAAAAATGAGCAAATTTTATATTGCAACTTTTCACTGCTTTGAGCTGGAGGAGATAAGACTTTGCATGAGAGGCAAAAGTACTTGCTAGAAATATGTAAAGCTGGAACAATCCTGCAAGCCCTTTTGTGTTTACAGAGCTGTAATTCTCAAATGAGCACCAACTGCAAGGCATGTGCAATAGTAAGGAATAAGGAAAAAGGAGGAGCTGAGTGCTGTTGCACTGCATGCATAGATTTCTCTCTGGAGAAGCTAGTTGCTCATCTCCAGCATCCCCGCAGCCTGCCTTCCCTCTTCCTCTCCCCTACCCACTTACACAGATAAAAAGGGGGTCTCAAACTGTTGCTCAATTGTATAAACATATTCAAAGTAAAAGAAAATAATCTAATTATTCTATTATGAAGCACTATCAAGTACTTTAGATCCATCGTGTGTCTATTTCTTGTCTTTGTTTTGTTTTAAAAAGGATTTTGGAGGCTAATTGACTTCTTGACTCATCCCTTGATACTATCAGCCCTTATGGATTTAGTTGACGTCAGGGTGAGTTTGTGGGGTTGAGCAGGATTGGGACTCTAAAGAACGGAAACTTGTCCATGGCTTATGTTCCCAAAAATCTGGGTGAGGGAGAGAGAGTGGTTGCTTTGGTTTTGGCCAGCCAGGATTTAGAAGTTCCACTGTCAGGTAGTGGAGCTGTGCCTAAGAAGCAGCAGGGGAACTAATATGGTTTATTGACCTTGGTCTTTGAAAAACAAACACTGGAAAGGCAATGTTGTAGGTGTTTAAAAAAAAAAAAAAATCAACTCGCCTTATCCTCGTTACTGTGAAAAATGGATTAGTATCTTCTGATCTCATAGTACGTTATGGGTTTGTTTTGTTCTGTGGCTGCACATGAGATGCAGTGTGAAGTTGGTCCTTGCAAGCACAGACCAGAGACATGCACTGCGAATCAGCTGCGTGTCCTCACTGGGCCCCTGAGAATAACTGCAAGCAGTGCAAAACTCTCCATCTTGTACGTCCTAATGCTGTAAAAGGAGATGAGCAGAGCGTGGTGCTAACCTTCTGTTCTCCTGCACCTCTGGGAAGCGCTGGGAATGTATTAACTTTGAGATGTCGGATGTTCAGAGCCTCTGTGGCTGAGGTCCAAGGCTTTAAAATGTTAACTATAAAATGCTTCTATCACCACAGATTTGAGAAAAACATTAAGCCTTTTTCATTAGCCTTGTATGATAACATTGGTAGTGAAGGCTCTCAGAATGGTTTCACTCCTGAACACTTTTGTGTTGCCTTCTCAGTTAGCTATTTGAAGTCCTGATAGAAGTGTCTCAGAATAAGGTATGCTTGCAAGGCTTCTGTTTTTATTTTCAGGATTACGTTGTACATTTACATCAGATTTTGAGTGAAGTAGGAGAGGACTGCATTACCAAGGAATTTCTTTGGCTATGAAATGAAATAAACACTAAGCTATGTCCCAAGAAAACAAATACCAGCTCTCCTGAGTGAAACACATCTGGTATAATCTCAGCAGCTTCTAGTTACATATATGGGTTATTACAGGAGAAAGGCTTTGCATCTGACCAGCATCTTGGCCTTTTGATAAATTAGGATGATGGAGGTGACTTTCCAGCGGGAAGATTAGAGAGTGGCAGCTATGATTTGTCTAGCTCTTTTTCCAGGTCTGCTGCCTGGCCCAGGTGAGAAATCATTTATTACAGAGCCAGGCTGCTGATGCAGGGTGCTTGCTGGCTGTGGTGCACGATGCAGTGAGCAGGGTGGTAGGGCACGTGATAGGATTTGGATTTCAACCCCCTCAGGAATGGGAAAGCTTCTCCCAGCATGGAGGACCCTGCTGCAAGGAAGGGCTGCAGGGGCTGGTGCATGGGGAGCTGCACTGTGCGGGGAGGAGAAGCCTTCTGCGTGTTTGTGTTCCCTTGGCTCTGTGGTATGGCTGGACATTGGCAGTCTGCTTAAAGGTTTAAAGGGAAGTGGCTGAGTTACCAGCCTGTGGTGACCACAGGCACATCCTCTTGCAAGGGTGCGGTATTACAAGCTGCAATTTGCTGCTTCCCCTTTGAAGATCTGGTTGATTGCAAGGAAATACCCCCTGCCTTTACCTGCTGCCATGTTGTTGTGTGGCTGACAACCGCATCGCTTCTGTGCTGAACCTGGAGGTGGGCAATGGTCAGAATTTCACAGCTCTACTGATAATGTGCTGAGCTGAACCTCTTAATCTCCGGGTGATGCTGCATGCAAGGGGCGCTGCTGGCACCTGCGAGGGGTGTGAGCACATGGCGCTTGTACGGTGGCGTAAGGCTGCTCACAGAGGTCTGTTGTTGGGGATAGGAGTCCAAGTGATTAAACGAGGCTTATCTTGGATCACAGCAGTATCCCTTTTTACTCCACAGTCTGTAAAGTAAAAGGCCACCCAAGCTTGTTCCCTTTAAACCTTCTCTCTAAGCTTGAAGCGTGGACTTTAAACTGTAGACTAGCAAGACATCTCTGTTTCCCTACTCCCCCCCATCCTGGCCTGATGTGATATCATGCCAGAAGTCTGGTCTTTGCAAGGCAAAGGGCACAAAAGTGTAAGGGAAGACTTGCTTGAGCCCTCCTCCTGGCAGTTGCTTTTAATTGCAAATGGTGTGATTTTAAAGAAGGGGGAGGGAGAGCTCTTGCTTCAGGCTAGGGAGCAAGAGATTGAAAGCTTGCTGCTGTGGTCATCGGAGGTGAAGAATAAGTCATAAATGATCCAAGGGCAAAGGCCAAATATAGACTGATAGCTGCATTGTTCCCCGCAGCCTTGGGAAGGACCTTGGTGCTGCACTGTGCTTGAGGCACCCGTGGGCTTAACCCTTCCCTGCTCAATGCTGCTGACAGACAGCGGATTCCAGCAGTGGATGTCCTGCGTTGTTCGTCTGGGTGTTGGCGTCCAGTCATGCTGTTAGGTCGTGAATATCTTGCAGAAATCTCTTGCAGAAGACTGAAGCCTGCTGAGAATTTCTATGGGGACAGCAAGGGAAAGAGAAAGCTCTGTCCTCCTATTGCTTAAGCAAATACATGGAGTTGTGGTTTTGAAACTCCTGTGAGTATTTGCTCCAAAATGTCCTACGGTGAATATCTTTCTGTCCTTTTTCTAGGCAAGTTAATGTATTTGCCTCGGTTTATCCTCTTAAAATGAGCACCATAAAGTTAGGGAGCAAACCTCGTGGTAAATTCCTCAGAAGCTCAAATTCCTGTACTAAAGGCTTTGCTTTTGGTCTAAGTGTTGGATGGTTGCAGGTCCCCAGTGTGACACCGTCTTGCCAAGGTGAGCCTCCAGGGCATGATCAGGATTTCCTTGTGAACTGATGGGTCACAGCTACTCACTTGGGGGCAGAGGCATTAGGCACTGTTTAGCTTCTTGTCTTTCCTCTTACTTGTATTTGTTAGCCTCTCCTTATACCAATGTACGGCATAGATATTCCCTTACACACAGTCTCAAAGCCTTATATACAACCTGTGAAAAACACAAGCTGGTTGAGTTGTAGTAAGTGACACCCGGTGAGGTGTGAAAGCTGGGCAGGGCTGTTACACCAGCTCACCTCCTTTCAGAAGATGAAGTGCTGACCAGGACCCAATGCTCCACTCCCCCACTCCTGCCTTCCCCCTGGAAGCACCAAGCCAAGGCTGAGGAACTGTCCCCAAGATGCAGTGGCATGGAGAACAGGCTTGCTGTGGTCAGGCTGATTGCCTCCCAAATCCTGACCCCATTCCTCCAAGTGGAGCACTTGTGCTGAGCACAGAGGCTGTCTCCCACCCTCCTGGATGGCTTTCTGCAGCTGGCACCGTAGGCATCCATCAGTCACTGTCTGTGGTTAATGCTCAAGCCGGCTGTGGCAGGCAGCCAGCAGCCATGATACAATCTTCCTGGAGGAGAGAGAAGCTTGTTGGCTTTGTAACTCTGCTTGCCACCCCTCCCCCTTCCTGCTCTAAATGAAATGTCTTTCATCTTTAAAAGAAAGCGTAAAGAAAGCAATTCCCTTAAAATCCGAGCTGGTGCAAACAGTACTGCGGGCTGGCTGCAGAATATGGCTGGTCTTAAAAGCGCAGGACCTTGCAATGGAATGGGGTCCTCCGATGGAGGTTTTCCTGCAGAAGTCCCCTCGGTACTCTCCTGACCCTTCCCTCTGGGACACCGCGCAGTCCAGTGCCACCTGGGCTGGGACACTGCTGCGTGTGGCTGTTGGCTTGGTATCACCTGAGCCAGGGGTGCAAAGTCCCCTATGCCTCAGTTTAACCTTTTCCACTATTTTACAGATGGAAAAAGTTCTTCAGCACCTGGATTTGTGCAGGGACATGTGGACATGTGTAGGGCTGGGAAACAGCAAATTTTATAGCCTGAGAGTGAAAGGGAGCTGAGATCCAATACCTTCCATGTGCTGTAATTCATTTTACTGTACATGCGAGTGAGGTGTCACTCTGCTAGGAATTAAGTTAATTCTTATCTGCATGGGGTCTTTGCTGTGGCAATTGCGGGGTTTTTTCTTACAAATTTGAACCCATTGATTTTTCTGGACCAAAATTATCTCAGCATCAGCTTCACCAAGTCTAATGGAGGTGCACTAGGGAAAGGGAATGCTTTAGCCCATTATCTTCCAGGAGAGGCAGTGGCAGGATTTTCTCTGTTCATTGCCAGGCAGACTAGAGGCTGGCTTCTTGTATGTTTTTAAAAAAAAAAAGCTCTTTATGTTTGATGGGGGTCAGCAAGGCATACAACAGTGTGAGTGCACATTTCTTTCCCTTCCATGCCTCGTGCTGACGGGATACTCGGGGAGCAAGAAAGCTCTGTAGGGAAAAACAAATGCACGCCTCAGCCTGTCGCTGAGCCCCGGCATTGCTGCGGCAGTCCTGTGCCCTGCATGCATTATTCCTCAAATCAAAGGAGGAATCGGCAAGAAGAATGTTTAACTGGAGCCTGTGATCCTCAGGTGTGACACTGGGGGCCCCACTGCAATGAGATGCACAGTCATGCTCTCTCTGAGACGCAGGGTTAAAGATTTGCTTGGGGCCAGTCAATAGCACGCACTGAGTATCTTCCTCAAGAATGTGTCTGCTCTTTTCCTGCCTCCAAGTAGCAGCACTTGAGTCTCAGTCCCCTACTTGAATCACTGCACTATCTCCACTTCATCAGAAACCAGAGAGTTGAGTCTTTGATGATTGTTGTGACTCACGGTGTCACAGAACTACTTACCCTGTGATTTCAACTTTAATCACTGATCCACTATCTATAGAGCTGCCTGTGGAACAGTTCAAATTGTAATTATAGGAAGCTCATCTGCTGCAAGCCACAAAGCAGGCTTTACCATATGCCTTTAAAGGTGAACTAATGTCATGATGAAATAACTGTGTTTTGCTGCAGATTGATACCACTGGCTGGGAAGTTAACATACAGGATGAAAGCTCTGACATTTTGCAAGCCACACTATCACTCTCTAAGTCATGTTAACCTAACATTCCCTGTTGTTTTACAAGGCATCTGCAGGTGACTGGGAAGTATCCTCAGACGCTAGGGATGGGGAGGGTGCGTGGTACTGGAGGAATGTGCCGAGGTGGGTTACAGAGCTGTGCAGTGGTACCTGCATAATACAGGCTCAAGAACGTGGAAGTGTTTTTCTCCCTTGCCCCTCACCTGACCTGGACATTTATTTTGGTCTTTTCCCCTGCTTTTGAAAGGTATTTGTTAATATTTTTTTTAGGGTTACTACTGTCTGCCTCTGCCTCCATCCCCATGCTCTCAGAAACCTTTTCTGGGGGCTGTTTTGTGTCTCCCCCTGCCTGAGTGCTAAATGCCCTGGCAAAGCTCTGCGCCGGGCTAGGTGTTTCCTATGGCGCTGATGAGAGTGTATTCATACTCCTAAAAGCTCAGAGGTCATATGCAGGGGAGATACAGGGCAGGATGCAGGTGCAGGGAAGTGACTTGCCCAAAATCTTAGTCAATGTCCATGCAGGGGTTTCTGCAGCTATTCACCTGCATTGTGTGGGTGTCTGCAGCTCCTCACTTCTCAAAAACCCAGGAGAGAATGCCAGAAGCATTAGCAAAATTGCTCCTAACGTGCTATAGGAACCATTATTTGCTTTCTCAACAAAGCAAAACGGGAGCTGCAAGGCACAAAGCAGTTGAGACCTCTTTTCCAAGGCTCTGTGGTGGAGTTGGGCATGGTCTCCCAGTCTTTTTCCAGCTGTGCAAGGCACAGTGTTCAGGCTGGGTTTTCAGGTAGAGACCTCTCCTGTTCCTTGTATCTGCAGCCCCCAGTCTGAAGAGGAGCAAAGTGGAGATGGCAAAGCGAGTTTGCTGTGAAAGGTCTTTCAAGAAGCCTTCAAGAGTAAACAGTAATGCTGTCAGAGATGTGGTAGAGGTGGTTGTGCCACTAATTCTTAGCTAACCTCCTTCTCCCCGGATATGGATGCATTTCAGTAGTGACAGCTCCACATTTGAAGGGATGTTTGGGAGCTGGAAGGATCTGTGTAAGTCCAACCCAACCTTCTCTCAGTAGAATACCTTTCTACTGGTATTCTCCTAATTAAAGCTTTTGCCATAAAATAGGGAAATGAGATCTGCAAGTCCAAAGTTGGCAACCCCTCGTGACTCCTGGACCTCCGACTCTCTGCCTGTGCTAAACTGCTTCTCTTTCCTCCTGCAACTGGCCACATAAAGATAAGTAACGAAGATGGTTTTATTGCAAGCAGCTGGGGAAAATCACGTTGCTTCAGTTTCCATAAAATAGCCGAGCCTCAGCTTTTTTATCCTGCCCATTCGCACATCCACTATAAAAGGGACATCAGTTATAAACATTTCCTGTTTGTGCATACAGTCTTCCAGTGCTTATGATGTATAGACTGACAAAAGGCTTAATGCTTTGAATATATAAAACACAAGGCCTGTGCAATGGAGGGTGACAGTTGCCCTTTAATGTTCTGCTTTTTAAAGATCAGGGTAGAGTTCAGAAAGCATAGTCATGAGGTTTAATGATTTAATGGGGACGACTGGGGAGCAAAAATAGTTACTACACCCTGGGGAAAAGTGGTTCCTCATACATATTACTTTAGCCTAATGGCCTATGAATGCTTCCTCTGTGGCATAGGAGGGTGTCACGGTACATAGACTCTATAATACTGAATGGGTTGATTAAATGCATATTAAACAATACTAAATTGGAAAAAAAAAAGCGCCACCAACTGTATTTATTCTGTTCTTAGAAAATGTTGTTACTCATTCAATTTCATTTGTGATATTATTATAATTTTCCCCCCATTTCATGCTTGTCGCAGAGCGAGGGAGCCAAGTGTAAACACCGCTGATGGATCAGAGGTGGCAGAGTTCTTGTCTAGTGGTGGATGGAGAGGTGGGGCGAGGCGACCGGCGCCGTGGGCTGAGGAGGACCTGGCTGGGGGGCCGGTGGAGGTGGGCTGAGCAGCCTCTGTGTGTTGGAGATGGCTGGTGGCGGGATCTTCTGAAACTGGCAAACAAAGCGTTTGTCTAGAAAATAGTTTTTTTTCTTCTCTATCTGCACGCTAGTTCAGGTCCTTCTCCTCCACTTTGTGTGTTCCCCTTGCTGCCTGCCCTTTGTGGCAACTTGGACCAAGAGCTTTGTGTTTGTTCTTTGGTGACTCTGCCGTATAACTCCACATTACCACCTCCCTGGGACCCAACAAATGCTATTTTGTGTTACCAAACCAAAGTCACAGTTGACTTGAAGTCAAATTGGTCATCCTTCCTGCGAGTCCAGCGCAGATGGTGGAGAGGGCAGCCCCCGTGTGTTCAGCTGTGCTCTCGGCTGCAGGGCTTTGTTTCCACTGCCTGACCTTAACTCCACTCGTGATGTCCCGGTGTCTCCTGTTAATGATTGCGCAGAGCCTGCGCTGCCCTGCTTGCCGGGAGTCAGACCAGGATGGCAGGTGCAAGGGCAAGCCCAGCCCTTTGTAGGCAGTTTTCAAGTAAATGTAAACAGCACACCATCCACCAGCACTTTCAAAGGTGTTTTTAGGACCAAAAAAAGGACGTGAGCATATGCTATTGCTAATATCTCCCAGTTCTGAGTATCTGTGCAAATTGCAAATTTACAATTTTCTAGACAGACTGTTTTTCTAGTCATGACCCGTTAATATTATGTGAATTATTAGAGATTATAAGAAGACTGATTAAGTCTGATTTTTTTGGAAATCATCTGACAGTTCTGCCCAGGTATTTTTATGCCATAGATAGTATTGTCTTGTGTGGGATATTGAGTTAATTATCTCCTATATTTCATCTGACGTATATTCCTTTCCAAGTCTTGTTACCTTGATGAGTGAAGTAGCTTTTTTCCTATGGCCCTTCCACCAACGTGGATTTGGTGTTTTCTTTTCTTTACTGCTTCAATAAGTTGCTTTATTTTGCACTTTGTATTTTCAACCAGAATTTACAGTTCTCTATACTGCAGAAGAAGCTGAAGCACCGAACACTGTAGCGCAACCCCAAATTAAAGGGAGAGGAGAAATTGCCTTTGTAATAAGAACTGCAGTAGGGTTGCAACCAACAGACATAATTTGTCTGGAGGAAAAACAGCAGTCGGGAGGCATGAGTGGAGGGTTGCATGTGTGTCATTTGGGTCTATAGGTTTTGTGGGACTCTTACTCGGAGGCATCTTCTCTTTTGAAGTCCTGCTGACTTGACAAGAACAGTGTTCAAATATTTGCTCACATCCACTATGTGAACTGTTCGATGTGTTCTGGGAGTACATGACTATGAAAGGAAGAGTCTTTAAGGCGATCTAATGGCTTTGAAATGAGAATGTCATTGGTTGTGGTTCCAATGACGGCTCCTCAGATGTCCACCTCTGTTTCAGGCCTAGTCCTAAAAACTTTCTTTGTATCTCTATATTTTGATGTGGCTTTAAGCATTTGCCTTTGTCAAAGAGCATGGCTAGAAGCTTGTATTCTCTAGATTTCTGACCTCTGTCTCTGATGACACTTTTATGGTTTGAGCACCTGGCGATGCTGAGGAGGATCCCATACCCCATACATGAGCTGCAGGAAGAGCCTCCTTTACTGCCGATGAAATTCCCTCAAACATAAACAGTCATCCCAGCAGCCAAGGAGTGGACCTTCTCTCCCCCTCCCAACAACTTCTTATTGATAGAAACATTTTATAAATAAACATCTCTAGGTAACATATTCCATAAAATATCTAATTATAGATTATTGGATTGAACATTTCTTGCTTCAATTAAGTGATAGGTTTTTTCCCCTCAGGAAGCCAGCTCAATGCTCTTTCTGGGGAAATTATGAGTATTTATTCTATGTTCTATAGGTGATGTCTTTTTATGTTGTTAATAAATAAACTACAGTGCAGTGCTTTACCCTAAATAAAACTAATGGAGGTCAGGCTTTGCATTTATTTTTGTTTTCCTGATCAGACCCCTCCTGTCTGGTTGTCTACAGCTTTTGGTACAGTAATCTTTGTAAGGAAGGAAAAGAAAGAGAAAGGGAATGAAGAAAAATGCACAATGGCTTGGAGATCTACATTCTTGTACCTCCCTGAAACCAGATGCATTTAAATATTAAAAAAAAAAAGGCTGAAAGCACAGAATTCGGCACTGGTGTTGAAGTTCAGTCCCATTCATCCTTTGGGCAGGTGTTGGGGTCTTTAGATTTGAGAGCTTGATTTGAACTACTGGAAAGTTGTCGACCTTTTCTCACAAAATTTGCCTTTAGCTCCGGGTTTGAACTCCACAAAAGTGGCTGTGTTTTGCTTGATTTAAATCAAGAGCTCAGGCTTTGGCCCATCTCTTCTAGGTTTAGAAACGTACTGCAGGTGGGAGCTGGCCTTTTGTCACGAGAGGTGGTGGTGGCAGCTTTGACACTGGAGAAACCCAGTCGAGCTGGGATGTGTGGTTTTGTTGTTTTCCAAAAGAGATGCTGTAGATCAAACACCCATCAGTTCAGAGCAGTTCTTTGGTAGAGCATGGTCAGACCAGGCGATGCCCTTGTAGATTTGGTACCTACAAGTCACTCGCTCTGTCCTCCTGCTGCCATGCTCATTCCCTTCCAGCTCTCATCTCATCCTCTCTCCCGAGCGGTGTGTGAACCCGGGGGAACTGGAGTTAAAGCCGAGCTGTCTGAAGGGACTTGAAACATGGCAAGCTGAGCTTGCATGCTTCTCCTGGATTTTTCATTGCATCTTTCAGATGGGCCTGCCTGTAATTTTCCCTTTGGCCGCCTTCAGCCAGCGAGTGTGGTGGAGGTGGCAGGCCAGCCTGCACTGGCAGGACGATGTGAGCATGCTCTGAGGCCTCGGAGAGGAGCGCGGCTCTGAGCTCTTCTGCGCCCGCGTCCTCAGCGGAAGGGGAGAAAGTCCTAATCAGGGAGCTGCAGCCTTTCTCTTGCTCCCTTACCTGCCATTTTAAACAAATGCAAATTAAACCCCTCCATCGGGTTGGTTCATTCCCTTCCTTCATGTAACTGATGTTATTGGATTTTTATGCAGCACATTACACCCTGAGCCATGTCTTCTACTATTTTGCTTTCAAATTGTATCTCCTGCCATTTGTGTCACATTTAAAATGCTAACAGTATAGAATGTCATTTACAGAATCGGGGCGTTTGCTGCGGAAAATTAATTTGACTTATTCCTTCTGCCTGTTCCTATCTCCAGGCCAATATTATGCTACTCATTCTACAAGAGTAATACTTAATGAATAGGACTATTAATAATGTCAAGGTCCATGGGGGTCTTATGGGTAACGGATAGGCGTAGACTGTAAGGGGGCAGTCACCTGACTTCGGTTAATGTTCCATGAAAATATCAGGCAGTGCAATGTAATTATGGAGCAGAGGATAGTAAAAAAAGGCAGGGAACTTGGAGTTTCTTAAATATTTTTTCAAATTAGTCGGTGCTTTTTCAGTAATTTACCTGAACCTTCGTCAGACCAGGTGTGAAAAGTGTTTAAAATTCAAAAGGAAAAACCAACAACTAGGTACCTAATTCATAAAAAGAGTATATGGTCAGATGAGTTTGCAGTGCTAGGTACGAATTATGTTGCATTTGGCATTATATGAAAGGGTGCGGGATGTATGTGTGTGTCATTCCTGTTTGCAGGAAATAGGAATGTGAGGAAAGGAGGTTTGGTTGTTTTGTGTGGTTTGGGTTTTTTTTTTTCTCCTAGCTTGTACATGTCTCTAGCATTTAAAAAGATGAAAAACTATTGGGGAAAACAATTATAAATTATAAATTAACATTTATAATGGAAATAAATTATAAACAGAAGAAACAAAATCTTCTTGCTGCTATTTATTGTGCTACTTGCTGTGAAAATACTAGCCACGATGAAATGGCTTGAGGCACAAGCCTGCCATGGGCAGGGGGCATGGCAGGGCAGTGCTCATTTTTCTCCCCACGCTCAAAGCTGCCAGCAATGCTAATGCAAGTGTCACAAGCATGTTGAGGGGGAAGGAAGAAGCTGCTTTTAGGGCCTAATCCTGCACTTGCTAGAACCATTTTTTTTTTTTTTTAAAGTGAGTTTAACAGGGGTATTATTTGGTCATCTGATTTTCTAGGGTCCTTGTTTCTAAAACCTTGTGTCTAGAGTTATGTTCAGGATTATTTGGTGTGTGTGCAGGAGGAAAGGGATAAGGAAATTCGCTACTGCGATGCTGCTTCTGAGAACAGATTTTCACCTTTTTGCCATAATTTTTGATAGTTATGTGAGAAAATGTGATATGGCAGCTAAATCTGAAAAGGGACCTTTGGGGACCTGTTTGGTTGTATGTACTTTTGATTCCTATTCTCTGCATGAAAACTGGATGCTATCTAGGTCTCTGTGTTGCATCTTCCTTCATCTGTCTTTGTCTTGCTCTTGGGACCATTGAGACTGAGGGAGCAGGTTGTAAAATCAGGCCCCTGATTTCCAAAGAGCAGGTGAAACAGGCTGTGAAAAGAGTTGATGTTATGCAGCAAAATAACTTTGCATCTACTGTCTTCCTTTCCCAAGAAGTTAACTGTTTCCAGATGCAGACTGTGTGCTGAAATTGTATTAGAAAAAAACAGTTTGTGAGCCAGGTTGGGTCATGTTGTAATGAAAGCATCAGGAGATGACATTGGCAGAGTCTTGGGGTTCTGCCTCCCCATGCCTGGTGCCCCAGGAGCTGCTGGTGGCTCAGGCATGGCCCAAGCAACCTCTGC
This sequence comes from Calonectris borealis, assembly GCF_964195595.1. Taxonomy (NCBI): domain Eukaryota; kingdom Metazoa; phylum Chordata; class Aves; order Procellariiformes; family Procellariidae; genus Calonectris; species Calonectris borealis. The sequence goes on along the minus strand of NC_134330.1, from coordinate 2,691,159 downwards.
CACCTCTCTCCAGCAGTCACCCTTGGGAGCTGCTGTGACAGTTGCCTAGCCGTGGCACCTAGAGGACATCAGATCTCATCAGATGGAGAGGCTGTCTAGTGTGTCCCACCACGCCAGCAGCTGATAGCAGAGGCTGCGTTAGCACAGAGCAGGGTGGCGATGAATCGCTCTATCTTGCTTGGCTAGAGGTTGAGTGTCTGCCCGAAATGTCAAAGCTGGAGGAGGGGAGGATGGTGGTACTGAAAGTTCTGGCACAGGAAGGTCTTTCTCAGCCTCTGACCATGCAAGTTCTCAGGGGTTATTTGAAAGCAAAACGTTTCTCTCTCCTATTTGTGGTTGACGGGGTCTGTGCTTGTGGGACTGAGGTCAGCACCCATGTGGAAGGAGGACACCTTTTCAATAACTGAGCGTTGGCCAAGCTTTGCGTAGCATATTGGGCTCCCCCTTGATTCCTCCTACCCCTCTTCATCCTCTTATTATTGTTATTTTTTCCCCTCGAAGAAGCTTTATTCATTTCTGAAGCGTGCATTAATATCGGCAGCATTAGGCAGCCCCAGTATGTCTCGTTGCTGTGTGGCTCACTAATTCTCACTATTAGGCCACCTGCTGACAACTCCCGAATGGAGCTGTATCCCTCTGTCAGAGTTCGCCATGAATAAACATGAAAGAGACAAATGAGGCAGCGCTGGCGGTTGCTTTGCAGCCAGCCGTGCGTTATTCCTTGCCTGGCGCCTGCATGCAGATGGCTGGGCTTTGGTCAGTAGGTGCATGTGTACCTCCTGGTGGGGTGGCTTCTCCTCAGTAGTGCTTTGGAGGGTGTTTGTTCAGATGCAGAGACTGGACTCCTCTTTGCAGCACTTGGGAGCCCAAACTGTAAATGATGTGGCATAGCCACACTTGGATTAGCAAACCAAGTGTGTTTCCTGCAGCTTTTTGGAAGTCCTGTAAGCACATGTGCCACTAATTTCTTGAATTAAACTTGTGTGACCTTTAAGCAGTTTCAGCAAAATTGGTGAAGTTACTCTGGATTCCAACTCACTCTCATCCTCAAGCACGTGAGGTTGGGGGGGGGGGGGGGCGGTCACTGACAAGCGTAGACTTTTGAGGAAGCTGGCTATCATCAGCAAGCGATGCTGGTCAGGAGTTAGATGTGTGCTGCAGACCCTCCCAACTGCCTCTTGGAAGATGCTTTCATGGTTGAGGCAGGAAAATATCTCCTTAGATTTTGAGATAGTGAAAGAAGCAACAGGTATTTTTGCAGAGACCTGCAGAAGCAGTGCTGTTGGTGCCCCTGTTGACTCTGTGACAAAGGAGATGTAGCTGCTGGAGCAGGGCGGGCGCAGGGGCTGGCCTCAGGGCACCACGCAGGTGAAGGCACTTGGGCATTTCCCAGTACCTGTCTCACAGTGTTGCTCTGAACTTGCTGGTTCATTCATGGCAGACAGCAGCTTTTGCTCCTAGCATGTGGCATGAGCCTCCTGGCAGATACAGAAGGTGGGTGCTGCTCTGAGCTGCTGGTCCCTCAATCAGGTCCATAGCCAAAGGGACTTGGGCCTCCTGGCTTCCATTTGTGGTCAATGCTTAAGCCATGGGGGGCAAGCTCAGCTGAAGGAAGAATTTGGAGGGAGACTGGAGATGAAAAATAGTGACTGGTTCTTCCTTTCCTTTTCTTTTGGTTCTCTTAAACTTTCTTTTTAATCAGAAAACTTAGTGTGGCACCAAATACTAAAGTTTTTTTTAATGATTCTTTGCAGGAAATCAGGTTTTTCTATTCTTGAATTATTTTTTTAAAAAAAAAACACCACCAAAAAAATATTGACCTCTTACTGAAAACTGAAATAAACTTTTCCTTGAAATTTTCCTGTGGTTGAAAAACATCCTTCTTGTGATACAGATCTTGGAGGAGGAGATAGCTACCCCTGACTATCTGAGTGGAGAATGGGTATCCAGGGCTTTCTCTTAAACTTGCCTGTTCTGCTTTAATAGACATAACAGCTGATTTCTGTAATGTTTTCTCTCTTGACTCTGGGATGTCTGATGGGTGTAACAAGGCTAGTGTGCAAATTTTTAAGGGGCATCCCTGCTATTGTATGCATCACACTTAAAAATATGCACATATGTGTATAATAAAGACATGGTTTGAAATCCTGGAAGTGGCCGGGAGCAGCAGCGGCATGCTCAGAGCTGTGCAGAGGCAGCCAGCCCAGCAACTGGTATGTGTAGGTAAATGCTCTAAATCCCTGGATCACAAAAGCTCAGGGGCCATATCCACAAACCAAGACAGCTTCTTTCCCTTCGACCCCCATCTTCTCCTGCTACTCTTTGATTTCTTCTCTTGCCTCAGATTTACAGCTACCTTGTCCAAATATATTACAGGAAATAAAGGATAAAATGCTTTAAAAACCTACCTTGCCAAGCAGGAGAACAGGCTTTGGTGAAAATAAACGAGCTGGTTTGTTATATTGCTCAGCCTCTGTCACGTGAAGGTGAGGCCTCCTTTTTTATTATTATTATTTTTTATTGCCACCCATTTGCCTTCATTATAATTTATTTGTTAATCCATGCTCCAGCTCATGAATTTTGCATTTGGGGAGGTGGAGGGAAAGGGGAGGGGGATTCAAAGCACCAAAAAAGATGCTGGCCCACTTAAAGGTGAAGGACACAGTTGGAGGGCAGGGCTGCCTTCCTGGCCTTCCATCATCCTTTTAAAAGGCAAATATGCAGTCAGCAAAAAAAAAGGAGTTGGGGGGGGGGGGAGCTAAAGACTTCCCAATTAATAATTATTCTGATGGCCTCATTGGGATTCAGAACTTCACAGGTCAGAGAGGACAAATTCAGACCCCCTTTTACTGAGCTCTTGTCCTCAGGTGAGCCGATGGCTTCTGTGCTGTGTTTCCATGTCTCCCATGCCAACTTTCCTTCCTTCCTCTTCTCTTTTTTTTTTTTATGAGGCATCCTGAGTGTAAAAAATATGGCCTGCCTTTATGGTGCTCCAGCACGAATGAAGCTATAAAATTATGAACAGTTTTTATGATGGCTATTCAGGGGATGCTTTTATATTGATGGTGCGCATGCTGTATCTATCTTTTTCCCCTTTCTTTTTTGTATCCCTTCTTTCCCTGAAAAAGATGGCAGTATATGTGTGTGGGGGGGAAGGATCTGGCGGGGGGGCCCTGTGTAACTATTTTTCATGCATTTAATATATTAATTATCCGGTAAATGCTCCCTAGGCTGTACTTGGGATGCCGAAGAATGACAGCTTTTCAACGAAGCTCCAAAGGCAGCCCATCAGCCCACAGTGTATTATGTCGGAGAGGTCAGGGTGGGGTTAATGTAACTTTTTATTTGCTGATTTTTCATAGACGGGAGCAAAGCTGGTAAGGGGAAAAAGAGAGAGAGACTGAAAAGAAGGTGCAAAAAGAGCAGAGATAATGGCAAGTCTGTTACATCCCCCTCCTGCCTCCCAGCCTGCTCCGTAGCAGATAGGTTGATTATGCAAACGAGAGAGATGTTTGCAGTCTTCTTGGGATGCTCCTTCTCCAGGGGCTTCTCTGCAGAAAAGGGGACAAAAGTCTGCGAGGGGAAAGTCTGTTGAAGAGACAACGACGAGAAATCCCACATGCAATAACTAAGCTCAAAATAGATCATCCGTCCTCACTGAAAATAGATATATCTAGGCAAAAAAAGTAGGAGGAAAGCTTGGCTGCTCAGGGGGGTTGTAAAGCAAAAGGCACTAGCGAAATCTGAGCTGGATGTGCAGGAGTGAACTGACTGTTGTGGGATCCTGTTCCTGCTTCACTTGACTTTTGCGTCTGCCAAGAGGATGGTCTTGGTCTCCAGTGGTAGGACTGTCCCTGTGAGGACCTGAAGTGCTCGGAGGACAACTACCTCCTCCTGCCCCCCTCTCTCCTTCCTTCCCCTCCTTTTATGAAGGGTACTGGTCTGGGGCAGCCCTGCTCTAATGGCTGGCTGTATTGAGTATTGATCTAAGAGGTAATAGGGGTTTAATTTTCCTTTAAAAGGCCTGTAGATGATCTCAGGAAAGATATTTAAAAAAAAATCCTATCTAAATCAAGGTGGAAAAACTAAAGAAATTTGAAAGAATTTAAATCTTTTAGTTAGAAATTCTATAGCAAAGTCTACTGTGGCTGTGCAGGAGGGTTTGTGTAGCTTTAGCATCCACTCTGTCAGGCGGATGTAGTTGCATATTGCAAGTGGTTTTTTATGTCAGCTAATAAAAATAATCTTACTTTTAAACCAAATATATACAACACTATCTTTTGTGCATGCAATATACATTTAAATGAAGAATGTGTAGAGGAAGGGAGTGTTCATGTGTGCGTTTACGCAGTGGTTCGGTGATGCTCCTATTACATTTGAATTGAGTAAAATATGTCCCACTGAGTGTAATTACTACAGCTTTGTTCTCTTTGTTTTCTGTATTCTAATGCTCCAAACAATCCTAAACAAGTAGGATTTGATTATGCTGTATTCTTTGAGAAACCGAGCTTGTCCTGCATCACCCTTCACTCCTCGCCGCCCTGGTGCGGGAGGTGCTCAGCACATCCCAGGCTTGGGCTGTAGGAACGTAGGGTGCGAGGGGTGTTTGGGTCCCATGTGGTGTCTGGGGCCAGTGCACCCCCAGGGAGGTTCAGGGGAGGAAGCCAGCTCTTGGGAGGCCACTTCACTCGTTACACTGACATGAAGGTGACAATGGCAGCCAGAAAAGTTGCTCCTGATGCTTTTTAGTACCACTCAGCACAGCTGCAATTCAGGAAACAGCTCTACCATGAGTTCAGCTTCAGCTGCTTGACTGGCACTAAGAGGACTCTCCAGATGCTTGAAGTTCAGCTTGATTTTGTTGGACAAGAACAAGAAGGACTTGTGTGTGCTTTTTGTTTTTGGTGTCTTTGGTGTCCTTTTTAAAGAGGACATATGTTTCTGAGGAAGTGGAAGCAGAAAAATGCGAACTGGCAGATTTTACAGAAGTTGTGGGTCAAGGTGACTGAAGTGGTGGACTCTAGTTTAGATCCCAAAGGCACATTAATTATTTTCTGGGCATCACCACACAAGATATTTCCCCTGTTTCTATGGGAGATTGTGTATTTCTTACTGTTCTTGTGGGTTTCTCTTTCCCAGTATGGAAGCAGAAAAATATTTTCCATCAAATTAGTAGTAGAAGTGTGTTTTGGTTTGGTTGGAGTTTTTTGTTTGTTTTGTTTGGGTGGTTTTTTATTTTTAAGAGCTTGGTGTGATGTTTGTCATCCAGGTTGAAAGTGAGCTCCTTCTGCGCTCTCAGAGCAATCTGGCAAACAAGGGGGTCATGTTCCCCGCCTTGGCCTGGTGAGGAATACTCCTGGATGCTATGGGGAGAAACATATGGCCAGGAAGGAGGACAGGGATGGGGATGGAGAAACCCAGACACCCCCTGCATCTGGTAAATAAAAAGGGCCTCTGGGAAGTCAGCGCAGCATACTGCAAGTCATAGCAACTGAGATATATGGAGGTGCTGCAGGTTTTCCTGCCTTCAAGAAGTGCTGCATGAGAGGTGGATTTACAGTAACAGCTTGGTCTGAATGCAGGGAAGCTGTTGCCACCTGCAAGCCAGAATTTGGTCTTAGGCATGTGTCCAAGAGCAGAAAACACGGGGAATGGACATGAGACTTCAGTCTGGGAGTTTGATCCTGTTTGTTTTAAAGCATGTGGCTGGTCTCCTTGCTATGCAGGCCATTTAATGGAAAACACTTCGTGTGTTTCTTAATTTCAAATGAACTCTTTGCTTCCATAAATCATATCTGAGTTTGCTCTTCCCTGACCTGCAAAGAGTATCTCCAGCAGATGCACTTTGCTGCCCAGTGGTGAATGCGATCGGCAGAGGATAATCGCTCCATCTGAAGAACAGTCACTTAGAGCTTGCAGTTACACAGGCACGAAGCCAAGCAGAAGTGCAGGGGTTAGAATGAAATGCTGCAAACCTCTTCCATGGGCTGCACTGAGGATTAAGGCCTGTATCCCAGGATGAAGGCAAAATTGGTAATATTTAACAGCTGGGTACTGGGTCCATTGCAGTCACTTTTCCCAAATACACACATTCATATTAGCATTGTGTAGATTCCACATAGCTTGTAACTGCAGCCTGGTGTCATAACTTAACTACAATAAATGCTTGCTTGCTTATTGAGTTATTAGAACTCAGACTGCAGGGCCAAATTCTGGCAAGTATAAAAAGCCATTTTGGTAGAGGTTTTTTTTTAAAAAAAAAAAGTCAACAAAACCACAAACACTAGGTAACAGAGCTGCACTAGACCCCAAGAGGAAAACCTGCTGTGGGGACCTGGAAAGAAGAGATGCTTGCCAGTTGTATCCACTGCATCAGCTTTTCCTTTTGTCATCAAGATAGGGATTTATTTTGCATATATGGATTTATTTTGGACCCTTTCCTGGAGGCCTGCAGCCTCCAAAACGAGTTTTTATTTCAAGAGTAGATTATAGTAACAGCCTTCTCCAATGGGCTGCTGAAGTAAAAATGGGCCTGAACGAAAAGTTTTTCCCAAGATATGGAAGAGTTTGAATTCTAAGGCAAAAGGTCTTATAAATGGGTTTTGCTGTGCAACATAAGCTATGTGCATTGGAGAATGGAGAGTAGAAATGATGTGAAATGAAGGGTATGAAAAATCGGTGGCAGAAGCCCATGACCCAAAATGCTCTGAAGTTGCAGGAGAGTCTCTCTTGGATGGGATACTAATATTGGCACAGTCGGTACATACCAGAGGGCCATGAGGAGCTGTCAGCCCTTCTTGTTTGATATCTTATCCTCACATATAGCTTAGACATATTGCACGGCTTCCTCAGGTCTCCCAGCTACATCCCAAGGCCCTTCTTGACTGGCATCTGGCTGGATCCATTTCTTTGATAGATACAACACTGCCCAGGGAGGGCTGCTGCTCTAATAACCATGGCTCAGTATGCTCCCCAGCTTGCTTTCTTCTGCGTTTTGCAGGTGAAATTATGTTCTATATTATATTTTATGTTAATATTTTACATTTCAGAAATATAAAATAAATAGAATAACAGTTGGCACGTAATACAGGGCGCACATAGAAACTTCAACAAAAAAGCACAAAAAAATATGGTAACGGCTTGAACTTCTCTTGCCTGGCAGAAATTGTTTCTGACAATATTTTCAATTTCAGCTTGTGGAAGTGTAGACTGAATGGGATGGAGAACTGAGGTCTAAGTAGATGGTTATTAGTGAACTGATAAGACAAATATCCAAGCACAGAAATCCAGGCAACATGGAGGCCCAGCACCTTCAGCTTTCTGTGTGCACTGGAAGAACTTTTGAGCGTTTTAGAGTGGTCTTTGCCGACCAGTTTATTTAACAACTACGAAATGTGTTTAGATAATTGTGCTTTATTGCAAAATAATGTCATCTAGGAAATAAAGGTAAAATAAATAAAAAGCTGCATCTTCAAATTACCAGTAGTCCCCCTCCCTTTATTTTCTTAAGGTGACTGTCAATTCATAGACCTCCAAAAGCTTACTGTGGGAAGACCTTACATGTTTTACTAAGTCTAGTATAAACAGAAGAGTTTAAAAATTTATTTCACAAAATGATGTCTTCACTATTTATGGGCTAATGTCAGTGCTAAAACCCTGAAATGGACTGGAAGCATAACTGTAGCCGAATGACCTTTCCTTATTCTACTTTAGTAACTGCATCCACAGGGAAAAGCAACTGAAACATCAAAGCTTGTTTTTGTTCCCCAAATCTCTGGAAATTTCATGCAAGCGCAGAAATGGGGAGTGACAGGATGTGCCACTGATCTTGGTCATTTTCTTTGCCACTGGCTATTGTTTCCTTCTAGTGATTCCATGTGAGATGAAATCTGTTTGTTCTCTGTCTGCCTGTGCCAAAACCATCCTTGAGCTGGGATCCAAATTCTCTTTGGTTCTTCAAACAAAAATTTATGCCACTGCCAAGCCTTAGCAAGGTCGACAGTGCAGCAACACTATGATCTGAGCAAGAGTTTATATTCTCAGTACAGAGAAGGAAGACTGAGGCAGGCTGACAGCAGCTTCCTTCAGAGTTTGTATAGCAACTCAACAGGAGACCCCAGATGTCGTGGTATCTACTCTGATTTCTTGTGATGAGAGAGGGCTATATGTTAACCAACTTTAACACTAGGTTTGGGTGTTGCATAGGTACTAGTAAAACTCCTGGCAAATGTTGGAGAAGGTCTTAAGGAGGTGTGGATATAAAATGCTCTTCCATGGAGAAGTAATGGTGATGTGCTGCCTGATGTGTTGGTTGTAATGGCTGGTGGCATCTGGTGATGGCTTCCACATGGCTTGTCTCAGGTGTCTGTGCCACCTTTTCCCATCTCCACTAATCATTAAACCAGGTACAGGGCATACTAATTGCTTTGCAACTTAAGAAGATGCTTTGTATGAGAACAAAATGGAGTAATTCTGACAGCTGTAATGACTCCCAACTTGGTGTCATTCTGTACAACACACAAGGGCAACAGTAAAAAACAGATCAGCTAAAATAGCAGGTGGACACAGAGAGCAAATCCTTTCGGACTTCTTTTGGCATCTGTGGTGTTGTAGGATGAGTTCAGGGGGAGTCAGACCAAAGCCCCTGGAAAGGGGAACCTCTCGGGACAGCCCGGTGGGGAGCTGGTTTGTCGGTGGAGGGTGCAGCTCTCGGGTGTGCGCAGCCTGGCTGCCCTGGAGCAGTCGACAGCCACTGCCGCGGGAGGAGTGTTGGACCGATAGTTCTGACCTCATAAAACTGGATTGGAAATGCAGGCATGATTAACTTGCCATAGATTTATGTGGAATTAGTATGTGTTTCAACGCTGGTGTTATAAATACAGGTTGCCCTCATCTAACCAGCAGGGCTTTACGTAATTTCAGAAGGGCCCTCACAATGGCAGCTTTAAAATGACAAAGGAGGGAAGGAAAAGCTGAGCATGGCAGGTACTGTATTAACTGCACCCCAAATCCTGCAGTGGATTGTGCTGAGGGGAAAATGTATTTTTGAAGAGTGAGCCTGTGAAGGGGGAGAGGATGTTGGTACCAAGCACAACACCGTTCCACACAGCACAGCTCAACTGCAGAGGCTGAAACCACTCTGGGAACCACAGCTGTGCCTGACCTCCCAGGGGTGTTCACCTCATCCCCAACAGAGCCCCAGCTCCAGCCCTGCCTTCGTGCCGCTGGCCCTGCGAGCTGGCTCTGTCTCGAGAGCTGTGAAATGCTGTCAGTTCACTCAGACACCTCATCTCTGGTTTCTGTGAGTTTGCCCCATTTTCCTGAGCGTACTGCAGAGACCCCAGAGGAGTGACCTGCCTAAAGTGGCTGGGGAAGGGACCCTGTGTCCCACGCTTTAACCACAAGCATGTCCTCCTCTTGGAACTTCTGGCTGTGCTTTCCAGCCATGCTGCCTTGCAATGCCAACTTGAAGTTCACCCAGAAGTTCCTTTCTCACTACTTTTTTGTTTTTAGTAACTCCACACTCTTTAAGGCACCTCTGCAGGTTTTCTGGTAAATAACTTACTACCTGAACAGCAAAATAAGCCAGCAGTGCTGGTGCAAGCTTACTTACCGTACTGTTAAATGCTTGCTGCTCCGCATGGGAGTTTTCCTATGTGCTCAGCATGGCTAGCGGGGTGGCTGGCTTTATCCCGGAGCCAGCAGCAGGCAGGCTTTAGTGGGACTGATCCTTGGGCACCTTTGAGGTGTCACCCTACCTGCTTTGTATGTGAGGATTTGTGGGTTTTAACCTGGGGAGGAGCGCAGGCGGGCTGTGCCGAGCCTCTGGGAAGGGAGGCAGCACTCGCTGCAGGGCAGGCACCTGCAGGGGCTCCACTCGTGCAAGGGGGAGGAAGGCTCAGTTCTGGGATCCAAGTGATACCCCCCTTCTGTTCAGTGCATGTGAAATCGGGGGCTCTGCTGAGGCGTGTGAGCTAGAGAGAAACATGCTTTAGAGAGGAGACTCGGGTATCTTCAGTCTGGCTCACAGGCTAGCACTGCTTTCCTCTTCCAAATTATCTTCAGCATTAGAAGAATCTTTCTTTGGCATCACCACATGACAGGTTGCCTCTCTGCAGAAGCACTGTATTGTGGTATGTTCAGGTGATGGTCCAAAAGCTGCCTTAGCTCTGGCTTGTACTGCTATTGCAGCAGTACACCAGAAAAGATTCACTAAGACCAAGAGGAGAGGGTCATGCTGGAGGGGGAATGGTGCTGGTTGTCACAGGAATATGTGCATTGCAGGAGATTGTCTCCGTTTTTGCCTTTTTCCTTTGGATAGTGATTTTTAGAGCTTCTGAATCTTCCAATAACTCATGTTTTAGGGTGAGTGCCAACCATCCAGACGAACTGCAGATGAAGGATCTATTTTTGCTTTAGCGTATTTTTAACCTCTTTTTTGTTGTTCCAAATGTATTCATGCCAGATTTAAAAACAAACAAAACCCACAAGGTGCCCAGTGAGACTTTTTCATTTGTTAATACCTGAAAGAAGCCTGCTATGATACAGGGACCCTCTTGTTCTCTTGGAATAAGTTACATGGGGAGTTGGTCGGGGCAAGCTGAGCTATTGAGCTAGGCAGGGACGCGGCTGTGACCTGCCACCACGCGTGCTGCCCTCCCAGAAGGACCCCGGCATCCCACCTGAGACAGGTTGCTCTCTGTCCTCCTGGGGAGGGAGGTGAGATACATGCCTCTAGCTAAAGGTATCTGTATATAAACCTGGAAGAATGTAATTTGAAATTCTAACTGATACCATACAGAGCTTTTCAAACTGTTCAAAATTCACATTTTGTTGCAGAGCAGACTCGGCTGTGTGGTGGTTGTTACACTCTTTCACAGCACCCTAAGATGCTAGATATCTGAACATCAGTGTGTGGTGTCTATGTAAACTGTTATGTTTTGAGTGCTCAAGAAAAATATTTTTCTGGCATAATATACATGTACATATCATACAGTGCATATAGAGCTTCCTTTAATGTGTCTGTATGTCAGTGTATGAATAGCTGTGTGATTGTACATATATGCAATATACTAGGCCTTGATTCTTTCATATGTTTCAGTTTCAGCATGAGTAGTGCAATTTGACTCTGTAAGGATATTTGTTTGTAAAATGAACACTAGAGATGGAGGTTGAGTGCGGTTTTAATTTTTTTCTTTGTTAGCATTCTCTATATTATTTACTCAGTTACGTAATCACAGACATTGCAGGGATTTGTGCATGTTTCTTATTAAAATACAAGCAAACAGCAACATTGCCTTCACCAGTGCACTGAATCTGCAACTTCTGAGAGATGCTGGGGGCAGGTAGGTGAGGGGGAGAAGAGGAGTGGTCAGTAAAATCCAGCCTATTACTGAAAATAATCAGGAGCAGTTGGCAACCCTGCTCCTGCATATTCGCCAAGTGCTTGGTGATTCAGCCCTTCTCCATTTTCAGGCCAATGCGGCCGTCACTCTGAATTATTTTCAGTGAGCACTTCTATATCTCATGTCAGTTCCCAGTTCGAACCCATCACCGAGTGTCGAGGCTGCGACGTGCTGTACATGCCGATGAGCGTCCCCCCCTTCCCCTGCTTTGCTATTAACCTTTCCTTTTACCAGAGTTACCCCTTTGTCCTGCTGCAGTTTGCAGTGGCTGATAGAAGCAGCTGCCTGTGGCCAAACGACCATCACATTTACATTTTCTTTCTTGAACCAAAGAGTGAGACACAGAATTGCAGTAAATGATCTCCCCTTTCTCTTTTTACCTCCCCCCTAATCGTCTTTAATGCATTGCCTAGAAATCTATTTCTTATCTAATTTTACTAGATGGATCAACAGGGCTGAGAATGTAACCCTTTGTCATCTATGGAAATCTTTTTATCCCATAAAAATGATTAGATTTGATGCAATTAGGATTATGAGGAGGTGGGGGGAGCCTAAGACAGTGTGCCTTGTCTACTGCTGTCTACTGACACATTAACAGCCTGTTTATTAACTGCTTTACATTTGGGCTATGAGCAATGCATTCTTATGCCTGATAAGCCCAGAGAAATGAACACGTGTGCCGATATGAAATGTGAGCCTCACTTTTTTGGCTGTCCTCCTCCCACCTTTCTGCATATGAATCTAGGAGGAGGGCTTTAACTTGAAACAAAACCTCAGCTGCTGGAAAAATGCATGTTTCCATTTGCCACTTCTCTAAGTGGTGGCTTGCGTTTGTATCTCACCTAGCAGGGAATATGCAAACACGGATCTGCTCCTCTTCCCTGCTGCCCCCTTTGTATTCCGTCGGACGGGTTTGAGGGGGTTTGCACTAGAGGTAAACGCGTGTGCGTTGGCTTCCTCCTTACCAGACCTGGGGCTGAATTGCTCGTCCTCTTCTACAAATGCCACCCTGCGATTCAGCTACGCATTCAGCTCGGACTTGCGCTTGGGAGAATTATGACTTTGATTTTGTGAGACAAGCTGCAACATTTTCTCCCTCTGCTGTCAGAAAGAGAATGCATATGGGTTATATCCCAACACGTTTACAAGTACACCCTCCATGTCCTCTTTGGCTTGCCTGCATTTTTCCCTGGGGTTGCGCTGCCCAGGCTGTGCTCACGTAGCTTGTGTAAGGGTCTGACCTGGCACGAACACCAGTGGGTACTTCCCGGGGCACAGAGCACGATGGCATCAAAACAGAGGAGAACAAATCCCTCCAAAATCAAGGGGAAAATGCTGGGGGGTGGTTCATGCGGAGCTCAGGGAAGTGTTTTTGTAGTGCAGAGCATCCGTGCGTGTGTGCCTCTGTTACAGCTCCTGCTGCCCACCCTGCCCCAGCCGTGTTCTCGGGGAGGTGGGGTGGGTGAGGACGTGGGACCCCGGAGCCGCACAGACAGGCTGTGAGGGGGCACCCATGTATGTTCTCCATTAGACTGTTAGTCCTTTACTTGCATCTTCAAAAATTGCTCCTCTGTCTTCACCCAAGAACTTGTAAGGAAAATTGCTCCTGAGCCTCCCTTTGCCTCTGTTTGATGTGAAAAATAACTCCTGGCTGAGAGAGGACAGGATCTGTGTGCAAGCTGATACAGGGCTCAAAGAAAACTTTATATAAAAACAAAGGAATTGATATTTAGGACCTGCAATAAATAAAATAAGGCTAAATAAATCTTATTTTGCTAGGACAAAAACCTGATGTCCGTGTGTTTTAGGCACCTTCACCTATTGCCCAAACTTTGCAGGTAGGGTTCCCACCTGAGCAGCATCTTTATGTGAGAGGCATTAAGGTGTGTGCTAATGCTAAAGCTCTTCTCTGACACAAATTAAAGGACAAAATCCAGCCTTTGTTTCTCACAGTTGCCAGCACGGTGAGAATATTTAATTTCCAAACATCTCTGTGTTACTTAATAGGAATACAATTATTTTTCCTGGTTTTGTTTGCAGATCACAAATAATCTCGTAACGGCATAGCTCACCAGCCCCCTCCACTTCTGCTGTTCATCTGCATTTAATTGCAGCTTGTTTCACAACTTTGTTTCAAGTTGCTAAAAATAACTTCAGAAATAAGTTTAACCGTAGCAGCTGCGTACACCCCTGTCTGTCACACTGTGCCTGCCTTGAAAATCAGATCCCAGCAGTTAGCAGAGCCCTGCTGCGTGGATGCTGGCGAGGGGACAGCTGCTGTGCACTGCGAACGCACGAGCCGAGGCTGCCAGCGCTCGTGCCAAGAACAGCCCTGATGCTGCTGACATGCCGGGTTCAGAGGTTAGGAGATTGCTCCCGCAGGATACCAGGGAAACACAATGTTACAGCCCAGTCCTTGTAAGAATTTATTTTAAAACTATTCTTATTTAACAATTTCCCTTTAAAAATCAGCTTCTGGGACCTTTGGAGAGATTTGCCTGCCCAGCGCTCGCTCTGTCCCATGACCCAAATATGTCCATGTTTTACGCTAATGAAGTTTTACATTGTTTTAGTGGCAAAAGAAGACACAGATGACTTATTCTAGCAAAGGAGGCTGAATATTGGCTGTTACCTTTTCCTCAACAAGGAGAGGAAAGTCAAGCTGGCTCAGCTCCTTCCTCTGTAGCGGGTATTAGGAGCTGTCTGGGCAGTGCTTTTCAATAGATCTGGGGCTGCAGGTATTCAAAATACAACCGTCCCTAGGATTTTATGTTAAATGGGGTAAGGCTTGTGGCTGTATTGGGTTAAGCCTGTATCAGGATCAATTTTCCTTTCTCTTCTCCTCTCTTCCTCTCTCTTGTCTCTTTTTTTTCTTTTAATTGTGATCCGAAGAGGTACTTTTGTTGGACAATGGTAAATCTCTCGCATTCCTTTGAACCGAATTGGTGCGAGGGAGCCCAGCAGCCTACGTGAGCACCTAAGAATCAAGGCAGTAACCTTTCAGTTTGGCACCGGCTTGTGCACCAGTTTGCCTCTGTATCTTAGCAAAGCCGTGGGGTGGGGGATGAGCATGTATAGGAGCTGATGTTTATTAGCCTTACTTCTTACTAGAGGGACAAATAGCCCCTCGTTATTAGGAGCAAAGCTGTGGTCCCCTTTCTGGGCACCGTGATCCAAGGCAGTAACTGAGAGCTTGGTAACTTTAGCACGCGGGGCACATTTTGTGATTTACAACTAATACACAGCCTTGCCACTGCTTTCACAGTAACTCCTTGTGCTCTAGATAGATAGGCCCAAATCCTTCATTTGAAATGCCAGTAGCAAGACCCTTGAAGAGTTTATGCAACGTCTTCCCATCTCTCCTGCCCCACTGCAGCTCCCTTCCCTCCAGGGAAGGTGAAGGCCCAGCCTAAAGACATCTCGGATTCTAAATGTGTGAATGTTGTGCCTCCCCCCTTCACTTCCAATTGAAAAAGATTACAAATAATGTTAAATAATATAGTTTATAACCTCAGGGCTGTTTTCAAAGGTGTATAGACCAGTTGTCAACAGGCAGAGAGGTAGGGAAGGGAAGGGAAATTATAGGCTGTACAAAAGAGGAAAGTAAAAGTGAAAGCTCCATAAAAGAAAGTGGAACTATTATGGAGCAAAATGCCAACTCATTACAAAACAGCCAAATAAGAGAGAAATACAGCTTTACCCGTAATAGCAGTTTACAAGGGAACATTGTATTGCAACATAACGGTGGTGCTATAATTTGCTCTAACAACTCCAATTATGCCTTTTATTGATTTGGCAACACATTTAATAGGAGTAGCCACACCTCTTGTGTTACAAATCATTAAAGGTGTTGAACAGTGTAATTTTAAAATTGTCCTTCTCCTACAGATGTCAGTGTGACAGCATAATTTCCCCTGATTTCTGCTATGTAAACAGTGCGTTACAGTAATTTCCCCCTTACAAAGCAGAAATGTTGTCAGCCTGGGTTTTTTGTGCAGAAACATCCATTTAATATTTTCCCCTCAGTCTATTCTCCTAATTGCCGTTTTTTTCCTTTTTTCCTATTTCTTTCTTTTTTTCTTATCTTTGGAAAATAAACATGCTGTTTTGCCATCTTCTACAGCAACCTTAATTGCTACTTAAATCTTCAATATGCACTTAACATTGGGGAGGCAAAACCCTTTTGGTTCAATTCTGTTCCACTTCACTCAAGTAGCATTTCAGAGCTGGTTAAAAGCCACGTATCTCTTGGTAGCAATTTTGACAGGTGATCACAATTCCAGTACCAACTTCCTTCCAAAATTCAGAAAGCATCTCGGAAAAGAATCAAAACTTTTTAATTTTTGTTTTCTTTCCACCACAGAGGATCTAAATTTTGCATAGGAATCCAGGAGAAACCTCTCTCATGCTCAAAATAAGTATTTAGATAGGCACAAGGCTTTGAGCAGCCTTTCTGCACAGGACTGGGCTCAGTAGCCAGGTCTGCCTTCCCTAGACCCCAGAACAAAAGCGTGGTTTTGGGAAAAGCAGAACAAGATGCATGACAGGGCAGGACTCAACATTTACGCTGCTTAAAAACTGAGGTGGTGGTTCGTGTTTCTCAGGCTGGCAGGGGCTGGTGGTTTGAGGATCTCGCTAAGCCATGCAGAGACCTTTTCTGCTGCCCTCTGCTCCCAGAGCTGGAGCGTGGGGTGAGCCAGGAGGACGCATTTTCCTGCTTGCAGCTCCAGCAGCCCTTCAGTCCCAAGGCAATGCGGCTGCAGGGCTCGTGGGGGACCAGACAGACAAAGAATGTGTTTCCCCTCTCTCTTCAAGCACATGCAGGCGGTGACGTGTGTAAATGAACCTGACAAGCCCTTTGAAAAACAAATAGAGGCCACCAACCAAGCTTTTGGCACGCCAACATGCCACATGTTTACACCAAAAGTGCCACATTGCCCTGTTTGCCCGCTCCCAGCGCCTGGCCCCCAGGCAGCAGCCGAGCGGTGCCTGTCTGCATTTGTCTGGCTCCAGCAAACTGTCTCATTAACAGCTGTGTGGAGAAGGGGGGGGAAAGGGAAGAAAAAAAAAACACACGCCACCCTGAGGAGGGTGACATTTTTCACGCTGGAGTGAGTAAAGCAGCTCTGTGTCCCGCTGCCAGGGCTGACCCCCGTCCCACCCCATCTGGCAGCCCCAGAACAAAGCGCTGTGAGCCGGCCCGGCTGGGCTGACACCAACCAGGCCCCCGCCTACGGATGGGCGGCCGGGTCTGCCGAGAGGCGCTTTGGGACATTTCACATGTGCCAGTGTCCTGAGGTGCCAGACAGAGCTGCCGGGCTCTGCCCTTCCTTGGCCGCCTCATGTTGATTCGGGTTAAGGCAGGGTGTGTATGAACATCCTGGCTAAGGGTGATGGTGGCCGCTGCTGCAGGAGAGAAAGTCGCATCAGTTGGCCAAGGGAGGGTGCAGCCACCATCGCCATAAGGAAAAGACTGACCCACACTCATGGGGCTTGCTCTGCTGCCCACATTAGTGGGATACCATGGGGCTGGAGGCGATGTGGCAGCACGGGACTGTGTCTGGGTGTGAGACGCTCAGGGTTTGGAAGGCTTCAGTTTTTGGCCATCCCAGCCATGCATGGGTGCTGAGACATGGCACATGGAAACGCTTCAACATCTGGAAGGCTTTCCAGCCAAGAGGGCTAGATCGCAGCAGTCATTGCCAAGTAATCTTGCAGGTGCATGAAGAAAAACAATGTCTGGCGTTTGCCAAAGAAAACCCTCTATAATTACCACCCATGCCTGGCAATCTTGAATTAAACCGGAAGCTGTAGCTTTGGCTCTGATAGAATCTAGGTAAATAATTAACTAAGAGTGACTTTATTGGATTAATTTAAACTTGTTTGTGGAAATGTGGTGAGCAAAGCCACTCTTGGTTTTCTCAGATGTGTAAAAGTATTTCTAAGTACCTCCTGGGTGTAGGCTGGTGCGGCAGTGGAGCGTTGCACGTGGGTTACACTGACCCTTCCGCAGGAGAGGAGCAGGGTCAGATTTCTGGCACCAGCACCGCATTTCTGTGAATCAAAAATTGCTTTTTCAGAAGTTTTCTATAGATCTTTGTACAAAATACCCTGCTTATGCAAATGTCCATTAGGGTGGGGATGGAAAAGGACTGGGGAAAAAAGTGTTAGTGAGGACCAGAGAAAACTGTTTAAAAAATGAGGAAGTCCAAGACTTGACTGCAGAAGCAGGGGAGGACGGGGTGCTGGCTGCCTGTCCTGGGTCAGCTGGAGGGACACGGTGTGTGCCGCTGGCACTGCCATCTCGTGCTTCTGCTTCCGGAGAGCTTTGGTTCATCGTGGGGCTGCTGATGAGTTAAAAACCAGCTGAGCCTCTGGCTGCTGAGCACATCGCAGGTGACAACAAGCCAGAGTAGGGAGGAGCGTATTTTGAAGAACTAAAAGCAGACAAGCGTTGTAACAGTCTTGTGTGTCTGGTGCTGGATAAGGGGACTGATGCACTGAGCAGATGAATAATTTGCCTGGGAAGACAGTGGCAAAACTAAAACAATTCTCAGAAGGCATTAAACTATTGCTTCTTCTAAGAAGTTTGGCTGCCCTAAAAAAGCTAAATATAATGGGCTTTCACCCCTTTTAGTGAACAACGTGCAAGTCCTCTCAGGCCCAGCGGTGTCTTTGTGAAAGGAGAGCTTGGCTGGGTGCTAGAGGGAGCAGGAAACAGCAGCATGGTCTGTGCTGGGACTCAGGCTGATGTGGGGCTCCGAGCGTGGTATTAACTCCAAGCTTTTCTGGGAAGGAAATATGTTTGGCTAGAACTAATCATTCACATGCATTTTTCATTAGCGTTATTATCCCAAAGAAAGGCTGCTGTAAAGTGCTTGCAAGGAGAGGAGATATTTGCTACCTCTAGGGGAATTTTACAAAGGGAGAAGGAAGGAGGGGAGCGGAGCTGAATAGCAGCTCCTGTTGGTATTCTGGTGTGATGCCTCTGAACTGATCTTCCCAATCAGTTCAGACTTAATGCCAAAGCCTGCTCAAATATACAAATCGTAAGGAAAGATTTCAGAGGGTTTATATAGCTTGGTTTGCCTAGGTCTTCTCTGGATGGAAATTGTGAATTATTTTGCTCTTCCCAGTTTATACAACTGTTAACAGTGAAAATTATTCCACGTGCCAGGCCCCTCGTTGTTTGCCAGGTTTGTGTGGGATGTGCCAGGTGTGTGCAGGCAAAAAGGGAATCCAGGAGGCCTCCTCTATGGCTGCTTTAACAGAAGCAGAAGCACAGTGCATCTATCTCTCCTTTTTTTTTTTTTTTCCTTAATGCATCCTTCTTCAGGATAGTCAGGAGATCCTGGTGCCTTTTTAAGCTACCGTTGGAGAGTAGAAATGGGGTGGCAGACACTGAGGGGACTGTGAGCATCTCTGACCAGAGGGACTTGGGTGCCGAGTGAGGTGGATATGCAACAGGGTGGTAAACTGGAAGAATACGACCTGCTGGGTACGGATATCGTATTCCCACCACCCATCCCATGGCAGGGACCCGCCACCGCTTGCCTTGTGCAGCAGCTTCTGCAGTGCTGTGGGAGCCCAAGTGGTGATCAGCTGAAGAGAGGTCCCCAGGAGAGGAAGGAGGTGGACACACAGCACAGTTTCTCTATAAATGTGTAGCATAGTATAGATAATTTAAAAAAAGAAAAAATTCTCTTGGCTTAGTGAGGAATCTTTACCTCAGTGTGGATTTAAAACAAATTAGCTGTGATGTAAACATGAGGCTTGGAGGGCCTGTGGCTGTGATTGCTGGTGGAAGGATAGAGAAAGTAGGGCGATTCCTCTTTTCATAATGATTTTGGTTCCATTTAAGTTAGAGATCAGATGCTCTTCAGTAAAGATATAAATTATAAAGGCACTAAACTTCAGTACCAATAAGCTTCTGAAATTTATTTGCGTTCGTCATCTCGCAGTTTCACTTACAGTGAAGAAACTTTCACTGTGGATCAGATCTTTTTAATATTTTCTCATAACTTTCCAGTGACAATCATTTTTTCCATTAGGAGAGATCAGACACATAAGTAATACTGAGAGAGCTACATGAATACCAAGTCATTCATTAGAAGCAATGCCACTGCCATGAATGCTGAGTGAATAGACAGTGAGGGGACACTGAAAATTAAAGGTTATTCTAGGTTCATTAACTTCTGCACTCCTTTCTAAAACAAAACCTTGGGTGAGAGCAGCCTTTGACTCCTAAATGGGGATCTCCTTGTCCCCTAATTTAAAAAATATTAACATCGTTTAACTATTTCCCCTTTCTGCTTAATATGTGCAAGAAAAAAAAGCATTTGAATTAATGTTCATGGAAGTGACGAGCACAGACAGAACTGCGCTTGTGAACATCTGCTTTGCTTTCCTTTCACCATGAAGCCTTTCATGTGTACCTCTGGCTTGATATGCAGCACGTTTTCCGTGTATTAATTAGCCATGAGGACTTTCTGGCTCCTGGAGCAAGAAGCAAGTCCATCCTGCTCCGGCTGGCAGCGGGAGCCTGCGACGCTCCCAGGTGGGTTGCACTTTCTCTCACCACCCTGTGTCCTGGGGCAGCCGCTGCAGCCGGCCGCCGTGTCCTGCAGTGCCAAAGTGGCTCACGCTTGGCTTGCCTTGGTATCCAGGGAGGCACAAACCTCCCTGTCGCCCGCTTGCTCCAGCATCCCTGCCTGGCACGGCAGTCTGGGATGGCGCTGACGCCTGCCTCGGGCACCCGTGGGTGGCAGCAGGCAGGGGTGGGGGGTTATTGAATCTAAATGCCAGTCTTGATTCTCAAACAAGGATCCTGAGCACCACATCCTAATCCCTCTCTTGACCTCTCTAGAACTATTGTTTAAAATCAACCTGTAACATTATATAGGGAATAATAGTCAGTCTAATGCAGCCATTAATATCATGTAATAGTTGGATAACAAGTCCTCAGTGTTGAAGTCTAATGTTTTTAACTGAAACACGCTTTCCCCTGCTCTCTGCTCACGTACCTAACCAAAATAGGGCAGAATGCCCTCCTCAGAGCAGTGGATGAGGCTATTTCAAACAGTGTTTCTAAAGCGTTTGGTAATTCCTGGGTGGAGATATGAGAGGGTAGCTCTCAGCAGGTCGCTCTAAAGCCAGAAATAATTTTTCTTTCTTATAAAGTCTCGTTTCTACTATTTTATTCTGATTTTCTGTTTGTGTACGTGATCTGTCTTTATTCTGATTTTCTGTTTGTGTACGTGATCTGTCTTTAACCAAACAAAAAAATTAAACTGAAAGTAGTTTGGTACCAAAAGTAGTTTGTCTCTGCGGCAATCTCAAAGGCAGCAGATGCAATAGGTGGGATAGGGGCTGCTACAGGTGCTGATATGTGATGGTGGTGGATGTTGGAGCCTGCAGAGAAAATGTCGTTTGGGTGGTCGGAAAGAGCAAGCTGTCCCCATGCTATTTTCATCCCAGGCACCACAACATAGTTATGCTTTCCTGGGCTGTTTTTTTAAGCCTTTGGGTTATTATACTGTAAATGTCACTCATGTATGAGTGATATTGATGGGTGACGTGCAGATTGGTTAAGGACCAATAGACAAAAATGGAGTCTTTACATACAGATTGGCACATGGGAGAAATGACTGCACAGTCCAACCCATGATCGTTTTGTTCATTTATTAATCCCAGACAATTATTGTCCCAAAGACATGACCACTTTGGTGATGGAGAAGAGTGACTATCGAGTTCCTAGAGAGGGGAGGTTTTGTTTGGAGGGGAAGAGTAGAGATGCTGTGTAAATGATCTTAAGGGAAATCCGATACTGAAGTTGCCTTGCTGTTATTTGCCTCTTCCTCTGGGCTCTTGTTTTTCTGGATTTGCTTGTTGCAGTAGTTGCAGAGCAGGAGTCATCAGTGGACTCTATGGGCTGGTTTGCCCATCTTTATTCGGTCTCCAGAGCTTAAGCCTTGATTTAGGAAAGCTCCAAAGCTGCCTACCTTTGTCTCCCTCTAGCTCGGTGTTAAGTGCATCCTTAAGTTATTTCCTTCACTTGGGGCACGTACGGTACGGCTGAGAAACCCCCAAATGTGGGGTGCTGCAGAAAATGCTTGCTGAGTAGAGGTGACTCTCAAAGGCACCGCAGGTGTGGTGGCCCAGACAAGGTCAAAGCTGCTTCCCACCGTGCCCGAGAGCCTCCACCACCTTCCTCTCATGGAGGTGGAGGAAATCTCACCAGCCCCATCGCATGCAGCATGGGCAAGCAGCTGGGCTCAGGCGCTGCGTTCCCTCCCACTGGCTCCTGTACACGGATTTCCCCGGCTTCCTGGGCTGTGGACCTCCTGGCTCGCCTGCGTGGCAAAGAGCGAGATACAACCATGTTGTACTTTTGTTGCAGAGCCTGAAACCATGTTCCTGCAGGGAGGGGGGAAGGAGCCTCACATCTTTTTTTTTTTTCTTCCCCCCCCCTCTCCCTACATGGGTTAATCTGTTTAGCTTTTTAACCTGTGAGCCGAAGGAATTCTCAGCCACCGACAACGGGAAGCTTTTGAGCTGGGTATAGGGGAAGGTGCAGAGGAGAGAGGATGGGGAAAACGTATGGGAGGTGGGGCTGGCTGGTGAGATAAAACATCCTCCTGAATTTCTGGCTGGAAAATCATGCTGATGGTGGAAGGCGAGAGGTTAAACTGAGGCAGAAAAGTTTGTGTCAGCCCTTTTTTGATTTCTCCCTTCTACAATTGCCACCTCCTTTTCTCTCCTTTCTCCCCCCGCCCCACTGTACCGTACCCCCTCCCCATTTGGAAAGAAGGAGGTTTGCTGTCTTTGTATTTTAACTGTAGCAAAAAGATTAAATTGTTTACGAGCTGCGAGCCCTGGCTGCCTGGATGAGCTGGGAGAGACAAAGATAGACAGTCTAATTCTCCGGTGTACTTTGTGCTTCCGTCCCCCTGCGCTGCCACTAATTCTTTTATCTGGCCCCAACACTCCAGGCATTATGTGCATTCATAAAAAAAAAAAAAACCCTAAAAAAAAAAAACCCTAACTGAAGCAGGCAAAATTACTGTTCTCTGCGCTTTACCTCTGATAACAATCTCTTGAATACTGATTACTTTTTTTTTTCCCAACACAAAGCGACCAACACAAGTTGGTCTTTAACCCTTTATCTTTAGCAAGCAGAAAGACACGAGGAACATCTTACTCAGTTGGAAAAAAAATAGCATACAGAAGAATTACTGTTATCTCCTAGCCAGAAGAGGAACAGCAGAGATAAGAAAAGCCTGAAGAATTAAAAGGAACGTTGCATTTGGGCTGTAAATTCGTGCTGAAGCTGGTTCTATTTGTCTGTCACTAGGGTTCATAATTTTTCGAGGTTGTTTTGATAGACTTATTGTGAAGACTGCATAGAAAACTCATCAGCATTTGTTGCCTCTGAGCATTATTGTCAGTGGTAACCGCATGGTTATAGACTGGAGGAAGATAATGGTTGAAGTATAAAGGAGATAAAGGCAAAACCTCTTCTCATTAAGGGCTATCTCCACCTCTGCAGACTCTACAGTATTGAGTGACTGGCGCTAGTGCATTGGGCATAAATTATAGCAAAAAAACTAAAGGCAGCATCATTATTTCGAAAAAGTTATAATGACATGCCACAAGCTTAAGACCTATTTACTCCAAAGACTGACAATAAATACAGAGAGAGCTTACTGTGGAGTGACCAGTGCTGCTTTCCTATCGATTGTACCCCCTGTGCACATCTGTCTGCAGGTAGGCTGCTCCAAAAAGCAGCATGGCCCTTGCCACACCGTGGGGGGGATCATCTCTAACCTCTATTGTACGTACGAACCCCAAAGCCCAATTGTTTCTCACTAACACCCCTGATGGAGGCCAGGGAAGGGACTCATCCTCACCTCAAGTATCTGGAGCAAAAATGTCATTTTTGTTTGAGTTTCAACTTCTGTTTTGGGAAAACCCACCCTGGCCAGAGCTTTCCTTGAAGGGTTGTGCTGAGACAGTGCAGTTGGAGTACCCTAAAAGGGTTGCACAGGACAGGTGGTGGTGTCTTCACTGGTGCCAGTGCATTGCTTCCCTGACTTTTCTATTTATTTTTTCTAGATTGCTGTTCTGCAAAGTGATAAAAGTCTCTTTTCCGTTGCTCTTTCTAGGTGCTGCTCTTTTCCCTCTTCATCCTCAGTTGCCTACAGTTTGATCTTTTTATCTTCAATGTGGTGGGGGAAGAATAAAGCAGATAAAGCACACTCCTTAAGTTGTTTTTACTAGGCAAGCTTGTAAAAACCAGTATGTACACCTGTAATATTGATAATCTAGAGCTTTCACAGGTACTTTCTAAACTGGAATTAGTTTCCAATGGCCCTCTGAGGAGAAGGATTTTTTGCAGTTGGAGAAACTGAGGCCCAGAAGCTGGGTGAATCTGTGAAGATTTGCTGGCAGTGCCTCGCTTTGCCAGAGCCCAGTCCCAAAGCCCTGCTTTAATAACTAAACCAAGTGCCTTTTTAGTGATTGTGCTGGATTAGCGGCCCTAGAGGCTCCTAATCTGCTATCCATATGGCACATGCAGGGCAAGGATCTACCCGCTGATCTTCCATTGTATTTCAAGGCTGATTAGATGGGACAGTCCCCTGAGATCAAAAACCTAGTATAGTCTCTCCAGCCCATTCATTTTAGATTTGCTACTGCAGTGCCCAAAAGGATGCAGCTGCCCTTGCGGCTTCTCTCTCCCTCTGCACCACGGACCATGAAGTGCTGTCCTCTGTGTGGGTCAGAGCCCACTCAACTCATGACACTGTGAAATTCAGATGAATTTTCCGTCATTGTAGTAGGATGGTTTCGTGGGCTGGAGGAGCAGTCGCTGCGATGACTGCTCAGCAGAATACAACCTTGGAAATGGGGCAGTCGTGGCCCGTCAGGACAGGGCAGCAGCTCGCTGGGGTCTCTTGGAAGCACTCTGGCATTGCAGACTTCCCAATAGCTCTGCCAGCCTCGCGGCATCCCCGCCGAAGCACCGACCACGCATCTTGGCGCTCTCGTGCAAGGGCGTGGAGCTGGTCTGTACGGTACTGACAAAGTGCATCTTGCGCTGCGGGGAGAGGAAGGATGCCACTGCCATTTCTCCTGCTGCGCCTGGAAGGCAAGGCAGATGATAGCCCTGGTATTTGTTGTTTAATCAGAAATGATCAAGCAGATGCCTAGCAGCGTATTGACTCCATCTATAATTCTGGAAGAAAATTGTGAGGAAATGTGAGTTCTGGTTTCATTTCTGTAGCTTCCCAGTGAAATAGTGCCTAGTCTGCAGGGAGATAAGAGGAGCAATAAGGCTGTTGCACTTGATTTGGAGGTTGTTCTGCTGTTGCCACCAACTTATTGATAATTCTGTGTCTCACTACAAATCAAGGCAGGCCAAAGAGTTGGTTGTTGATATCTGGTCTGCATTCCCAGCTTCAACTTTGTCATCAGCACTGAAATTGGATCATGGGTTTGGTCTCCAGCTGAAAAGCAAAGTTGTGCGAGCTCTTTGACGAACCTGGGGTTGAAACAAAGGGGAGGTTGAACATTTGCAACTGGTTTTGGGGACAATGCTGGTCTTGGGCTAAGTAATGGTGTGGGGTGTGGCAGCTACTGAGCATGAAGTTGTTGGGATCAGGGCCTTAACGAGGCTGGTGGGCAGCGTTCCCCTCCACTGTGCAGACACCACTGGAAGCAGACATGCAATTAGATGAGGATTCGGGCATTTGGGTGAGAACTAAGGGAAGCTCAGGAATTTCCTTGCAATGCCTTTCCTGGGATGATTGGCAGTCAGAGGGGAGGAGGTTGCTCTGTAGACACAGTGTTTGTCTCTCTGTTCTGAGTGGGCTTTCTAGATTGGTGATAACCCCAGGGTTGGCTGAAGAAATGTCACTCTAAATACAGGTATCAACCTCAGTAGAAATATTTTCATTTTATAGTGTGAAATGCCAACAACGATATCTACTGACGGCTCACAGATTATAATATCTGTTTCTTACCAACATGGGTACAAGCCTTCCATTCAGGCTTACAATAAATACAAACATGGGTTGCAGTAATATTTCATTTTTGATGGCATAGCTGTGGGTTTTGATTATATAAATCAGGCTTCAGAAAAGGAATACAGCTTTGTGACTGACTGAATAAATAAGTAAATGCAAATGTAAAAGTCCTTACAAATAATAATAATAATAATAATAAAACCCACAGCTTTCGAATGGACATTCAGGATCAACTAGAAAACATTGCACTCTTGGTGTGAATAGGAGAAATCAGTTGGGTGCAGCATGCAGGCGGGTTCCTGATAAACTAATGCTCCTTCACACAATTTACAATCCAACTGAATTCATTTGCATGACAAAATTGGCTCGGGTATTCATGTGTTGCAGCAAGACAAGTGTAACATTACAAAGAACAAGTAACCATGGGGAAGGTTAATGCAGACAATAAGGAAATACAATGACATGAATCGGGTTCTTCTTTTGCCAACGTTTTATCTGAAATAGAAAAATAACAAGCTCCCACCCCCCCATTCCTTCTTGGGAATAAAAGAGTTGTTTTATGGAAAGGGGGGTGAGGGAGAAAATGTGCAAAGTTGGCAAATAAAGATCTGTAATTTCCCTTTTTCTACCTCATGGATTTGGAACGTGTGCATGTGTCTGCATGTGTGTGTGCAAGGAAGGTGGGAGAGATGAAGGACGGGGTATCATTATTTTGGAGTAGATGAGCAGGTTGATGTGACATGCAGCCAAATGGAGTCGATCCGTCGGTGAGGGACGTGTGGCTGGTAGCTGTAGTTAAATGGCCTGGGTATTCACTGCCGTTGTGTTGAATCCTGACCTCTTGTAGCAGAAGATTTGAGCTCTGTCAGCTCAGCTCTAGCTCGACTGGAATGAGCTTTGCCGGGCACAGGGTGGTAACTTCTCTGGAAGACCTAGTGGGTGTTGTAATGGCACTCTGAAGGTGCTGAGCATTTTTTTGCAACTCAAGGAGTTATTTAGATACCTGTATGGGAGTGGGCGTCTTCTGAAGATCACATTGCCAGCTGGCCTCTCAGTACTTGAAAATCCAGATTACTCTATAGGCTTCTCTGAATGCATAAGATTTTTCTGCCTAAGGAGTGTGAGTCCAGATGCGACTACTCTGCCATTAGGCACATGATGCTTGGTGATAATATATTCAGGGTTTCATTTGGAATGAGGTGGACAGAATTCTTCATTGCTACCTGAAAAGCACATTATTAAGTTTTTTAGTTAAATTAATGTTTTTTTAAAAAAACCCAAACCTCTAAAGGGTGGAGAATGTGTTAATTGTTCCCAGGCACTTTTGGCGGTTAGTTTTGCTTTGCAGCTTAGTGTTCTGAAGACTTTCTCTTAAGGCTCAAAGTGTAGTTTATTCACCAAAAAAGACAATTTCAGTGGGTATCAAACTATGCAGAAATCATAAGATCAGGCATCATCTTGTCTAACGTGAGCACTTGGAAGTTTGGCAGCCAGGGTTAGCTGCTCATCTTGACTTCTTTTATAGTTACTGGTGGACAGTCTCAACCTGTCTCACCTGTCCTGGACTCCTGTCTGCGAGTGGGATGAGTCTCTGCTTTTGCAGGGTCTGTGTTCAGTGCAGAGGCCACACAGCCGGAAAGCCAGCGTGGGGCTGCAGGCTTGCAAAGCTACTCTGGTTCCAGTCGTCTGGAAACTTGCATCTGCCTCTCCTTCACGGGAGCACAGTTTGCTGCACACCAAAATGGCTTTGGTGGCTCCCAGGTCAAAGAGCTGCCTGGAAAGCAGAGTGGAAGAGAGTTGAGGGTCAGCCTTGGAGGGCTTCCCCTGGGCTCAGAGAAGTCTCTGCTCCTGGACACTTTGGTCCGATGCTGCATTTAGCTCACAACTTCACTTACGGTGGCTAGCACTGTGCAAACCTCTTGCAGCAGGAGAGGCTATGTTAAGTGCAAATTCTAATTATTCCAGCCCGGAATTGCTAGGAGAGAAGAGCTGTGCTGGCTAATTGGCTAAATGCTTAGTGCATGGGGGGAAGCTGTCTGGGAACAAGGACCACGTCACTCTCTGCAAGCAGACGGCATCGTTTTCCTCATTGTTCTTGAGCTGGAGTGCTGAGCTCCCTTTCCAGCCGGGATTAGAAGCTCTGACATAGGCACTCGCTAAGTACAAGGGCCCCTCTTTAGATCAGCTTTGCTCAGTGCCACAGCAGGCTTGTCCCTCAATTGCCATCTGCAACAAACCTGTAACAAGTTGACAAACGACTAATTTTAATTTAATCTTTCAGTTTCCAACTTAATGATGAGAAAAAAAAAAAAATCCAGGGGAAGGAAGTGCTCACCCGCATCTTCCCTTCACACCGTTCACTCGATGGGGGAGTTTCAGTGCAAAAATGGTTAGGAGCGCAATAAGAGCCTTACGTTTTTGAATTAAATTTAACCCCGGGGTGCCACTGCTTCAGAGCCTTTGGAGGCAGAGTTGTAAATCATGGCAGCAGATTCTGCTTCTGATGAGCACTTCCCATCATGATGACATTTAAACTATTAATTAATTAGGAGAGAGCAAGATGAGAAGATTTGGAATTCTCCCCTTTGGATAATTACTGTCGAACACATTTGTTACTGTAATGAACGAACAGGATGTGACTTCAGCCAGCACGTTCTCCCTGCATGTGTGTCTTTTCACATTCTTATTATTATTATTTTAGCCTGCCTTAAAAGGAGAAAGAGAAAATTTTTCCTTGCAACCATAAATAAGGGATCATTTGGGTTTTTAGCATTTTGGCAAAGCTGTAGTTGGGAAGAAGGAAATAGATGAGAGTGAGCATGGCCATCAGATACACTGAGACCCAGAGCCCAACGGCCGTGCTGGGTCCTCACAGTGCAAATCCAACTTGTGACTTCCAGTTGGGCAGCTTTAGGCCATTCGTCCTCTTACCAAGCCCATCAAAGCTGGTGGCGACCTTCCTCTGGAAACTTGCTTTGGAAAGAGAGCCTGAGTCGGGTGCACGCAGTGGGCTGCGCTGTGGGAGCCTGAGTGTCCTGGTGGTCCCTAGACATGCTGCTGGTCTGATTGAGATGTTTTCCATAAACTTTGGAGGAAGCTGTGAAGTGGACACTGTCAGAGAATGAACAATGACAGCTGAGAGCTGTGCTGAAGCACCGCTGGAGCTTTTGCACAGGCAAAGCCATCCTTTTCACCTTCTGTTCAGAAAGATTTTTTTGAAAGCTCCCCCTTTTTGAAAGCTTTTGCCTTTTCCCGCAGGATTTTGTCCTCTCTAAAAGCAGAGTCACTACTTTCTTCTGGCATCTCTGCTAGCAGAGACCCTTGTTTACTTCTCTAGTGTTAATATGCCCTTTCGCAGATAATCAGTCTTGCTTGGCAGGATCAATTAAAATGAAGTGGGGATGCTCCATGTACCTTGGTCTGGAAATTTAACTCCAGTTGCCTTCCCACGTCTAAACCTACATTTGCAGAACTTCTGGGCTAGATTATCACCATCTACAGTGACTGTAACAGCACTAACGGTTTAACAAAAGGAATACGTTTATGTTGGCTCTTAGAGGGTAGTTATTAATTACAATCAACGGTAACATGAAAAGTTTAGGCAGAACCTCCTTACTGAGGACATTGGCTATGAGAGCATCAGCAAGAGGCTTTGTGTCATGTAGGTTTGTCATCATCTAAACACCTTTCTGCCCACGGCACTGGGACACTACGGGATGTCCAAGTGGGTGAAGCGAGAACCTGCAGCTCTGGGGAAGCTGGGGCTGCTTGTTCGGGGCTGGGCTCCCCACTGCAGCAACCCCCTGATGCCCTGAGACAGAGAGCCCCGGGGTGTGCTGGTGCTGTGCTTGGAGGTGCTGGAGCTCCCCGACAGCTCCCGGGCACTCTGGGAGCCTGGTTTTCCAGAGGAGAGTGCTCTCTGGCTGTCTCGAGTGCAACGGCTGGCCCTAGAGGATTATCCTCAGGCGAACTGATGATTTTTTGGCAGAGAAACCTTTGCATTTCTTATTTTAAGCAGAACTGTCTCTAGGTACTTCTTTTTCATCTTACTCATTTTAACCTTCCAAAGAGAGGTTTTTTTTCTCGTGGATGTTTCCATGACCTATTGATATTTTTCTGTTTAAATGTCTCTGTTCAAAATTGTCGTGGTGATTCTTCGGTGTCCTACATGAAGTGAGTTTGGGCTCCCTCTAAATTCCTGGTGTATAAATATCCACCTTGAAAGAACTGCTATGCTTTAACCTGAATACGTGCTGTCTATAATCTCCAACGGCTCCGACCTTCAGGTCTGCTCTCACCAGTGCAAACTCTGCTCAGTGATCAGGGAAATAAGGATGTGGATGACTTGAATTTTTTTCATTTACCAAATTTTCTTTAATTGCTGCTGCTGTTCTGGAGCAGAGAGTTGAGCCTGGTCATTAGGTCTAGCCCAGCCATGCGCAGTGCCGTGCAAGATTTTGCTAGAGGAGGGTTATTTTCCAGTGCCCTTGACTTGACAAAGGCAAACCTTTGGTGTGGAGCTGAGGGGATACAGGGCTGTTAGCCGGGCTTGCGTCACCATGTATGTCGTGGTAAGATTGGCAGAGCTGCCATTTAGCCCCTTGCAAATGTTTCCTCTAAAACAAAAGCCCTCGTGTGTACAAGAGCATGCATGGCACTGCAGGCTACGGCAGCGCTTTGCTCATGGTTGGTGAACAGCTACCCCGATGGGACAGGAGCAGCTCTGCTCCTGCAGGACCCGGCTCCTTCCTTTGGCCCTCCAGAAAATTCACAATTATCGCTCCTACAGCCTGGGGAAGACACTGGGGATCGTGGGACTCTGCTGCCTCTGAGCTTCATCTAGTAGGTAAAGACATGTTAAAAACCTGACCCTGTGTCAGGAAAGCAGAATAGGTGTTTTGGGCTTTGGTAGGTGGATCTTCCCAGGAATTGAGCCACTTTAAGGTCCACAGTCGTCCTCAGTAGATAGAAAATGTTATAGAAGTTGGAAAAGACAATCTACAGCTATTTTGTGGTAACTAAATGTGTGAATTTTAATATGAAATATCATTGTTGTCCTAAGAGTGTATTCCTTTTTCCTCAGAACTTTTGTTGCTTAGGACACTGATCTTTTCACAGGCAAGCTGTAGATCTTTTACTGTAAAAAATAGAAATACTGATTTCCTTTCTGGAAAATCCAAACAAAACATTACCAAGCCCTTAAATGACATCGGTTTTTTTTTTCCAAGTATGACTCATAAATTATTTTGCAGCTCTGAGCTCCCACATCGCTCTGTCACTCCAGGTAGTTCAGGACAGTAGGAGTTGGTGGTTCCTTTAGTCATACCTGGAGCAGAACGGTCCCTTTGTTCTCACCTTTGCTGCAGGACCAGCAGCCGCCCAGTGCCAGGGCCTTGGGGGTGGGTGGGGTGAGCCGGGCTCGGCGCTGGGAGCGACGGGCTTTGGGGGCTGAATGCCCCAGTTCTGCTCCCAGACGTGTTTTATAATGAATGAGTTTAATTGCATACCTCTCGCTCTGCCAGTGCCCACGCGAGAGACAGGGACCCAAAATGAGACCCAGACACGCTCAGACACACATATACCCACGGGGAAATTAATACTGGAGGAAAGGTCATCACAAGGTGGGATTTATTTTAGTCAATGATAAGCATTTTTTTCCTTTTGATTTTAAGTTCCAGTGATTTTTTTTTCTTTTTTTTTTTTAATTTATAATTAATTTGACAGAAAATATTGGACTGTATGCGGAACAGGCTAAAACTTGAATCTAAATTGAAGAATATTGGAGAGGTATGGTAGAATTAATTTGTTTGTGCTCTGGTATCAGCAAAGATGATACTAGAAACCTTTGGAGACAGATAAATGCTTCATATGTGAGTCAGAAAACATACAATCAGTCAGCAACAATCATCTTTCTGGAGATTCTAGATAATCCATGCTTCAAAGCAAAACCTGTGTTTTGGAATATTCATTCTCTGATATTCAAACATCCAACTTTGTTCTTCTAATTATTATTATTCTTTTGATGTTATATCAGACAAGTGCCATAAGGGTCTTAAAAAGGGCAAAATAATTATTTCCTTTATATCTTAATACCCATGTGATGCAGAGGCTTTGGTGGAGAAAGGAGTATTTTTTTTTTGACAAATCCAAAGGCGGAAGCTTGGCAACATGGTATAGTTGAGTGTAACCATAAATAAAACCCTGTGTGAATTCCCCCTTGGAGACACTACAGATCTATTGAACAGGGCACCCTCTCTATAAAAATTGTTCTTGAGAGGTAATAGCAAGCTATACATTATGAAAAAATATAGCACAGGGATTTGCTGTACTTGGAGCAAAACTATGAGAAAAATGGTGGGAGGTAATAAGGGATTGTCGTTCCATCCCATTAGAAATGTGTTTTATTCCAGACACCCAGATTTTATCTTCCCACTGCACCTGAATTAGAAATGAAACTGCCAACTTTCTAGGATGTGCAAGAATCCACACAGTAATGTGTTTTCTTTTTTCTTTTTTTCTTTTTTTTCCTTTCCTTTTCTTTTTGGGAAGCTAATTAGGGCAAACGTAGATAAAACACTGTGTGTTATGAGCTTGTAAATAACGGAAAAGGGTTTCCTTAGGAAATTAGCACTAGGACATCCAGGAAGCTATGAAATCAAATGCTCCAAATATATACTGTATTCTCTATATAGATTAAAATAATAATAAAAAACCTCTAAAACCAGTCATATACAGAAGGGAATCCTCCAGGATTTGACTGGCACAATCCTGTAAAAGAAGAAGTTCAGTAAAAAAAAATCCACTCATTTCTAAAGAAATTTCCCAGATTAGATTTGTAAATCAAAAACCAATATATAACATGCAAGAATTGATCTGTTTTATATTCCTCAGTTACATTTTTGTGAAGCACATTTAGAAGATTTAGAACGTATTTGCGCCTGCTGGTTGAGCCATTATATGCTTGAGTTCATACATCTATTTGTGAGGCTATAAAACAGGCATCGACTACCCATGTAAATTGTGTTCTCCACAATAAATTATATGCATACTTGCAAAAATACATAACTGCTGTTGGTTGGCTTACGTAGACTGAATACTAATGATGTTTAAAGTTGTATTGTCCCTCTTCTCGGGCCTAATTTAGCCTCTACATCAAAAATTATGTAGGAAAAAACACTTTATCCTCTCACTGAGAAATAAAATGGCACTTACGGGCATCCACATATCTTTCTTTTATGAAACACCACCATTTTCATACTAATTTTAGCTGCATAGGGTTCATGGAAAAGTCTGTCTCATGCAAACCTCTTAGGAGACTTCAGTGTGTGTATACATACACAGCTATATAAAATATATTTTTGTGGGGTTTATATAAATTAATTGGGTTATTGGGTTTTGTGCATGTGATACATGCTCACAGATAGTATCATCCTTTATGATACTCGGAGTATTTTTAATTCCTAAAGTTCAGAGAGTTTTTTAATTGTACCCCAGGGTTTAGTGCAGTACCACGAAATCCTTGAACAAACTGGAATCCCCGTGAAGCAATACACAGATGTTGTGCATCTTCCTCTCCCCTCTGTCTGCTGCCCATCAAGGCACCACTGGGTTAATTAATTGTTTTTGCCCATATTTCAGTTGTCTTAAGAGCTGTGAAATGTGCCTCCTCTCACAAAGGAGTTGGGGCTGACCCCGACTTCACCATTTTGGGTCATTTATTCTTGAGCGCGAGGTCATGCAGCCTGTGTGCTTCTTTGGTCACTTTACATATTTTAATGGAAGCCAGCGTCCTCGGTACAGAAATGAATGAAGGTGCCGCATAACCTTCACACGTGTTCTTCCTCCCATCTCGCCCTTTGCTCTGCTCTCCCCTCCTCTCGTGCTGCGATATATTGATATGATTTCCCTATGCCTTTTTCAGTCTTTCATTAACCTGCTTTATTTATTACTTTCACCATTTATTCTTTACTTGGCTTTTTGCACAGATCTCTTTCCTTTCCAGATTTTGTCTCCCTCAGTGTATTATCTCCATTTTCCCCTTTATTCCCTTCTTTCTCCATTCCCTTCCCTCTGTTACAAACACTGCTTCCTCCAGCTACAAATTATGTGCAACCCATTTCTCCGCATGCAATGGATCACTGCGAGGCGACCAGGTACCCCCGTCTCTGCCGCTCTGCCTGTGCGAGTGGGAGAGGAGAATTTTCCTGTCCTTCCCTACCCAGGCCGTGCAGGGAATATGGAAGCTGTCACACACTTCCTCTCCTGCCCAATGATGTGTAGGAGAATAATATATCCCTTTTATTGGGCTCACAACTGGGCAGAGGAATGAGAGAAGCAAACTGCCTCCTTTTTCCTCACCCACAATGTCCTCATTTCCTTTTAACTCTAACATACGTTATCATTGCCATCCCAGCCGTAATTTTGTGGAGCCCTCCTGAAAGGCTTAGGCTGCGTCTCTGGGGACAAAGCCTGTGCAGATGCAGGGACGGCACTTTCCAGTGACACAGGGATGCGCTGCATGGCTGAGAGCAAAGGCAGGGCTGCGGGGAGCTGTGCTGCCAGGCACAGAAACAGGCTGGATAACTCAGTGCTGCTTTTCCAGCCCGACCTCTACCACCCTTGTGCAGAAATTCAGGTCATATGCCATGCCCAATACTAGCGCTGTAAAATAGGTGCCAAAAAGCGGGTAGTAGGGTTTGCTTTTGCAGGGCCCTGAGCTGGAAAGGGTTAAAGGGACAGGTACGAAGGTGCGTGCATCACGCAACACTGGAGAGGACAGAGGTTATGCAGGGAGGACAGAGTACGGCTGCCTGAGACCTGCTTACTGGTCTCATTCCTGGTTTTCCTGAGACCTGCTCACTAGTCCCATTCCTGGGTTTCCATGCATCAGCTCTGGATGGCTGCATCCAACCCCAAAACCAGCTCAGAAATTAAAACCAGGAGGGCCCTCTAACGAAGGGTCGTGATGCGCATGAGGGTTTGTACGCGGTTAATACGTGTCCGTTTAATTTTCTGTGTTGTTTTTCTTAGTGTGTGATCACATTTTTAACTTCTGGAGATAAAAATTGTTCCTGGAAGGGCTCTTGTGGTATGGCAAACAGCAGGGGAGTTCATGTGGTTTGTGGGCAGGGGCAGCTTTTGGGAGCCAGGTTGTCTGAAGAGCAGACTACACATGTGATTTCTGCAACCAATTTGTTCACGAATTAGTGGAAGGGTAGACAAAGAAAATTACGCCATGTTCACACCCCATACTGCTGATTTATTTGTTGTCATCATCCTGGGAATCCTTGTGGCAAAGCCTCAGCATCAGGATGTTGCTTGGGAAAGGGTGGCATAGCTTTCCAAAGGAGCACCCACTTTCAGGGGAAGAGCTGGGAGTTTGTGTACTAACATAGCAAAGTTCCAGAAATTCCTGTAGTGCTGGAAACCGTCCTGGGACAGGGAGGTGATGAGCACGGCGTGTGCCTGAAATACACCCTCACTGGGCAGAGCAAAACATCCCTAAGGCTGCGTCTCATTAAAAGAGTGGGTTGCTTTAATACCACCTTTCAGAGTTGCAGTGGCTGACAAAGTAACCTAGATATAATTTTCCTTTGTGTCAATTCTAGCCACTAAAATTAGTATTAAGAGACACAGAAAGCTCAGTGGAGTTTTCCCACTTTATCCTGCGGCTAATCTTTTTATATCTTTTTTTTTTTTTTCTTCTTCTTCTTTAAAATCAGGGGGAGGGGAAGCCCTTTCATTCTCTGTAGCTGGCAGGTCTAAACTACTAACATATGTGCTTCTTATACAACATACAGTAGCTTAGGACTTTTCAAAAACACAGAACCCCTGAATCCAATAAAATTGCAAATTTCACTGTATTTCACAATATCCTAAATAAACATGAACAGCGTGCATTTCTCTTTCTGGCATCAAATATTAATCTGTCCGTGGTCGGAAATGTGCTTTCCATCTTGTGTGCGCTCACATTGGGTAAACACTTGGGAGATTGCTATTCCAGACCTTTCATTCTCTCCTAGAGTCAAGAGCATGACAAATTTTTCTCCTAATTACACCTGCCACTGTTTGCCTTCTAATACTGTAAATCCTCCATCACATAGTTTTTCAGATTCAGGATTAGGTTCCTTTTCTGTCATACAAATGATTGGAGGTGCAATATGCAGTTAGCAATGCACATTATGAATGTTTAGGATGGGTTGTCGTCTTTTTTTTTTTTTTTTTTAAAGTGAGGGATCTGTGTGAACAGAACTAGATCCACATTTAACTTGGGATGTTGAACCAGGACCTCTGGGGTTTTTTTTTCCGGCTGTTTTGAACCAGTGGAGCCCTCTCCCTCTCTGAAAGCACAGCCGCATGCTTGTCTCTGCTTTTCAGTTTATTTGGATTTGTCTCCGATACTGGAAATTCTATCTTATCATATCTCCTTGCACGTCTTGGTATTTGTGGGAGAGCGTGGAGCTGGGCAGGTGGCAGCTTCCTTCTCTCTAGGGAGTTCATGGCAGTGTGGTGCTCTTTAGCACCAGGACAAGAACACAGTCCCTGAGCCTGGCAAGGGGGTGCTTGCTTTCGGGTATGGCTGGGGGGCCTCCCAGCTCCGTGCTCCTGGTTGCAGCGTGCGGCTGTCATAGTATCTTCGTCTGCCATTGCAGTCCTCCCCATCCACTCCTCCTGCATTGGATGTTCTCATCTCGTATCTTCCTGTTGGAGGGGGCAAAGCACAAGACTTTTGTATTGATCAGGACCCTCTTGTTCTAACTAACATTAAATAACACCAGGTTTCCCCTTCCCTGGTCTGCAAGCAGTCCCTCATCTCTCCCTGGTGGGATGGAGGAGATTCAGGATGTAAGGACGCTGGCACCTCAGTCCCAGAAATAAAGTAGTTCTGGGAGTGGCAGAGGGCCCTGATCTGCTCAGTGCTGCTGGGCTACAGCAGGACCTTCATGGGCAACGTCCCAGAAGCATGTGAAACCTGGTAACCTGTTTTTGGAGGTTGTGCTGTGTTTATTTTGCTTGTGCTTTTGAAAAATCAAAATAATTAAGAGCAGCCAATGAAACTGTGTGAAAGCAAGGCAGAAAACGGTGGCATAGCAAGAACCGCAGGCTGCCCTTCCCCAAGACCATCCCTCCACTTTGCACGTAGGTGAGCAATGGAGGCAGCAGTCTCTGCCGGTTTGCTCCTGCTCTGGCTTTATGTTTAAGTGAAAGTCTCTTGGGCAAAGAGGTCGTTTCGCTTTGCTGGTACAAATCCTCCATTAACGTGTTACAGCAGGGGGGCAGAGAAATTGGGCCAGCTCTGAGCTAATCGAGAGTTAATACACAAATGATGAGCTGATAGAAAAAGAGTACATGTGATACGGGTGAAGGACATGCAGTGAGGAAGAACAGCAGCAGAGGTGTCCACAGTGCTTGTGTGCATGAGTATAAATTGGCCGTGAAAAGAGTTTACGTGTCACCTTGGGATGCACGGGTGTCCCAAGTCCAGCATGCACACCATGCAATGCAATACGTGCAGTGGGACACAGGCAACGTTGCATCATTCCTGCACCTGGAGTAAAAGACACAAGTATTTTAGCGTGCGGTTAGGAAGGTCGGGCTAACGCCGACTGCACCGGCAGCAGCTGTGTGGTTGTGTGGAAGCAGAGGACGAGTTCATGTTTGCACTATTTTTGCTGCACTGGTTTGCAGTGTGTGCAGGGAGGCTTGCTGTGCCAGTGCTAGGTGGTGCGAGCGCTAGGAATAAATAGAGGACCTGAGCCTAGAGAGATGGAGTGAAACAATTTATTTGATTACTAGGTAAATAAGCTAAGCTCCTTGTGGATAGATGCATCCGTGGTCGCTCCGTGAAGCACTGTGTTTCTCTGCTTACCTCTCAGCACTTTTTTAGTCAACTGCCAAGGAGACGATAATTCCTTCCCTCCTAGTAGACTTCAAAAAGTTACGTATTTTTTACTGGAAACCTGGGCAGAAGGGAGGAATTTGGTTGATTAGAAATCAGTCTCAATTTTCAAAATGTAAATTAAAAAATTGCCCTCTGCCTGATCTGTTTCACTACAAGATTTTAGATATTTTGGATTCTTTTTTTCTTTGAAAAGCTGGAAGGTTGACTAAATTAACATTTTCTTGTGCCATTTTCACTTTGGTTGAAAAGCTCTAGCTTGCAGAAAAAGCTTTTTATTTACTTATTATATAAAATCTAGTCTTTCTTACTGGATGCATCCCCTTCAGGACAACCCATGAAGGTAACCTACAGAATGAGTACCTCCAGCTTTGGATGGGGCACACTCAATACACATGATATAGCATACATATATCGGATTATTACTGCACCTCAGAACAACTGTGAAAATACTACTTTTGTAGCAGGAAGGTAAACCTGCATTTAAAAGCAAAAATCCCTTCTTGGTTTTCTAATGCTCCGTGACCACAAAGGGGACTTCTCGCTGTTCTCAGCCCACCCTGTTTTCATTCGATTCTCCTTCTACTCCGTGGTGTGTTTAATTAATGGACGCTTAACTAATACCATTTACTAAAAAGAGGTTGCTGTCATCTGGTGGATGGGCAAAACATGGCAAAATTGCTGTTAATTGAGAAAGGAGCTGTGACTGAGGGTTAGTAAGGGCTTTCTGCATCGTATCCTGTGTTTATTCGAGGGAACAAAGTCTTAACTGGCTGCAGGGCCGGGCTGCGGAGGAGCGGGGAGCCCTGCGCCGCCTCCCCCTGCAAGAGGGAGCACAGGGACAGGTTTGTGGCTTGGTGTGGCTCCGTCGACTTATCCCGCACCAGGACTCCAGCTCCGAGTAAATCGTTCCTGCTGCCCCATGGGGATTGTCAGCGTTTCAGTCTGGCTTGTGCGTCGGCTTCAGAGCTGCATGTCCCGACCGAAGCTGTGCTTCAGCAATAGACCCAAATAGTTAAATAACTGGGGCTGCAAATAGTTAAATAACTAAAATTGTCTCTTTGGTCGAGCTCTCTTTCAAAGTGAGAGGTTTGGGGATGTTTTAGCTGAGAAAAACAATTCCCTTTATGTATGTATCCTACACATGAAAATTTCGATTTTTAAAATAATCTTGTGTTCAAATGCAACCTTAGAATTCAAGCTCCTCCAAAAGGAGGATTTGAGCTTCCCATTTCTCTCCTGGATGAAGACTCCAAGTGCCAACTTTGCTCCCAGCATGAGTCCTGGGGCAGATCAATCCTGTCGTAAAGCTGACATAACCTCCACCGTAGTGCCCCAAGCCAGCCGCTGTAATGATGGAGAAGTGCCTGCGCTATTGCAAAATCCATTCTGTTCAGCTCTGGATTTCTTCCAATTCTTCCGAAAGAAGCAAACGGCAGCCATCGCCACCAAAATCTTATTTGTGCCTGATTGCCATCCCAATACCATTTCCAGGGGTGACAGGCATATCAGAAAGGGCTGGGCCGAGGCCAGCCTGGGCACAGGCTGCATCCCGGCCGCGGTGATTTACGGCGACTGGCCGCGGCGGGGATGGTTTGTGGCTGTGACCTGGTTGTGACCCCGGCAGATAGCAAGGCATCGTTTCTGTGAAACACAAACAAAAGGTTAAATGCTCCAGTTCTCGGCTTAGACAGAGCCAATCATTCTGAAGAGACTGTCTCCCCCCTTTAATTGGTTCTTTATTTCATGTAATATTTCTTTCGCTTGCTTGCATGTGCGCTCTCTCCCTCTCTCTTGCACTTGTACACGCAAACTCACCCACTCGCCCTCTTTAGAACATCTTAATAGCAGCCACTTTAAAACTATGCAGCAGCTATTTTCTAGACCTCTTTACAATGGGCTGGATAACATCTCCATCACATGTGGCAAGTTTAATGAGTTAAATCTCTCAAGGGTTTCAGCATTTGCTTCCAGGGCTGCAAACGCGATTGCCCTATTTTTCCGTGGGTGGATAGCACTGTGCCTGGCAGAGGGCTCTGGCTTTGGCAGCTCTCGCCCTCGTCCCAGCGTGGGTACGGCGGAGGCATCCCTCCCTCCCTCGCAGCTTGCTAACTCCGCTCGGGAAACGCGAATGAGTCAGAGACAATATGTTGCAGATCAGCAGCAAAGGGAGTGTGTGCGCCAGGGAGTTGGGAGTCACAGGAGCATCGCTTTTGTCTTCTGCCCTCAGCAGGGAAAGGAGAAGGAAAGCTGCAAGCATCTCCCAAACTGCCTACTGCCTTCCCCAGCAGGAGAAATCAAACGCCAAAGGAAGAGGCTGAAAAGTATCAAATCTGTATGTTTAAAAGCTTCCAGAACAAGTTACCTTCTAACTAACTACACGGTGCCTACTCGGGTGTCATCAGCCCCCTGTGCTTTTTTTGAAAGTGCATATGGTAAAGGTAAAAATGGAAATGTTCAAAGTTTGTCGTGATAAAGAAGGATGACAAAAAACTAAAGGCAGATAGCTCAGCGTCCTGCCCTCTGGCTAACCCTTACAGGAAAGGGTTAAAATAATCAGCATTTAACTCAGCAGACACCGTGTCACACATACCTACTTTACAGCTGATGAACTGGCTCTCAGGCAGGTTAGTGACATGCCCGAGATCAGACAGGGAATTTGGGGGGGTTATGCTAAACAGGACCAGCTGTGATGGTCCAAACTGGCTTTCTGTGACCAAACTTCCCCGATTCTGCAGAGCTGGGAAAAAAAAACAGAAGGAAAACCCAGGTGTCCTCACTTGGAGCGGTGTTGGCTGTTCCCGCTGATGAATGAGCACGGGACATAAACGTTGAACTTTGATTAATTCCCAGTGTCCAAAACCTGCTAGAACTTGGCCATTTGGCCTCATTGAGAGCGGCACTCAGATGTCGCCGTGATAGGAAAAGCAGAAACCACCTACAGCAGCAGCGGCTGTAAAACATCGGGAGGAGAAAGTGACAGCTCGGAGTCATCTCACTTACCAGCCCTAAAGGACTGTGCCGGCATAAAGCGGCATGGCATGAACGGATTCGCTCACCAGTTACATCAACAAAGCTATGATGAATTGAACTAAATGAACTGAGGCAGTCCATAAAAAGTGTTTGCCTTCTTTTTAGTCCTGGAATTGGAGTTTATGAAGTGATTGTTCAAGATAAATAGGAGCTGCTGCAATAAGTTCAGACTAGTTTAGAAAACTATATATCCCTATCCCATAAATGGTTTTTTTTTCCCCTCTGAGAGCTAATGTTTTTCTTTGGATTGCTTAGGGTTTCAAACTCGGGTTTGACCTGAAACATCAGCAATGTTAATCACGTTTAAAAGTAATATTGTGGATTTATGATACTGTCATTTAATTCAGAGGTTTCAAAATGCCAGATGAAGCATTAGTTTCT
This sequence comes from Calonectris borealis, assembly GCF_964195595.1. Taxonomy (NCBI): domain Eukaryota; kingdom Metazoa; phylum Chordata; class Aves; order Procellariiformes; family Procellariidae; genus Calonectris; species Calonectris borealis. Next base: position 2,650,417 of record NC_134330.1, on the reverse strand, counting down.
GTTATTTGCTGGTGCGGCAGGTCAGCGTTATCCTCAGCACACTGAGCACGCGGTGAGTCAGCGAGGGGATGGCCTCAATTCGGCCGGGCTCCTGCGCACGTGCTGCCTTTCGCTGCCCTGCCACGGGCTGCTCAGCTATTGAATTTGTTAAAGAAGGGCCCTACCTACTTTACTGCCTGATCTATACCGAGCTGCAGAAATCAGCATTGAAGATCAAGCGTGAGAAAGGTTAATCTCAGTCTCCTTCCAACTTGTCCCCTTCTAACTATCAGACAACTCTCTTGTTAAATACGAGGAGTTATATTTGCCTGTATAGAGCTGAGGGTACCTTGCTGTCTAAATATACCATACCACAGAACAAAGACATTGTAATTCCCCTGGTGAATATTAGAAATAGATGCACATATGTACAGAGCTGTTCAGAATATTGTAATTATATTTATCTTCCTGCTCTTGCTTGTAAATTTTTTGTGGAAGATGAAAGCCAGCATTTTATGATCCAGACTGCTTTCCTCCATCCCTTTTCAGCAAACTGGCAAGATGTTGTCAAACGCTTCCCGTGTGTCACTCACATTTGTCAGTTTAAAAGGTGTTGCTCTGTTTGCCATAAACCACTATATAGCGGCAGTAGCCTTTCCCTGCGGTAAATTAACAGCTGAAGCATCAGCTGAGCTCTCTGCGCTGGCTCAGCATCATCCCTGGTGACACTTGACCACTGCTTGGACACAAACTGCCGCTGCAAAACTTCTAACCAAGTCCCAGCCAGCGTTGGCATCCTGGGAAGCGTAACAAACGCCACGCAAATCGTTACTTGATGCTGTGGTCCTTCTGGAGGGAGAGGATGGGAAATAATTGAGGTTCTAAAATAAGCAGTTGCTCTCTAGTTAGTGCTAATGAGCGAATGAGATTTAATTAATTTGGTCCAGCAAGTGGGTCACCAGTTTCCCAGCTAAAGAAAGGTATCATAGATGGGGAACACAGCAGAGGATGCTGCCCCTTAAATAAACACTTCAGATTTTGTACAGTGGGTTTTCGGGGCTTTTCTCTTAGCTTTATAACCTACTCAAGGCAGTTGGCTATTGCAACTTGGACCTAGGAAGACACCAGATAAGAAACTCAACCACAATCGGGTGGCTAATGTGGTGGTTGTCTGCCAGCCAATTTCTGCTTCGCATAACATGGATAATTTTAGCTTGCGTGAAATTAAAATCCCCCCTCTTTGCAGCCCCACTCCTTCTCACTTGTCAAAGTAATAAAACGCCAACTCCTCCCAGCTCTGCCTGCATGTAAACAGTGTTAATGTAGCAACAAAACAGCGCGGTTTGAAACGCCGGCTGCCGCTTCCCCGAGGAGTCTGAGTGAAACCCAGGGGACCGAGGGATGGAGCGCTGGCCTTGACTTCGATTTCTCACTTCTGCTCAGTATTTCTGACTCAAGCTGGTTTGTATCTGCCACCTTTTATTTAAACATAGGAGGTTTTTTAAAATTTAAATTAGATCTCGGAAAATAGATACTGTGCACCTTTGTGTTGGTAAGAAAAAGAAGTGGTGTCATTCATGTCAGATAATTGGTGGTTTTAGCTCTCTGCAGAATAAATTACAGCAGTCATATAATGGCCTTTCATCCAATCACTTCTCTACTCCAGATCTAGACTTGAAATGAGGTTTGTTGAAAACATCATTTCAGGGATTATTGACCACAGCAAAACCTTGTTGTACATGTTCTTTGTATGTATTGAAAATACATGAGTTAAGAAGGTAATAGTTGGTGCTTTGCCAGTGAATTGGAAGCTGCACCCCGGGATCGGCGGGAGGTGCGAGGCTCTTGGGGGGCACATTCAGTCTCTCTTCTCCCTCAGAAAGAGGATGGGAGGTGGGGGCTCAGTGCTCTGGGCACAGGAGTTACTGGGAGACAGGCTGTGCCGTCCTTTTGATGGTTTCTGAGTTCAGATGGTGGGGAGTGCTGTATTTAGCAAGAGAGGACTTCATTTAGCCCATTTGTTTGACCAATAGGCAAGCTATCGGGGATGTTTTGATATCTTTGACTTCTAAACTATTATCCTCTGTGTGTTTAAATGACCGTTGTTTAGGTAATATGCAAAAAGGCAGCATGGATATGATGAGTGAGTTGTACAGGTGCTCTTTAGGGCTTGATTGCCTTTCTTCTTGTATATGTACAGTCCCTCATGCCTGCAACCCTTGTCCCTTTCTGGGGCCTCTCTGTAGTGCAGAAGTGCATTAGGATAATCTTGTATCAGGTGCCAAAGGGTTCAAACCAATCTTTACGTGAGAAAAGGTTAAAAGACAATGTGGTCATAATCTACAAATACCAATGCGGGGAAGAATAAAAGACAGTAAAAGACTCTAAAGCTGAGCAGAAAAAACCAGCCAAACAAAAAAACCCCACACCAAACTAGGTTCCATGGTTGGAAACTGATGGCAGAGAAATTCAAATGAGAATTGAAGTGTGTATTTTGACAGTCACAGTAATTAACCATTGGGGAAAATTGCCAGGGGATATAGTAGATGCTCCATCACTCACAAGTTTTATAAATAAAGGCTGAATGTCTTTATAAAACAAAATGCCATTTCTTGGGGGGAAAAAAAAAGTTGTGGATGAGCCACAGGAACTGTGTATATTAAATTCCTGGGTCTGAGTTCAGGTCAGAGGCTGGCTTGGAGGAGCTCTGTGGATCTTGCTGGCATTTAAATCCAAGAACCTGCTGGTTCTGAGCCCTGGCTTTTGGGCAATACAAACCCCAGCACTGGCTTGCACTCTTTCAGTCATTTTTCACTCTTGCAAGAATTCAGGGACTTGCTGGCTCTGAGCTGAACAAAGCCCTGCTTGAGGAACATAATAGACCCCACCAAAGCCGAGCTGGTCTTGCAGCACTTGTCACAGAGAGTGAAACAACTCTGATGGAATAATTGATCATTTGCTTGACTAAGGATCAAAGCACCTGAAACTTGGTCACCTCTGTCTGCCATAGCATGCCCTGAAAGAATAAATTCTTGAAAAATAGTCTTTTCCGTTTATATTATTTACTCCCTTTTCCCACTTATTCTCATTTCAATCTAGTACAAAACCTGACAGCTCGGAGGCCTATGTGAAGGTCCTAGAGCAGCAACCGTTAGCCTCTACAGCTATCGTTCTCTAAAGCGAGCTAGGGGATTTAGATGCCCAGCTTTGCATATGGACGAATGGGAATGAGGTTTGCTGGACTCCTGGACAGGTTGGGAAACTTCAGCTCCTCCTTTTTCTGTTTCACTCTTTAACTTCTGGTACTTCGGAAAGTTCCCTGAGCTCCTGCCTGCTGAGACCAAGGGGGAAGAGCCTGCCCAGATGCGCTCACTCATTTATTTTAATTTAGTCCCTATGACAATTTCACGAACTGCTGTAGAAGGGGAGGAGGCGCGTCGGGTCTGTGTTTGTGCTAGAGAAGTGCTTTTCTTGCCTGCTTGTTTTCCTTTCAACCAAATTATATGACCCCTGCCAATAGGCTGGATACTAGTAAAACCAGAGCCAGCCTAGCACACGGTTTCTGTGCTGATGTAAATGAAGCCTGTATCTTTTTATTTCTCTGGAAAGTGCTTCTTACACCGTGCCTGTTTCAACGCTCAATAGCCATCTTTTATGTGACTGCTGCTGCTCCTGTAGCTAACAGTTCCTTTGCTTCTCGTCTGTCAACCTACTGTGGCTGTCTCGCATTTCCCTCCTGCTGCATTGTTCAGCTGTTTTGAATTTGCTTCCAAAATGCACCAAGTGTTATTTGTTTTAAATCTCCAGATGGATACTCACTGTTCCCAGTTTCTTTTAAAGCTGTATCATTTGGGGAGAGCATCTTGTAGCCCCTAAGGAAATAACATAGAGAGGGTGAAAAAAAAAAATCCCCCTCTTTGCTTCTAGGTGGAGTTCACATCTAGCAAATCAGAAATAAAACCTCAGCACTTTGAGAATTGCAAAAATTCTCCACAAATAGAAAATACTTCTATTGTATTTTCTCCCCGATTTGTAGTGTGTGGATGCGTGGCAAAAGCATACCGAAACTGTGACTTTCCCCTTCCCTGCTGTCTTTGGAGAAATATGTGAGGCAGGAATAGGATCAGTAGAAACACATGAGAAGGTGGGATGCTGGATGCAGTAATCCAGTGCCAACAGAGCTACAAGTTCCTGGGGAGTTTTTTCCAGGAGTTGCTGTGGACTGAAGCAGAGAGATCTGTGCAGATGTACATGCACTTAGCTGTATCTTTGGTAATGTCTGTACAGCTTAATTTGCAGTGTTTGAACCCAGATTGTGAATAACGGGGTGACAGCCAAGCCCAAAGCCCTGGCAGTCCACGCTGAGCTGTGTCAGTTCAAGAAATTAAGCTTTTCTTGCAGAGAGTATTTTACCAGCTGCCTCCTTTCCCTTCTTTTTCTAACCTTGGCAGTGAACTGCATGCGGTTTTGCTTTCAGAGATCTCCCAGTTGGTTTTGCTCGGACTCTCATTTTGTATCGGTTGATGACAGATTACCATACAGGCATAGATATTTGTATTAGTACAACTGCAAGTGAGGTACGTTTGTGCCCAAGAGCTATCCATCAACCAGAGGGATGACACAAAGGGTCTGACGTGCTCCCAGGTCTCCAACACAGCCCTCCACATGTTGCGTTAATTCATACTAATGTGCTTGATAAAGCCTGGCGGCCTCTTGCTGCCCGTCCCATGCCCAAGCCCCACGCCCTGGCTCAGCTGCCACTCCAAGGTTGGCTCCATGCTCTTCCCGCTTTCTTTTCTCATGTTGTTGGTAGTCTGGACCAATTATTCCCTATGTTCCCATTATGAATCAAAGGTACTTCTGAGCTCTCTAAAGGCAGAAAAGCATCGAAAACGGGTGAAAGTCCATCCATTCTGAGAATTACAAAAAATCCAGTGATGCAGGTTAACCCTTGCTATCGTGGCATTATCCGAACCTTTGCCTGAATGAAAACGGCCACTGTTCATAAGCGCTCTGCTCACGGGAGGCATGTGTCGGGAGGGAGCCTGGGCAGTGACAGGTCTCAGGTGCTGACTGTGCATATAGACATGGAAGAGAAAAATACCCTTTCATGAGGATCAAATGTTGGACTTTTTGAAAAATCAGGTTTGATTCAAAGGGTTAAAAAAAAGGCATGAATGTAGTTTTGGAAGGTGTAAAGAATTATGGTGTGGGGCTGGGACCCAGCGGGGAGGGTTTTAAGCCAGAGCAAAGTTTTACAGCCATGTTATAAACCCTGTGAAACAGGGAAGGGGTTGAGAGGAAACCTTGACCCTTTATAAGGCTACCAGGTGCCGTTCTGGCGATAGTGTGGTCTTGCTGCAGACTTCATTAGCCAAAGGGAAAACGTCTTCATCCTCTGCAGCGCTCTCGGGGGAGTCGGGTTAATAGGAACCAGATCACGGGCAGTGCCGAGACTTTGTCAACTCTGGAGAAACAAACCGCAATTTGATTGTTCCCTCCACAAGGAGATCAAGGAGGAGATAGGGTCCAGCTGTCCAGCCATCTAGGAGACTAATTAGTCCAATTAATTAAGAAGTTGCTCCGTGTTTCCCCAGTGTCACACGAGGCTCTGAGAGAGAGAATGACAAGGGTGTAGAGAGCGAGAGGTCATAGGGAAAGCTTAATGTCTGTTGGGGTAGATACACAGTAATTAAGTGACAATAGACAGGAACTTTGCTGCTAGAAGAGTGCTAATTAAAACCTGTAGGGTACTATTCTCCTTCCGGGTATGCAGCATGTGCCCCTATATCCCACTGGCATAAATGGGACTGATCCAGCAAGGAACAATTTACTCTATTCGTACACCAGTGAGCCTTTTGCTCAGTGGATCTTGCACAGGTGCCAGCGTACATGCCTGGGATCTCAGACAGCTTCTTAGACCTCAGGAACATCTATGGAGAAACAAGACATTGGCTCCATTTTATGGATGGGAAGACTGAGGCCTGCAGCAAGTGCAGGAGCCAGGCTCCACCACGGCCAGGGCTCCTGGTAGGGAAGCTCAGAACATACCGTCCTTCAGCAAGGAGCATTTGATTTACTGGAGACCTGCTCATTGAGTCTTTCTGCGGTGAGGTGACTTGTACTTTTCAGTTTCTGTGCATAACTCTACGTCCTAGCTTATTCTTATGGCCCAGAAAGATGCTTTCTTCTCTTAAGTGTTTGGTCAGAGGCAATATGGCACCCCAAGGCCATGGGCAGCCTGACCAGCAAAGAAGAGACCCAAGGAAACCAAGGATATTTACTTTTCTGCTGTTCATATCCTACTCATGCTTTATACCCACAGCAGGGAGACCCATCCTCAGTTGAAACCTAAGCAACAAATGTTAACATTTCATTTTAAAACCTAAGCCAATCCACTTTATAATCCAGACACGGCATCCTGAGTGAGCATTGCTGTTGGATAATCACACAGTGGTGTGGCCTTTTGCCCTCGTGCCTCGCACAACACACCCGAGGCGTGAGATTAGGCTCCAATAATAACACACCCCGTTGTGCCTTTTTGCTCAATTGATAAACCTGCTGTATTAGGAGATATTGTCATAAAACTGAATGGCACCCTGTAAACCTGAATCACTCTCTCTTCCTTGTAGCCAGGGAATTAGATGTTCTAGCTCCTGTCTTGGCTTTATTTCATGTCCGCAATATGCAAGAGACTATATAAGCTGCTGCTTTATTGTTTTTAAAACACTATGAGCAACACTGGTGCTGTATAAATATCTATTTTATATACTTTATCTGATTCCCGTCTCACTCACTGCTGTGTAACTCCACTGACTTCCATGTGGGTCGTTTTTGGTTTATATCCTGCCTGGAAAAGCAGAATTTTACCCCTTGTTTTTCTGCAGAGAGCATGCAAGGGGAGACACTACTGCTGTATTTGTAGCTCAGCATGGACTTGATTTTTTTCTGCCGCGATCCCGAGTGATAAACATGCCAGAGGCACGTGTCCATGCGAGGTGGACACCCCCGGTGCTCTGGCACACTGCTAAGGGGCACGGTTTTCAGCCCTTTCCCGGTCTTGCCACTTGAGCTGCAAGTCCATAAACAGAGCAGGAAGAGCCCAGGGATGGAGAGAACGCTGTGGCTAGGGCTGCTTTTGGAAGCTTTTTGCTATTAGAGATGGCAAACTGGAAATAGGCTCTTTTTTCCCCTACAGATGCATCTGTTTCCCATCCCTCCCTCCCCATCTTGCGAAATTTCCCGCTTTGTCAGGAGCGCTTATAAAGTTGACGTCCGGAGCGGCGGGACCGCCGAAGTCCAGCGGATTTCCATAACAGAGCGGCACCCCGGGTGCCCTCGCTCCGTAACAGATTGATTAACAAAGCGGCGCGCCGGGGCGGCTGCCCGGGGCGGCTCGGTGGCCCGTGCGGTGCTCCCCGCCGGGCGGCACGCTGCTCGGCCGGCGTGGGCGAGGGCCGGCCGCTTCTCCCTGTGTCTGTCCCCTCCCCGGGCTAGGGATTAACCAGGAAGTGATACAAAAGGCACATATGCTCCTGTGTCCAGTCCTGTCTATTCATATGTGTGTTACTTAGCCTAATAAGGATTAGACTTAATGAATTGGAAGGAGTTAACAATATAAAGAGGCAATAGAAAAAGGCCTAAGTAGTCGTAATTCCATTTCATGTAGCTTTGGTGTTGCTTTGCTTTCAGCGAATAGGTGTAATCCTCTTTGAAATCAAAGGTGGTACAAAGTATGAATTTAAATTTGACATTTACAGCTCCTGTAAGATTTAGTATTCCAGAAAGGTTTGCTCTTCAAAAAAAAAAAAAAAAAAGAAAGGCACGCCATCTGCTCTCCAGGACCGTCCCTCCACACAGCTCCTGCACAAAAGTTTCACGGCAGCGGGGCTTTTCCGGCAGAAAAAGTGCCGAGGCCTGGGGATGGGCAGCATCTGGGAGTTGCACCTCTACCCTTTGCCTCTGAGGATCCCGCACGCGCTGGGTTGATTTGTTTTAACTAGATTAGTCTGCAAAATGGCACATGTCGTGGATTACGGGAGAGCTGCGGTTTGAGCCTGCGGGCTCTCTTGCTGCAATAAGCGCTGCCCGTGCTGCACTTAGGAGAGGGCACGGCTGCTCATTTCCCCCAGCACCATCTCTGCTGCAAGTGCCCGAGTGGCATGGCCAGCAGGAGCTGCCAGCCCCCTGGTGATACCTACCTTTCATCTCATCAGAAGCAGCAGTCGCTTCCCAGTCTCAGTTTACCTGATGCTTGGTGCAAGTGGGACAGGGATGCTCTGCTGCATGAGCACAGCCACGGGGAGAGTGGTGCAGGATTGGCCTCTTTTTCCTCACCTCTACTAAGAGGGGAGTAACGAACATGCCTTTCTGATGGCTTATGAGCTAAACTCCAACGTGTGTCTGTAAATATATCTGTATTTTCCCAACTTCAAGTCAATACGTGATTCCCTTTTGCCATTTCTCTGTTTTAATGTGTGCGTGGGAGATGCTGGTTAGCTCTGTGGAGGGACCCGCTGGCATCCTGCCCCCAGCTTGTGCCAGACGGAGCCGACCGCAGCTGCGCCTGCGAGGCTGCTTGGCTGCGGTCTAGCTGGGGACGTGGCACCCGGTGGCATTGGAGGCACCTTGGCTGCGTTTGCCCTGTGAGCAACGCTTTGGCTACTCGCACAGTTAATTTTTCTTGTAGGTTTAAAGAGAAACTGCTGGCCCCGGGTTATCCCACAGTGACGTGTATCACAAGCAATTTTACTGAAGAGTGGAGATGCATGGGTGTAAAAACAGCCTAACCAGAAAAAAGCCCTGGGACCCCTGGGGATGCCTTCTGCTGTTAAAATTGACAATAGATGGAGCTGCCTTACTTTCACCTGCGGTACGGGATGCCTGGAACAAACCTGGAGCTGTGGGCCAGGACCAGGCTGGGCCCAGGTGAATGCAGAGCACCAACCTTTTGTCCCCCAAGATGTACAGCAGAAAACGTCTCTCAGCTTTTTAAAATGCATCTCCCATTTAGATCTTCCAGTGCTTTTGCTGTATGCCTAGCTTTAAAACACATCAAGCTTGCCGAACCTTTGGGAGCAATGTCCCTGCGGAAACCCAAACGTGGCACTCCGGTGGCTGGAAAATGAAAAAATAAAGTGGGGGAATTTAGGGTGTTTGAACTGACAGAGATCCATGGGCTGGGGGTGCCGGCCTCGCCACTTCTCCTGGTCCCCCCTGTATGTCGTGCATCAAAGCTGTCCTCAAGGATATTTTCTTCTTGCTCCTGAAAGCAGACAGGCTCTGCGTGGAGGTGTCATTTGCTGCCTGTCCCTTATGTCATTGATTTTTAAGTCGTTAATTAACGCTAGGTGTCAGCCTGGAAGATGAATTCTGGCCCTACTCTCCCTTCTCTTTTGTTTTTTGGATTGTAAATGTTATAGATCTCCCATGATGGAGGGACGAGGGGTCAAAGGACATGAGAGCATCTCTGTATATGTGCACACAGTCCTCCCGAACTGCCCATCTGTATCACTCAATAGATGGGGACGGGTGGCGGGGGGGACATCCCTTTTGTTGCCTGTGTCACTTCAGATAGAGACATATCAGCTTTGGATGGATAGCGTGGCTGTGTGTGCACGCACATGCGCACCTCGGGTGTAGGGGAATGCTCTCGGTGCATGGCTGTGCCAAATTTTACCATCTCTGGTGTTCCACCAGTCGCGGAGAGATTCAGAAGGGACCGTCCGTGCAAAAGGAGGGGTTTGCTCCCAACCGTGCTGTTCATGCTCTGCTGCAGACTGGCTGCACAACGCCAAGGAGGGAGGAGGAAGAGCAAATTTTCTTCCGCAGATGTATTTGGAGCTCTTTGCAGTTGTCAGTAGCTGTACTCTGGCCCTATTTAGTAACAACTTGAAATCGAAGCTGCCGGTGGGGTTTTCCAGGCCTTAGTGGGATGGAATCAGTTTGCCCTTAGTACAGCTGAGTGGAAAAAAACCCACCATGTCCCCTGGGGCGAGCTGCAGCTGGTCGGCCAGAGCTCGTCCTCCTCTGAGGGACGGTGGCAGTGCCTTGGAGAGGCTCTGCAAACGGGGAGGGTGCTGCCGTGGCTCCCCGAGCTCCGTGTGCCCAGGTGGAAGAGGAGCCTCTGGTCCCCTGTGCCATCGGCCCCGTGGTTTGTGAACTGATGTAGTCTGGGCCACTTTGACTCGGTGTCACATCCTTACGCTCTGCGAGGAACAGCAGAACTCTGTAGCAGTGTCCTTGGTTCAGTTGTCAGTAAATGTTTAAATAACCTGAGGATGGAGAAAGGACATCATGCAGGTCTGCGTCCAGAGGGTCCCTGGGTGGGGAGGTGCGATGTCCCTGGCTCAGCCACCCCGGCACATCCTTGCCCTGGTGCCCAGGTTTGCTCTCCACGTGCCGCAGCAGCCTCACCGTGTCAGTGCGGTGTGCGAGGAGTGTGGCGTGCCCGGCAGAGCTGCACCGGCTTGGCAAACAGCGTTCGGCGTGCGGCTTTCCGGGTGGGGAGGTACCGGCTCAGAAAACAGCAAAAGGCAAACTGCAAAAAGCTGCAGGGGAGGAGGAGAGCAGAACACTTCGGCAGTCTTTTATTAGCAGCATTAACACTTACCAATATAAATGAATGAGGCGTGACAGGAGTGGATTGGCTAAGGCAGATGAAGAAACAGGACCTCGCGCGTCTGCGGTGCGATGGGGTAGCTGGTGCTTCAGTGATGCGCTCTCCGAAGAGAGCTTTGCAGAAACCTCACCAGTGCGGCTGGGCTGGTTCAGGTCCGCCGTTCGCCGTGCTGCCTGTTGCGATGGCTGGCACCGGTGCCTCAGGGCGGGACAAGAATTTCATATACTTCACAGCTGATCTTAGAGAGAAATTAGCTGAAGCCAAGAGCGGACTCAATATCCATTTCAAACTGTATGTTGCTATGAATTACAGTAAGTGGAAATTCTCAGTATCACGTCCATCATCCTCGTTTTTCTAATCCTTATTAATCTGTGGCGCATCCTTGTTCTCGGCAGAGGCACGCTGCTCGAGGCAGCTCTGAGGAAGCGGGTTTGTTTGTGTTTTCTTACTTCAGTGGAAGGAAGGAGAAACAGAGAAGGCAATGCCACTTGAAAGGCAAACTTTAAACACACCGAGCCTGTGTGCGCTGTACATAGCCCCTGGACAGGATACCGAGGATAATAACAGCAAAGCATCCAGTTTGTGCGGCAAGAACTGCGTGTTGGGCAGAAGGGCATTTAAAAAGATTAAGGAAACAGGTACTGCAGGACTTGGTGATTTGTGAAATCTGATCCATTCCCAAAGCCCCAAAAATGAAGTGTTTTTCAAAAGTCTCTTTAGAGATCCCTAAGGGTAAATGTAATCTTTACTGGGGATTGTCAGTGGTGTTCCCTATACCTTCCCCCCCCCCCCCCAAAAAAAAAAAAAAGAAAAAAAAGAAGAAGAAAAGAAAGAAAAGGTGAGAGGTGTTTGTGACAGCTGCTGGCAGAGCCTTCATCCCAGTGCCCCTCTGATATGGTGCCTTGATTTCATCAGGGGCTGTGCCCGCATCCTGCGGTACCTGAGCTGCTGTTGCGGGACCCTTGTGACCATGTCACTGGGACGTGTCGGTTCCAGCCCCTGTCAGTACGGTATAAATGGTGCTGATGAAATGTGCCGTCTGATGTCGGAGCATTTCTCGCTCTCAGGGATAAGTAATTCTGATACCGAATTGCCTCCCTGGTATGACGTTTTACTATGCCTTGAAGCGTATGAAAAGTCTCCAGTTTCCCTCTGTTCCCAACACAGTTTTTATTGTTTGGGAATATCTTGCGTTTTGTTTTGTTTTCTAACTTCTCACTTAATTTTTGCTCTGCAATAGTTTGAGAAATGGATTCTGAAATCTGCTGCCTCTGATGCCCATATGCGGGGCGGGAGGAGACAGAGGCGAGGGAGAGGAGCCCCGGCGGGGAGCCAGGCCGTGCTGCCCACACCCTGCGCTTGCAAACGTGCAAATCAGCACTTCTACTTGGGTTTATTTGCACAAAATCTAATGTTACCGCGTTTTTACAAGAAAAATGCCATACGTTGCACACCTGCGCAGTGCGAGAACGAATGCCCAAACAGCAAGTGGAGCTGCCTTGGCTTGAGGTTTCCATTCCCAACTCCTGATTAACCACAGCCACATTGTTCTTACTGCCTTGCCAGGAGGACACCTTGCTACTGTGTCACCCCAGTTGCAGTCCAGGGGAGCAGCCTTTGCTTGTGATTACAGTGTATTTTTCTTTATTTATTTCAGCAGAACAAATTCACTTTGGTATCTTTGGACAAATTCTGCTCCGTTACGATGTTACCTTATTGCCTTGGTTGGGTCACTGTTATTTTCGTGGAGTGATTTTCCTTTCTGCTGTGTTTTTCCTCACTGAACATGGAGGAGAGCTGCGTCTTAACGCTCTTCCTTCTTCCCATCTCCTCCAGCCAGGGAGAGGCTGCATGCTTGAGTTCACTGCCTGCTCCTTTCTTCCTCTGGCCTCTCGGGAAAATATCTCCCCTTGGAAGTAACACAAACAAGAGGGATGAGTGGGAGGAGAAACCGTGCTGCCCTGTGGAAGTTTGGGATGTTTGACTCACTAGAGACTGTTGATCGACTGATTGCCGCTGCTGTAAAAAAAAAAAAAGAAACTCTGGGACCGTAAATTGCAAATGAGGTTTGGAGAGGGTGATGCTAAATTTTCCCACGCACGGATCTAAAGCAGGCTGAGCTTGTTTTCCACCTTGGAAGCTGATCCAGTATACACACTGTTAATCCACTGTCCCCTCACTGTACTGTAAATCAATCGGCAGGTCACACGTGAAGTGTTTTCGTACACTGGGGTTAAGAGCGGGCCTCAGACCCGGTGGCTTCAGGTCACTCCAGCATTGCAGGCTGAAGGTTGATGCTATCAATGGTGGGATTTTGGGGTAAGTTTTTATTAAGTGGGAGAATAATATCTTTCATGGTCGAAAGGGTTTTTGTGGGAGAGCTTTGGGTTGTGCAGTTAACCATTAACTGTGTTTTGCTCCTTTTTCCTCTTCCCCGGAGGACACAACGAGCAGAGAGCTAAGGTCATGGAAAGCCCTGTTTCAAACAGCCAGCTCTTGGCTGTCATTCATCCTCTGCTGTTAGGAAACCTTTGAGTTTTTCTATAGCTCTAATAATTTTTTCTCATCCTGCCTCAGTTTTCCTCCTGAGAATTTCCCATTTTCTGTATATTTCCTACTTCTTCATATATGTATGTGTATCCATGTGAAACATTAGATGCACCGAAAAAATACAGAAAGTTCTTAAATCCCTGTTGTTATAAACTTGAGATATGGCCCACGTTAGTTTAGAAAGCTCACTCTGGTCTTGCAGGAGGCTTTTTGGGATAATGCCTGAAATTCGGGAACAGAGGCTCCAGGCCACATTTCAGGCAGGACTGACAGATTCGGGCATAACAAAAATCCACCCAAAGGAAATGCTTGACCAAGCTCCTGGGTTTCCTCTGACATTCATTCACACCAGGAGAACACAAATCTGGCTGAACTTCTCCGTCCTACGGTCTTGTGTGTTTGCTCACGTCCTGAGGAAGGGTTTTGTTTGAGAGCAGAAGCATCCCCCTCTACAGCTAAAGTTCACCCCTGTGCATAAATCTTTGCAAAATCAGGTCTCTGCTGTCTCACAGCACACAAGTGCCTTTGGGGACACTGATCTGAGCCGCAGGGTGACCCTGGGTACGGTAAATCCGGTCCTGCTGCGAGCATCCCTGGCACAACGTACGCTCTTCAGTTTGCTCCCGTGGCGAAGTGCCGTACTGAGAGAGGATCTCCTGTAAAGACAACGAACAGAACGCAGCAAGGTACGCGTTGCCTTAAATCAAATGCTAGCACACAGCAAGGCCCTGTTTTCCATAGGACACTGGCTCTTGAAAATTTACAGTATGCTTGGTTAAGGCAAGTAATTTTATTCTGTAAGCGCCCCATACTGTGGGGTTATTGCAGTGCTGCCAAGACAGGCTGTAAATATCTCTGGACAACAAAACTATTCATTAAAGAAATGTACCTTCAGACGTGTAGCCTTAAGTTTGCTGACACTTAAATACCCCTCTATAATGCTGCTTGTTATTGAGTTTGACTGCAGCCATACCCCCTCTGACTCCCTGCCCGTGTCTGGAGTAACGGGTAATCTTTTGTGGGCATGTGTTACTACTTCGTTAGCTGACTCCTCCCTCCCCTCTTCTTTTAGATGTCCTTAGCATGACAATGTCATGTTATCTGCCTGCCATCTTCCAGCCCATGACATGGGGACTCATACTCATTTCTCAGCCCACATCTTTCACCCGAGTCTTCACTATTTTCACCATTCAGAACAAGCTATTGTTAAAGTGACATCTTAATGCCAGTTATCTGATTGATCTATTACCTGTCTCCCTACATGGGGATGAGGAAAAGAAATGAGAGAATCCTTTAATCATTGGAATTGGAGAAATATAGCTTAAGAAAACCTCTAACAACAAACAACTTATTTTAAAAGTTAGCAAGTTTCACATGTTTCACTTTAATAGATGGGTTTATTCCAGCAGAGAGGTCTTTATGTCCCTTGGACCCACGGAGGATTAATGACATTGAATCGCGTTCCATGGGTGTGAGCAGGGGTGAGACCGCCCCTCTTTTTAGTGAGCACAAAAATCCGATTGTAACAAAATTTGCCCGTTTGTCTCTTCAGGCCTAAAATGGGGCAGAAGATCTGGGGAGTCTTTTTTAATGTGCTGCAGAACAAGAAGTTCTTCCCACGTAGAGGCTAATTCACACCTTTTACCAGTTCCAGAGTAAATGAAATTGTATAAATAATAATTAACAATAACAAATCTAAAGATTTAGGAGATACATGCAGGAACAACACTTAATGGATAGACAGGGCATCTTTCATGGAATGTGTTAACGAGGCAAAAATTGATTGCAGAGCGTTGTTTGGGATAGATGTGCTTTCCCTGCGAAAATGCCTTTTCCAATTTTTATCATGGTTTGGAAACAACTCCTTGCCCTTCCATATTGCTGCTCTTATAAACAAGTGTTCTGTTTAAGAATACGTGTTAAACTGTGTTAAGTAATGTAAGCAAATAACACATGTGCTGTATTGGAGATCCTTTATGCTGGTGGATTGAAGCTGGTTTGCATACTGATTTGTAGCTCTGCCTTTGCTGCTTCTGGCACCTGATCTTTCTTGCAAACGAGGCTATTTTGCCTCAAGGGTTCTCTACCGATTAAGTAATAAATAAATAAGGATAAAATGAACCTAGCCTTGCCTAAAATAATTTTGGAGGTTAAAAAAGAGAAAGATGGAGGGGGTTGCTATTGATCTGAGCTATTAAAACATCACAGCTACTTTTCTACATTAAATGGCGATAGGTTTGGGAGGTGAATATGGAGAGAAAGGGTGAAAAATAACAACCGTGCGTGAGAGTAAGGGATTTGTTTGCTACTGGGGATTGTTTTGGTTTTGGGTTTTTTTTTTTCCTTGACTATTACTTACTATCATCCACAGTCCATGTGCTTGCAGAAATGTAGCATATTTTTCCGAAGTTGATTCCCTCTAATGAATGTTGCTTTTTAAATCGGGCTTGCAGAAGTTTATTTTTGGAAGCCCAGAAAGGAATCCAGCCCTAAATCCCTCTCTTCTTAAACTCTCAGATTGCAAGGTCTGGCAGGGCAAGCGCACAGGTTTGTCTGATGCATTAAACCTGACACCCTCTTACCTAATCGCCTTCAGATGGTCCCTGCGATAGCCCTTGCAGATAAGCTGTCAGGCCTGGTCCTCTTTTCTTCCAGCACCTTGGCATAACTTGCCCACTGCTGAGAGTAATAGCCGCCTTCCCCAGACAAATGGGATGAGTGTTTGCAGCTCACCCCAAGAGGTGCCTGTTCCACGCAAGGAGATGCTTAGGGAGGAGATGGCGTTTGGGGCGATACGTTAGGTTGATGTATCTCGCCTAAGATGTGGTAGGCGTTGCTTTATCTGGCTCACATGCGAGGAAGCTCAGGCATGGAGCGGCAAAATGATTGCCTGAGGTCCGGCGGTGGATCATGGCAGCAGCGTCGGCTCCTTCCCCAGCCTCCCCGTGCCCGTCCCCACAGCCTCCCTGTCCTCTGTGGCACCCGGCTGCGCGCATGGCAGGTAAAACTTGTGCTACAGGAATAACTGCAAAGCACTGGCAGTGTTGGCTGTGGTCTGTGTTTGGAAAATAAAAGGAAACCAAACTCTATAATATTTTATAGCTACTGCCATAGCGGTGTCAAACCCTACTGTAGCATACCGCAGTACTTGGCTTGATATGAAGGGTAAGCCAAGGGCAGGCAGAAAAAAAATCCTTATTTTTTAATATTATTAAACTTCAAGTATTCCAAGTTGCTACAAATAATAAAGAGTAAATTTAAAAGAGACTGTGAAAAATGGGGCAATGAACATCTGTGCTATGTTGATTTATCCGGTAAAAATAAGCAGAGGAGTGAAAGCAGGAGCAGGAGTAATTTCTCAGTGGCTTTCAGTTGTTGCAGGGAGCGTGTTTGCTGCATGGCAAAGAGCAGCGTGGTGCTCGGGTGAGAGGCGAGAAACCCCAGCCTCCGCCGCCGGAGCCTCTGATGTTAATCTTTGTGATGGGGAGGGAAATATTGACAGCAGGATGGTGCTCTCTGGCTTGAATGACAGGCCATATGTTTGTAAAATAGACTGAAGTACCAAATAGAAAAGGCATGGGCAAGTGGAGAGAGAGACGTATTTTCTCTTTACATGTAAAACTTCCAGCACTTGGCAGGAGCCCAGCAACAATTAATCAGCAGGAGCCTTTTAGAAAGCCTCTTCCTAGGAAATAAGGGTACAGAAAAATCCTTTAAATTAAACATAATTTAAAACAAAGTAGTGTGTCAATGCGGGGGGGAGGGAGAATGGACTTACAATAAATACAGATTATTTGGTATAAATCCATCAGGCCTGATCCTGGTCTAGTACCCATCTGTGCCGCCGTATCTCTCTTGGCCCCAGACTTTTGCAGAGGGATGAGCAGGATGGTGGGGTCCGGGGGTGCCCTGAAAGGCTGCAGGGCCGGGGGGCTGGGGCGCAGAGCGGGGTGCCCCAGGGAGCCCCCCAGCCCCGTCCCCTCGCGGAGGGGCGGGGGGCTCTCACCATGCAGCAGTGAGCAGGAGAAATGCTGCCGGGGGGAGGGAAAGGAGGAGGAGATCGGATTTCTAAGCACCCTTGAAACCAAAGCTGCACTGTTTATAAACTTCCATAAATATTAATTGATATTTAATAAGGTAGGCAAACACAAGGGAAAGTATTGTTTTGGCCAACTCCTACACAGCGATCCCAGCGAAGCGTGAAAGAGTTTGTGTAACTTTCCTCGGGGGTTAAGAGCAGGTCACGGAAGGTCCTTTTTCCTGGCCAGTGTCCCAGCTTTTTAAGCTATAAGGGAACATAGGAGGCTCCTGGGAATTTAACCCAAATACTTGCTGTCTGCAGGTTGAAACTACTTGGCTGCGCACAGCTAAGTGCAGAGCCAGGGGCACGGGCATTGCCGCCCCTCGCTCCACTCGCTGCCCCGCACCCAGCCCCGGCCGGGGCTTTCCAGGGGGATTAGGCTGGAAAGGGGGTGACTGTTTTGTCAGATGGGAAATCTGATGAGATAATCACGGCCGTTAATTGATATGCTTTCCCACATAACTTGACAGTTCAAACAGGTGGTGAATAGCCCCTACACTAATTCACATCGGGCTGTTGTCCTGTGCCTGGGCTCCGACTCGTGCAGATAAAATGACAGAGAAATAGGTCAATGTGGAAGAAGGAAAAGCTTTGCACTCACCCGTGGCCCTCGATTCCCACCAACCCTACTCTGTAATATAAGTCCCTTCCCGGGCTTCTTTACATAATCTGTACTACCAAAGGGTGGAGCAAAATTCAAGGGAATGCATTTCCTCTGTTGATTTTTGGTGACTTACTGAGATTTTGCTGCCAGCTCCAGAAAAAGAATCATAAAAATATTTTTTAGTTTTATTTCTCATTCTCCTATCATGCATGGGCTGATTCATGGATTTGCACGGAGACTTAGAGAAAAAATCAATGTCAAATAGAATGGAGGCTGATATTATAAAATTAAGATCTAAGATTTTCTGGCCGTAGAGCTACACTCGGAGTCAATCTGTTATGGAGGCACAGACTTGTTGTGGGTTCAGATACGAGCCCTCTTCTCGCCAGCTCCTCTCCCTGCAATGTGTGAATGCTTCTGACCCCAGGCCAGCATCCGGCTCCTCCTTGCTGCTGGTGAGGTCGAGCTTCCAAAACCACCGGTCCCCAGGATATTTCATTACTCTTCTACATGGGGAGATAGCCAGTTCTTTAGAGGAACATCTCATCTGAAGAGAAACATCTCATCTGAACCCGCAGCTGGAATGCAAGGTTTCTGTTTCACAAGAAATTTCATTTTTAAGTAAATGGATGCAACATCTATTATTGCTTACGATTTCAGTCTATTCCTGTGACTTTCCTTTTCATTTGTTCGGGGTGGGTAGCATCGCGCATTTGTTGGCTGGCCCACTGAAATGCCCTTTCAGAGTCATTCCTCGAGCAGCGACAGCAGCCGGGACCCTTCTCACTGCAACGTGCAGAATGATTGGAGCGAAGGGGAAATTAGATCAGTTTGAAAAACATGGCAATTCCTGAGCATCGAACAAAAGTTGGAGATTTTATAGAATTTGAGTGGAGTTATTTGGGTCTTCGTTTGTCTTTCCTTTTCCTTTTCTATTTCCTTTTTTTGGGGGGGAGGAGGAGTGTCCTCATCATTTAACCAGATGCACTTCTCAACTGATGAGCATCACTCCAAGTTGCATCTCATTTGGAAAGCTTGGCATCCAAAAGCAAACCCCAACTGCAGAGCTAAACATCGCTGCCGGTATTCAAATCGCAGACAAAGACAGCTTTACAATAGTTGCCTGTCTGTATCGAGTTCACCAGTTTTAATTACAACACCCCACAGTGGAAATTTCACAAAACATTTTATCCGTGCGTAAAATTTAATTAAACAAACAGAACCCTAAAGAAAGCATTACATTTGTCACAGCAAAATCTGCGGCGAAGCAGGGTATTTCCTGCTCTTACACATGGGTTATGTCTCAGGATTGACAGGGGTTACCTTTGATGCAATGCAGATGGAAAATCAAAATGTAGGGATTAATCCCTCTCTCGCCAGATTATGCAGAAGCGTGAGCAGGTGGCAGGGGAGGCCGAGCCCTTTCCATTTCTCATTATGTCGCAGCGCTGGTGTCTGCAGCGCCGGCCAAGCCTCTGGCGAGTGTGTTATGTGATATAATTGTAAGATGGAAAACAGTGAGGGAACTTCTTCCTTTATATTTCAAAGGCCACGATGGCATCTTTATTTGATAAAGGAATTGGATTATGTCTAATCCTCACACTTGGGGACGTTTTATTACTTAGAAAACACTTTCTTAAAAGCGTCTTCGCCGCCGCAAGCAGAGTGTAAAGTATCACTTGTGGGAAAGCCAAAGCCAAGTTTTCCAGGGATGAACAGAAATCCTCAGTTCCTTTCTTTGGGGGCTGGGTTCAGATTTAAGGCATTTTTTTATTAAGTCTCAATTCTAAAAGTAGAAGCCAGGCTGTGTCTTTTAATGAGCATCTGATTAAGAGCCCAAAGCTGGAGCCACCCAGCTTGTTAGCCAGGTGCTTAAATCAGTTTACGCTCTGATTCAGGATATTGTATAGGAATTTAGATTCTTTCGTAATGAATAATACATACATGAAATGTGAGCTCTGTAAATTTAGGGAAACGAGCTGTCAAGCTACCCGAGGAGTACAAATGAAGAGGCGAGTGCCATGAACACAACACAGCGTACATTGTCTCGGGAACTTCCTTTGGCACCGGCGGTGGGACACACTTCGCAGATCAAAATAAAAGCTCAAAGGGGAGAAGAGGAATGACCGGAGAGCGTTCAGTGGTTTAGATCATTTGTAATGCCGCGGTGGACCCGTAAGCCCGGGAGCTGAATGCTCCTGGACCTCGGGAGGCTCGTGTGGGCTTTTCAGAGGAACGGGGATCACACAGCAGCAAGTTCCCCCAAAACAGGCTCAGCAAACTTGCTCAGAGCTGCGGGTAAGGTCCCTTTTTAGTCCCTGCTCTTTTATACTCTCTGTGTCCTCGCAGCAGAAGTGCTTCCAAGTGCTGCCTCATTTCAGTAGTCAAAGTTCCTGAGCAAAAATATCCGCTGAGTTTCGTTACTCGTGCAGATCAGCCGTATTGGGAGAAGCCTCCCTCACTCCAGCGAGCTCCAGCCTTTTAAACCAAGGCAATCCCCTGCCTGGAGCCAGGCGTTGTGCCGCTGAAACCAAACCCCTCTGACCCCGAGTAGGCACTTTTCACTACCTGAGGGCTGGGCAAGGTTCACTGAACTTCAAGCAAGGCTGGGACCGGGTGGGAGCTGGGAGAAACTCTCTGGTTTCATCTAGGGTTGGCATTGAGTTTTTGAAGCTTTTTTGGCCAGAAAGCTGAGTGGTATAAAGCTTGGAAAAGGAAAGGTCCGATGGGAAAAGCTGCTCCGTGCTGGGGCTGTGCCCTGAGCATGTGCCCAGCTCAGCGCCCTTCTGCTGTTCTCTCAGCTGGATCTGCCCAAACGTTCTCTTTGGCTCCAGAGAGCTGGATCGAGGCCTCATCTCTGCTCTTCCATTTCCTCATAACTCCTATTAGTCTAGTGATACTAATCGCTGGATTTTAGAATTGCTCTGGGTTTTTTTCCCCCTTTAAATTCTCTTTAAATATCAGTTGTGTGGCCGGAATTGCAAGTGCCGCTCTAAGTGCGAGATGTGATTGCTGTCTGCTCCTGGCCAAGCCTGTTTTCTGTGGGGTTCACAGGTCACTGGGGATCCTTGCTTGTTTGGGAAAAAGGTCAACTTTCTCCTGGGAGACAAATTTTATGATCGTAATTCCATTGGAGGGATCCATTTTGGGGTGGGATGTGGCTGCGAGGGAGGGTGTGCATACGTGTGTCCGTGTACGGTGCTGACACCTCCTGTGGAGGAAATCCAACTTCTTGTTTCTCTGCTACTCATAAAATCTTACTTGAAAGCTTGCGGAAAAATATTTTTAAAAATGTATCTGCAAAGAAATAAATTGTTTCCCAAAAATACTGAGGTTTAGAACTTCAGAAGAACACCGTGTTTTAGAGGCTGGTCCAGCAGCACTGTGGTTTAGGACACGGGACTGTCGGGGGGCTTTTGTTGTAAAAAGGACTTGCAGAAATGCTGGACGTGGAGATGTTTCCGTGTGGCTCTGACCTCTGAACCCATCTGTGCCATCCCTGGAGGAGGCGCATTCGTTTGTAAACCACAAACGCGTTTCTCTACTGGCAATGAGCTAATTTAGCTTCTTGTCCGTGCAACTGGTTCCCACCTGTGTTGTGCTGGTGAACCGCTTTCCTTGAAGCAGAGAAGGAGGCTGGGAGCTGGGGCAAGCACAGCGGTTGGCGGCGGCACCGCGGTGCTGGGGACTTGATTCTGGCTCTGCTCTGCTGTTCCCTCCCTTTGGGCTCCGTAGGCGCTGGTGAAGCCAGGCCAGCGTGAATTTGTCGCTGTGGTTCAGAGCATCACAGTGGCCTTTCCTGTGCAAGGATTCTGGTTCCTTTTTTAGAGGGGCTTTACTGGGTTATAGCAGGCAGGCTGGAGCCTGAGCTTCAGCTCAGTTAAGCTCAGCTCTAGAAAGCAGTGGTGGGGGTACCCACAGACGCTCCCTGTGCGTCACGCAGGGAGGCTCCGAGGTGGGGAGGTGGGTTTCCCCAGGCTCCTGGAGAAGCTAAATGTTGCTTTCTCCAGAGGAGGCACAAAACCAGGGCCATGGGTAGATATTTAAGAGGGGACCCATTTCATTTCATCAACTCTTAAATTTGTGTTTGCCTTGGGAACATCCTACGTCGTGATCTCCTCCTACGTGTGCTGGGGTTACGAGGGAGGGAGGGAGTGAGCATCGCTGGGCACCACGCGGCCAGAGCATCCCTCGCCCCGAAGGGCCGCGGTGATTTGCCGGGGGTGCCACGGGTGCCTGGGGCAGAGGTGGGGCCCGAGCCCACCTTTCCAGCGCTTGGACCTAAAAGCTTTTCTTCTGCTCTCCTGAGCTAGCTGCCTACCCACATGGAGATGCATAGCCTTGTCCTGACTGACTAGTGGCCAAAAGCAGAGAAGCATTTTATTCCAGAGGCTGGTATTTCACTATACAAGCTTTTGAAATAAGGAAAAATGGGTGGAAATTGCAGTGGGCTTAGCAGACAAAATTGAGCAGTTGACTGTGGCAAGGCACACAGTACTTAAATGCAAGAGCTGATCTAATCGTTGTTCTCGAGGAAGCTTTTTGCTGCATTTTAGCACACAAAGCTTTTCGTTTTCTCTTTTGTGGCTTGAGCTGCTATTTAAGAAAGCAAAAATCAATAAACCTTTCCAGCTTTCAATCTTTTGCCCCAAAAGGTGTTTTTTTGGGTAGTGTTTTGTCATTCATAAGCTGTGGCGACAAATCCTTGACATCATTCGTGGATAATATCGATCAGCTCTTCCGTTGCGCCAAAGGACAAATAGAAATCATTTATCTGTCTGGACTCCAAAACAGCAAAAGACAAAGGGCTCTGCCAGCCACCCATGACAATCAGCAGCTGAAGGTATTAGCAGGGGGTCAAGTTCAGAGGTCAGCGGTCAAACAGGTTGTCATCAGTTTCTCACAGCTATCAGAGTGGAAAAACCCAGCTGGTTCTTATTAGCCAAATCCGGGGAGGCTGGCGGTGGTGGGTGCTTGGTGGCTCGGGATGCACCTGCTCCAGGGTGCTGCCGTGGGGAACGGGGCCACTGCCATTCCCTTCCTAGCGGAGGATGCATGGAGGTTTGTTTTTATTTATTGTAAACTTGGGGTTTAAGTCCACCTTTACTCTGCCGGGAACTGCTGGGACTGAGGGCCAGGCACAAACAAACCATGAGAAGCTGCAGTTTTCCATGATCTCATCAAAGCTGGTATTGCTCTGAGCATTTCCAGGATCCATTTGTTTTGATGTTGTTAAATGATTTCGTTCAATCTTCTGCGCCTGTTTCGGGAATAGTCCCTTCTTGAGTGAAGGCTCCTAAACCTGCTGCTTCAAATCCATCTTCCCTGAAGATATCTGCAAAAGCCAGGAAGGCAAAAGCTTGGAGATTTCCGAGCCAAGTGCAGCACCCCATCTGTATTTCATACCACATTGAGGGAAAGTATCAGTTCTGCCTACATATCCTTGTTCACCATCAGTGCCACCAAATTAGAATTAACAAACGTTTCCATCAAGCTAGGACGTGATGCCGTATGGACTCAATCCCCAGAGGGAGAGCTCCCCTGGTTGTATCTCCCCAGAGCTACGAGCAGGTCACTGCCAGCGCTGTGCCTCTGCTGCACGTGCAAAATCTTCTAGCCCTGGTGTCAATACTGAGCCTCAACTCTACAAGATCCATCAGTAGCAGAAAAAGCAGCTAAGGAAAATTGGCTGCCTCTTTGTGTTTATCTGTAATTAAATAGACACCTATACAGTCCTCCTTTCTCTAATCCCGTGAAAAATATGGACTACTTTGAGTTTTATGGGAAACCCTTGATCCATCGTTCAGGTAGGACAGCACAGCCGCTAGAGAAGTCCGTCGGGAAGCCAAAGGGGAAGGCTCCCACCAGAACTGCTCGTCTGATCCCCCCATTGGCTTTCCATAAACCTGGACACTTAGGGTTTCCATCGGTCAGTGGGCACTTCAGCCAAAATGACTGGAGCAAGGGCAAGAGGCCATACGCAGTAAATAAGAGCAGATCAAATATCAGCATGATCACCATTTCCGAGAGCTCGCCCGCCTGCCTCCCCTGCGCTGCAGGGGCACGGTAAGGCTGTACGCCGGGGTGCCGGCTCCAGCACACAGCCCTGGGCATCGCGGCTCTCCATAAGGAAGGGACTGGTGTCAGGCAGGGGGCTGCAAAGGGTTTTACATGTGTGTCTGTACACCCGACCTAAAAATCAGATGTAGTGAAGGATTGCGTTAATATTTCTTGTTGGTATCTACTCTTTTTCCATGTTCTGGATGCTTTCACAGGCTCTCTTCCCTCTTCCATCTCACCACAGTTTTTATTTTAAGGGGGTTGGCAAACAGAGATTCATCTTGTATTTAACCACGAGTGCCTCGGTGGAGTTTCACTCGGAGATTATGCTCACGCAGTATTGACAACTGGTCCAGGCAGCCTGGAGAGAAACACGCAGTACACACACTTGGAGGTACATTTTATTTAAACTGTGACAAGTTTTCTTCTATTCATCAACAACTAGTTGAGGCAACGGAGACTTTCTTACAAGGAACAGGCATCTTATAGTGCTATAACAAGGCGCTCTCTTTGCATTTTAGATAGCTGGGGAAGTACTTGTGCAAATATAAACTCCCACTGGATAAATAAGCTGGGTACGCGGTGCTGGGAGCCAGCGTCGCTCTTTCACGCTACAAAGTCGATGTGGTAAATGTAGCGCTTTGCTTAAATTTCTTCTCGTAGATAGAAATTCTCCCTTTTATTTTATTTTATTCTCCCAAGGACACTGTCAAGGTCACCACGAATCCTGATGCTCCAAAGAGTGTATCAGGGATACAAACCCATTTCACCAGGCTATTGTTGTATGTATCCTCCTGTGCATCCAACTTCATTTCCACTTCAATTTTATCAACCTTCCGCTGGAGACTCAAGGAGATAGGAAACAAGTACTGACACGAATTAGCCCGGAGATTGACTGATATAGTTCAGCCCAGGGAATCCTGGGTAAAACCTTCTCTGGGCTCTTTCTCGCTTGCTCTCTCTCTGTCTTTTTTTTCCCCCCCTTTTTTTTTATCCACTGCAACTGTCTTTGTCAGTCACCTGTCACAGATGTCACCAGTCCTGTCCAGGATGACAGACAGGGCGGGAAGGCTTTTGATGGGGTAATTTGCCAAAAATACCTAATGCGGTGTATTAAAGATGGCAGTGGGTAGCAAAGGCTCCAGGGAAGAGATCCCCATTAGGGTAAAAACAGCTTTCTCTTCTCAGAACTGCTGTGAACCCCAAAGGCTTGAACCCGTTTGCTTTGGGGAACGCATGGGAAAGCTCCGTTGCCTTTTGGGAGAGCCTTGCTCCCTCTGTTGATGCTCTGGGGACCTCTCGGTGTGCGTAGAGTTGGCTGGGGTGACGCCCCAACCTCCCCCTCTCCACCTGCTTGCAGCCCGTCCCCGCTCGCCACGGGGCTTGGGGTGCCGAGAAGCCCCCAGGATGGGTAAGGGCAGCAGAAGATGCTCTCAGTGACGCATTGCCGATGCCGGGTGCGGTAAACAGGCTGCTGCGGCGTTTCCTCCTGTTCGGTGCACAAACAGGCTTTGCGGTAGAGTATCGGCCGACGCTGGTGGTGTTTACAGGTTTTAATTGTGCTCGGCAGCGAGGGTCCCGGCAAAGGCAGGAGGTTATTTCATAGCATCCGATCGGCGCTCCAAGTGGGGAGCGCCCGGCTCGAGCGTGGTGCAGGGAGAGGACGTGGCTCCTGTGCGGGGCGGGACAGGGACGGGGATGCTGGAGCGGCACGGGGCTCTGCCGCCTGCCCTCTCTGCAGACTTCAGCCCTTCTTCTTCCTCGGAGTGGAGAGGTAGGAAATTTATGCCCTTTGGGTTCGAAAAAGGCTCCTAGAGGAAAAGAGAAAGGAGGGAGAGAAAGAGAATGAAAATGATTTTAATTTTTTTTTGGCGTAGAAATGAAGCTGATATTGAAAGTGAGTAAATTTTAATGAAACGGTGCAAAAATGACATCATTTACTCAGAAATCATTAATTTGTCAGCATTAATATTTCAGCTACAACATTGCCTGTCATTCTGTGCCAGCAATGACTGATAAATCTATAAAAGTGTGCTGCTAATTTACTGAATATTTATGTGCAGTGTCATTTGCAGAGTAGGATTTGAATTTATTTCACTCAGTATTCAGCTGGAGAACATTTCTAGCAAACCTAAAATGAACAGCACCAGGCTGTGCAAAGTAAAGCTGGCAAAACTTCTTAAATAACATTTTAAAGGGAGAGGAGCACTGGCAGGAGGCTGCGGTGTCTCCCTTGGATGGGGCTCTTCTGAGACCGGGTCCCAGCAAACACCGCGCGGGTGGCTTGGGATAGGGCACGGCAGCTGCCAGCCCTGGGGCTGCGCTGACACGTATTTGTCACATCTATAAGATTTTTCATCTCCAGACCTCCTTAGAGGTGTCAGCTTATCCGTTCCACCTCCCCGGGGGACGCACACATGTCGGGAAGGAGCAAATGTTCCCCAACTAGTGGTTTGGTGGGAATTTGTGTGTCAGTTTGGAAAACGGGTGGAAAGTTTGCAAAGCTGGGGTGGGAAGTTTAAAGAAAGGGTGGGGGTGAGTGGGAGATTTTGGCAGAGTTGTGCAGCTGAGGTGGGTTGGGGCTGGTTTGGATGGACCACACCGGGGCCGCCTCTATTCAAGCCCTACCTCGCGTGACATGGAGGCTTTGGCTCCCCAGCATGGGGGAGCGAGCATCCTCGGCAGGCTGGTTTTTGTGGTGAGGATTATTTGAATAACGCTGGAGGGTTCCTGCAGCTCTCTCCAGAGTCGCTGCAGCTCCGTGGCGTCAGTGCTCTGATCCCTGCAAACCTCCCAGGAACGCTCTGCTCCAGCGGCGGCAGAGGGCTCCGGTGCTCCCCGGGGCCGAAGCGGGACGCGGCATAGCCATCGGCTGGGGCGTGTTTTGGCAGAGGGATTTCTTTGGATGGATAGCGCGGTCACTGAAAAATGCGATTTTGGGATGACAGAACCCATTTTGAAGTTCAGGCTGAGTTTGGATAGTGCTTTTAGGCAGAAAGAAATAAGAAATGAATTTTTTGGTGGCGTGAAAATAAAGTTTCCCTTTGGCAATTTGAAAATGGAATTTTTTGAGTTTTCTATTTTGAAATTTTGGTTTTGGACCAAATTTATCAAACGTGTTTTCATCTTTGACATTACAGATTTTTTTAATTAAGTAGGAAGTTTCATTTTGAGTTGAATAGAGGGGCATTGGGTTTTGGTTTGGGTTGTTTTTTTTTTGCAAAAGCAAACATTTGACAGGACCAGAGGACTCTTCTCTGTAACCACTCAAGCTGTAGATCAAAAAATGCTGCTATTTTAACCTCTGAAGTTCAGATGTCAAACACTGATGAGGAGCTGCAGCAGAGAGGAGGGACTTCCCAGGGCACCCGGGAGCCTGCGAGGTGGCCAGAGCCGCGTGCGCGTTCTCCAGGTGCCATCCCCACCACCTGTCCCCGTGGTTGAAGGTGCTGGTGGCTGCTCCTTATTCTTGCACCGGCTCCCAGACAGGAGCGGCGCAGCCGGGCCACCAAAGTGCCCATGATGAGCTGTGTTATTTACACGCCAGCATCATCTGGGGCTCACTCCGAGCCTTAGGAACCTCCTGAACGTGAGAGCTGAGTGCTGCTCACCAAGGGCCATCCATTAGGCTGGAGACCACAGGAACTGCTGGTAATTAACAGGCATATTAATCCACTAGAACACGATAGCCTTATTATAGTCACATTTTTCACTTTCATCAGAATAATATCATATTATATTAATATTTATTTCTCGCTAATGGGCTGTGAAATGAGCTGGGTGATGTTCATGCTGGGATGCGGTGTTGGAGGGTGGGAGCAGTGGGGCAGGGGCAGAGGGACACATCGTGGAGAGCCTGTTGCCTCCCGGGATCCCTGGGGCAGGGGGGACCAAGCACATCTGCCCACGCTGGCGTGGCCCGTGCCCCTTCCCTCTTCTCCCTTACCCAAGTGTCGGGAATGTTGCGGTCGGTGGGAAATCGCGGTGCCGCCGATGCCGGCCTGTCCTGGTGGCGGCTGTTTGCACCGCGCCGGCTGCCCCTGCTCGCTCTCAGGAGGGACAGCACAGGGAGCGCGGGACAGAGAGACGAGCTGGACAATGCAGACCCTTGAGGTCTGACAGATTTGGGCATGGCTGTCAACAAGATGGAGGTTTGCTTAAAAGAAGGGAAAAAAATCCTGCTTACACTTTGCCACTCACATCTATTACTCTGGAAAATAAGGATGGTATGAGAGCAAGGGATAAATTCCTTCTACAAACATATTGTGTGAATGCATTCATTTTCCGTGGCACGTGGATGAGCGTAGGAGAATGAATTTTAAGCTTGATTCATTCTCCAAAACGGATTTTAAGCCTTTTAATTGTTGAGTGTTGGAACAAAACCATATTATTTATGAAGCTGTGGCTTGGTTCTACATGGCCCTTATACCTTTTTTCTTCTTTTAAAGCAAATCTCATTTATTTCTTCCTAAAAGATGCTCTAGAATCTAATATGAACATTATGAATATTTAATTTTCAGAGCAGGGTTTACACAATACCACAGCGTCTGGTGGCTTGGCTGGTCCCTGCACAACAAACCTGGTTTGGAGCTCCAGCAGATCTACTCGAGTAGATCGTTGCCTTTCTGCTCCGCTTGGTTCATATCTACCAAAACTCATAATTTACTGCCTATCTCGGGCTGCTGCATTTCCGTGGCATCTGTTTCTATAAAATTCACGTGTGTTGCAATAGGCAAAAGAAGCGCAGGAGGCACTGGAGAGACCCCGCAGTCGTAGAACTTTATTGGCTTTCTTAAAGGTAATATGATAATACAGTAAAAACATTTACATTTCACAGGAGAGGAAAACTCCCGTTCTTCAGCTTTAATCATTAATAAAAAATTATTTCCTACAGTGTTAAAGATCTAATTGGTCCAATCAAAAGGCAAATTAATTATGGCTTATTTGAAGAAATCTGCGTGTGTCCTAGCTTTTGTGCAGAGGGTCCATGTAGGAGCCATGGCATTCCTGAAGCTGGCAAAGCTAGAGGCTGGGAATGCTGTCCTCTGCAACACGAGGTGTATTCCCTCAGAAGAGATGTAGTGCTGGCTGGGACATGGGATAAGGACAATAATTTTATTAATTTTTTTTTTTTTTTTTAACCTGCAACATTCAGATTTTCCCTGTTACTGTTTAAAATTTCCCTCTGAAACCAAAGGAATGGGTTTGTGCTGTTAGACCAGACAGCCCAACTCCCATGTCCACACCAGACCAAATCCCTTTTCTTCTAGGAAAATGTTTTATTTTCCAATTTATAAGGTCTGTGTTTTTTTAATAGGGGAAGGAGCATTTTTCTGTATTGCAGCCTGACTTTTTGCAAACTACTGAAAATCTGTCCCTTTTCTTTTCTTTAAAAAAACAATCCCCATGCCACTGGATGGGTTGGGAGACAAAATTCATAATTAGTTCAAATCGAAGGATGCTCTGAGATGTTAAGGTGGACTCTTCTGGACCTGTGCCTGCTGTTGTGGTTTATGTAGGTTTATCTCCTGTGCATACCCGCAGGGAGGGTAAAGCACGTGCCGGCCTCAGACACTGCTCTCCACCAGCTCACAAACCTCAAAGCTTTATTTTATTAAAAATATATTGAACATTTTATATCAACAAGTTCCCACAAAACACCAACCTGCATAGATGCCTCCTTAGTCCCAGTTTAATATATCAGAGTAGATATTAAATGATCTGACCCCCAAATATACTGCAAAAGCACTTTTCAAAGGCGTTTCGGGCATCCTGGGCCCTGCCCGCAGCATCGACCTGGTACCCTGCTCCATCGCCCCCGTGCGCCCCTCGCTCGGCACGCTGGTGCCGCTCGTGTCCTGACGCAAAGCAATTGCCGGGCAGCTGCTGGGCTCGGGCGTGCGTTTCTGGTAAGAGGGTTTCTGTACTCCAGCACCAGCTAAATATTTACTGCTGCTGTGTCATGCTGTGTTTTGCACCCACGCCGTTGCCAGTTGGGTGCCGACGCCTTGATGCTTTCATGGTGGCAAGGGTTAATACCCCCCAGGCTTGGGCAGGGACCCCCAGCATCGCTGCTCCCTTCGCTGCCCTCCCTCCCAGCGCCGAGCCGGGCTGAGCATCTCCCCCATCTCCTCCTGCCGGGGCTTTCCCCACCCGGGGCCTCCTTTGTGCTTCCTCCCATTCAGGGCAGCCCCAGCTAAAATGTTTTCCCTTCCAAGACATTCCCTGCATTAAGCTTAACCAGCCCAAATTGTCTCACCTTCTCCCCCCCCCCATAAATGCTCCCTCTGCAGTTAATGTAACCTCCCCGAACGTCCTTCATTTGTCAAAGATCGCAGCCTTTTACGGCGGGTCATTATTTCACGAGGAATTCGAACAGAAATATTTCCAGTCCACACCAAGCGATCCATTTCGCTTCCCCACCCACCACATTAGCCTCTGAATACTCTCATTATACCATTACTAATTAGAAATTCTCTCAAATTGGTGGCTGCATTAAAAAAAAAGACAGTGTGCTGAGCATATGGCATAATATCCTATTAATGAACACTCTAAATTCAAACTCAGGTCAGCTGCTCATTTCTTGCTCATGACACCCAGGCAAGGGGGGGAAAGCAAGCTTCTTTTTTTTTTTTCTTTTTTTTTTCTTTTTTTTTTTCTTTTTTTTTTTTTTTTTCCCTAAAGTCCGTAATAATGAATGCTAGGGATGCAGCAATGCCTTAGGCCAATGCTTTATTTTATTTGGCTAATTTTTTTAGTAGAGTTGTAAAAAAAAAAAAAAACCAAAAAAACCTTAAAAATGCATGTGTATATATATACATGTGTTTGTGTGTGTGTGTATATATATATATGCATTCATAAACCCGTAGTGGAAGCCAGTGACTTGCCGGCCAGTGCTCATCTGCGTGTTGCGATGTTGCCTCCTTTAAACAGCAGCAAGACAGGCCACATGCACTACCAAAATAACTTGTGCCATCACAAACAAGATGAATGTCGTTTGAGGTTGCGTATTGTCCTGCCAGCATCAATGTCTTCAGCGTAGAGATGTGGGTAAGGAGGGGAACTGCAGCATGCACACTTCTTTTTCTTTTTAGTTAAATGGGCTAATTGTACCAGACATTGCGCCGTGCGAGTGACTTTTTGGGTTGACCTCCCCTTGTCCCTAATTGGCGGAGGCTGAACGGGGTACGAGCCAGCGCTGCTGCTCGCAGAGTCCAAGGAGGTCACTCCTCAGCGTCGGCTGTGGTGGGCCTGGGAGGTCACTGCAGTAAAGGGCTTCAGCAGGGGGTGGCTCTGCGGGAGCTCGGCAGCGGGGAGAGGCTGCTGCGTCCCCGCGGTCCTGCCGCGGTCTGGGGAGCGTGCAAGCCCGGCCGCTCACTGTGAGTTGCTCTAGTTGCATTTCTTAGGCTTGATGGAAATCTGCTAGCAAGCGGGAGGGCGGGGTGCGAATATACACGTGTTTCTGGAGACGGGCAAAGGTTACCCACCTTTCCGAGGATTATTTTATTTTTTTTTTTTAATACCATGAAATTTGCAATACAGTAAAATAGCAAATTTTTGTGCTTCCTCTTCTCTGTGCAGATGAGCTGTCAGGGCTTTAGGTCTCATCAGTCTTGTTGTCACTGAGGTTTATAAAACTACCAAATGATATTATGTCAGCTGATTCTCTAATGGGATAATCATTAGCCAAGACCTGAGTAAGGTTTTTTTGCCATCACTAATTTCACCTCAAGGTGAACACACAGGCAAAATCCGCCGGCGCAGTGTTTGCTGTGATGTATGTACTCGCTTTGCTCCGTGCCATTGCGCCAATTCCTGCTTCTTCTTCTGGGACGCGCCGTGTGCCCTCTGTCCCTGGATGGCGTTTGTCACAGCGGGGTCACAGCATGAAGGTTACGACCATTGTTCCTTGCAGAGAGACTTTGTCGGGTGTCACAGGGCTACAGGCTCCAGCCCCAAAAGCCAGGGCTGCAATCTCAGCCCCGCGGTTACCCGTGTACCCTCCGTTTATCTGGGGCGTCAGCAGCAAAGGATGCACGAGGGTGACGGCTGCGTCGTGCAATTTGACCTTTCAGTAAAAAGTTTTGGCTTTTCAACAAAGTGAAACTTTTCCGTTGAAAACAAATATTTTGCCCCATCAAGAATCCAATTTTCTGTCAAAACAGTTTTCATTAAATATTTCTAAGCAGCCCTGGGTTAGTATTGATTTAAACTGTTACAAGAGAGAGAAGAATGAGGCTTTGTCTCTACAAAGATCATGTTTGCCCACCAATTAAAATTACAGTAGAAGTGAGTAATTGCTGCCGCCTCCAAAGGGGGATTGTTTAACGAAACACACAGTAATTATCCTCGTTAGTTTGCATAGTCCGATGTCGCATCCTGGCGAGTGGTCAGGACCCCGGGCACCAAGCGGTGGGAGCGGGCAGCGGGGCCGAGAGGTTTGCAGAGCTGCTGGGACGGGCTGCCGAGGACGGGGGGTCTTCTCCTCCTGGGAGGTACCTGCTGCTCGGGGAGGGGACCTGCGGGAAGACCTGGCCTTCATGCTCGTGTCGCCCGTTTGGTTTTCCAAGTGTTAAGGAGTTACCACGGCTCACGCTTGCGGTCTCCGTGCTGCAGTTCTTGCTGTGATTTCAGGGACTGCCTTCTGCGGGATGTTGTTTGGACTGAGAAATAAATTGTGGCTCACGGCAGCGGATGGGCACCGGGGCTGGATGCTCCTCGGCAATCGCAAAGCTCCAGTCCTGACCCCGTGGCTGGGCCATCGCTCATCAACGTCTTGTTGTGTTGCTGCACTGCTCGTTAAGGCTTTTGCCAGAAAACGCACGTGTCATCCGATAAAAGTTGAAGCGAGGCACATGATCATCTGTGCAAGGGGGCTTTCTGGTGCCGTGCCGGGGAATTGGGAACAGGGCAGGTGGTGGGCGCTGGGGTCACTCAGCCTGGGCAGGGCAAAGGGGCTGGAAGAGGCAGGGGAGAGCAGGAGAGGGGCCGGAGCCGGATCCGTCCCTTCCAGCAGGCTCAGTCTCGTGTTCTGAGGGTTAAAGCCGAGATGAGCGCTGTGCAGCCCAGGAAGAATTGAGGTTTTATTTCATCGGCACTGGGGTCATTCCTGATTTAATTATGTAAAAATTAATGTGAACGTCTTTCTTGGTACGTATAGGCCATCCATGGAAATTGAATTGGGTGAAATGCTGGTTAAGCTAATCACTTGCAAGTCATTATGATGGCTAAGCACAGGGATGTTGTAATCTGTTGGGACTTCTCAAAGACCTGATTGAAGACCAAGTTTAAGACCCACAGGTTTAATCAGAGGGGATCAACCATGTTGCGCTTAAGAGATTTTTCCTGTTAGCGAAGCGCTCCGAACCGTTTCTTCCCACTATGAGAAACCACATCGCAAGTCCAAGTGGCATTTTGTGTGCATCCCAAACCCTTCCCGACCCAGCAGCTGTGGACAGAGAGCTGCATCAGATCTCAGGCTAACGATGAGCTCCTGGGTTTCACTAGCCAGAAACGTCCACACTGCAGCATGGCACAAGATACTCAGATTTTTAAATCCTGAGAGGTTCCACATATTATCTAATCTGTCTTTGTGTATCATGAAGGTTTACATAATTTCCTTGTTATGTTGTATTTTGAGACCAGTAGCCTATATTGTACCATGGGATTTGTGCTAGATAGGCAACCTCAGCTCGAATAAGAGATGGCGAGAGGTGGGAAGCCATCCTTCTTGTGGTGCGTTGTTCAAATGTTTTGCTCATCACGCTGTTCATAATCTATACCTCCATTTCTTGTATGAATTTGCCTAGCCTGGGCTCCTAGATATAGGTTCACGCCATGACTTTCTCTGCTGCAGGAAAGAGCCCTCTGTATCTGTATTTTCCCCTTGTGAAGCTGAGTATATATATCTTGCTCTTAAGAAATAATTCATGCCATACGAGTAACACTAGTTTGCCCAACCTGTGTACGTATTGACACAATAGCTCCACTGCAGAGGATGAAAAATAGATGTTTATGACCTACTTCAAAATTTTTTACCTACTCTTTTTTACCGACACCTTGACCCCCCATACTCGTCATACTCCCAGGTCTGAGGTCCCCTCATCGGCAGTGGGGCTGCCTGCCCACCGCCCCGGACGCTTGCCAATGACGCCTGCAGTCGCATTGCCATAAAGACATAGAGTGAATTACTGCATGTATGGGGAGGAAGGATGTTTAATGCAAAGAGGAGATGGGGAGAAGCTGTGTCGTGATATTATATGCAGGCATTCATAAAGAGTGTAATCCCTGGGAAAAGTCCTAGCCCTAATCATGCAGCAGCCTTTCTTCCCTGCGAGCGGAGGGGCTGCGGGTGAAGGCAGCGCATTCGCACCGAGCTCCCCGCTCCTGCTGAGAAAGGAGCTTCTGCCAGGAATTCTGTTCCTGCATCCTCCAGCGGAAATTAGTCATTTCAAGATAATAACAATAATCGGATTAAAAATGCTATTGAATTGTGTGGAATCTGTACTCTGCAAGGTGGTTCAGCTTGACGGGGCTTGGCTGGGACTTGAACAACAGCAGTACCCTCGTGGCGATGCTGACGCGGGCAGGTCGCTGCCCGAGCACCAGCCGCCGCGGCCAGCGTCTGGAGAAAGGCAGGGCAGTGGCGATGGAGTTTGGCTCCTGCCTCCGGACGTAGGCACCTACTCACTGGCCTGGTTTATTTTTTTTTCTGAAGAGTTAAGCTGCTTGTTCAAAGACCCTGCTGAGCACGTTTCTGAAAGGAAGGGTCTGTGATTTAATCACTTAAACGTAGATTTGGGAGCCTTATATTAACGCACCTTCCCCTGTTATTACACGTTACGTACATAAACATACACATGCAGACTTGTGTGCATACATCTGTGTGTACGTTTTCAGTGCAGGCAGGGTTCGTTTGAGCCCTGTGGGGACAAGGCTCCAGTCCTGCAGTTTGCTGCTCTGTAGGGGCTCCACGGAGGAGCCCGGCTGGGGGCTTGTGGGGTGCGAGCCCAGCTGGGGGTCTTGCAGGGTCTCTTGAGAGCTCACCTTACTCCTGTAGTCATCAACCTTCATTAATCTGGGTGTTGCATTTATAACAATTTTTATACATTTTAAAGGAATGAAAACTTCAAATCAATATTTAGAAGTGCATGAACAGCTTGCAGAGCATTTCATCCATCTGTTCCCTAATACTAAAAATGACCACCTTTCTAGGTGCCTGGAGGGTGCTGGGCCAGAGCTGCTTCCCAGGCTTTGTCAGGAGACGGCTGATGTCCATATCAAATCAAGATGCTTGTTGTAATGTTCGCAAAAATGTAATTTGATTTGCCTTTGTCAACAAAATCTGCAGAAACATCCCCTGCCTGAATAAATATCTCTGCAGGGTAGCACATGCTTTGTAAATAATTTTCATTGTAACCCCCTCTTCCTAGCAGGGTGGAGAGTTGAGAACATTCATCAAGTCTCACATTAAGAAAATAATTTTCTTGTACCTAATTTGTGCAATAAATAAAGTCCACAATTTCTTGCTTCTGCAGCAAGGAAACATAAAGAGCTGAGACCAGTTTTTTTTGACACTGGGTTTCTTTTTGATGGCCATTCCTATCTCAGGCTTGGTGCCTCCCTAAGACTCCTGGCCAACAACTCCCCAAGAGTCTGGTGATTTGGGATACATCATCTTCTAGGCAGTCCAGCACAGAATGACCCAAAGGAGCTTTATTTGCCGGGAGGGGGATGAGAGGCTCCTTTGCAGTGCACCCCAAACATCAACAGTTTCCCATCCCTGGCCTGGAACTGAACATCCTGGACAATGCAGAGGTTGGGCAAAGATTTACCCAGCTGCAAGGGCTCGTTGGCCAGGCCTGCCCGCTCCTGCCAGCACGTAACTGGCACAAAGTAAAGGTTATTTTTCAAGTAAGAAACTTGGGGAGATTTGCTTGCTTGCTTGCAACCTGCACTCATGACTGACTGCAGAAGGTAGGGGGAGGTTGTTGGGGTTTTTTTTAACCTGAATTACCTCTCGAGATGGAGCCTTAGCTGTCTGCTTTTTCCTTTTGATATCACGAAAGGCTCACCCAAAAGGAGCTCTAGTGAAAGCACAGCCTTGCTTCCCCCATCTGTCCTCAGTCTTTGATACAAAACCCAGCAAAGGCAGCACTCCTCTTCCCGATGGCCTCAGTTGGCTCTGGCTCAGGCTCTGGTAGGTGCACCATGTGCTCTACACCTTCAGGAGTCACCTTCAATTCTCCTGCCCCTCGGGCTCTGCTCCCAAGCAGCACTGAACGGGCACGTGACGAACCTATAGGACAGGGCTCAATGGCTGGGAAGGAAACATGGAGGACACGGAAGAGTTTTGGCATCTAATTAGCTGCACCTTGGTGACCAGACTCTTAAATTCCTACTTATTGATCCCTTGTCTCGTCGGAGAACTGGAGTGCAGGTCAGTCAAGCTGGGAGAATACCAAGATGGGAGGATAGCTTTATTTTTTTCCTTGTAGAAATGTAGATCTGTTATTTATATATATTTTATGGATGGCATGTTCCTATCCCCAGGCATTTTGCATTGGAATTCAACTCATTGCAAGCCTATTACATGTTCACTAACTATAAACCATCTGATTTATATTCATTAACCAGTAGTAGACAGCAGCAGTGGCATAACTTTAGCACTGGACATGCCTCAGTCGACGGGTGAACTAAATTTCAGTTAATTAAGGTGCCGTAATTGTTGTCCAGTACAAGTGTCTTCAGGGCATTCACTTTGTAAATAATTTTTCACCCCAACCTTTCCCGCATACTTGGTTGCTGTTCTGCAACTTTGTCCAAGCCATAAATTATTTAGGAAATCAGCTCTCTTGCCTTTCTGGTAGAAGAAGGCCCCTTTTCTGCTTCTTGCCAAAGACGGCGATGGTGTTAATGATTAGCAAAGTGCAACCGGGCTGCAGAGAAAGCAGTAGAAGGATTATAACCCCCAAAACAAAATAGGAGACATCTCATCTCCAAGAGGGGTGTTTGCTGTGCGGGAGGTCTGGTTCATGGCCACCACCAACCCGTGGTCAACCTCGGCTGACCTCCACTGGAAGCTTCCGCTCAGAGATAGCAGGAGGAGCTCACAAGATTGAGCTTGGCCTACACAGCTTCAAACACAGCCTGGAAAGGTCCAGAGGAGACCCGGAACAAAACCTTAGGTTAAATCTGGTTGCCAAGAAATCGAAAGTTGAAACATCAAAACCCAGTTCAGCTCTCAGTTTTCTGGTATGAAGGCTTAGGTCTGCTTCCTGCAACGTGGAGCTCACAGCCCAGATTCAGGTGTTGGTGGCTCTTTCCCTGTGAAACCTGAGGAGATCCAGGAGAACCTTCCACAGGAGCAGCCCAGAGCGAGCAGGGGTGGAGAAACCCCTGTCCCAGGTGTCTGAGAGCCCCGGGGTACCTGCCGTGCATGTTTGTGGGGACCCTTCTCCCTGCCCTCTCTCTAGGAAGGGATTGTACCCGCTGCCTGCTTCAGGCAAGCCGGGCAGGCAGGTCTGGTGGTGCCTGCAAGGCAGGGCCAGGCTGTGCAACGCCCCGCGGGAGGGCGGCGGGTGCTCTAATGGGCCCAAAGCGAGCACTCGGTAACGAGGAGCCGTGGAGCGATCAGTGAGAGTGAAAGAAAAATCCCTGCTGCTCTTGAGTCTGTGCACACCAACCGCAGGGCAGTAATTAGGCGGGAAGCTGGATGTGGAATTGAAACTGTAATTATGAAGAACTGCTAGATGCTACTGTAACACGGCGTTTAGCTTCCTCTTCTGCCGCCGCCTTTTTTTTTTCTTTTTTTTTTTTTACTCTCTTTGGATTAATTGCTGCTTTGTTTTGTTTTCTCAAAAGTTTGGATTTGGAGGGATCCTTGTGGAAGAAGGGGCATTTCCTCACCTCCCTTTTACACCCAGCAGGTTGGAAGCCAAGGTGGAAAGTGGTTTCTTGTACTTGACGTGAAAATTAACGTGGGGTGGCTCTGACAGGGACCGGCCCCGAGGCCGTAGGGGAGGG
Organism: Calonectris borealis; assembly: GCF_964195595.1. Classification (NCBI taxonomy): domain Eukaryota; kingdom Metazoa; phylum Chordata; class Aves; order Procellariiformes; family Procellariidae; genus Calonectris; species Calonectris borealis. The sequence continues at coordinate 2,612,497 of NC_134330.1, read as the reverse complement.
CAGCTCGCACGGGCGCGATCAGCACTGAACGGGATCTTTTCCTTTTGCTTTTTGGAAACAGGGCAAAAATTTTCCTTTCTGTAGAGCGTGTGCTGTAGGTTTGGGCTTCCTGGGTTTGGTTTACGTTAACGGCATCTCCCTGAGTTTATGGTTCTCAGGGACTGTCACTTTTGAAGTGGCGTTTCTTGTTAGACCAGGATTTGACGTGCACTATTAGCATGCATCCCTCGTGCTTACCAGCCGTGTTTTACCAGTGTAGCCTGAACAAGGGGCAAGATTTTCGCATGTGCTTAAGTAATGGAGCAAAAGCCAAGGCTCCCCTGTATGCTTTCACTCAAGTAATTTAGCATGTGTGAAAGACGAGACAGCTTTGCCTGCAGTAGCCTTTTTAGCTGTCCTGTACGTTAGTAAAGCCTCTCCTCGGTGGCTCTGGTGAATGCCCACAGACACCTCTGTAGCGCATGAAGAGGGGCACTGGAGCTTCTCTGTTTGTCTGCTCAAGTTTCCTTTTCATCTGACAGCTCCTTTCCAGACCTGCCCGGCAGCAGACATATGCCAGTCTCTCTGATAGTTCATGTTCACTTATTAATATAAAGATTCAACTTCACGTTCGCTGGAGTAAACCTTGCATGATACCTCTGACAGTAATTCAGTTGTAGCCTCAATCAGATGCTGGATCTCCAGGCCATGGCTATCCCACTAGCCTTTTCCAATTTTTCACTACACCAGTCATGAATAAATCACCAAAACACATCAGATTGCTGAAAATGGAAATACCAGAGATAGGCACCAGTTCAGTAGTCAAAGAACATCACCTTCCTGCAGCAAGCACGCACGCTCTGTGCTCCCTTGTCTGCTCATCGCGTCCCGTCCCATCATCCGGAGGCCCCCAAATGTCTGCAAACCGCCAGTGTGCATCCTGCGTGTCCTCTGCGTTTAAAAGCAGATCCCACCGCATGTCGCTTCTGGCCAGGGAGAGGCGATTTCTATTCACCCGACACATTGCCGGACGAGCCGTCAGTAGTACCCAGACGCTCTGAGAGCAGGGTTTGCTCTCTCATAAGTCCTAGAGACAAGCACTGTTCATTTTCAGTACTTGGTAGCAGAAAAAGCAACAAAATAGTTGGTTTTTCCAGGCTTTTCCCCTGCCCTCAGTTGAAATGCATTTCAGGTCTCACAGGCGGTGTGACTGCAGCAGCCCTGAGCCCCAGGCAGGCGGCTTGTCCTGCCCCGGGCTCCCCGAGCAGCCCGCAGGGACAGCTGCTGTCTCCCATGGGTGGCTGCTGCCTGCACGTGGTGCAGCGTACCCTCAGCTGGCACAACGCAGGGTGGCCCGAGGATCTGTCCCTCGGCTGCCAGTCTCTCCTGGCTCTTCCGCTGCTGTACAGCAGCACCCACTCCCCTCGGGGGTGCAGAGCAGCTGGGCCGGGTGGCAGGAGGGCAGTCACCCTCGATTGCTTGCAGCTTGAATCCTTAGGTCTGTCGGTTTGATTTCTGCTGGTCGTCTGTTTTTAATTTTTGCGTTTTGCTCTGCTACAATCCGGGAACTTGTCTGCTAGAAACAGAGCAGAGGGAGATGGGGGAGGCCGGTGCAGGAAGGGGCAGGCAGCACTGAGACCCTGTCTGCGCCCCTTCCTCCAGGGCCGGGGGTCCCAGGTAGCGCAGGCTGGCCCCTGGTGCGCAGGGCACCTTGCGCATGCGCTTCAATGCAAATCCCAAACGCCACCGTTTAGTTACCTACCTGATGCTCCGTCACTCCTGATTTGATTAACCTCTAACCCTTCTCTTTGCACCAGCACAACTGAGTCTGAAAGACTGAATGGTGTCTTTTGAAACTTGACCCAAAGGGTGAAATCTTGGTTATGTCCAAATTAATGGGAGCCTTGCCACTGACGTGGGTAGGGCCAGGGTCTTCTTGTCCTAATCTACCCATTATGAATGTAGGCATGTTAGTGCCTCTCCCATGTGGCTGAACTCCTCTAGCATTGTTCCGTGAGAACTACAGATAAAAGGAACTGCAAACTAGAAAAGAAAAAAAACCTAAAAAATAAGCCCAAATCACCACTTATAAAATAAATCAATTTCTTTAAAATTAGCCTCCTTAATTTTGACATAAATTCTATTTCTGTAAGGTTTGTCCGTTTTGCAATTTTGTTTTTTTATCTGTGTTGTTATATTAAACCCCCTGCTAATAAAATGTCAAATTAAAAAAAAAATTAGTATCCCTAGTATTGCAGAAAACCAATAAAATAAAACCTTACAAGAGAAGCAAAAGAAAATTTCTATCATTCTCTCCTTAACCGAAATCAAAATTAGAGTGTTATTAGAAATTTCATTAGGATGGAGCAGATTAGTAATGAAATTACATTCCAGCTTTCTACAAACCCAATGTATTAAGTAGGTTTGATCAATGATGTTCACACAATTAATTTTGTCTGATTGCTGAGGATTACTTTATCGACAGTCACATTTCACACTTGTGGGTTTTTTGTTTCCACAGTAAATTCTCCACGATGTCAGATCACATGATGGCGAAGCAGGTTTGAAGTCCCAGCTCTCAAAGCAACTTCCAGCGGACCATGACGGGAATCAAGGTAAGGATGTCACTGCTGTTAATTGCGTTCGTTATGGTGGTGCTTATGGACAACCAACCTCGGAGCAGAGGAGTTGCTCAGGAACCCTGAGCAGTCTCCAGTAGGCAAGCAGTGATGGAGGGAGACCACGTTAACGCTGTCATTGGGCAGCCTGGAGGCTCTCTGTGGTCTCATCTACTCTGCCTTGGTGCTGGGGGGCTCTCAGTGCCTGTATCTGGGTGTCTTCCTGATGATTCGTGTCTCTGAGCTGTGGTTACAAACCTGGGCAGCGCCGGGCACAGGAGCTCTGCAGGACCTTTTTTTGTTGGGTGCGGTGCCAGGTGGGGATCTGGTACCGCTGCTGGGAAGGGTGCGGGGATGCTCGCCTGGCTGGGACAGCCACTTCCTTGCGGCCAGATGTGTAGTTCAGTCTCAGTGCTGGTGTCACCACAGCTGGCAGCACATCTGGAGGCAGCACTGAGGCAGGAAGGAGAAGGGGAGGGCAGCAGCTCCATAAATCGCAGGTTGGTTTAAGTGAGCTCTCTGCTGCTGGTTTGTTAGGGTCCATACGTACTCGGGTTGTTCTGAGCAGCAACAAACCGCGATTCTTGGAGGCTTTGCTGCGTACAGCTGGGTCATCCTTGTCCGTGGCTGTTGCCGTCGTGCAGGCAGGGAACGTTTCTGGACTCCTCTGTGTTACTCTTCAGTGCATCACAAGGTAATTAGATGACTTTTACGTGAGAAAATGAAGTCAGTGATATCATGGAGGCAGAGCGAGGTCCATCAGGTGCTGTCAGTCTCCGTTTACTGTTGTTGAGATTTTGAAAGCTATTTAAGGAATTTCAACAGCAAACTCCTTTTTACATCCAGGAAAATGGGATATCCTCCAGAAATCTTGACCGTCCCCTCTTCAATCTTTATCAAGCTCTTGCTCTAAGTTGTGTCATTACGGGTGTCCTGCAAAGAGTGTGAGATGCGATGGCTGCGGTGGGCGAGGGCTGGTGTGGCATTGCTCGGCTGACCCTGGCTGCTGAGCAGGAGGATGTTTCCCCACCCTGGCATTGCCCTGTGCAGCTTGGCTCCTTCTCATGCACTACAGGATGATATAACGTCTTTTTAAAAAGAACAAGTAACAAATGGCTATGGGTATTACCTGCCCTGCACCTATCTGCAGGTGAGATCTGGATCCACGATGTGCTTAGAGTGCCTGCATTGCCAGGGAGGCTGGCAGGGCCTCCCAGCTCGTAGGATTTTTGCATGATTTGAAATGCAAAGGTACAAGAGAAAGAGATATTTGATCTCTGGGGGTAAAAAGTTCCTATTATAACATTCAGATTCATTTTGGAAGTAATTTTTAAACCTCAAGTTAAGAAAAATACCTAGAATTAAGCGCTTAAAAAAGCTAGAAAAACTGAATAATAATATTATTAGGACTTGAAATTAGCTTTTTTCCCCCCTCTTTTGCCTGTATTTATCTACTGATGGTTTAGCTGGGAATCAGCAGCAAGTGATCTGTGCAGTTCCTTTTTTTTCTCTCTGAGAATTATGCATTTGTTAACATTTAAGTTGCAGGAAGGAACTGGTTCCATGGGTTGGATCTCTGTGTATTAGAAATGACCCTGGATTTCAGCTGCTCCTGCTAGATTTTACCCACAGGGCTCCTTGGAAAGTTTCAATAGTTCAAGACCTGGAAAGGAAAACCCCTTTTTCTTTTCCTAGGGATAACCTTTACCATATTTTAGGTACCTTCTGCTGAGTACCCAGATGTACATTTTCAGTGCCAAAGAAAGCGGAAGATGCCCCACCGTGGGGATGGCTTCCTGCACAGGAGGGGAGTGGAAGAGCTGGGGGGGCTCTGTGTGCTCCTATCCCAGCCGCTGGACCCCGTTTTCTCTACGTACACACAGCAAAAATGCCAGGTGGATCTAATTTTTAGAGATGAGACATCTCATCTGTCAGAAGCTGAGTGAATGAGAATAAGAGTATGTCTGTCTTTTTTTTTTTCTCTTAAAACAGCCCAAAGTTTTTATCAAGATGCCATTTATCAGCAGCGCTACCAGCCGCTAGCAGTAGGCATCCTGCCAATCATTTTATGGAAATAGGGAAGGACTTTAATGTTTGGATGCCCATCTGAATCGACTCTTGTTCGTGTCAGCAGATCTGATGTGAAAGCAAAGGTGCCCCTATGCAGTCTAGTTACCATCAAACCTGTAAGTGTCAGCATTTTAAAGGGAAGGAACACAATGCTGATGGTGGGCAATGTCACTGGTTTAACCTATTTCAAAGACATTAGCTCCTGCAGTCTTTTCCTGCTCCTTGTCTCTCAAGGATTAGTTACGCCTGAAGTGCACATGCTCAGTTAATCTCTGCAAATAATTATTGAGATACCTACATATCACCATCTTCTGCCCTTAACAAGTTCATCATCTAGCCATTCAGCTTAGCAAGATAGTTGCACATGTAGCCAACAGCTGTCTAACGTGGCCTTTAAACTCTGGGATCTCGCATGGTCTTTGAAAGCAGCATCTTGACAGTGCTGCTGAAGTTACCGCCCTGCTGCAGAGGGCTCCGGCAGGCAGCTCTCCCAGTCTGCCTGCACCGGCCTGGGGCAGAGCTGGCTGCAGCTCCTGCAGCCTCGACTCCAGGGGCAAGCTCTGCATGGACCCGCTACCTGAGAGCAAAACCCTTTGGGGACGAGGCAGCCTTACGAGCCAGGGGCGAACAGACAGTGCTCAGACCTGAGTGACCGTGTGCCCAAACCACAGGGCGTGCTGGTGGCGTGCTGGGTGAAGAGCCAGGATGGCACACAGATTCTGCGGCACAGCATGACCGATGCTAACCGCAGGGTAGGAGTGCTAATGCTGTTGTGTTGCTCAAAAAACGGCAAAGGTGTCGTGTTATCCTGCGTACATGTACGCTACCGCCTGCGTGGGCTCTGTCGGTAATTTTCCCAGAGCGAAGTTCAACCGCTCTCAAGACAGGCTAAACTTTTCCAGGCCCTGCCTGTCCTGACTGAGGTGCAATTGCGTGTAGGAGAATCAGCATCATTAATCTCTGCGGCTGTAGGATGGGCGTTTCAGCTGAGCAGCTTCTCCGGTGGGAGCAGTGCATGGAGTTGAGCTCTCGGCTGCATCCCTTTGCCACCTTTGTCTGCCCCCAGCGGTGTTTGGTTTCGGGTAAGGAGTCACACTGGGCTCCGGCCTGGAGCCCTGTGTCTGTGGGATGCAGGAGCTTAATTCCCAGGGTCTCTGCATGGAGAACCTGGGGGAAAAAGGAGCTGCAGTGTCTGGAGGCAATGCACGTTTCTGAAGCCAAGCCTGTAACGTAGCGTGGAGGAGACGTTTCGGTACATGCCTAAACCTGAGATGTGCTTCTGTTAGAAGTGCAAGATCTGGCTGAACGCGGATGTGCCGTGGAAACGCAGGTGCAAATTCAGTGGGAGGTGTCTGAAAACAACCCAGGAAAGCGGGACTCTGTCCTGACTCACAGAAACACCTAAACGCCGAATTCTCCTGGGTGGCTGGGGCCAGTGGAGAGGAGCAGAGCCCCACAGGAGACAGCTAAAAAGCAAAGGATGAGCTCTCCTCTGACAGTGGACTTTCGGGTGAGCAGTAATAGGCATCCCATCATGAACAGGAGGGAACTGGCTGGACTGGGCTGTGATGTGCTGGAACTGGGCAGCTCCTCCTGGGTCGCCATCTCCTGTCCCTGTGCCTCCTTCCCTCTTTGTCTTCTGTTTTCCTGGTCTCTTCAAGCTGCTTGTAATTTGGAGCAGGGATTTCTGGCAGTGCCTGACACCGTGCTGCCACGCAAACAGCGTTTTGTTCTTCTGACGTTTTCCACGGCCATCTCGGGGATGCAGAAGGCTGAGCCGGGCACCGCTGCTGCCCGGGTGCAGGGCTGTGCCTCCCTGGCACCGTCCCTCTGCTCCGCAGGCGTCTCCATCCCCTCCCTGCCCTCTATTTGCATAGCATTTCCATCAGCTTTTGAAGGTCGGGGCTTTTTGGAGGTGACCCTAAGGGATGCTGGTGCCGGGTGGGCAGCGGGGCGGCGCGGGGGGCAGGGAGGAGGGCGCGGGCAGCGCTGGCAGCGTGGCTGGCCTCACACGGGCGCTGCCGGCACCGCCGCTGCTGCAGCTGTTGACACTAGAAGTGATTAACATGGGTGTAGGACAGTGAGGGGGAAATAAATAACATCCTAATCTCTGGCACCATCGTTCCTTTGATGAGAACAAAAAATATGAAGACTGAAAGATCAAAATAACTGTATTAGAGCATGAAAAGGGAAATGCTCTTTTAACCACCGCTGTTCAGATATATCTCCTTAGATCTGACATGCTGTAATATATTTGTAACACAGATATATATTAGGGGGTAAAGCTGGTGATTAATTTGCTTTACCTTTTCAGAGCATATACATAAAAACCTACATTAGCAGAATTAGCATTTTACCTGTCTTTGAAGATCTTTGCTTTGAAATGTATAAAGTCTTGTCGATTCTATGTCTCTCAGAAGAATAAGAGTTGTTTTTTTCATGAAGCTTCCCTCTGGCCCACCTCCTCCCTGGTTCGCGTGCATGGTGCAGGCAGAGATGCTTCGGGTTTTGTCTCTAATTACTGTATCACCACCCTCCGGGGCATTGCTTTAGCTGCTGCCCATATTCACCCCTCTTGACTCATAATTGCTGTTGAAGCTTCTGAGACTAGAGATCAAAGTATTCATGTCATTCATGTTTCTGTCAAAGGTCTTATCGTCAAAGCACCAACTATATTTCAAGAGACGTTTCCTTTTCTCAAGAGCAACAGACAAACTTGGCTTTGCCTTTTTTTTTTCTCCTCCTCATTGCAACGCTGCTGCAAGGAAATGCAGGTGCACGGAGGAGGAAGGCAGCAAGGGGGCTGCCCAGGCTCCTTCTGGCCATCGTCCCAATCCTGCACCCCTGGCAATTTAGTTATTGATTGTTAAGGAGCGTCATCCTGACCAAAACTGCTATTCCAAATTTCTTTGTCTGACCGACACCACCCTCCCTGACCGAACGTGGAAGGATGCTAGAGCTGGAGTTGTCTCTTGCTGTTTGCTGCCTGTGTTTCCCAGGAGAGCCAGGGTGCCTGGCTGCTGGATCCGGCCCTCACAACTCAGCACAGCCTTTCTCCTCCTGGTTTTTGTCTGGATATCGGCTCTTGCGGTATACACAGACTGAGAGCTCCTCCGGACCGCTCCCTCTGGGCTGGTACCGCTGTGTTTCCTTTTGTGGAGAGATTTTAACTCCAATCAAAATGTGAGATATTATAAAATATCTTTGTTCTTTGTGGGTTTTAATGTAATCTAAACTTGTATTCGGACAACTTGGCAGAAATACTAAGCTTTATTTGTCTTGTTTTACTTTGGGAAAGAGGCTGTGCAGTTAAGGCTGGCAAGGATGCCCAGCAGGGATGCCCAGCAGGAAGGTGCTGGGCAAGGGCAGGTGGTGATAACCCCCCACTGGGCTCGGGCACGTGGTCCGGGGACGTGACTCGGTGGCCCATGCCGTCCCGGGGCTTCCACCTGCAGATACTCGCACTCCCGTCTGTAGTGCCTTGTGAGATGCTTCCTCGCTGCTCATAAATCCTCATTGCAGCGGCGTGCATTAAACACAGCTCGGGCATGCGGGCTCACACCCAGCCCCGCTCTCTTCCTGGGTGCGTGTCGATACAACAGACGATGCAGGAGCCCTCAGTCTCCTGTGCAGAGTAAAGGCAAACAGCGCTGCCTTGTTGGGAAGATTTCTCTATCCAGGGGCTGTTGCTTTGACTTTCTGTTCCCAGGCTGTGCTGCTGCTGAGCCCACCCGGTCTTGTAAGGGCTGCAGCTGCCCTGGCTTTCTCAGCTCCGCAGCAGTCGGGAGCGGGAAGTTCCCATTCACCTTTAAGGGGGAAAAACATCTAAGTGGTGAAAGAAAAAAGCTTCATCATTTAGTAGATCCACATGCTGGTTTTAAGCTTCTGGAATCAAGTTATTTCTAATCTCAGTGAAATTATTCTTGTCATTCAAGCTCGCTCCCCGCGGCACGGCCAGGCAGAGCCAGCGCCTGGTCTGAGGGGGTCCCTGCGCAGGCTGTGCGTGGGCAGCCCACCCTCCGGTCTCGGATGGGTGAATTGCCCGTCCCTCCCGCTGGATGCCGCTTCTGGCACTCAGCACCTTCCCTCACGGGAACTCGGGAGTGTGAAAATCCGTGTCCAGGCATGTGTGTGCCGGGAAAAGGAGGAAAGTGCTCTCAGGTGTGTGGCTCACCTGAAAGGAACAATCACAGCCCGGCTCCATCCCGCCTCCCCGCTCGCTTCCCTGTCCTGGACGGGCGCTTTCAGGTGCTCTGCAGTTGTCTTTGTCCTGCCTTGATTTCTCTTTGAGACCTGCGAGCCGGGAGAAGGGGTTGTGTAAACTCCTTAATCCTTTTTTTTTTTTTTGGTGAAAAAGTACAAACGTCTGTTACAGCCTTGAGAAGCGCAGGTGTGTTGTACCAGTGCGCCAAGGCTCCGCGGTGCTTCGGTGCTCCACAATGCCACGTTTTTTACATTCTTCAGTATTAAGTTATTTCTGGTTGAAGATGGTCACTTTGGACCTTCAACACACCGATCCCAGCAGCATTTTAGGGAAGAGGGATTGCAGCATGGGCCTGTATTTAATTTCATGAAAAGTCCTTTCCCCTAGAAGATCACAGCAAAACCTTGAGCTCAGAATACACTGAGCACGTTTGAAGGGCTGGATGGGGGCTGAAAGTTAAACCTTGCCCCGGTGCGAGCAGGTTCAGAGGCTGAGACTTCTGCCTTCCCTGAGGGTTTTCCACGTGCCAGAGCTCCCCGGGTGCCCGGGCTGGATGGGTGCAGGTAAACCTCCACCCTGCTGAGGGTGCGGGTGGAGGAGCTGAGCTGGGTGGTGGGTGCAGGAGATGGCCCAGCCTCGACGCCCACTGACTCAGCCTGCATGCGGGGAGAAACGGAGCGGCACCGCTCCCTGCCCGCCGCAGCAACTTCTGATGAGTTTCTCTCTCAGAGTCCTTAGAATTGGGAGCAGGAAAAGAACTTTATAAAATTCTCCACGACCAGTCGAGCGGAACCTATTTTCTCTCACAATGCAATTAACGGCACCAACATTTACAAAATATGATTACAAGCACTTTGGTTAAGTAGAGGAAAGTATATTAGATAGCAGCGAGGGGTTGATCTTAATGTGCATTTTTTCGAGAGACTTGCATTTTCTTTGTGCAAATAAAGAGGCCCTAAATTCTCCATAGGCACTAAAATCAATGCAGTGGAACCATGATAACAAACACAGGCTCCACTTTTTGCTACATCCCCCAATTAATTAAGCCTTTCACGGGCATGTAATTAGGAACATTAGCAAGTCATAAAATTGCCGTGAGTCTCTAAATTATGTGCTGGCCCTCAGCAATTTGTTTTTAATTCCTTTTGAAGACAATGGCACTGCGGGGTCCCATAGATCTTCATAGCAGCCTACTGTTTACTTCTTTATGGCTCTATGAAGATCTAACTGTTTTCTACTGCTCCCAGATGCACCCGCACTATTTTCTTGTGCGTTTTCATTACCTGAGTTAGATTTAAAGGGAAACAGCATCGGCGTGGCCCGCGACCGCCCCGCCAGTGCCGAGAGCAGAGCGCAGGGGGAGAGGAGCGGAGAGCGAGGATGCTCGCCTGGAGTCCGGGCTGCTAATCAGCGAGCAGCCGCCGCCACAATTTATGCACTTTTATGTAGACTTGTGCGAAGCCGAGGAAATAAATAAATAAATGGGAATCATTTCGGGGGAAGGTTTATTTCCCTGTTATTGTGATTTACTCCTCCTTGATGAGAGTGTCTCTTTCACAGCAGAGGCGCAGAAAAACATTTGTACGCTCGCAGGGTCAAGAACAGGAGAAAGAAGTAAATAGTGGAAGCAAATTGTTTTTCATTCCAAAATATCCTGGGTCCTTTACAGCTGATGGGTCACCGTGATAATACCCGGACACGTGTTCTAATAGCGGGGTTATATCCTGATGGATATATGTAGCTAGCTGACTACTTTTTAAGAGATTTTTGGGTTTAATGTATCAGTCTATCAGGGGGTAGAAGGAGATGCTGAGGTGCCCAGCACCGTGAAGCTCTCACTCGTGCCCTGCTGTGGGCCCATCCCGGTGTTACCGCTCAGCATCCCGGTAATGCCGGCAGTTGCTGAGCGGGTGTTGCTCTCCAGCCATTGCTCGCCACGCTTGCTTGTTCCCCTGAGTGCTGGTGATCGTAGTCGATTAATGCTGTTGAATTACAAAACAGGTTTAGTGATAATAATAAGCAGAGACCATAATAAAAGAGGTGAATTCTGGCTCGTCTCCTAGGCCGGCATGGGGAAGGGTTGCAGGGTGCGGTGTAACGCATCACTCGACTGCACAAGCGAGGTATGTGGCAGATGCATTTCGTACTAGCCAGGGCCAAAAGTTGCCTTTGGTGGGCTGCGTGGCTCAGAGCTACAGCACAGGTACAGAGCAGAGAGCATCTTCCTTCCAGCCGCGGTTGCACCGGAGCTTGTGGCCATCCCCGCCCCAGGACTCCTGGCTGCCTTTTGCACTGTCCTTCCCCGCTGCGGGCATCTAGGCACTCCCCTTCCTTTCGGGTGGCAGCAAAACCTCTATTGCTAATGTCTGTCTTAATGCAAAGTGGAGAGTGTGTTATTGCTGGACCGGGGGATGTGTCAAAAAGCAGCAACCCAGAAGGAAAACCATCTCCAGAATACTTCATCTTCAGTTCCGCTTTCACTGCCTGATTAAGCTTTGTTTTGGGGCTGGAAGAAATATCAAGCCGAGCATATTATAACACTGTGCCTTCTGGTGGCAGCAGCCACTGGATGGAGGGCGTAGATGTGGATTTATCAGTAGGCAGCAAGAGAGAAAAAAGGAGGGATCATTTGCAGTGTGGTACGCCAGAATAGTTCAGAACAAGGTGATGCTTAAAGGATGCCTGAACTGCAGAAAGAGGGTAGCTCAGTAGCTCCCCTTTTTAAATCAATTTGCATTTCAGTGAAATCCTGACTGTCCTGGGATTGCAACGTCCTGCTGGGGCAAAGAGGGCCAAGCTCTTCCCCACAGCCGCTCCCAGAGCTGCGTGCCAAGTCTGCAGGGGGGGAGCAGCGCACGGCAGTCGCTTGCTCCGTAGGTGGGATGGGATGTGTTTCTGGTCATACGCTGGCTTGGGAGCTGCACAATGTCATATGCTAAATTTCAGCTTCCGAGATAAAATGTTTTGTGTCCCTGTGGGTGCGCGGTTTGTGAGTTTACTGTACAAAGAGGGAAGGCTGTGTGCATGAAGGGCCAGCGAACACAAAAACCCCAAAAGCCAGACTGAGGGACCAGTCCCGTGGCCATGATACAGGCTTTCAGGTGAGGCTGGCTCCTGGCTTTATGCCTGTGCCTTGTACGTGCGTGCCCTTGGGATTTACATGGCACGAAACCCTGGGTAGATGGGAGCGATGCAGTGCCATGCTCGGCTGCCCCAGCCTGGGGCATGCACCCCGCTCCCCTCCTGCCAGCCTTGCACGCCCCCGTCCCAGCAGTGAAGGTGCCCCCGGCGCTGGCGCGGGCCCGGCTGCCCCGCATGGCCGGGGAGGAGGAGGGCTGCGCTCAGCACACGTGCGCTTTGCTTTATCTCTCCTCGTTTCCATCGGGGAGATGGTATCAATGGCAAGGGACCGCGCGGTCCCTGCCTGCGCTCTGCCGAGCGGGGCACGGAGCAGATACCATCTCCGCTCGGTGATACGCTGCTTTGACACCGCAGATTTATCGGGAGGCCTGTTGGGAGAGGTCTGTACTTTTGTAAGGAAAAGCCTCGCTGGGCAGGAAGCACGTGCGAGCCCTTGGCCGCGCCACCCCAGCTGCAGCCCTGCCACCCGTGCTTTTAAACCAAGTTTTTTGTCTTATTATGAGCATGGGTCTCCTTTTAATAGGTATGAGCAATGCAACTGCTAGTTTTCATGGTCGTCTTTAAAGTTTGACGGTGTTTGTAAGGTCTGGTGCTGACCTCCCCCCAGTCAGCGAATCCTGGGTGTGCAGGCAGCCCCTGCCCTGCCGGAGCCCTGCTCCTGCTCTTGGAAAAGCTGGAGATGGGCTGGGGCGCGTGGGCTCCCGCCTCCCCTGCGGCCCTGGGGAGAGGGGGCCCGGCTGCAGAGGGCAGGGGTCCGGGCTTTCGCCTCTGAGCAGAGGCCATAAAATTGTCTCTAGTGAGCGGAGCGAGTCCCCGCACCTGGGAATTCCTTGGGATTTACCCACGTGTTGCAGAAATAGGAAGAGGCAGAACTTGCCTCAAAACCTGGTGGGCTAACGAAGCCTCTCCGTTAGGCAGAGGGGCTCGGGCACGCGGATATGTGTGTTCAGCAGGGCAGCTGCTGGCCGTCCCTGCCAGGGCTTCGCTCCCGCGCCTGGACCGCTGCAGGGACCGTCGGCTTCGCCGGCACCAGCGCAGAGCTGTTCATCACTCGCCTCCCCGTGCCTCCGCTCAGCCCAGAGCCCGTGCACATAGTTCATTCGCACGCACAGCAGAACAGAAACAAAGGCACACGTAAGGATTCTGCCTTGTTTCTGCAAGTCCAGAAACTGAAGTTGGGTTTGCCTTATTTCACAGACGCAATCCCCCAGGATGCGGGGAATGGTTATTAAAAAGCCCAGAGAGCAGTGTCTAACCTTGAGTAAGTGTTTTCTTGTTGTCATCCAAAGATCTAAAGAAAATCCTGAAGAGAATACATGCTGAAGACATATATTATAGTTGGAGCTTTTTATCTCACACATGTGACTTTGCCTATCATGAACTGTACGTTTTTATTCTCACTAGTGGGACAAAACTATATCCCACTGCAGCATATATCAAGAGGAAGAACATTGTACCTTCTTTGCATTAATATAAATAGCTGTTTAGGACCGATTCCTTGGCCAGATACTACCATCTTACCTGTCCTTTATCTAAGATATTTGGCATGTAGCTCAAGTTTGGTTTATTTAGAGTCAGGATGCAGCAGCTTTTACATATTAAAGGTGCATTTTAAAGGAGCATTTTCTATTCTAATTTGGGGGGAATGGAGCTCTTTAGGGCATTCAGGGAACGATGTCCATCTGATTTACATTTCCCTTGTTGGAGCAGAGCTGCGTACGCATATTAGAATGTAAATAATAGTGATGGATACATGTATCTTTAAAAGATCCATTTTCTCTTTTGACTAAGGCATCCAGGAGAGGAGGGAGAATGTAGATCACTTTTACAGGTGGAAAATCAATCTTCTAAGACAATGTACACGACACAGGAGCCAACCCTTCCTTTCTGAGGAACTTGGTGCCAGGGTAAGAGGTGCAAAGTTCCTGAAGAAGTCATGTCTGGCATCCAAGGGGGTGGTGATTTGCTGGTAATTTCCTTCACCTCCGCTCTCCCAGACACTCGCCCGCCGGCATTAGGGGTGCCCAGCGCAGATTTACCAACACCAGCAGCGTGCTCAGGTCTGGGGGTGAGTGGTGGACTCTGGTGGAGGGTCCCACTCCTGGTTGTCTGAGCTGCAAAATGAATTCAGTGAATAGCCAGTAAAATTAAAAATTGTAGTTGGGGTCATGCTAAATAGCAATTTTTTTTGTTCTCATGCCATGAAGTTTTGATTTTCAGCCATACAAAGTGTGAGAAGAACAAATTTTAACCTCGGGTATCACAGTAAGGAAATGAAGTTTGCTCCCTGTTTTGCAGGGTTTGGGAAATTGATGTCTAGACAGGTTAAATGATTTACAAAGGAAACATGTGGCAAGGCTGGGGCTGAAGCTCTGTTTTTCGGGTCCCTAGTTCAGGGTCTTAATTACCCAGGTATCTCCCGGTTCCCATGAGCTCTGTGTGGGGACTTGGCAAGTACAGGTTTGGGATTACAAGCCGGGGCTGGGCTGCATCTCCAGGGCCGTGCCCACGCGCTCCATTTTATATATTGTGGTTTGAGGAATTTCCTGGGCTTCTTCCAGACGCCACTACCAGCACCATTGGAGTGCCAGGATTCGGATCTATCCCCAGACCATCGCATCCCTATGGCACAGGAAAGAGACTCAGGAATGGAAAGTTTGAGATCAGATTACCCCAAGTTGGAACTGAGCACATGAGTTTAGCTCTGCCCTGGCTCCCGGTTTTCCCGTGTGTTCAGTAGCAGGTTGCTTCAGGGACATGAAAATTAGGGGGATTTCTCCCTCACATTGGCATTTCAAAGATGGCAACACGAGCCTCACAGCAAAGCAACTGCTAGATTGCTGTTCTTCTAGGGGATGTTTGCGTTGTGCTAAAAGGCTTTGGTAACGCTTACTGACCCAAAACGGGGAGCACAAGTTTGCTTTTCAGGTTTGCTGCTTGTAAAACTCCCCGGGGCAATGTGGGTACCTGGAGAATCCTGAACGAGTTTGGGTCGGGTTTCAGAAATACAAGGTGGCAGGTAATCATTGACTGGGCAAAGCGAGCGTGCCTCTCTGGGTTGGTAGCCCTTCTGCTCCTGTGTTGGATTAACCCAGAAACTCCTGCAATAAAACCTTCCCTGGCAAAGGTGATTTGTGGTGAAATCCTGAGCCTCCAGTGAACTTTCTCATTTGTCTTTGGCTCTGGCTAAATTCCCTCTAACTTCAGAGGTACCAAAAGAAAAAAAAAATATTGAAGTCCCTTGATCATCACAAGGGGAAATTAAACATCTGGGCTTAGCCCTAATTTCCCTCAGCCTTCCAGATTGTCCAGTAATGGCAGCAAAGCTCATTTCCTCTGGGATCCCCTTGTCGGCTGGTCGCTCCAAACTGGTGAAGCAGGGGAGGGGACTGGATGTATGAGTAATTGCCTGCAGGAAGGAGGGGTAAGGAGATGAGCTAAGATACTGGTCTTGTTTCAGAGGAGCATGAAATTGAGCAGTCAGCAGTTGGGGGAAATTGGGGTTGTTTACAGACCCAAATAAACAAACTTTCACCCCTGGAGGGGGAGGCAGGAGCAGAGAGCCCAGAGATTCTTTCATCTTCTTCACTCCTGAAAGCACAACCAACCTCCACGTGAGAAGGAGCGCTCCCAGCAGTCTTGCTCGGGTGGGGAGAATGGATGAAGGTCTCGCTGATGCTGTTGCTTCCAAAGAATTTGTCTTCAGAACATGCCTTTATTAGCTCCGGTCAGAAAGGGCTCCTCCGATCTCCCCCCTCCCTCTTGCTTTGCTTACGCTTGCTTCCAAGGGCTGGTGACAATTCCGATACCGCCCTGTGGGTACTTCTCCTGTGTATAGCACCAGTGTTTCCTGCACGTCTTTGCCTCGGCTCCAGCCACACCATGCGGTGACCAGCAGTCCTCAGCTGATGCTCGTTTAGCAGTACACCGTCTGCTTTGTGGTAGGACCAGAGTCAGTACGGGGCTATGCAGAGCTCGGGCTGACCTGGTAGGACCGTTCTTGCACTCTTCTGTTTACCTAAGGAAATGTATTCTTCAGATATTTATTGGCCTCTTCCATCACCCTTTGCTTTTCAAGTAACCGCCGCCATCACAGAGATTTCATGGGCGTTTGTCCACGTGTGCATTGGTTCTCGACCTGCTCTCCTGGTGTGAGCAGACCCAAACGTAGGTGTCTGTGAGATATTTCACTCTAACTCGACATCTTACCCTAACATGAGTGAACTTCCAAGCAAAGGCAGGGTCTGCTGCATGGGAGAGATGGAAGCACAGCGAAATATGGCTCTTGTCATCTTGCAGTGGTCACGACTCATCGTTTCTCTTTACTGACGTTCACACTTGGTGCACAGGTCTTACCAGTATTTCAACAGAGACATCAGTACAAGGAAAACCAAGCCCTTATGAATGTTCTTGAAACAGTCAGTGTTGTTTTTCATCCCTCTACCTCTCTTAGAAAGTACTTGTGGTAAAAATATGTTTGAAGGATCTTGTACCTCTTCAGAGTCCCACGAGTGAGAGGGACTGGCCAGGAGGCTGGGGAAGGAGGGGTGATGTGACCCATGTCTCAGAGGAGCAGTGTAAGGAAGGAGCAGGGTACATCTTCCTTCTGGTGTGAGGAAGGTGGAGGATAGTGAGGAGCTGCAAAGCTCTGGGTATAGCTCCTGTTGCAGCATGAAGTCAAGCCCAGAGACTGAGACGAAAAAGGGTATGAGAGATCTGGGCTCAAATCTGGTCCCTGTTAATTGTCTGAGCGTTAATATGTGTCAGCTATAGTTATATGCTGCTATGTAAGAAAACTTACCGTTGCCTCATTAACCTCTCCAAGTCTGATTTTGGCAGCCTTCAGAGCAGACTGTAAGGTATACTTAATTAATGGGGTATTGAAGAATGAGTGAATGCTGAAGCCAAGATGCTCTTTCAGCTCAGTTTGAATATAATTATTTTGATTATATATTTATCTTGATAGTGCCCCAGTGAATACTTAAAACACAAACAGGCAGCTATTAGACGTGGCTTCTGAAATCCAGACTGAGCGGCGTTGCTGTTCTGCAGATAACTCCTCTAAAAACGAATGCGAGGGCCAAGAGCCATGGGAAGGAGGGAATGCGTTTTCAGAGCACAGGGCTGGCCACCTCCCAAGCCATTTTCCTCCTTTCCATCCTACGTGCTTGGTTTATGCGGAGAAACGGCTTTGGATTTGGGGAATGGGAAGATTAAGGAATCCCAAACTGCCAGAAGGGAAGGGAAAGCGCACCTCCCCGATGAGCAAGGCCATTGCCAGAGCCTGGTGGGATGAGCTTGGCTGAAGCAGGAGCAGCCCAGCCCTGGCCCATGACAGCCCTGTGTGCCGGGCGAGAGCCATGCAGGGAGTGGGCGACTCTAACGCGAGGGGACATTGCTCAGGGGCTGACTGACAATGCGAATGAAGCAGATCAACGTCAGGAGTAAAGGCAGTGGCTTTCCTCTGCTCAGATCGCAGTCATATACCGGCTCTGAATCATGAGGCTTGCAACCAGCAGGCATAAATTTATACTATACAGATGAGAACTGTGCCTCGGAGACAGAACATCTATCTCCTTTGCACTTATCTGCCACCGTGACACAAACAATCAGAGATGATTCTCTGGCACAACAAACAGCAAAGTGTCTTCTTTGTCTTTGCCTCAAAGGAAAACACTATAACACATCTTTTTGGCCCGTGCTTTTATCACTTACTTTTGTTCAATAATCTTCCTGCCCAATATACAGGATTTGGCCGTGTGTGTGCGCGTGTGTGTAATAGGAAATCTGCCCTGTTTACAGTGTCTGAGCAAAGCGTGGGGAGGAAATAAATATACTGTCACTGGGGCTTACGGGGTTTGCAGCAGCCTGTGGCTTAACCCCAAATCTCTACGTTGATGCTGGATTTTCTTTACTGCCACAGAGCCTTGACTTTCTGGGGTTGTGGAAGAACGAACCTTAAATGCTACGGAGGAGCCTTTCTCGGTCTGCGAGTAACCTCGCCTGCGCACTGGAAACTGGGCTGTGGGGGTGTGTTTCCAAAGAACATGAAAAGACTAATTCTTAATGTACAGCACAGTCATTATGCCACAGCAGAGGAAATCAAAAAAGCACCACAGCTGCATCTTACCCCCAGTTCAGGTCAGGGTGTTAATTCTGGAACCTAATGACAAACAGCAACACTGTTCATCAGGGACCACTGGCCACTTGGATGCAGCGATGGCGCTGTTTGGGATCGTGACTGTGGTGGGATCTGAGAGAAGGACATTTGCTTGCTGATTTGTTTGCTTTAGGTGGAGAGGGGGTAGGCAGAAATTGAGTAAAATATCTATGGTCTCTCTTAATTCTGCTCAGAAATGTTTTGTAAGGCTTAAATAATGCATATTTTTGATGGTGAAAGCATTGTTCTGTGCAGGAGGAAAGACCAATCGCTCTGCTGAGGGGTGAACGCAGAAATGCTCGTCTTATTCGGAAGGTCACGGCCGATAATCGGAGCCGCTGCCAGGCGCAGGTATGTGCGGAGCCTCCCCAGCTCCCCGTCCCGCGCTGCCCAGGGATGTGACTTGCTTCAGCAATGCAGCTGTATAGGCGCAGCCCCTGGGATCGACACAGTTAGGAAGAAAAATTGCCTTTCCATTTTACATTATGCTGGTTTGAATAGGGAAAAGAGCTTTCCTGGCCTCGGTGCGGGGCTGTGCTGCCTCGCTACGAGGGTCACGCCGTAGCGAAAGCGTGACAGCTCCCGCATGTCGACAAGGCTTTGGGATCTTCAACTAGACGGTGGCGTGAAGGTACATTCCCGAATGGGGCAGATGGAGACAATTAGGAATGATTCAGCCTGTGCACTTAACTGCCCTGGGCTTGGCTGGCACAGCCTCCCCTTCGCGTCGAGGGAGCCTGTCCCTCACTGCCTGCCTCGTGGTTTGACGTGATTTTTCAGGCATTAGCAACGTACTTGCCGTTCCCTATTTCAAAAGGAAAAATGGAATCCAATTGCGCCTCAGATGCAGACAGTCCCTCGCACAATATTTCCTGCACCTCCTCTCCAGATAAGCCACCTTTTAAGATGATGTATTGTACCACTTACCTTTTATAGTGTTCCACCTAGCGAGGGATGTGGAGATCCACTCTATATTTAGTCACAAGTAAACTGATCCATTTAAAACATAAAGTTGGATGTACAGGGCAGAGTAAAATGGGGGCCAAGCTAGTTATGGGAAGATTTCACCCCCCAAAGTGTTGTAATGAAGCATTTTGGAGGGGAAAATAAGGGGAAGAAACAGCCAGGAGGTTGGTGGCGGGAGCGGGGGCTGGCTTGCTCTTTTTTTTTTTCCAAAGGCAAGAAAAGAAAAATGGTTCTGGTGTTTGTTGCATCCTTTTTAGATTGAATTCCAATTTGTTATTAGCATTTTATATTTTCCCTTCAGCTGATTATGTGTGCAGATTAAAAATGCCTTATCTTTCCAACGGCCCCAGCCCGCTCTCCATCGGCTAATCCAGAGGGATGCTATCATTTACACGGTGTGATGATAATACAGAAATCTCATTCACTTGGGGGTTTATATTGTGTGTTTATTTATTTTTAGGTGCTGGGTTTAGCACTGCTCATCATCTCCAGGTCTGTAATCTGCATTCCACCGTGCAATTAGAGGGATTCTCTGTCTTTCCATACAACCCCAATATTGTACATCGTGTGCTTTCCAGGCTCCTCTTCAGCAGAGATTTGAGAGCACAGATGCAAATCACTCCCCTGCATCCCTTATTGATCCAAATGTTTGTTGATTTACCGTGAATTTTAACCCTCAGAAAGTCTGTTGGGCAGAGTAAGAGGGAAACTAGCTATTTTAACTACTCGCCCTGCAAACTGCAGGCGCAGCTCAGCCCTCACACCCTGGGGCCACCCAGTGAGCAATAACCCATATCCCAAATTCCAGGCTAAAGCACATAAATGAAGTATCATTTCCTGACTTCACCAAATCAATACCTACTTGATGCTGACTTAAAAACACCAGACAGCTTTCCTAGACCGAAGCCCTTGGATAAATGAAGTTGTCATTGACTTCTGGTGTATCTGGTCTGTGTGAGATCCTAATTAGGACAGGATCATAGTAACGGGGGGAGATAATAGACCTATTGGATCAAGTCTGTCTGCCTGCAATTGCAGCATATTATCCCCCTGATATAAGCTGTACCCGGTGTTAAATAGTAAATTGCTTAAATCTTAGGTGAATGTCCTTGTGATTAAAAGATACACAAGAATAGTGAAAGTATTCGCTGGGAATTTATCAGGAGGGTGTTTGGTTTTCTTTCTGGCATTTGTTTTCCCTACTCTAGAAAAGCAAAGGCTTTCAGCTGAAAAATCCAAGTCACTGAGTAAAATTGCAAGCATTTTTCCACTGCAGAATGGGGCTAATTATAATGAATATATAACAATGGATGTATTTTTTGAGATCCTCAAATGTCTGAAATCAGCAAAAATAATTCTGTGAATCAGCTGTGCTGAGCTGTCTTGCAACATGCAGAGCCCCTTGCAAGGAGCTTGGCCGCTCGTGTGACTTTTTGCGTGTTTCTGGGCTGCTCCGTGAGAAATCCTTACACCACGACAAACTTCCCTTGGCATTAGCAGGGCCAGCCTGGCCGCGACTGCGGTTACCCAGTCGGATTGGCAAGCTCTTCCCAGCACTGCCGCCAGCAAACCTCGCAGCCGGGCTGCTTGAGACTCAGAAGTCACGGGAAACATGGGAATAATCCTTGAAGCAGGTTCAGTCCAAGTTTTGGGAGACCTGAGCTGCTCCAAGCTCAATCCCATCCTCTATATTATTCTCCAAAGCTGAGTGCTTTGTCCCTGCCTCCAAACCGGGCTGCTGCCCTGTGTTGCTCGTGCCCGGGGATGCCCTGGGGACCTCCCAGAGCTGCGGGTACCCTGCGGCTGAGCCGGCCGGCAGCCCTGGGGCTTGGCAGCCTGGGGGGCTGCTTCGTGCTGCTGGTAGATGTTATTTGCAAAATCCGGGCTTGGTTCAAAACCCGGTGACTCCTTCCGCACCCCTGCCCAAAGCGGGAGCTGGGTGTGTGGTGCCCCTTGCTTCTCTCCATTTTCACCCCTCCTGTTTCTCTGAACTGCCCTGTCGAATCCGGAGCTTTAAGAAGATGAAAGTGTTGGGAAAGCGGTGGCAGCGGAAAGCTGTTTATTTGCTCTGCGGGTGCACAAGGCCCTGGACACATGGAAAAGACTCTTTGATTAACGTCGGCTTCCTCTTGGCACTGTTTGACGGAACAAGGCTGAGACACTCCATTTCAGTGAGCCTGTGTCGCGCAATGTGTATTAGAGAGTCCTCAATTTCACACGTGCTTACTCCTGAGTGAGTTTCGCATAAAAGGATTAAGGAGAGAGGAAGTGCAGAGGAAATGGGATGTTAGACACCTTGTTAAACGGGCTGTCAGGGTTTCTGGAGCGTTCATTCTAACTCTATTCCACTCTGCATAGAGGGCAGGCCATTACCCGGGGATCACAGGGGCCTCTTCTGTGCTGTGAGTCAGGAATTACTTTTAAAAAGAAGGCAAAAGCAGAGATGAAAATAGTAACATGTGATTGTTGTCGTCGTTGTTATTATTTTATTCTGGTTGATGTTTCTGCCGGGGGGAATCTGGGATGCGATTAGCAGGAGCCGCAGGTAGCGAACCTTTAGCTGCCCTTCCCCAATTCAAGTTCAGTAACTGGAAGATTGGCCAGGAGCGAAGTGGGAGAGGAAAACCCAGGGGAAGGCTCAGCGGGGCAGGTTAGGAGGGGAGATGCCGTGCGGCACGGCCAGGCACTGACACAAGGAGAGCGGAGGGCACCAAGGCATCTCCTGTCCCGGGCTGTCCCCTCGCCGGCCAGGAGGCTGAGACAGCAACTACCCTCTGCCCTGGCATCTTCGCTCAGGGAGATGCTCAGAAAGTTCCCGAATCGATGCTGACCCAGAGGAGGTTTGTGAAGGAGGGAAGGTGTGATCGCAGCGGGGGTTTCTGTGCCGGCTCCAGTCCAGGTGCCTCTCACAGGGATGCTGGGGTGGACTCTGGCAGGTTCAGCAGCATACCTCTCTGTTTTCTACATCTGACCCCCAACTATGCCAACGTCATCCACGCTGTTTGTCTTAGCCGCATAGTCGGGGGCCAGATCCATGGGTAAAGTAAGTGGGTTTCTGGAGCCAGGATCCTCTTCCGGGGGCACAGCTCCCCTGTCCAAATGTGCTGCGGGATTTCGCGGGGTGGATGTCCAGGGAAGCGGATGGTGGTATTCAAGTCAAGTTTATAAGTAATGCAGTTTCACATCAGGTTGTTTCCTATAAGTCAGATCCATTTTAAGAGCAGTGATGAAATGGGGCTTCAGAATCCACTCTATGAGCATCCAAATTAAAAGCTAAATAGGATGTAGCTTTCAGTTTGGCTGTATCTTCATATGTCAACACTCATTATCCTCATATGTCACCGCTCCACAGCCTTCCTCCCCGAGCCTCGCGGGCCGCGGCTCTCCTCTCCACTGTGTGCAGAGATGGCTTCCTCCCGACCGCATCCCCACGCGGCCGGGCTGCGCTTGCTGCTGCCCGCGTGGGCTGGGTAGGCAGCGGTGTCCGCTCGGACACCAGCGCCGTCAAGCGTGCTCCTTTGGGGACCAGGTTTCCCCACTTCTGCCCTAAAGCAGCGCGCCCCGAGCTCTGCACTGCTTAGCAAGGAGGGACGTGCCATGCTGAGCAAAGAGAGACTTCAGGGTCTTTCCCCCGCCACTGACCTTGGGGAATTGTTTTGCCTTTCCCGTTATCAGTCCTGGCAGGCCTGCAGAGGTGTATTTGCATTGAGGGCTGCGGGATCTGGCTTGAGAACTCCTGTGTTGGTATAAAATATAACCTCGAGTTGTGTTTCGTGGAAATTACTGCCGGAGCATCATTAGGAGCCGTGCTGGTGCTGGGAGACGTGGGGCCAGCAGTGGGGTCATGGGCAGGAGAGACCCACATCTGTCACCTCTTTTTGTTCCATCCGTTTGGGCTTGGGTTTTTATATAGAAAACTCTGGGGTTTACAATAATGAATAATTTGCCAGCATAGCCCAAGGGGCCATAGCATCACAGCAGCCTTTGCATGGCTGCGTGGAGGGAGCAGCCAGCCAGCTCTCACTGACGCTGGTGGGCATGAGGTCCTGGTTCTCCATCCCGCGGCTTTCCCCACCACACTATCCTCCTTTCCCACCACACCATCCTCCTTTCCCCCCAGTCACAGCTCTCTGCAGCTGCAGGCAAGGGTTTATTTGGGAGGAGGAAGGGGAACAGTAACAGGGAGGATTTGGAGCGACAAACAGGAGCTCTGACTTCAGCTGAGGTGCGAGCGACTTTGGAGAGATTTAGAGACTTCACTCATTCTGTGCAGGAATATATTGCACAGGAATATATTGATAATATATACCGATTCAGGATATATTAATAATAGGTACAGCATGTCAATGCAGTAGAAAAGGTACAAAGCCCTCAGTCCCCCAAACTGCCCTGCCAGCAGGGAGAGGGGCCGAGGGGGCAGCTCGGGCATGGGACACCCTCGGGGCAGCCTTGGGGTCTCCCCCAGCAACCCAGCGCTGCTTCCCGCTGCAGCTGCCCACGGGCTGTGCTCCCCAACAAAGAAACGTGTCAGCCTCCAGGCTGGGTAGGAAGACGGAGAGTCTGGGTAAAATTATCATTGCTGACTTAAAACCGGGAGTGGGGAAGAAGCAAGTTTGGCCATAAATAATCCCACACCTGGCCTTTTAATTCAGTTATCTCCTGGTCGGGAAAGTCGGATCTGCTGTGTGCTGTGGTGGTGCCAAGTTAATTACTTGAAAATGAGTGCCTGGGGTTGGACCAAGAATTTCTCATCAGCATTCAGCACCAGTGCCATGGCGTGAAGGAGAGCCCGGCGCATGCTCGTAGCAGCGGCTCGCTGGCAGGCGGATGAAAAGGAAGGAGAGCGGGGCACTGGTGGGTTTGCTTTTCTCCTGAGCAGGCTGGAGCCTAGTTTAATTGAAAAAGCACTGAATGTGGTCGATGCTGGGTTTGTTGTGCACAGGCTGCGTGGGGGACTGGCGTTAGCGGGGGAAAGGCTCATCTCTGGGCGCGGAGCTGAAGGGTTTGGGGTCAGCAGAGCCGGGCGCCTGCCTGGCCAGATGCCGAGGCAGGGGGGTGCTGGGGCTGCGGGTGGCAGCAGCCCGAAAAGCAAGAAAGGGGACCGGGTCCAATCCGCGCAGCTGAGATGCTGCATCTGCTCTCGACTCCCCCTTTCAGCAGCAGCTGGGTCTTGAAATTCCACTTCTGGTGCCTTTTAGAGGGAAGTTTTGCTGTGGGTTTGGGATTCGTTAACCCCACACAGCTTTGCAGAGCGGCCAGGATGCTGCTCAGGCCGTGGCCACGAGTGGCCCTTGTTCGCCTGATGCTGTCAGAGCATCCGTGCCCCTCCGGCCCCGAGCCAGCACCGGGGCTGGCAGCACGGCGAGGCAGGCGAGCTGCAAAACCCACAGCCTCTCCCTCCCCCTTCCCATCCCACCAGCGCTCGCCAGCTGAATACAAATGCAGATATTACAGGGGAGAGAGGGAGGCGAGAAGGTGCAGCTCCAATACTAAATAGCTGGGCCCTTTAAGCCGTTTGGCCAGACCTTATCGTTAAAAAGGAGGAAAAAAAATAGTCTCTATAGGATTCTTTGAGTCATTGCTTCTTATGTGTAAACAGAGGGCGGCAGCTTACATAGCAAACTCAGCCTGGAATAGCTTGAGGTGATTAACAGTTGTTTGATTCCTCGAAGATTTCCACATGCTTATGCCAATCCAACTGGGAAAGGCAGAATAAATATTTTGAAATATGCCCCTTCTTTTGTAAATTAGGCATGATGAGTGCTGCTTAACCGGTTAGCTCTGAGTTACAGAATTGGTTTTGTTCAGCAAACAGTAGCAGAAGGGCAGCGCTCGCTGCCGCCTTCTCCGCGCCGGGAGCTGACTGCGGCCAAGACGGGGCCGGAGGGGTGGTGGTGCCTCAGCAGCCCCCCGCACCCAGCGCTGGGCTCTCTGCCAGTGATGCTGCCTGGTGCCCTGGTGTTTATACCCTGAGGTACTGGAGGGGAAGAGGCAGCTGAAGTGATTCGGCAGCATCCTGCTTCCCAGCCCCGGCCTTCTCACCTTAAATTCCCTAATTCTCTCTCCCTTAGATTATTTGGGTGCTAGCCTTGCTAGACAGTGTTAATGTATAAATTGCAACAGGCTTTGCCTCCACCAGATAAAGGCGCGCAGGTGAGCTACTACCAGCTTAACCCCTTGTGCGAAACCGGGGTTAAAGGAGATGGCTGGATGCTGCAAACAGCTGCTGGCTGCTCCATCCCCGCAGTGCCAGCGCCGTGGCTGGGTCACTAGGAAGGGCTTTGCTGTTGAAAGGGGGCTGCCGGGCTGTTTGGGGTTACAGGCACTCCAGGAGATAGAAACGGGAAAATTAGGATGGCAGTCTGTCCGGCAGTGGGGCGCGTGTCTGGGCTGCTCCCCGTGCCCGGGGACTGCGGCAGCCTCTGCCCTCAAGAGCTTCCCCAGCTCACGCCTAACCGGAGCAAAAATTTACAGTTGATGGTTATGGTAAAAGAAAACTTTTTTCTTTAAAATGAATTGTGGCATCCATAGTTGGTTTTCCTTTGTTTATCCACAAGTGATAGGGTAGTAAAACATAAAGAAATACTGAATCACTTGAACCATAGAGGGTCTGCTTAGCAGTTGCTCTGTTCATTCCCATTACAGGCAAGGAGAAGAATATCTCAGATTTAGTCCCAGTTTTATAACAACACTTCCCAACCCACCTGGGGACCACAAAAGTGCTTTACATGCATTAATGAAACAAACAGTGCCACCTCCAACGGGACAGTTAGGTTTTATCTCCCCTTTGCGCGTGGTCAGACTGTGAATCACCTCCCTCAATGTCACGGTTCAGATTTTATCCAGTGACCAGCGTGTGTTGGTGTCTCAAATTTTAGGGACCCATCCCAAGGCGCCAAAAGAAACCCATTGCTTTTATTCACTTTGATTTTGCAAAAGCCAAGTGCTGAGTAGATCCTGGGAGCCACGCTCTTTTCCTTTTCTACCTGGACAGAAGATATTGGCACAAAATGATTTGTCAGGTTTTTTTTTCTTGCCCGGAGAGTCTCCAGCAAAGCCAGCGCTGGAAACCAGCTGCTGTTACCCCCATCCGCTGTTTTTACTGCAGGGGGGAATCCTCGTTTTAGGGCGAACTTCCTTTGCCCAACAACTGGCCAGCTCTCAGTTTCCCTACAATTGCACTTTCTTTGTAAAATCTACTTTAAAAAATTCTCAGAACTTCTGGACCATACAGTAGCAGAAATATTAAGGCTGAAGGGAAGTACTTTATTTGCCAGATAAATAGGCTTGGTGACACTTTGGATATGTAGAAGGTGGTGAATAATTTCTTCTGCTTGGGCTATATATCCTTAGAGGACTCTATGAATTTTTCATTCTGGAAGATGTGTTCGGGTCATTAATTGCAGTTTGCCACGGGTCTGTTCCACTTTTGTCTGGGTAAAGCCTATCTCCTTCAACATACAACTCATTTACCCTTTGTAATCTATGTAACATTTGCATTGTAAATTGGTTAGCTTAACTTAATACACGAGTCACCTTAGTAAACCTTTGGAAAGGATATTACGTGTGCTTTAAAGAAGACAGGGCCTTTCCTACGGCACCCGTCTGCACCGGGCTGGGGCTGGGCGGTGTGGCCGGGGGCTCGGGATTCCCCTTCCCCACCAGCTCGGGTCTCCAGCAGCATCTGAGCCCCCTGGCCGGCTCCAGCCTTGCAGCTCCCGTCCAAGCAGGATCAGGGGCATATGCAGCGGTTTCCAGCGAGATGGAAAGCTGCCGCCGTTTGATCTGGGGGAGGAAGAGGCTGTGGGCTTGCTTTGCTGGTGTGGCCTCCTGTGCAGCTGGAGAAGTGAGTGGGGAGGACTTCAGCCGAGGGCTGGGGTCTGTGGGGTCCCGGTTCCCCTCCTCGCCCCGGACGGAGCGAGTGAAACCCCTGTGCTCAGGCACATTGCTTGGTTCCTCTCCTTCTTGGAGGTGCATTGAATTCTGCTCCCAGTTGCCAACAGTGCAACACCGTCCCTGCTCACCCCTCCTGATGGAGTTCTGTTTGAGAGTCCGTGGCTGGAAATTGTCTTCTAAGCCCTGCAAAGTTGGTGCCTGCAGGCATCGCCACGGCTCTGGGCTCCTCGCACTCCGGGCCGTCTGTCGCGATGGCACGGTGCCCAGCCTGAAGTTTTGCTGGAGCTCTGCCCTAGGGCGCAGGTGCCAAGAAATGATGGTTTGCGAGAAGCAGGCTGCACCACCCGCTGTCCCGGCGCCCTGGGAAGGAGTCCCTCCTACCAGCTTGCTCCCCAGGCATGGATCTACAACAGGGGCAGATCCCTTGCATTGCCCCATCCAACTGCCTACCTTTCCAGCAGCCTCTATTTGCATAGAATAAAACAAAACAATTTAAGCTGCTCTGGTGCTGAATATTATTAATTCCTTGGAGTGAGTAACAGCTCTGGGGTTCCTACAAACAGTGCAAAGAGGAGCAAGACACAATAAGTATAAATTAAGTGAACTCCAGAGATCGGAATAAGAGCTGTGAAATATTGCTTTGGGCCCGAGAAGTGCGTTCAACCCATTTTCAGAGCTACCTGAGGGAGACAGGGTGAGACTGGCAGACGACAGCGCGCCGGAGTCGGGAGCAGCATGAGTAAAACCTGCTGTCCCAGTACTTCTGGCCTCGTTGGAGTCAGGAAATTTCTGAAAGTTTCTTTTTGAGATGTTTTCTGCCCCACTTTTTAAACTGAAGCAGTTTGGAGGAATTTGGCAAGGCATTTGAAATCTTTACTAGCAAGAGGAGACGGCAGCAGCGTGGGGCGTTTGACTGTCAGTCCGACAGCAGCAGGACTGCAGACCCCCAGCCCGATGGTCCCTCATGGCCGTGAATGGCCCTGCACCAGCCTGGCTGCTGTCCCCACGGAGCGATGGCTGTGCGCGGTGGGGCTCGGTGCCGCTGGCATGGCTCAAAGCAAACTCTGCCTCCTTGCGTGGGCCCTACCATGGGAGAGAAAGGCAAACCGGCCAGGTGGTGAGCCTTCGCTCCTAGAGTCCCAAAATGATCCATCTGGATAAAAACTGCACAGAAAAGGTGCAGTCTGTTGCACGTAACTGTGGTGGCTGGTGGCTAGGTACTGCCACAGCCGGCACGGGAGATGCCCTGCATATTTGCCATGTCAAAATGACCCATTTTTATATTTTTATTAGAAAAATTCACGTGAGAATTAGCACAGCCTCACACTCCTGTGGCAATCAGCACCTCTGCCTTCCGGGGGGGCTTCCCTGAGCACGGCAGTGTTTTAATCTCCTCAATAAGAGAAGATAAAAGAATGGAGGAGCTGATCCGATAGACCCAGGGATAATGGTGTGCATTCTCTGCCTTCAGATAACAGCTTGGTGTGTAAAGAAAATAATCTATGCAGGAGAAGGCGTTGCGTACCGAGGACTAGAGACGTGTTGGGTGCTATTCCCCCGAGTCTGCCAGTCCCGTGGGCTCACCCTGGGCAGCTCCTGCCTTTCTCACTGGTGCTTTTTGCTCTACAAGGTCCCTCCTGTCCCTTCCCCCCGGCAAGGGCTCCTCTGTGTCAGCCTGGACAGGAGGAGAGCCAGCAACTCGCCAACTTTGCTGGTGAACTTGCAGAGTTCCAAATTTGCTGCTGACTCTTGCTAAGGCTTGGTTTTGCCGCGACGCTGTTGTCCCCTGCCCGAGGCAGCCTGACGGCACTCCTGCTCCCACGGGAGGCAATGGGCATCTCTGAAACGGTGACTCCATCACCTGGAGCTGCAGTCGCTCCCTGTTCCTCCCATGGGCAGCCCCGGGGAGGGAAGACAGCCAGGACCCTGGACTTTCAGAAACTCCCTGCTCTGGGTCAAAGAACAGGTCCTCTATCCACTGTGAACCGCAGTCAGATTTTAAGCTGTGATTGTGAAATGCCGGGTCCCACCGTCCATTCCCAGTCCTCGGAGCCAGCCAGGCTTTGGTAGAAAGCATTCTGTCCCTGCCCGCGTCCTCTTCCCTTGCATTTAGCTCACATTAAGTAGATTTAAATTGTACTTTCATCCTGTAGCTAGTCAAATCAGAGCTGCTTTGTTTACACCCTCACCATCCCAGGGAAGCAAACATGTCCCAGCTTCGTGCTCAAGAGGCAGTAGAGGAAGAGACAGGGGCTGTCATGGTGGCCCTTCTCTCCCCTCTCCTCCTCCCTCCCCTTCCCTCTCCTTCAGCACGACCCCAGCAGGCTGCGAGCGCAAGGTGACAGCATGAACGCCGCTCCGCACGGCTCGGGTTGTAAGTCAGTTTAAATGAGTCTTATAGCTCCCACACCTAAAGTCTTTGAAATATGCGGCAAAGAGGAAACTTAATGAGTATCAGGGAAAATCCTAGGAGAGCTGTAATATTCTCAGTGTGTACAAATCACTGTTTAGGATGTCTCAGCCTGAAAGTCCTTTTTCACCTAGATCATTACCCGGTGCAGAAGACCCAGCCACTGTGCGCTTGGCTGGTGCGAGAGATGGACTCGGTTCCTGCCTATAAAAACCATGGGGAAAAGGGAGAATTTATAGCACCAAAAATCTCCTAAATAGCTTTTTAAAGTTCCTTTTCTTAACACAAACCATATGAGCATACAAAGATTGTGGATGGCAGGGCAGTTCCCTTTGTTGCTTTAAATCTCTTACTGCCATGCAAGCCTGTGGTGAAACAGGAACCACATCTCTCCACCCCAAATCTGAATTCAAACCCTGTGATTTCTAAATACTGATATGAAACAACCGGATGACCTGTCTTGGCACCTAAATTACTACCGTCCCTGGCAGAGATGTGCAAATCACATCTCAACAAAAATCTAAGAATTAGTTTTTTGGGGAGTCCTTTTCCCCTCAGTAATAACGTATTACCAAAGTGCATTGATCAGCACTTTCACCCAGGCATCCCAAAGGGCTACATAAATACAGATCAGGCTTCCCGAGACCTCTGTGATAACCACAGTCTTGCAAACCAAGGCGCAGAAATTGCAAACAGCTCTTCCCCAGACCAGGCAGCAAGTCGGGGCAAAGCCGGGGTCGGGCAGCTCCAGCTCTCCACCAACCGCTTCAGGACCTGCGCTGCAGCCCGTGTCAGTAAGAAAGCAAGACCACGTTCATGTGCTGCTTTTGTTACTCTTGTTAATGCCGGAGACGATAAACCTTCCAGTACCTGCACTGGCCCCCTCTGTGTCTGCACAGCAGGCGGCACAATAGGGCCCCAATCCTGACCCTCATCTTTGAGCTGACGCCGTAAAATCTGTATTTACCATGAAGAATAATACCTTAAGCGTGAACACTAGCCCATCTAGTTAGAGTTCCGTCGTATTGGTAAGCGAAGGACAGAAACTTTTTTGTCTGAACGTGTTTGGCTCGGAGGATTATCGGTGTTTCAGGGCTGTGTCTCTGCCTCCCCCCTTTGCTGCCCATCAGACGAGGCACATCCATTGGGATGTTACGGGATAGGGATGGGAATGAGTATCTGGAAGGTGGCGAGGAGGGGAGAATGTATGTTAAGTAGTACCTTTTGCTGAATAAATCAGAGAGGTTGCCAGCAGCCTGCCACAGTAAATATGCATGTTAAATCAAATCAGATCTGCAGCAATAGTAAAGATTTAATAGTAGGGGTTTGTTTTCTCCCTACCATAAACACGGAGATGTGAACACTTCATGGTGAGAACATCTGTGGACTGGGCAGGAGGTGTCAGAAGCTGGATCTAACATGCAAGGCTTCTCTTCTGTGGCCAATTAAACAAATTGCAGCAAAACAGCATTTTATTAGTATTTGCCCATAGCAGTTGCCTGCTGCAATAAATTTCCTTCAGGCACACTCGAGAAAGGGGAGGAAAAAATTGGCACGTTAACTAGTGAATGGTGGAGAGAGCACACCGCGGCGTAGCCTCTGGGGCTACTGAATACCAAAGTGCCTGTCTCCAAAAACAACTGCTCTGCTTTATCATAAACATGGTGAGTTATGAGATGCTGTATGGTGTACTGTGCGCAAATAATAATAATGAGGAGGCAGGAGGGAAGGATGCTTTCTCAAAGCAGTGGGACATACAGGAGGTATGATAACAAAACTTATCCCAGTGCCTCTCCTCTCCCTTCTGTTTACTTACAACTTAAATTCTTTAAGAAGTCATCCTTGCCCATTTACCCTGAGCCTATCCTGTCCTCTTATTCCTGTGTGCTTCTGTTTTTAAGCATAAGTTTTGTGTCTTTTACATTTTTTTCCCTTTGTTATTATTGCTTTTAAGAGAGAACTTGTGTTTATTTTTTTCTCTGCAAATGGGGGCTGCAAAGTCAGCCAAGTCCATCCCCAGCGTCAGTTTGCTGGCATTCCCTGGGATTTCTCAGGTGTGAATATGCCAACACACTTCTTGGCTGAAGGCCTGGCACGGTTATAGACAGGGGGTGATATCTGTCAATGTGGTATAGCCAAGACACCTTTTGTATCTTATACTTTTTGGATGATGGAGAGCTCAAATGGGAGATAATTTTTTTTTTCTTTTCCCCTTTCCGTTTTCTCCTTTCAATTTTTTTTTTCTTTTCCCCTTTTCCTTTTCTCTCTTTCCCTTTTCTGTTCTCTTTCCTGGGCCAAAACGTCACCATCCAGTTGATGGATACCCAGTCCCCACTGATAACCAGCTCACTCATATCTCACACATACCAAGCGAGGAAGCACTTCAGATCAAACGATCCTCTCCAGAGAGGTCCTGGGACAATAGCAAGTACCAATAAATACCCCAAATCGCTGAGGTTACAGCAAACAGATGGTGTTCGTGCTACACAAATACTCTCTGCCAGTGAAGCACTACAAGAAATGACCTATTTGTTGCTTGGTTATCTCCATATTTTACGTTGGAAGCACCATTCATATCTGAGTAGTGTCACCGTTATCCTGGGAATTCCTCATTTTCCGACGCAGTTATCGACAGCTCCCCGTTCCCAGCAGCCTCCTGTTGCTGTTTGCTCTTCCCCTTCAAGCTTTTCAGCATGATCAGGTGAAGAGATAAATAACTCTAACTGCACTCCTGATTGATAGCAAATTAATGTTCAACAATTACCTCCTTTAAAATATGCCATTTAAGACTGCCTAAAAATGTGAGGTTTTTTCTCCAGAACAACAAAATCAAGGCAGCAGATTATTACTGGACATTAATTATCTATCTTTAATGAAGTAGCTGACCAGATTGGCTGTTGATGGATTACACCTATGAAATTGTATTGCTGTTGATACATAGGATATGTTTAGATGGCATCAGCCTTTTGACTTAAGCATGGATTTGATTTATACTTCATTAACATAATTCCTAACACACTGCTTCTTTGAAAAAGAAAATTAGTGTCTAACCAGGAGCTAACAAGTTTAATGGCTTGCTTGAAGGAAAACATAACCATTGACTGTGAATAAGCAACTAGAGGCATTAATTTGTTGTTGTTGCTCTTGTTTTTATGAATCTATATTTATAGGGAAAAGTTCATATAGTGCTGCTGTGGATAGATGGGTACGGGTGGAAACCCCTTGCTAAAAAGCGTGTGTCTAAGATTGCATCAGGCGGTTCCTTCGTCAGCTGGGGATGCAGGTGCCGGGGTTGGCCAGGCTGCTCGGGACGCTGCGGGGAGCAGGGAAGGCGCATGCGGCGGTCGGGCCGACTCCGGCACTCCTGAACCTCGGCGTTCCTCGCCTCTTTTCTTATTAACCCTGGAGCGCAGTGACCTGCTAGTGACAACAACCACTGCCAGGTTTTGCCTGGCACCTTACAGTGCTGGATCTCAAGCAGAAATCACCACTTCTACTGTCCTCGTTCTGCTCAGGAGAGATCGTGACAAAATGGCCTTCCCAGGGCTTCCCAGTAAGCCAGTGGTGACGACTGGGACTAGAAGCCACATCCAGTGCCCTCAGACTTAGATTTGGATAAGCGTATCTGGAGGAAGCAGGCACAAAAGCAATACGAAGCACGCGGAGATGGACGCGTTGGGCTTCCAGACACGATTCTCATTTATTTCCATTTTGCAAATACTGGGTTTACTGATGATTGCCTGCTAAAGTTTTCTATCAAAGAAGGCTTAGCTAAATAGCTGGCAAGCCTCTTCTCTCAAAAAATGAATAGTCCTTTTTTGTTCTTTAAATTATACCATGTTAGCAGATAAACAAGGCAAAAAATCGAAGTAGTCCAAGAGATCTAGGTGGGTACAGAGCGAAATGAGCTCTGCTAGTGAAAACGTACCCACAGAGGAATGAGATATTGAAATATCGGATGGAGCGGGACAGAGCTGCCAGCAGAGAGGGAAGGGGAGGATGGCTGCACTGAAATGAGAAAGCACAAATGGATTCAGGTGATGGTTAGCCCTTTCTACAAGCTTTGCTTTGCTCTTGCGTCGTTGCTTAGTGTACCAGCAAGCCCGGTTCACTAGCCGCTCTGTAGTGCCTGCGTTCACTGATCTCTAGCAAGTCCCCCATGCACAGCATCGCTTGAGGCTGGACCGTAACTCCCTCTGCGTTATTGAATTGATATCTGCAGACTCCAGCATTTGGCGTCTTCTGATATGGATGTTGAGCCTCTGACTAGTCAGGGTTTTCTGGTAACAGTTTTAGACATGAGATCCAGCTTGACGTAGTACTTGCTTTGTCCCCATCTCTTCCAGGCATGAAAAAGCTGCTAGAATCCTCAGGAACTTTATGCTTTAAACTCTTTTAGGTTTGCAGGTCATATTTTAGGGGTTTTAATTTTGTTTTGTACCTGCCTGATCCAGAGGGCATGCCGCAGCCACGGCTCGCGCTCCGGAGGACCGTTCCACTCCCTGCCTGTGTCTGGCGGGTCCTCCTCCTGTTTGGCATCTTGACACCTTGGGCTTTGATTAATGAGGTGCTCTTCCCTGCGCTGTACGAATCCCCGTTAGATTTGGTGCTTATTAATTACAGCACAGCACCATCAGCACATTTAGAATTGGGGTCCCTGCTTTTCTAATTCTCTTCTTATTTCACGTTGCTTTTTTCCCCGGTTTCCTATCGCCTGTGTCTCCTCCTCCTCAGGGTCACTGATGGATGAGGTTTCAGCAGCGGTGGATACCACGCTGGCTGAGCCGAAGGTCAGCGCTGGTAACGGCTCTGGAGAAAGCAGCTGTTCAGCAATTCCCCCCTCCGCAGTGCCCGGCTCCCTCCGTGGCAGCTGCCTCTCACCCGCAGCCGGCTCCCTCGCTCGTGCCCAAGCCCAGGGTTTTTCCACTGCCACCTCCTGCATCCCCCCTTGATTTCGTAAAGGACTCCAACCTTTCATCGTTCAGACTCGCTGTGTCCTCCAAGTTAAAAAAAAATCAGATACGTGCTCAATGCAGAGCCCTGGGTGTATTTTCAGGGAGCAGTTATCTTTTATATCTAGTTGCTCTGCTGCTGTCACCACTCCTGTTACTCTTACTGTTGGTTGGGTTTGAGCCAGGACGGTGCTCAATCGTTCGTTTTGCTCCGTGTCGTATGAGAGTGTGCAGATGTCCCAGCTCTGCCGCCCTCAGCGTCACATGCAGCCCGAGCATGGGGACGGTCCCAGGTCACGCTGAGGAGGTGAGACAAGGACAGCACAGGAAGGGGAGCTGAGGGCGAAAATGCGGGTGCACGCCTGCGGCACAGAGCCTGAGAGCATGCAACCGCAGGGAGCCGGCGATCGCCCCTGGCTGCGGTTTGCAGGCGCCAGCTGCCAGGGAGTATGGCAGCAGAGCTGGAGCTGTGCTGCGCGAGCTGCACTGCTCCAGGTTAGCGCTGCCTTGACCGGCTTTCCCTCCCCCTGAAATACAGCAGACCTTCTCTCTGTCTGCTCCTACACCTTTTGACTGAGAAAACCTTATCACTCGGGTGGGAAGAAGTGAGGACCTACGAACAGCTACCAAAATGCGAGCAGTAATAGCTAGCACTTGGGCAGAGGCAATTTTGTTTCATGTGCCGGGCACAGAAGAGGACAGCTAACGAAGGAGGTAGTTTGGCCAGGGAAGTGATTTAGTAAAGGCTGCGTGCAAGCTCCAGTCTTGTCGGCTCCCAGTTCGGGTGCAGCCATCAGTGGTTGCACCCAAGTGACGGGGAACAGGCTGCGTCACCTTCCTTGCAAGCGTTGGGGTGCTGGGGGCTGACGCCAGCCTGGCACCCTGGGAGGACGGCTGTGCAGGGCCGCCCAGTGCCCGCAGCCCCCGCGCTGTGCTCCGAGTGCCATCCCCAACAGCAAGCAGACAGGCTACGTGGTTCACTTTCATTAGCCTGTGGCTTCACCTCTCACAAAACAACACGGGAATTGATAATAAATGAACACGCGCATCTCTGCCTGAAGTCGCTTACCTGATAAACACCCTGGCAGGAAGAGGGCAGGCATGATAACAAAGCAAACAGCGTCCCCCTTAATCTGGTTTTAAAACTTTTCTCTGATAACAGGATTGCTATTTTATTACCAGTCACTGTTTAGCTCTTTTACATGACCGAAGTAAACACCACAGTAATTTATACTGTCCTCCCAGATCAGCTTCGCCCTCTTTTACATCTTGCCTTGCAAATAATAAGGCAGCCCACAAAGCCATTTGTTTCCTAATGACAGGGGTTTCCATAGTGAGCAGATTAAGGAGGAGGAGATTAGAAGATTATACACCAGGCAGGATTCACAGGTTCACAGGTTTATGGGGCTTTGGAGATCCAACGATTAATGCATTTCATAAATGAAACTTTCTTTAATGACAGGTAGAACAGAGGGAACCGGGTGTTTTAATTGGCAGAATTTATTTAGCAATTTTCATTGATGATGCTTAAAGCACTCAGAAAGGTGTGTGCAATTATTGGGTCCCGCTGCTCCAGTGTTGATAAGGGTTGGTAGATCGACTCCGTTGAAGTTGCTGCAGATGAACGTAGGTAGCAGCACTGCCCAGGCAGAGCCCCGCACCCCTTTCTGCTAAGCCCCTGGCCTGCTGCCAGGGTGCTGGGGTAGCATTAATTGTTTTCTGTCTTCAGTGGAGGAAGGAGCAAAACTGCTTTTCCATCGGGCACGTATGTGCCAGACGTACTGTTGTTATTTATCGTGGCACTGTGATAGCAGCCCAGCATCTTTCTGCTGGGCAAGGTGTGCCACAGGAGTCCTATTCACATGATAAGGTACAGCAGGGGAGGAAACAGAGATAACGTCCAGGACATGTATTGTGGCGAATAGGTTCAGTGGAAGGGCTAGGAGACTCAGGAAATCCACATAAGCCCTATGGAAAAGGACGTAGCTGCTAAGGCTCCGCAAGGGTCAGTGCCGCAACGTGTCGGTGCCCTGGACAGGAGGGCTGCAGGGAGCCAAGGAGAGCTCGGGGCGGGGGTTGATTGTTGTTTGAATTCCGCACGCAGAATCCCAGGTTTGCATCAGGAAGCTGAAAATATGAAACCTGAGAAACTGTGGGAAGGACACAAAATATCTTTTATACCCTTTGGCCAAAAGAAGCTGAAAAGGAAAAAATTGGGAAAGAAACTGTGACAGTGTTCTCCTCTTTAATTTTCTGATGAAAAATCAAAACAGCAGGAAAAGAAGCAGCACTTGCTTTCATTTTGTTGGAAACCCAATTTTCCACGAAAAGTAGGTTTCAATGGAAAATTTCCACCTCTACCCTCTCCCTTGTGTATTGTTTTAATGCTGGCCGCCTTCTCCCCAGTAAAGCCCGTGAGAGTTGTCTTGCTTGAAGGAACACTTCAGAGCTGGAGGAGAAGGATGCAAAGAGCCATTTCGAATGACCCAGGAGGACAATTCATGATTAGGTGCCTGAAATGGGCTGTGAAGACTTCGGTTTCTGGCTCGCTGTCCTACATGCCAATGACGCCAAGAACTTGTCTTGGTTTCTCCATGGTGTCTGCACTGTGGCGTGAGCAGCTCCTTGCCGGTGTGCTCCCCTGTGCCAAGGGCAGTGTCCTGGCCTTGCTCTGGCTGAGGGAGAGCTGAGGCTCGGGGAAATCAGGGACTAGCTCGGCATCAGCCCAGCTCTGCCCTGTGGAGTAGCACCCAAGCCCCTCTTCCCCCAGCCATCTCCAGCACTGTCGGTGAAACACGTGGGGGAGGGCTCAGGGCGGCTCCAAGGGGGTCAGGAGACCGTCTCCCTGCTCGGGCTGACTTGCTCTTCATCTGGGCGCCTGCACAGAGAAGCCGTGGATTTAGCAACTGTTGTTGGAAACCCCCTTCCCCTCTCCCTGGAGCTGGTTCCTGCAGCTCAGTGCCTGCCTGTGCCAGGATAGGGACCTTCTCCGAGACCATCCATCTGGCTCCTTTCCCATTGCTAAAGTCGTTTTCAATTGACTGTTTAAAATGAACAATAAGGGCTTAAAACAAGCCAGTCTGGGCCTTTATAAGCCAGGGCGTGCTGACATCCAGGCGTAGCTGGAGGGTGTCTGCGCTCCAGCGCAGGGGCTTCAGGTTGTCCTTCCCAGATGACTCAATCAACTTTGGCTCCTCAAACAATACCCCTGGCCTGCCAAAAGAGACAATGCAGACAGGACTCTTGAACCAAAGGGTTGGGGGAGCCCTGTCAGCCTGGATTACAGGAACTCTTAAGAGTTAATTAAATTACAATTTGCTATGCTGCCAGTTCACATGAAGCTGCAACATCTGTGGATGGACGGAGGGATGGGAGGGAGCTGGGCAGAGAGATGCTGTCCTGCCTCTGGGGCTGCAGATCTCCACCTGCTCTTTGGCAATGCTACACTACAGCCAAATAACGAAGGCACAAGATTCATGAAAAAAGCCTAATTTCTGATACAATAATATCTGTGGCCAGCGCCTGTGTTTTTAAAAATCTCCAAGTGAACGGGAGCCGAGTCGGGTGCAGCTATTTGCCCCAGGTCTCAGGGACTAACTGGCACATCAGGATAAAGCTCAGCAATGCCAACTTGCAGAATGAAAAAAAAAATATATTAGAAAAATAATAATTTTAGGGGCTTTCTGTGTTTGCTTTAAGCTGTTGAGGTTCAGATTTTAAAACTTTCCTCCGTAACCACTGGTTTTACACATGCATCAAACTTTCTTATTGTCTCCTGAATCCAGGAGCTGGAGCTTTAGGAAACCCATTGTGAGGCTCTCGCGAGCTCTCCGCATGATCTGCTGCCACGAGGGGACACGGAGCCCCAGCAGTGGTTTGGAAGTCCATAGGCAGGCTTGTTGTGGCCCTGCATCCCTGGGTTTGGCTGCTTCCAAGTCAGAGGTCTCTGAATTTGTAGGTCTTTTGAATCTGTCAGTTGGTCTGTCTGGTTTTTTCCGTTTTCTTGCTTGCAGCCAAATTATTAAAGGCTGAAAGCAGGAGCTTCGCTCCAGACAAGTGCAGGCACATGCACACAACCTGAGGAGTAGCAGGCGAACACTTCTGTGGTAATAAGCTCCATGCTGTGCTCAAAAAGGGCACTTAATTTTTCATTCTTAAATGCTGTGATGTTCTTGTCTTCCAGCTTCACCAAAACTCCTCCATGGAGATGGATGGGCCATGCAGAACACAGTTATCAGAAAGATTAAGCCAGGACTTGTCATTTTTTTATATCAGCGAGCAGTCAGGTTGACGAGTGATGTCCTCTTAGCTCCTGGGATGCGTCCGGCACCTTTAGTGCCAGTAGTAAAAAGGACTATAAAAAATACCATAGAAGAAAGGGTAATGATGAAATTTAACTGCTCCCTAGCACACACCTGGGGTCTAGTAATCTGGAAATGGGGGGTTCAGGTGCTTCATCTTTTACTGCCTTGTCCTTGTCTGTAAGTTTAAGGTCCTTCCACTGAACCATAACATATTGTGGTCAATGCAGAGAGCCAGTCCTTGGCCCCTGCGCGGCCCGTGGAGACAGGCAGGGATGTTTCAGCGCAGGCAGGGGGGTGCTGAGCACTTTTGCAGGCTGGAGGAAGCAAGCGCTCGGCTTGGAGGGCTTCGTCCCTCCGCCGCGACACTTGCGGCGGGGGCATCTTCACAGCACAGTTTCTTCCCTCTCGCTTGCTGCTTGTGTGCGTTAGCAGCCAAGACAGCGCAGTCAGCGGCGGTGGGTGCTGCCGGCTCCGGCTGCGGTATGCCGGGGCGGCACAGGCACCCGGGCGGGTGAGTAACCCTCGCTGCCTGAGGCAGCATCTAGCAAAGGGCCAGGGCGATGGAGGCAACTCAGTGCATGTTGTACGTAACAAGTCAGCATTACTTTATTATGTTGCAGGATTGCATCCCGTCCCTGTGTTATTAATCTAAGAAACAACTGATACTAAATGATCATGCTACATTAAATTTATAGACCCTTGCATATAGCTTCTATTGATCTTTTTTCAAGCATCATAAATATGTGATGGAGTGTATATGGTAACGCTTTCCCCACCACTCCATTAATGGTGGTTAAACTTTTCATCTCTGTGGCGGAAATGGGCAATGTGTCTCTGCGGGCAGGGATATCCTGGCCAAATCATTTGTATTTTAATTACCAGTAGGTGGAGAAAGCTTCACCAGCAGAACAGGAGAGAAGAGCTATTTCATTTCTTCTTTCCCTAAGTTGCCTCTTTCCCTCTTCCTCTCCCTACCCAGGATCTGTCACTTTTCCTGACACATCTTCTGTCTATGCAAAGCGATGCGGTGGTGTGTTTGCTCTTAACCCCGAGAACCACGTTCCCGATGCAGCCCTGCTGCTTATGGCACCAGCAGCATATCAGAGCTGGGGGGTTCATTTACAGGAACCAAACGAGGTCTTGTCTTGGGTTCAGGAGAGCAGCTTACAAATGCAGGGACACTGCTGAGTCTTTTCTATGTCCTCTAGCATTTGCCACAGTGCCGGGGCTCTGTGCTGTGCAAAGGGACGTCACACCGTGCACGGCACCGAGTAGCACAGGCTACGCAGGTGCTCTGGGACAAGGACGCCCGCCACCCCCAGCCATTTCTGGAGGAAATACCCAGACCCTCAGGTTCTGCTGTGATACAAACAGGGAACGGAGATTTGCAAATCATCCTTCAGCATAGCCTGAAACAACTTATATCCTAGAGCCATCTAGGGGCGAAATCCCGGCTCCATTAAGTCAAGGGGAGTTTTGCTTTTGAGTTCAGAGGGGTCAGGACTCGGGAAGGAGTGATGTTTTCACACTTATACAACCTTGTGGTTCCCCCAAACCCATGCTGCAACGATTGGTATAATGAATATTTGTCTATTGATACTTCTGCTCTAGCAGTGACATTGGGGAGCAGTAGTACTTGGAGCCAGGGCTTTGCCAAGTCTGCGCTGAACAAAGGCCATGGAAAATCAGCTGAAAACCTTTTGGCTTTCTTGATTCTGCTGATAATTGTGACATTTTTCAAGTGCAGATCAAGAAATTGGTGCTTGAAAGAGCCTCAACAGGATGAGAGGTGCAAAGCCTGCAACTAAAAGAGTGTGTAAAAAATGCCTCTAATTAAGTTTAGAAACACAGCGATTCTTGACTGAGCCCTGCTGTACAAACCCCAGAAATACTCCTTGCTGTGTCTGGGAAGGCAGGTGAGCGGCAGGGTCTGTACCTGCCCCCTGCCTGGGTATCACTGCCAGTAAGTGAGCTGCCTAGCCACTCCCTCCTGCTTTTTCCACCACTTTGGCTCTCTTACCTGCAAATGCACGAGGAGTCGGAGCTCAGAGGCTCTGCAGCACCATCTTGAAGCTATATTGCAATGCTCTGTGCCTCAGTGCCCCGTCTGCAAAATGGGGTCAGTAATGCATCTGCAGAGGAGCTGGAGAACATTGGCAAGGTGTCTCAGGACCCTTGACCGGGAGGTGCCAACAGAGTGCCCAGCTAGCCTTCTGACAATTAGTTCCACTTATGATGGGAGAGAGGGGATAACTCATGAGCAGTACAATACCCTCCGTCTAAATTATTCCTCCTCCTCCTCCACAAATGTCATAGCAGAGATTAGCCATCATGTGTCCTTAAGTATCCCATTTATCCCAAATGACTCTGAGCATGTTAACTGCATTTAGATTAAAATGAGCCTTTATACCCATAGCATCTTCTTGTCTGGACCAGCCCCTGCATGGCCCCTCATTTCGCCGTCACAGGAGCTAAGGATGTGGGGATACCCAAGCTGTGGGACAGGGAATGTACATCACCAGCATGGCAATTTAATTTCCCAGATAGACGTTTTTCTCCCTACTGTTTCAGGACAACTTTAATCCTTACAAAATTCTCTTCATTTCGATTTGCCAATCATGGATTCCTTTTAAATTAACCTCAAAAAGCACCAATTAAAGAGAATAGTGCCGCAATCACATAAAAATAGGCTACACCAAAGCCTTTAGAAGTGTTTTAGCACCAAAGATTAACGATAAAGGTCAAAATCAGGTTGCAGTGCAGAGTTAGCTTTGAATGGGATCCCCTGAATTAATGTAAGCAAGAGCCCACAAAGTCTTCTGAAAATTTGGGGTAGATTTACTTAAGCTTCTAATTATACAGCCAAGTTTGTCTCGGATACGGATAAAGAGCTTCGAACATGTTGGAATCTCAAACTGAAGGCAGGGGAGAAGTCTGGCTCTGCACATCGCACCCCAGCGACTTTCTCTGCTTCGTAACTCCCTCCAGGTGGGATTGCTGGTTCTCACTGGTCCCAGTCCAGCTGTCCCAGAGCCCATCCCTGGCAGCTGGAGGGAGCAACAGGGGAGAGCCAAAACGGCTCCGCTTCAGATTAGGTGTGAACGCTGGTCCCAGGGCTGGTCCTGGGGGAGCCGCTCAGCAGATTTCTGATACCCTGGGCGGGCTTGTCGCTGGTGTGGGAATTTGTGAGCGGGTCCCGCACAGTATCAGCTCTGTGGTAGCAGTTTGTGTCTGTACTCCTCCCTTTTGCTGTTATTTTGTGAGGTGAGAAGCTTTCTCCCTGGTACTGCAGCCTTGGAAGAGGCAGCGCTGTCCCTGGGGGTGTTTGGTGGGACGGAAGAGTTGGAAACTCCTCGGGATCCTCATCCTTGGCGGTGGGAGGACAGAGGCAATGGGAAAATCTGAGCTGGTTCTGGGCACTTGGAGTCACACGGTCAGAAAACCAGGCAGACGGCATTAACAGGCAAAATAAATCACACAGAGCTCGGCAACACCGAGCCGGTGAGGAGGAGAGGCCCGGCTGTGTCCCCCGGACCGGCTTTCAGCTCGAGCATCCGTCTCGGCACGCAGCCGAAGCCGCCGCACAAGCACACACACACGGCTCATCTGCTTTTATGGGGTGGGAAAAGATCTGTGGTGGTGCACGTGTTTCAGGTGACAGATGACTCCCTGTCCTGCGTAACTGATGGTGG
This sequence comes from Calonectris borealis, assembly GCF_964195595.1. NCBI lineage: Eukaryota > Metazoa > Chordata > Aves > Procellariiformes > Procellariidae > Calonectris > Calonectris borealis. The sequence continues at coordinate 2,570,105 of NC_134330.1, read as the reverse complement.
GAATAACTTCGACTGCGTTCTTAACTCCGTCGGGATGGGGATTGGATGGTTGGGATGCAGTACAATGAAGGAGAGAAAGTGTCTCATGGTGGTGGTGTGAGCGGAGAGGATGGGGTGGAGGTGGCCCCGCTGCTGGGATGGAGGAGCAAGGGCAGGCTGCAGCAAGCTTGGAAAGCAACGGCCAGTGGTGTGGGCTGGGGGACGGCTGCAGTGCCAGGACAGCTTGTGTCACCCGTGCTCGAAATAGTCCTGCCTTGGGGAGGGCTGCCGGCCCCAAAAAGAAAACTTGAACTCCCACCATCCCGGTGGTAGCATCACACTTGCACGGTGATCTAGATGCCAGCTGGGGACCACCCAACCTGGGAACAGCTGCTGCAGGACGGGGGGGCCCACTGAAGGCCATCAAGCCTCGGGAAGCCCTCGCCCGCGTCCCCTCGCCCTTCCCCACCGCCCGTCCCTCGCCACCGGTGACGCCGCTGGTGGAGGCGGCAGATTAGCTCTGGCAGCGTCAATGCTCCGCTCGTCCGGCTGAGTCACCAGCACTTTAACAGCGAGTTAAAAAGAAACAGGTTAGCATATCATAACATGACAGAACTTTTAGAAGATTGGACCGCTTTTCTCCTCTCGTTAACGTCCCCCGGGGCCCGCGGTCTCTTTAGTACTAACATAGTAACGAAGGCCACAGCCTATTAATTGCAGTGACAATGATAAAGGAAGAGTCAGAAGCAGCTATTTGTCTTTCATGTAACCTCGTGCATCATCACAAGATAAATGAAAACTCATTTTCTGCTTTGATTCAGTCTAATTTTTCAGGGCCCCCGAGGCAGGTTACAGGAACTGTGTCGCTTCATCCCCATAAAAGTGCTGGCCCCGAGGTTCAAGGGTCAGGGAAAGTGCAAGCCGGCCGTGAAAGCCTGTCTCTCCGCAGCCTCCCAGGGGTGACGTAAAAGCAGGAAGGGGTCTGCTGCTCATCATCATTAAATCCCCATTGAAAGGCGTTGTCCGGGGCCTGATAGATGATCCACGTGGCAAAGCTACTCCCTGTCCCCAGCGCCCCTGGTCACCTTCCCAGGGGACCTCCGCCGGACCGGCCATTTGTGCCCCTTTGTGCACATGCACGAGGGCGGGTGAAGTTTGGGGAAGAGTTTTCAGGGAAAGCACCTCATCCCAGCCCTCTACCCAAACTTATTGTTCCTGAGCACATATTGGGTTTGGGATAGAAGGTGGGATGGTGCAGTTTACCTCCTCTGAGGTCATTGATGCTTTGAGAGTAAAATGCACTCGGGGTACTTCATCTGTGCTGTGACCTGCTTAGCAAGGAGCCATCATTTCAGAAGGGACGGGGCCAGCTTCAGTACCGGTATAAAGCGAGGAAAATACCCCAAAGTTTCGATCAGCTGCAGTTCCCATCTCTCACCCGGCAGCCTTGTCAGGCTTTCCTGCCATCTGATGTCCCCCGTCTCCTGGGGCCTCTCCTCTGGCAGTGCAGAGCCTTGAAGCATCTCGTTGGCCTCCAAGGGGCTGCTTCAGGCAGGGAGCACTGTGGGCAGTTCCTGGGGTCTGCCGGATCAGGCCCTCACTTTGTAGAAATACTGGTCCAGGCTGGGGAAGGAGTTTGAAGAGCTGTGCAGAAAGGTTTGCCAGAGCTATAGAGCGAAATACCTCGCACAGTCAGAGGAATTTAAAAAAAAAAAAGAAAAAAAATCTATGATCACATGTTTTGTAGGAAATTAGCCCATTCTAATCAAGAGGAATCAAACCTCACACACGCAAACTGGACACGCCTCTTCTGAAAATTTTAGTGTTAACAATGTACAGTACATTAACTTGATTAATCATAATATAATCTTTGTCTGCATGCGGCACTGATGTCTTCTCCACCAATCCCCAAAACAGCTTACCCGTTTTACACTGCGTAATACACGTTTCCCTCCTGGTACAAACAGAGCTGAAAATAGACACAGCCCTGACGATCCAGCGATGTCCTGATGATCCTGGTCCTGCCGCCCTCCTGGCGCAGGCCTTGCAAAGGCACGGACGGGGGCTCCCATATGTCCAGGTTTCCCAGCCTGGAAGTTTTGCCCAGCCAGAATTCGTGGACTTTGGCCCCGTGCCTGGATTTCCGGACATCCGTCAGCCCACTCGTAGCGGTAGCTCCAACCGAGCTGTCGGATGTCTGGAAGTCACAGATAAATGACTGGTGTGCTGTACGGCTCCGTAACGCGCACGCGCGCGTGGCCAGCACACCCCAAACAGGCTTGGCCCGCGGCGGGCATGGCAGAGGGCTGGCGCACGGGTGGCCTCGGGGAGGTCCCGCGGGGACCGGCTGCGGGCAGGTCTCCCGGTGGAGCCAGAAGGACTCTGCGCAGGAATCCATCTGCATAGGCATTACTGCAGGATTATAACTTTAGGCTGAGCCCGGTCTCATTCCTTGCGGCACCGCCTGGCCGTGGCCCTGGGGGTGAGGTCCCGCTGCCTTTGGAGAAGGGTCCAAAGCGACTCCATTGGAGGTGCGGGAGTAACGAAACACGCGTCTTACTGATTATAGCGTATAAAGGGGGAGAACAGCGCTGAACGGAAGGCAGCCATGGCTGTCCAGGGCTGCACCCGCTCGTCACCCTGCCAAACGTGACAGCAAAGGCCCATGCAGAGGCACTGCGGGTTGGATGGGACGGCCGGTGGAGCGGTGCTGGGCTGCTCCCCCAGAGCCTGGCAGGGCTCTGCCATATATAATGTTGGATTTTAACTGATAATATAATTTGCTTCCTAAACGCTGGGTAAGAAAATATCACCAGGACATTTCCCCAGTGCTGATTTACTAACGTCTGCTCCAGCTGAGGCCAGCAAGAAGCCTAATCTGGGGGAGATTTGAATGTTATTGGAATTCATGAATTTTTGCTTTGTTATTATTTTGACCTCTTTTTTCTAAGGCAAAACAAAACTTTCAAAAATTTTAAACTCGGCTGGGAGTATTGCATAGCCTAGGACTTGGGGACAGCAGCCGAGCAGTCAGCTCGGAGGACACCTTCTCCAGGATCCCTGCCCCAACGCAGCGCAGCTGTGAGCAGTTCCCTGCACGGTTCCTGCCCCAGGGCTCAAGCAGGATTCACAAAACCAACCTCCCCTGACAGGGGCAGAGGGCTCTGCACTGTGGGTTGCTCGGGGGCCAAGGGACACGTTACAGGCTCTTGGCCACCCGGCTCAGGTGGAGCAATTGCAGATGGGAGGCACAAACGTGGGAGGTGTGCGGGGACATCTCTGTCCTCCGAGGAGGTAAAGCTATGTGTGACACTAGGGGCCGCAGGACAGGAGCTGGCCGGGGCGCGCAGTGCCGGGGTGTAGCACAAGGAAATGGAAGCAGGAGCATCGCACCAGGGGTGGTTTCTCCCATCCTGGGGACAAGCTCTGACTCTGTTGTTTAACAGTTGCCTCCGGTATGACAGGTGATTTAACTATTTCAGCTCTTAGCTCAGAGAAGCCACCGAAGTGGCACGATGACTAGCAGGGGACCATCAGGGCAATTCACCCTGAAACAGGAGCTCACCTGCAGGAAGCCCTGGCTTTGTCCCAGGTGAAAACCCATCCCTGTTGAAAGCAAAGGAGTGTTTTCTGGGGCTGGGTGTCACTCATCCATCTCCTGGGCAGGAAAGCACGGTTTTTCTCATGGCGCCTTGTACCCAGCCCCACAGAAGGGTGTGTGGGGAGATTTCCAGGAGGTCTTAAGTCTGGTTAAGAGGAGGAGCGGGGTCAGTCACACCTTCCTCAGCATCCTCCACTGTTACAGCCAAAGCAGCACATTGGGTTGAAACCCGTGTGCTGGTGGGACACGCAGACAGGCAGCGAGGGGGTTGTGCTATCAAAACCCACAAGCAGATTTAAGGAGAAAGACTAACTTCCACACCAGCGTTTCCTGGGTGGATTGCGTTTCATTTTAAGGACTTTTGGCTTTGCTTTTCATCCTTTTGAACTTAGTTGTTATCGAGGTTCTTCGGTTCCTTAATTCTTCTCATAAGCACAGAGTGAAAGAAGCATTTTGTATTGGAAAATAAAACAGGCGCTGTTATTGCTTGGGTTTTCTCTTTTTAAATTTTTATTTAAAGAAAAAGGGAGAGAGAAGAAGTGGGGAAGCAAGAAAGGGACTTAAAGAGCAAAATGAGAAATAAAAACCAAATAAATAGACAAATTCTTCAGCACCAGGATAGGAAATGTGTGTTTCTCTTCTATTTTCTCCTGTTCAGGAGGAAAGGGGAAGGCTTTGCTAACACATTCAAATGAATTTGATATTCAATCAATGAAGATTAACTTGCCCAAGGTAAGATGGTTTTTACATTCATAAGGAAGTCAAATACGATTATGCATATGAGGAAATTATACAGAGATGAGTAGAGTATAATGTATGATAATTATTTGAAAGGATATACTTACACACTGATTAGCATATCTTGAAGACCAGACAGAGATGGAAGAATAGAAGGTAAAGAGATTCCTCAAGATGAACAAACTGTATAAAACTCACTCCCCAAAAATCACAGAAGTTAGGAATAACATTTTCTTAAGGATGGCAACCTTAAAAAAATCCTTCACAAGTTCACCTCTTGATTAGAAATTAAAAAAAAAAAAAATTCAAATCAAGTGTGTGAAACTTTGCTAGGAATATCCTTCTGCAGAGGAAGGATGGACACAAAGAGAAGAAGGGGGAAGGCCAGCGGGGCACGCACGTGCCCAGCCTCCCGCAGGCAGCTGCCCGCAGGGAATCGCCCTGTCCCAGCTGGGCTCCTGCTTGGGCGGTGGGTTCCTCAGGTCAACGTCCGTCCTCCTTTCCCAGCATCGGAGCAGCGCATAGCACGCTGCACGCCGGGCGCACAGCTTCCTCTCCCGCCAGCATTAAATAGCATTAAATATTTTTTTCCCCCAAGCACTGGGTGGCCAGGGGCACGGTGCGGTAAGCCAGCTCCTCTGACCCACTGCCGCTCTGTTTTCAGCAGCGTTACGCTGGCCGAGAGCAGGCAGGCCTGGCCCCGCACGTGCTTTTGCTTTGGCATGGTTTGGCTTTTTCCTTTCTGGCAGTTGTGATGGGAAAGAAGCATTTCCATAGCCAAAATATT